>NC_051155.1:64892591-65537761 GCF_013339745.2 Dermacentor silvarum | reverse complement strand
GACAGCATGCCAGAACACAGACATGTGCCCCACCTACTGTCAGAAGTGTAAGTCACAAATTTTGTGTGTTTAAATGAAGTCTACAGATTGTTTTTTTTCTTTTCTTTTGCCAGCGGCTTTGGGAGAGGCAGGGAATGTGCCGAAACATAAAATAAGTATGCTCGGGAAAACCAGGGGTCGTGAGAAGATGGGTCATTGAGTCATCTCAGGAGTGGCAAATTTATAAGGGCTCCGCAAGAGACTGCATCTCCCACCAGGGAGAATCTGTGCTCTATCTCTGCGAACCTTGAAAGTTTGACAGCTTTTGTATGCAAATTAGGAAAAACAATCCTGTCCATTGTCACTAAAATTTCCCCAAGGTTATTTCCTGTCATCGGTTATTTGTCGCAGCGAAAACATGCTGCCTTATTTTGTTCTGAATACAAAGAAAGCAATCGATAATGGTGTATATGCTGCACTGATCAGTGCCCCGCGGCCTCTCTTTTAGAATGTTGCGCTATGCAAGGCCATAAGTGTTTTAATTTGCTGACAATATTCAAATGAAACCAGAAATGAAAATTTACTTAAGGTTGGGCATAGCAGCAAAATAAATCCAAAAATGCAGTTAAACTTGGGACGTATTGCACACAGAGCCGACAAATGATTACAACACGGTACAAGCAATCACTGTACAGCAAGTGCTTGGCAGGTCCTTTATGTTTCATTTTTGCTTGTTTGTAGACGAAAATAGAGCATAGGAGGCGAGAAAAACAAACAATGCAGCACTGCCTAACAGAAGCGACTGCAGGAAGCCAAGCTTAGTATTCCGTGTGGAATGCGACATGCCTTCAGCTTTCATCCAGCTTTCAGCGAGACAATCATTGTGTGGCTTGCGATCACTGGACCAAGGCATGTGCGTGAGTAGTTTGTGACACTACCCCAATTTTGGGGTGAGTAGAGATTACTTGTAAACAAACTATACGCCAAGAAGCCGCACTCCATTTGGAGTGTGAGTAAAAATGGCCATGTTGCAAAATCTCACGTACAGGTCGTTCACAGTTAGTGTGAGCACGTGGCTTATGCTCAGCGTAGTGCCATGTGAAGGAAGCAGCAAAGCCAAGCGCGAGGATAAAAATCTGTGAAGGCAATGCATGTCATCTGCTGTCAACGCATGTCATCTTAACCCGTGCATGGCACGTGATCAAGTTTTATGCGCCCACTTCCAGGGGAACATTTATATTTAATGCACTGCCACTCGCAATATGAATGCAGGTAAGTACACCCATTTTTACTACAGTGGAACGAAATGCGCAAAAGTAAGAAAACTTAAATGTTTTCGAGATGTTATTTCTGAACACATGAAATACCGTGGCTATGCTGATGCAGTCTCATATTACAATAACGGCTCTTTGACTTGCTGCAATACACTGCACATATACCACACTATAGATGAAGGATCTGACCTCCCAGAATACACTACAGATCAAATCCACAGTAGACTAAATTTTCCAGCCATTCCGTCATACCATGACGTGCCTGACATCATCGAATCGTGCCATGCGTAACAACGCTGAAAACAAGCTGCTCACGGTGCGACCTGTTGCATTACACCCCTCCATCCACGAAAATAATTCACTTTGGTCTATCGTGCGATAATGTCCGAATGCGAAGCCTATATCAGATAGAGGGCTCGATGGCCAAGACTTCTAGAAAACTCATTTTTTGAATGGTCAAGGCGTGGCTAGCTAAGCACTACTTTCCCCCTCCAAATCGTGTTCATCACAACTGCAGCACGTGACGTGCTATCGCACATGCTGGTGAAGCAAAAGAGTAATCCCATGCCGAGCTCCTTCCAGGTTGTACTAAGAGTGCCAACACCTCAGTTTCCTGCGGATCCGAAGTCCAGGCCATTACAGCCACTTTCATGCCTTACTCGACTCGTCGAGTTGGCATGGCCATAGTGTTTAGATGGCTGGCTAGCGAAGCGCAACTTTTCCCCTCTAAATCACGCTCGTCATAACAGCGACACATGATTTGCTATTGCCCAGGCACTTGGTCACACGCATGCGATGCAAAGGGGTAATTCGGTAGCAAATGATGTGCAGCATGCACCACCTTTGCAGAGTTTGACGTATGCACTTGGTTTTCACCGCTTACTTCGCCTGGCGCTGCACTGAGCAAAAGCCATGACCGCATGTTGAGACGAAGTGTATTGACTTGTTTTTTTAGTTTTGGGATGCCTTATTGAGGAGGTGTTTTCTTTTAAGTCTTAAGACAATAAATGCTTGTTGTAAGCCTTTCGCACACTCAAACATTTTTCTAAATTTTCTGTTAACATGGTAATGTTGCAGAATATAGCCAATCCAACAATTTGTGAGCACCTAAAACTGATGCAGAAGTTTGTGTAAGCATGTTGAAAGGACCACACTTTCCTATGAATAAAACATGCTGTTGAATGTGGTGTTTTGTCTAGAGATATTTTGTAGGTAAGCTGACTGATGACACAGAAGTGTATTTAGTGCACTGTGGCCACTTCAACACAGCTGCCTTAACTGCAAAACACAAGTCACGCACATAACACTGAATTTTCTTACGCTGTTGCCCATCTAATGCAATACCTGCGTAGCCTCCTAAGACCCTTGTACAATACATTGCACATTGCCTTCAACCTTTGTCGAAATTCACTCTGAAGTGATAAAAAAATATTCATTCTGGGTATAAATACGGTGCATGTGTAACTAAAGAAGTGGTTTACTCATTCTTGTCATCCACTTTCGAGATATTTGACACTAAATTGATCCATAGATCTGTGTCATCCCAGACGGCCGAAAGCAACCTTGGGTTTCGAAATGACTAAGATTGCATAAAAATACCAAACACGCCAGCAATATGGCAATGTATTACACATAGTTCCATCTTTCTCTGTGTTTAAGCAATAAAATGTAGTTTTTACCACAGCAAACATGACGAGAAAATGGAGATAATTATTTTTTATGTACATGGAGATGCAGTTTTTGGCATCTAACTGTGGTATATAAATTTTAGGAATTGTTTTTCGAGTTTGTAACACAACAGTAGACAATAAAAACCACCTTGAAGAACAATTATGTCCCATAGTTGCATTTGGGTCTGACAAGGATAAAAATCCGAACAGTTATATATGATTTTGTTGGCTGCACATAACTGACCATAGCTGTCAATGACGGACTTCAGATTGAAAAAAAGGGGGGGGGGAGTACTCTAATCTCCCTTTTCCCAGTCTCCTCCGGTTTCCTCCACTGCTAGGAAACACTGGCTGCATGACACTTACTAATATATTTTCCTAGATTTGTCACTCAGTTTTTCAAGCAATTTGCAGCTCCACTGCACAAAATGAAATTGCGTTTGCTCGACTGGAGTACTGTCAGAAAATGTCAGAAAGCTTTTTAGCTGCAACTCACGAAAAGGCGGCATAACTTCTTGTTTGTTCCTTCGCTCGGAGCCTCCGGCTGTTTTCGCTTTGCCAGACAGTGTTGTTTCTTTGCCAACATTTCTTCAGAGCAATTTTGCACTTTTTTGCGCATTTTTGAACTTGTTTCTCAATGCCATGACCCATGAGTCCTGTAAAAAATTTGAAACATATTACCATTGTTAGAAGCACTTAGGAGTCCATTGGTATTGCCTGTATACACTAGAAGTACGTACATAATTGCAGTTTGTTTTTATGCATTGAGCATAACTGCTTATTAAAACGAGGGCCTTTCGTAACATCAATGCCAGAAACTTGGAATAGGCATAATAGGCATCAAAATGAGCGCACATCTCAATTTTCAGCGGCATAGAAAAATTTTGTATATACTGTAGAACCCCTAAGGCATCAAAACAAAGATGGCAGCATGCATACATCGAGTCACAAACAGTGATTCACTTTTTGCATTTAAAAGGACCTAATGCCAAAGAGATTTATGCCAGTCTGGCTGCAGTGAATAACAATGCTGCAGCTTATGGCACTGTTGTGAAATGGTGCAGGTGATTTCAATGCAGTCAAGCAAGCCACAACGACAAAGAACGGAGTGGCCGATCGTCTCTTGATGGTGAACCATAAATTGATGCGTAAGTTGAGGCTCTACTACTTGCCGACAGGCGGTAGCTATCGAACAAATAGTGCAGCAGGTTAACGTGATGGTGGGCTCAGATTAAATTCCCACCCGATTCCCATTACTTAATGTCTGTTCCTTCATGACAATACTCCGTGACAAACTTTATGAACGCCCCTTGTAACAGCTTATCAGTACCAAAGGGGTCGTTTTGGATGAATTGACGCACATGCTTCATTATTACCAGAAAACAAAATACACAGTTTACCCCTTTGATCATCTCTACATGACCACGAGAATTAACAGCCATGATATAACATGGCAGTTAGTTCAGAAGTGTGTCGATACACAGTGCAGTTAAATGTGCCATGACGTGCAAATGATACGACTTTCTTAGCAATAAGTATGGCGAAAGGTATGAGAAGTATGACACCTACCAGGCCATTTCCAGTGCCAACTCTGTCAGCAAGGTGTGGGTATGAACTGAGCAGCCTCTCAGCAGCTACGCGGTACAGCTGTCTAGAAGGGTACCTGTACATGAGGTGGAATGATCTTAGAAGAATTACCAAATGAGAATTTTTGTACTTGTTTTCGTAACAAAAACCAGTGTAAAATATTTCCTAGTTTTGAGTTAAATTGCTAACATTAATTCAAATAAATGACATATACACATGAAAGCGATCTCAAAGACCGAAAACATTTTTCATCTTACTTCCAGTCTACACACGAGTTTTGCGTAGCTGCATCTGCTGTGCATAGCCCGAGATCACACCGGAGCAATGGATAAACATGACGTGGACACCACGGCCACCATGGCGTGCTGCAACGAGTCCTCTCGCCAGCGTGATGCTGACAACCACATGCTCCGATTGTCTCTGTGAATGACATAGCTCCAGGCGCAAGTGCACATCGTGCGTTGAGAGTGTGTCACGCGCAACTGAACGGGAAGTAGCGTCGCAACAACAAAAAAAAAGCCCGACTTTTGGGTGGGGCCTCGTTATCCCCCCTGTGTAGCTTCCAGCACACTAGTGGACACAAACGAGAGAGGAAACTGTGCATCGGTGCAATAACTACCTCTAACTCTATTTATACTTGAAGGATACAAAAATTTTGTGGCAGGAGATCCTTAAGGCGACGTACTTTAGAGTGACATTATTCTATGATTAGTAAGAAAAGTTCCAGGGCCCCTTTCGCACCAATTTTGAAACTTTTTTTCCAATCTGAAATCTGCATTAATGTTGCAATTGGTAGTTATGCGCACTTCGAAAAACTGAGTGCCAGTTGGTGTTGATACAGACTGGATCAGGTGAAGCGGGTACCACAAAATTGTCAAGTTGCTCTGTCAAATTGCTACATCGATGGCCTCCTCCTCTTTGTGGCCTGCTGGTTGCCTGTGTCAGCTCAGGACGTAGGGGCGATAGCGGTGATGTTTTTTCGTAGAGGAGGGTTATTACCTCGCCAAGGGAAAGCAAGCTGGAACGTTTCCCAGACTTGAGAGGCCGAATTCTAGGCTGATCATAATAGTGTTAACTGATGCATCAATACATTTAGAACGATTCTGCTTGCTGTGGAAGCAGTTCTGTGTTCTGGCACTGCAGCATGCAGAAAAAGTTATCCCACAGGTGGCACACTCTGTTAAACTATTTCATAACCAAAATCTTATGGCAACGCTGAACACTTATGATGAGAGATCGAGTCATTGAATAATAAAAATATCAAATTAAAGCGTAAAGCAAGAGAAGCATAATGAGTGCTCACCATGCTATCTTGAAGCAAGCCGCAAAGAGCTTGTCAACGATGGCTCGGCGCACTGCGCCATTAATTGGCACTTTTCTTTTTAGCACCTCCTCATAATGCCCGAAAGAAGGTAGGACAAAATCTAGATAGTCCTTCTCCTTCTCCAGCGGCACAGACTGGACATTTTGCACCTCCTGTGCACATTCTGTAACATTACTGGAAGACAATATACAGAGTGTTTTATAAATGGCAGTAACGAAAAAATACCAAATAAAAAACTAACATCCCAAAATACATGGCTTTTCCCTTTCACGACTAATAATTTACCTCGACTGATCCATTTCCACGCTTCCTTCGTCTTCTATGACAGCGAATGCAGGGCCGGCACGCTGCGAAAGAGACACCTACGTTTAACTTTTCAAAGGGCAAACATGAAGCAAGGCAAAGTAGCTTAATGAAGGAATTGTCAAGACAGTAAAGTAACTGCAGTAAAGTAAAGCATAGGTAGTATGCGAGTCGGATGACGGAGCTCGAATGATGACAATGTCACAACCACACCGGCAGCATGAACATACCCAGCAGCTCCAGTTGGTAGGCACCGCCAGACCCGCCGGCATAGGAGGCTATTAGATAGACTTAGTCTTTGAAGTTCGCAAAAAATCTTTCGCATTAAAAAAAACAATGCACGTACCGCAGAAACCCTATGTAGCAAGTGCAGGCCACACCATGACCGCGCTGCAAAGGTAATGTGTTTGCCACACCTACAATCTCCTTTACTTTTTGCCCTATCTACTTTGATGTGGGATAAGGGTCGATTCCTATTCTCCACTGGAGAACACACATTTCCCCATACTAACGGCTCCTCTTATATCGCCAAGACACAGACTAGAAGGGCCATTGTGACGTATCGTGAATTGATGTACTCAGATGGCACAGTAACAGGGCAACATGCATCCACTACACTACAGCGACTGGCACTTGTGCCATTGGTTTACGATACCATGGCACCGCTACACCTGCTTGTATTTGCCTCTTTCATGCCCAAAGCATTGTTGCAGTTGGTGCGTTGTTCAAGCTGAGCATGTAAAGACATAATTCTTTGGCTACTTTACCCCACTTTGGTCTATCGGGCTTTGATACTATGACTGCATAACTTGATAAGAATTAAGATCTAGCCCGTACGAAGCATTGAGCCAGGGCTTGCGGCAAGGCAAGCAAGAACCTATCCTGGACAAGAGAGAAGGGGTGCAGAATTTGTGCGACAATACAACAAAAGAGCTCTGCTGGCATGATGCTGTCACAATATTGACACGCATGCGTGGCTCGTGTATGGATGGTTATAAATTCTCCAGAGCGAGCAGTACTTGACCACAAAAGTGAGCAAGCCCTACAGTTTCACAGTCACGCTATGCTTACGCGGCTATAATAAGTTGGATAAAGTGTGTGATGTGCAAATACTCTCGCATAACTTCAACAATCATCGTACACGGGTTCTCCTGAAATCTTTTGCACTAATGGGATTGACACTCTGTAGTGTAACCACTTCGTGCACAACTGCGAACTAAAATGACAAGTTCAATTGGTGCACCTTGATCACATGGTACGCAATGAACTAAATCCTTGCATGAGACAGGTGTGAATTTTGATATACTAGATTTAAAAGCCAAACCAAGACAAAAAAATGACAGGTGATAAGACAACTGAATTACAAATAGAACATGCTGAAAAGCTTTTTTGCCCCTTCGCTAATGCATAGAGCCAACTGGACTGACTTGCTAGACTATTTCACGGCACCTTTTATGATACTATTACTTACAGGGACAGACAATCGTTCAGAGTCCGAATAGAGATGGCCCCACTGATGGAAAGACTGTCTCGTACTGACTAAAGCGAGCTTTTTTTTCTTCATTAAACTAGGATTTATTTTTGAATTCTTTACAAGTGGTGAAAAATAACTTGTGCTCCCATATGGCAAAAGTATCAAAAGAAGTAGAATTCCCTGCCACGTGACCTTCTATTATAGTGTAAACAATCTTGGCTGTTCTTTTAATATTGAAATGCAATAAGTTTTTCTGTAACTTACGATGCGCAGCTACATATACATTGTTATGAGTAGAAGGGTGGCACTGTGAGAATTATACCAGATGGCCAGAAACAGGCAATGCATTGCCACTAGCACTAGGATTTGCAGCAGCCACAGATGCAGCAACTTATTGCAGCAGCTTTTTATTGATATTGTCACGTAGTAGTGACGCTGAAGAAAACAGTCGTAAAACTGTGTACAACGAAACTGGTTGTTTATTGGGCGAACCTGTGCCCACAAAGCAAGGTACACTCAAAGCACAACGATAACGGCGAACACGGTCGGCGATCGTCGAAAATCTGATCAGCGGCGAAACGCGTCGGCTTTTATACCTGAGTCATCGAAGGTTCTAGATTAATCCCTGATGCCCGCGTGTCTTCCAGAAAGTTCTAGAGAATTCGCGTCAGTCATGCAATCAGATAACATAAGCGTCGGTGAAAACAGGCAATGGAAAGAAGCTCGATAACGTTCTAGAAACTTCCGATACAGGCGCGTCCTGCGCCGAGCGATAACGTTTAACATTTGTTAGCCGGTGGAAAGCGGCACCGTGAAAGATAAACATCTATACGTGTCAATACCCTCCCCTTAAAAAGCATCGTCCCGATGCTACAAACAAATGTGAAAGCGAAAACAAAACCACACGTAATAAAGAAAAGAAAATAAAGTAACAAAGTACCTAAGTGCGTCAGCGGGCGCAGAAAGGCTTAAGACGCACCACATGGACGACTTCGGGTCGTGCGCGGCGCCGCTGTGATTGCGAAATGCCGTCTGGCACGACCTCATAGTCCAGTGCGCCAATACGTCGGATGATCTTATATGGTCCGAAATAGCGACGTAAGAGTTTTTCGCTAAGTCCTCGTCGGCGTATCGGAGTCCAGACCCAAACACGGTCTCCGGGCTGGTACTCGACGTAGCGTCGTCGAAGATTGTAGTGTCGGCTATCGGTCCTCTGTTGGTTCTTGATGCGCAGGCGGCGAGCTGTCGACCTTCTTCGGCACGCTGCAAATAGGGGCAACGTCTAGATTTTCCTCATCGGTGACGTCCGGTAGCATGGCGTCAAGCGTCGTTGCCGGGTTCCTTCCGTAGACCAGGTTGAACGGCGCCATGTGCGTCGTTTCTTGCACGGCCGTGTTGTATGCGAAGGTCACGTACGGAAGGATGGCATCCCAGTCTTGTGTTCGACGTCGACGTACATTGCCAGCATGTCGCCGATGGTCTTATTTAGGCGCTCGGTGAGGCCATTCGTCTGCGGGTGGTAGGCGGTGGTCCGGCGATGGCTTGTCTGGCTGTATCGCAGGATGGCTTGAGTTAGTTCTGCCGTAAAGGCCGTGCCTCTGTCGGTGATGAGGACTTCTGGAGCACCGTGACGCAGGAGAATGTTCTCAACGAAGAATCGGGCTACCTCGGCGGCACTGCCTTTGGGCAAAGCTTTTGTTTCGGCGTAGCGGGTGAGGTAGTCCGTAGCTACGACGATCCATTTATTCCCGGACGTCGACGTCGGAAAAGGCCCAAGTAAGTCCATCCCGATCTGCTGGAATGGTCGGCGAGGTGGTTCGATCGGCTGTAGAAGTCCGGCTGGCCTTGTCGGCGGTGTTTTGCGTCGCTGACAGTCTCGACATGTCCTTACGTAATGGGCGACGTCGGCAGAGAGGCGAGGCCAGTAGTATTTTTCTTGTATCCTCGCGAGCGTGCGGGAAAAACCGAGATGTCCAGCCGTTGGGTCGTCATGGAGAGCTTGCAGAACCTCTGGACGCAACGCTGAGGGCACCACGAGGAGGTAGTTGGCTCGGAGAGGCGAAAAGTTCTTCTTTAGGAGAATCTCGTTTTGCAAGAAAAACGACGCCAATCCTCGCCTGAACACCTTCGGCACAGTGACGGTCTTGCCTTCTAGGTAGTCTACAAGGCTCCTTAGTTCCGGGTCGGCTCGCTGTTGTTCAGCGAATTCGTCGGCACTGATGGGTCCCAAGAAAGTGTCGTCATCCGGTCGTCCTGTGGCGGCGGTTCGACGGGGGCGCGAGACAAGCAGTCGGCGTCAGAATGCTTTCGGCCGGACTTGTAGACGACGGTGATGTCGAATGCTTGAAGTCTCAGACTCCATCGTGCGAGGTGACCTGAAGGATCATTCAAGTTAGCTAGCCAACACAGGCGTGGTGGTCGCTTACAACTTTGAAGGGCCTGCCATAGAGGTAGGGGCGAAACTTTGATGTAGCCCAGATGATGGCGAGGCATCCTTTTCTGTTGTGGAATAATTTGATTCCGCCTTCGATAGCGACCGGCTAGCGTAACTTACAACCCTTTCTATTCCGTCAGTCCTCTGCACAAGCACGGCGCGAGTCCTACGCTGCTTGCGTCGGTGTGGACTTCGGTATCGGCGTTTTCGTCGAAATGCGCAAGAATGGGCGGCGATTGCAGGCGTCGCTTCAGTTCTTCAAATGCTTCAATTTGCGGCGTCTCCCACTTGAACTCGACGTCGGCCTTCGTGAGGTATGTCAGTGGCTCGGCGATCCGTGAAAAGTCCTTGACGAAGCGCCTGTAATAGGCGCACAGGCCAAGAAATCTACGCACTGCCTTCTTGTCGGCGGGCGGAGGAAAGTCAGTGATGGCCGCCGTTTTCTGTGGGTCAGGGCACACTCCAGACTTGTTGATGACATGGCCCAAAAACAAGAGCTCCTCGTATGCGAAGCGGCACTTTTCTGGCTTCAACGTGAGTCCGAGGTCTTGATAGCTTGAAGAACTGTTTCAAGGCGCCGGAGGTGTTCCTCGAAGCTTGAGGCAAACACAACGACGTCGTCCAAATAGACGAGGCAAGTCTGCCACTTCAAGCCTGCCAGTACTGTATCCATGACCCGTTGGAAAGTCGCAGGTGCCGAACAAAGACCAAACGGCATGACCTTGAACTCGACAGTCCGTCTGGTGTTATAAACGCAGTCTTCTCCCGGTCTCTCTCGTCGACTTCGATTTGCCAGTAGCCGGTTTTGAGGTCCATCGACGAAAAATACTTTGCGTTGTAGAGTCGATCCAAGGCGTCGTCAATCCGTGGGAGAGGGTATACGTCCTTCTTCGTGATCTTGTTGAGGCGACGATAATCGACGCAGAAACGTAGGGTTCCATCTTCTTCTTCACTAACCCCACGGGGACGCCCACGGACTCTTGGACGGCTGGACGATGTCGTCGCGTAGCATTTCGTCGACATGTTGCCTTATGGCCTCGCGTTCGCGCGCCGAAACTCGGTACGGGCTCTGACGGAGTGGGCGGACATATTCGTCGGTTATGATGCGGTGCTTGGCGACCGGGGTTTGTCGAACTTTTGACGACGACGAGAAGCAGTCCTTGTATTGCAGGAGCAGAGCTTTTAGCTGTTCTTCTTATGCCAAGGAAGGTTCTGATTGACGTCGAAAGTTGGTTCAAGTACTACAGTCTTCGTTGCAGGTGCACTAGAATCCGTGAAGGCAAAAGCACTGCCGGCTTGTACTATTTCGTCGATGTAGGCGACCGTTGTGCCTTTGTTAATGTGCTTGTATTCGTCGCTGAAGTTCGTGAGCATCACTCTTGCTTTCCCTTCACGTAGCTTAGCTATGCCTCTAGCGACGCAAATTTCATGATCGAGCAGTAAGTGATGATCGCCTCGATGACGCTCTCCATATTGCAGGCACTTCGGTACCGACGAAAATCATTACACTGGAGCGAGGCGGAACGGTGACTTGTTCTTCTAGCACATTCAAGGCATGGTAACTGATGTCTGTATCCGGTGGTATCGCGTTGTCCGTTGAAAGCGTTATTGACTTGGACCTTAAATCGATGACTACCATGTTGGTTTAGAAAGTCCATGCCTAGGATGACGTCCCTGGAGCAGTGCTGCATGATTACGAAGCTCGCCGGGTAAGTGCGATTGTTAACCGTGACTCGCGCTGTGCAGATTCCAGCCGGCGTTATTAGGTGGCCTCCCGCTGTCCGGATATCAGGTCCTTGCCAGGCCGTCCTCACCTTCTTCAACTTGGCGGCGAACGGGCCACTGAAGACGGAATAGTCAGCTCCAGTGTCGACGAGAGCGGTGACGCTATGACCATCGATTACCACGTCTAAGTCGGTAGACCGTCGTCTGGCGTTGCGGTTAAGTCGTGGCGTCGGATCACGGCTACATCGGCTTGCTTCGCTGCTGCTACGTCGCGTCGGTAGGTCTTCTTTCGGCGGCGAAGTGTTGTCGTCAAGGCTCTTGCTAGGCGGTATGCTGGTACCTCGTTGTGATGATGCGTGAGTTGTCGTCGTCGGTGGCGGCGGAGGATCTTCGGTATTGCGTCGTACAGCAACCGCACCTCCATCGGTTGCTGCCTTTAGTTTCCCGGATAGGGGCTCACGGACCGGCCCCGCCCTGGGCCAGTGTATGGTCGGCGCTGCGGCGACAGGTAACGTCCTGGTGACGGCGAGCATGAGGGTCGTCGTGGTTGGAACTGGGCTCCGGCGAGGTAGTCAGCGATGTCGCGTGGTCGCTCGCCAAGCTGTGGACGTGGCACGTTGACGGCGAACCCTCGTAGGCCCATCTCGCGGTATGGGCATCGGCGGTAGACATGGCCGACTTCCCGCAGTGATAGCGGAGCGGGCGGTGGTCGGGGGCGCGCCAAATGTCCGTCTTCCGCTGGTAGCTGCGCTGGGCGACGGGCGGGCGTGCTGGCAGCGGCGGCGTTGGACGAGGGAACTGCGGCGTTACGGGGCCCTGGCGCGAGCGCGGAGGGGGGCCGTGACGACGGGCGACGGCGGCGTAGGTCATCGCTTGCGGCTGTAGTTGAGGCGATGCCGGTGCTTCTGGCACTTCCAGAGATCGCTGAACCTCTTCTTTAACTATGTCGGCGATTGAAGCCTTGGGAATAATTTCTGTAGTTCTTCCCGTACAACAGCTCTGATCGTCTCTTGCAGGTCGTTGGCGCCTAGAGCTTGAGCTTCGGCGTAGTTTGTCAGCGCACGGCGGTTGTATTGTCTGGCTCGCATTTCAAGCGTCTTCTCGATGGTTGTCGCCTCTGAAACAAATTCCGCCACAGTCTTGGGCGGGTTGCGCATCAATCCAGTGAATAGATGCTCTTTGACGCCCCGCATCAAGAACCTAACTTTCTTTTCTTCAGACATGTCGGGGTCGGCGTGGCGGAAGAGGCGAGTCTTCCTCCGTGAAGATCGCGATGCTCTCGTTCGGCAATTGAACTCTGGTTTCCAGGAGAACTTCAGCCCTTTTTTCGTACGACACTCGTGAAGGTCCTCACGAAGTTCTCTCGAAATAGGTCCCAAGTCACCAGGGTGGTCTCCCTGTTCTCAAACCATGTCCGAGCAGCGTCATCCAACGAAAAATAGACATGGCGCAGCTTGTCATCGTCGCTCCATTTGTTGAATGTCGCGGTCCTCTCGTACGTCTCCAGCCATGTTTCAGGGTCTTCAGCTGATGATCCACGGAAGGTCGGTGGCTCCCGAGGTTGCTGCAGCAGGATGGGGGACGCTGGGGCTGCCATTGAGGTCGTTGACTTGGCCTTGATCGCTGTGGTCTTCTCAGGAAGAAGTCCGTATTCTGGCAAAAGACCTTGCTGCCTACGGCTAGCTCGCTGGTCCTTGGCGATGTTGGTCTCGTCCTCCGGTTTCGGGCTTGGGTCGCGGCTTTGCGGGGGTGTCCGCTGCATGGACACAAAAGCACCTCCACCAGATGTCATGTAGTAGTGACGATGAAGAAAACAGTCGTAAAATTGTGTACAACGAAACTGGTTGTTTATTGGGCGAACCTGTGCCCACAAAGCAAGGTACACTCAAAGCACAACGATAACGGTGAACACAGTCGGCGATCGTCGAAAATCTGATCAGCGGCGAACGCGTCGGCTTTTATACCTGAGTCATCGAAGGTTCTAGATTAATCCCTGATGCCCGCGTGTCTTCCAGAAAGTTCTAGAGAATTCGCGTCAGTCATGCAATCAGATAACATAAGCGTCGGTGAAAACAGGCAATGGAAAGAAGCATCGATAACGTTCTAGAAACTTCCGATACAGGCGCGTCCTGCGCCGAGCGATAACGTTTAACATTTGTTAGCCGGTGGAAAGCGGCCACCGGTGAAAGATAAACATCTATACGTGTCAATATATGGCTAAAAAGTCAAAATGTGGATGGTTTACGAAAGTTGCACTCACTCCTGTGAAAGCCACTCATCGTTCTGCTTTCCCAATTTACAAGGCAGGCTATCAGCATCGCTCTTACTTTTCAGTGTTGCTAGCATGGGGGCAATTTTTTTAGAGATTACTCAGGAGAAAAAATCCTGCTTACAAAATTTCCACGCACCTGTGGAAGTAACCACTACAGGTATAAACACTTAAGAGGATGAGCGTTTCGTTACGTCATAACAAACTGGGCCCTCAAAAATCAGTTGCGAGTCCCTTAAAATGTATTGTGCCTAAACAGTTTTGTTGTTTTGTAAAATTGCAATGTAGAAATGCTGGGATTTACCAATGCCATCATACAGCTATAAGGTGCCCAAACAGCAAGCATGACAGAAAAACGAGTGAAGAGTACACAAGATGTTTAGAAGTATTTCTTTGGCTAATTGGCAAAACATAGCTCTTTGAAGAGAACTGCAAATTGAGACGCATACACAGAGAAAGGCCATAGAAGTGCAATTTTTAAGTCTTTCTCTGTGTATACGCACCATATTTGCCCCCGGCATCTAATAGATACAAGATTCTGGCAGGCAAACATTGCCCCTTATGCTAAAAAAATCAATTTTCTATGCAACCTCAAAACAGATCTGTTCTCAAACTTTTTACACATACCTTACAAACAACTGGCTGATATGTGCGTAGTTCAATGGTTTCAGTGAGTTGAAAATCCCTGCCTCTTACTAGTGCACTCTAGCACTTTAAATGATTCTCCATCCTAGCTTGCTGGCTGCTCTCCCGAGAGTTATGCGCCGACTGATCAAAACATTAAACAATTATGACCCTTTTCATTCGATGCGACTATGTCAACCTCCAAGAGTACTCACATCCATGGGGGGGGGGGGGGGGGCTATCCTCCGTGTCACCTTATTTTGGCCTTGTTTTGGATGTTGCTGTGGCATCTCCAAGTCAATATAATCTTCAAGTTCTTCATCATACACCTGAATCTGGCAGATAAATTCAACATTATACTGAAGGAACTAGTCTCCAGAGGTGAGCGGTCCATATTCACAATACAGTATAATATGAACAAGGAGGAGTGTGTACAATGCTGGAGTGAAAATTCCAAGAACAGCTCAAAAATTACAAGACACATTAAAAGTGCAAGATCAAATGTGGCATAAAGATAAAATACACACCATTTGCAATGTGCCTTATCTGTGTGCCATTTCATTTTGTGCTGTTACATGTGCCAGAAAAATCATGCAACCAAAGATCATCCAACAACACAATAATTTTGAGGAACTGGAATGAAAATTCAAGTAAGGAATGCTATATTTACACACTTGTACTCATTCATTTATTGTTGCAACCTTATGAAAGGGAGAAAAAAAACAATACGAAACTTTGCCACTGTAGAAACTATACTAAGCCTCAATAACACTTCGCGCCTAATAATAATTTGTATACTTAGCGCAATCTTCGGAAATTACGCACTATAACTGCGCACGTTTACTCCGTATAGTTGCCATTCAAAATAAGAAACATTGTAAGAAACGCCACGGGCTAGAAAAAGGTCAAGGAGATGGAGAATAAAATGAAGTCCGCATATCTCAGGTGTTCCGCTTTACGATGTCAAAACTGACCTTAAGTCAACAAAAAATCTTAATTTTGAAGGAGAACTTCGCCTTGGCAGCACATGCTGTCTTCGAAGTATAATAATTAGGTGCACCGTGGCGCTTTTAAATCGTCAGCCCTAGAAACAATGCGTCAAGCTTTGCGTCAACAGAGACACAGAGACCGGCAAAACGCGCTAACAGCTTGCCAGTAAGCGCGAAACCGCGCTTGTGAGTATCGCGCCTTCTCACCGAACCGTGTCCTCGTCAAGTTCCGCGCCGCAAGAAACTCAACAAAGCCTCTTAAAGCAACCATTTTGAGTTGTAATTGTGCTGGCGCGCCACACCAGAAAAGCCGCGCCACACAGAGCGCCAACACAGTTACGCCAACGCCACAGCAATTATAATATAACCGGCTTCTAGTAATACACACAAGTTAAATTAAATTACTTCGCAAAAGAATCTGCCAGCGCAACAACTACACAAAGACGAAAAGGAGACGATATTTGTCTAGTTCTTGCGCTTACAGAACAGGAACTATTCCCAACTCGCCCCAGTGCCGTACATTAAATTACTTACCAGTGTGGTGTCATTGATCTCGGTTAGAGACCGCAAAGCACCCAGCAATTCAGCCGGTAGGCACCGCTTGGCAGGAGATCTTATTCCTCTGGCCATCCTCCAGTATTACAAGGCAAACGGTACCAGCCATAACTGCCGACTGCACTAACTGAAAGTACTCGCAGAAATGCGGGAACAGCGGCGGGAACCGAAAGAGGCGCCAAAGCCGCAACGCTACCGCAGCGCCGCTTGCAAAAAAAAAGTACCGTATCCGAAACTGGCTCATTGGTTTCGATTGTTGTTTCTAATATTTTAGTGGCATCTGGCTACGACGTCATGGTCAGCTATTTGTTGAAATTGTCGATGATGGCCTCTTTCCTTAATTATTCCATTAGTTCAGTGCAGTTTGAAGGGGAAGCTTTTGCTCGGGCCCAGCACCGATGACGCCTGTTAATTGAAATACATGTAAACGCAGAAACGCTTCTTGGATAACCCCTGAGCCGATTTTAATAATAATGTTTTTTGTATTTGAGAGAAAAGGGTTAGATTCTAGTGGCTGTTTGAAGCGGAATTTTGATTTAAGGACTGAATGTTTAGAAATAAATTTTCAAAAATTGATAGTTAGAAAAAAATAAAAGCAAGACTGAAGTTTACAAATTCGTACGCGTTAATCAAGAACAGATCGCAGTTCTGTAAGCTGCATCCGTTAGAGCATCCAAAGCGGACAACTTAATACATCATTTATATCTTTGGCGAACTTGTTACATTTGTTTACAAGTGTTTGCAAAAGATTCGACTAACATATTAGTGGTATATTCGGGAGTCATGTAAATACATCAATTTTATCTCCTTTAGATGTACTATTAGATGCAATTTACAGAGTTGTGATATCATTTTTCAATACTGAGTTACCTTGTGAATTGTAACCTTATAGTTTCGTTTTCTGAAAATTTGCGATTTTAGGCAATTTTTAATAAATAATTGACGGCTTAAATAAAACATTCGCCACCAACAGTCACTAGATTTTAACTTTTCTTTAAAATGCAACAAGCCTCATCAAATTTGGTGCAGCGGTTGCCTAGAAAAACTATTTCTCCTTTCTCATGTATTTAGGAGCTCCGAGCTAAAGTTATTAACAATAATAAATACTCGCAGTGGCGCAGTACGGCTGTGTTTTTTAACAACTGTTACAGACACACACATGACATACGATCTTCATCAAATCACTAACTTTTCGAACGCGCTTGAGAACGCCGTCTTCAGTGAGGATAACGATAACCTAGCTGAAATGGATCGCGGTAGCAGAGGGCCGGTGCTGGAACCCTATGCTGGAACTGCTTACGATATATTGGTGCTCAGCTCGAACGCATCCGACGGGCAGCGTACCGTCTAAGGCACATTAATCGGTACGCCAGTTTAAGTTGACGTTCTTGCTGCGTTTCAGTTGTACAAACAAAGCCTGACGTATATATATCCTATCGCTTGCCTCAGCAACGTTTCGAAATTTCCGTTATAAGTTTGGAAGCATGCAGTACGATCGACGGCAGTCGTATATCGCGCGATTCAGTGCTGCGTGCTTTCCGAGTGCCCTCGCGCAAATGTCAGGGATGGAAGGTAAGTTACTGCACTGAATGATAAACAATTCGCATCGTTCTTCTAAAGCTTGCTGCACATACAACTGGTCAGCCGAACAAGAAAGGTTTCTTGATCGAGCAATAACCTTCCTGCTTTTCATTTTCTTTACCCACCTCTTGGTGCTCAAATGACTTCAAGATAATAAGCTCACATGGGGTGGAGGCTTGGGCTGTTGGTTTATTCAATTAAAACCACGTACAGCGTGAATTAAGGACGCGGACTGAGTGAGGCGACACACACTGCGCTGACTTATACGGGTGTCACATGGCGCACTTTCGATCGCGATCAAGCGCGATCCGGATCGAATTTCTCCGGCGCGATTGGCTCCTTTGCGCAAGCTGAGCAGGGAGGCAATCGCAGACGAGAATTTGATCCGGATCGCGATCAAAAGTGCGCAATGCGGACACCCGGGCCGTATAAAGTCAGCGCACTGTGTGTTGTCTCTCTCTCTCCATGTCCTCCTCCTTCGCGCTGTACATGGTTTAAATAAAGATAATAAGCTTTTTATATCAAACTCTCTGCATCTGTAAATGACACTGCTGCAGCTTTTGCCTGATCTCTTTGTAGCTTAATTCTGTACTTTCGTAATTAGAACAGAATTTATGCTTATTCAGTAATCTTGTGTTGCAGCTAGTACATCACGCATGAACACTATGCTTGCAACCGGTGCCACCAGAGGACCCACTCCTTGTCGGCTCTTTTTCGTCATTTCTGCACCTGGCATGGCATAGAAGACAACTGGAAGTGCGGCTTGGAAGGCTGCGAAAAGCTTTTAGGCTTTATAGCTCCTTCCGTAAACATGTCAGCCGTCACCACAATCATCTGTTCCTCCAGACAACCACAGCTGACACATCTTTGGCACCTTTTGCTGACAACCTCGAAGAAACAGTACAAACTTATCCCACTCAGCCGGCTGATCAAGCAGCTGAACAGGCATGTTTTGATGTTGACATTCTTAACACCAGTGGTCAGTGTGTTGATCGTGGTACTCCTGGCAGTAGTGATCAGTGTGCTACGGCTCTGTCTTCATTGTTACTAAAGTGGCAAGAGGGCACGGCAGTTACCTCAGAGCACCTTGAATGAAGTGCAATGATATGATAAACTTTATTTCAGAGTTTAGAGCAGACTTTCAATGCAACCACTATTACAAAACTTGAGCAGCTCAGAACAAAAACAGGCCGTGAAAACTGGTGGAAATCTTCACATACTTTTGTTTCTCCCCGAACAGTATGCCTTTCAGATCAGGGTACTTCTGACAGCTTTGAATACATTCCAATTTTGGAAACACTAAAAGCTGTCTCAGTGTCTATGACACTTTCCAGACAACTCACAAACCTTGTTCAGCTCTCCTACAGGATGTGTCTGATGGCATGTACTTCAAGGAGCACTGCTTGTTCAAAAATGCCAGCTAGTCAGAAACTTTTTGCTCTACAGCTGTACTTCGATGAATTTGAAATCTGCAATCCAATTGGAAGCAAGCGTGGAAAACACAAACTCTTGGCTGGATATCTAACAATTCTAAACTTGCCACCCCGATTTCGCTCGAAAGTTGACAGCAAGCACCTCGTTCTTCTTGTGAAAAATTCCACGTAGCCAGATTCACCTTGCACAAGATTGTGCAACCACTACTTGAGGACATACAGTACCTAGAATCCCAAGGAGTTGAGATTAGTGGAGAATTCATTAAAGGGTCTCTTCTTTACGTGTGTGGAGATAACTTGTCTAGCCATCAAATTGGCGGTTTCCGCGAATGCTTTTCATCAGGGCCTATCTGCCGTTTTTGCTTGGGCGAAGAAAGAGCACATCAGTGAGAAGTGGAACGCAGAAGAATTTATCATTAGAACAAAGAAAATGCATGCTCAACATATTCACCTATTGAAGACTGATTCAAGCCTCAGCAATGTGTATGGCATCAGTGGTGAAAGCTGTCTAAGTTCACTTCAGTCATTTGATGTGACGAAAGGCCTTCCCCCTGATGTTATGCATGACCTGTTGAAGGAGTCATTCCATTTGCCATGGAAACACATCTTACGCCACATTATGTCATGCCGTGTGCTCACTCTTGATGCAGCTAAATGATAGGCTCGTCTCATTTCCCTTGCAAGGAGGGGACAAGAAATCACGACTGCCTCCTCGTCCCATCACTCAGTGTTTGGCACATCAGCCATAAAAGGTTCTGCTGCTGAAAAGCTTTGTTTCTTTCGGTTCTTTTCACTGCTTGTGGGAGATCTAGTTGCAAAAGAAATGCTGCATATGATGTGTACCTTGCACTGCGTGCAATCGTTGACATTGTGCTTGCACCACAACTGTGCTGTAGTGCAGCTGCGCAATTGCAAGTCCTCGTTGATGATTTTACATTGCATTTAGGGAAACTTTCCCAAATGTAAAAATTATTCCGAAAATGCACTACATGATCCATTACCAAGGCTTATTCTTTTGTATGGTTCCTCTATGCAAGCTGTCCTGTATGCGTTTTGAGGCAAAACATCAATTTTTCAAGTCAATTGCAAGGAAAACTCGTAACTTTAAGAACATTTGTGGAACCCTTGAGCCACCGACATCAGATGCAGTTTATGTACTCATTAACTCAACCACTAGAATCTGTGGCTACTACAGGTAGTGTAAGAATGACATAAACGCACTGCCAGACCTTTTGAAGGACAGACTGCAGGAGCTTGACATGCCTACGGCAGATATGCATAGTTTGACTTCTGTCACAGTGTGCGAAAGAAAATCAGTCTGGGTTGTGTGCTACCGCTCTTTGTACCAGATGATGACCTTCCACACTTTGCCCAGGTTGTGTTAATTGTGGCCTGTGATCAAAGACTTTTCATTCTCAGTTCAATTTTTGAAACAAAGTATTTTGATGACCACATGCATGCCTTTGTTGTGGAAACACGGCTCACAGTGTCATAGTTGAAGACACTAGACACGTGTTTTTTGACCCATTATACCTGTATAGGGTAAGGGACATTAACTATGTCAACCCTCGATATGCTTTCTTCACTAGTGCAGACTGATGACTTCTAACACGACAATCAAATAGGCCACTCAGTTGATCTACCCAAGTATGAGTGGCAACAAACACACAGAGTGCTGTTTGCAAGTGGCTTGAACTAGGAGCGAAGAACACTCCTCTTTACCCCTTAATTTGTTTACTTTAAATATGTTGCTGTACCAACTAGCTTGGATTCAGACGTCGCATACTTTGGTTGCTGGTAAATCATGCAACACAGAAACGAATGCAACTAGGTCAATTCAAGCAGAATTACAAAGTATAAACAAAAATATGACTACATATTTTGGATACCCTTAACAATTAGTTTAGCTATGCTATAATTCAAGTGGAAGAAATGAAGACAACAAAGTTTGTGTCTCTAGTAACGAAGAAGTACAACTCTTAACGACTATTTTCAGAACAGTGAGTGCTATAGTGATTAAACCAAAGTTAAGAAATGAACTTTGATTAAACCATGTAAGAAAGCTAATACTATTTGTCTGCATAATAATAACATGGGAAATGTTGCCAAAAAATAAGAATAATGTTATTCATGGAAAGAGGAAATAGCATCATATATGAGTGAGATGCTGATTATGAATATTCAAAAGCTAAAGAGCTTACAAACGAGTTTGTTAAGAAAGCAAAGTGTGGGAAATAAAAAAGGCAAGTAGACGGAAGGACATGAATGATAAAGTTATATAATTATTGCGACCTGTGTGCTTTTATTCAATAGGTAGTGACAAGCTAGTTGGTGATCCATGATTTTGGTGAAGAAGCTCACTTGGAAAAATACATTCACACAAGCATGAATGATAACGACATACACAGGCGCTGAAACTTGTTTTGAGGATAACATGTCTGGTTAGAGTAAGAAGATTCTTCATTTTCTCGGTCATTTCTAGCATACCACAGTATTGGTATTTAGGTTGCTGAGTTATGTCTATATATGTACATATACTGTTATACATGCTTGTGATTTTGTGGTTTGACTTTTGACTCATTGTTGGATCTGCTGATTACGACATTGTTGCATTAACATTTCTTCAAAGCCTCTCTTTTTGATGATGCTGCAATACATCACAAATCGGTGCACAGCACCATAAGGTCGCCCGTCTTATATTTGTTTCCATTAAAAATGCTGTCCCTCAAATCATTTCCATGAAAGATTTCTTTACTCAGAAAAGTGTGCTGATATCAAGTTCTTTATGCATCCAGAAAGAGCAGCAATCTGCTTCTTGGGTCATCTGTCATGCTGCAACAGAAGTTACCTGCCGAATCATGTGAAGTGATGTACATGTGCTAACGTGCTGCTTAGTACATGATTTTGGTAACATGTCTGTTATGTTGATTGTCACTTTTAATAATGCTATGCATTTACAGCTCTACAATTACTGTACCCAGCCAGACTTCAAAGAGATGCGAGTGTGCTACGTGCTCTGAAAGTGTTCATTACAGATGAAGTGCACGCTCAGAATACAAATTTAAACATTACACAGTGAGCAGCTGCACATTTTTTTATAAGTATGTGTTTCTGTTAGAATTTTGTGGTGACCTATGCAATTGCCTAAACGGTGTTTCTGCTCATATTGCATTGAAACGGGAGTACAATGCCTTGTGTTGCCTTTGACAGCAAGGAAGGTGACAAATAAAGACATTACTGAAGTGCAACATGAGCATTTCGTTGCTTTCATTTTGTAGTGTCAGTTCTGTACTGTAAATGCAGTGCTTTTACTGAGTGGAATACATTGATGGGCTTGTTAGTGCATATTCATAATAAGCTGATTGCAAACAGGAAGACCCAAGGAGCAAGGACAAGGCAATACTCTCAACTGCCACGTTTACTACATCGTACTTCTATACCTACTTATAAGAACCGAGGCATAAGCAGCATGAGCAGATCTGATCCAAGTGACCTGTAAAAAATGTTACTGATAATTATTGGCAGGAGTATCCTGGCTCCTTGTTCCTTTGAGACGAGCTTGGCATGTGCACATTTTGCAATGCCCTGTTAGGTGTGACGCTGTTCCTGTCAGTAATGACTGCTCATGCTCTTCCAGGTGCTCATTAATGCAGTGGCCAGCCTGGCCAATGTATATTTTGCTACATACTGAAGGAATATTGTAATCAGCTCCAACAGCACATTCTGCAAACTTGGCATTTATTTTTGCAATGTAGTTTCTTAATCCTCGTGACACACTACTACGGAACCTTGACAGCATGAAAGGTGCAGAGAAAACAACTGTAACATGGTGCCTGGTTGCCACATACTTTCAGTTATAAACTATCCCATAATGGTGCTGTTGCTCAGCACAGTTATGTCCTATTCTTTGTTTGTTAGAATGCCCCATGTAGGCTTATTGACTGGTGGTTGTTGCCATGTGTATATGCCAGCTGTGAGAGCCAAATTTTACAGTGAAGCTATTAAGGGTAGTTACACAATGGTTTTCGTATGGTGGCGTGCAATCACATTGTCAATATCAACCTGCAAGTGCAATGCAACATGGTGCAACGCCCTCAATTTGCTTTGAAATGTGACGATCAATGACTATAGAATAAAAGTACCTTGCATATTTGACATTCAAATAGAAACAAATTATATCCACATTTTTTAACTAGTAGTCCAAAATTGTTGTTCTCACATTGCGTTATATTGGCTTCGTGATGAAGGACAGCTAGGAGTTCTGGGCTGCAGCAGTGAAAGGTAATCGTGAGTTGCTGTAACGCAGGCTGCATGGCAGCCATCGCTAACAACAACCAGCCACAGCCGCACTCTATTGCAGCCTGCATGGAGGCTGTCGATTAACAAAAACCAGACCACTACTAAACTCGAATGCAGCAGCAGAGCCCACATGGAATCTGTCACTAACAACAGCAAGCCAAGACTGTACTTAAACGCATCAGCAACTGCAGTTGTGTTCGAGCATGGTTGTGGCTTGCATTTATTAATGAGTGGCTTTCACGTAGCCTGAGTTTGAGCGAGGCCGTGGCTCCCTTTTATTAGTGACGGCTAGCATGCAGGATGTGTTGTGTTGCTGTAACGCGGGCATTGCATGGGAGCCATCACTAACAACAACCAGCCGCAGCCGAGATCTATCGCAGCCTGCGTGGAGGCTGTCATTAACAAAAGCCAGCTACTACTATGCTCGAACGAAGCTGCAGAGTTGGCATGGAACCTGTCACTAACAACAGCAAGCCAAGACTGCACTTAAACGCATCAGCAACTGCAGTTGTGTTCGAGCATAGTTGTGGCTTGCATTTATTAATGAGTGGCTTTCACGTAGCCTGTGTTTGAGCGAGGCCGTGGCTCCCAATTATTAGCGACGGCTAGCATGCAGGATGTGCCGTGTTGCTGTAACGCAGGCTGCATGGCAGCCATCAATAACAACAACCAGCCGCAGCCACTCTATTGCAGCCTGTGTGGAGGTTGTCATTAATAAAAGCCAGCACTACTACTGCTCGAACGCAGCTGCAGAGTTGGCATGGAACCTGTCACTAACAACAGCAAGCCAAGACTGTACTTAAACGCTATCAGCAACTGCAGTTGCGTTCGAGCATAGTTGTGGCTTGCATTTATTAATGAGTGGCTTTCACGTAGCCTGTGTTTGAGCGAGGCCGTGGCTCCCAATTAATAGTGACGGCTTGCATGCAGGATGTGCCGTGTTGCTGTAACGCAGGCATTGCATGGCAGCCATCACTAACAACAATCCAGCGCAGCGCACTCTATTGCAGCCTGTGTGGAGGCTGTCATTAACAAAAGCCCGCCACTACTATGCTCGAATGCAGCAGCAGAGTTGGCTGGAACCTGTCACTAACAACAGCAAGCCAAGACTGCACTTAAACGCATCAGCAACTGCAGTTGTGTCGAGCTAGTTGTGGCTTGCATTTATTAATGAGTGGGCTTTCAGGTAGCCTGTGTTTGAGCGAGGCCGTGGCTCCCATTAGTTAGTGACGGCTAGCATGCAGGATGTGCCGTGTTGCTGTAACGCAGGCTGCATGGCAGCCATCACTAACAACAACCAGCCGCAGCCGCACTCTATTGCAGCCTGTGTGGAGGCTGTCATTAACAAAAGCCAGCCACTACTATGCTCGAATGCAGCAGCAGAGTTGGCATGGAACCTGTCACTAACAACAGCAAGCCAAGACTGTACTTAAACGCATCAGCAACTGCAGTTGTGTTCGAGCATAGTTGTCGCTTGCATTTATTAATGAGTGGCTTCACGTAGCCTGTGTTTGAGCGAGGCCGTGGCTCCCAATTATTAGCGACGGCTAGCATGCAGGATGTGCCGTGTTGCTGTAACGCAGGCTGCATGGCAGCCATCAATAACAACAACCAGCCGCACTCTATTGCAGCCTGTGTGGAGGTTGTCATTAATAAAAGCCAGCCACTACTACGCTCGAACGCAGCTGCAGAGTTGGCATGGAACCTGTCACTAACAACAGCAAGCCAAGACTGCACTTAAACGCATCAGCAACTGCAGTTGTGTTCGAGCATAGTTGTGGCTTGCATTTATTAATGAGTGGCTTTCACGTAGCCTGTGTTTGAGCGAGGCCGTGGCTCCCTTTTATTAGTGCGGCTAGCATGCAGATGTGTTGTGTTGCTGTAACGCAGGCATTGCATGGGAGCCATCACTAACAACAACCAGCCGCAGCCGAGATCTATCGCAGCCTGCGTGGAGGCTGTCATTAACAAAAGCCAGCTACTACGTATTCGGCGAACGAAGCTGCAGAGTCGGCATGGAATCCTGTCCACTAACACAGCAAGCCAAAGACTGCAACTTAAACGCATCAGCAACTGCAGTTGTGTTCGAGCATAGAGTTGTAGCTTTGCTTTATGAGTGGTGCAATTTTCACTAGCCTGTGTTTGGAGCGAGGCCGTGGCTCCCTTTTATTAGTGACGGCTAGCAGGCAGGATGTGCCGTGTTGCTGTAACGCAGGCTGCATGGCAGCCATCACTAACAACAACCAGCAGCACTCTATTGCAGCCTGTGTGGAGGTGTCATTAAAAAAGCCAGCCACTACTATGCTCGAACGCAGCAGCAGAGTTGGCATGGAACCTGTCACTAACAACAGCAAGCCAAGACTGCACTTAAACGCATCAGCAACTGCAGTTGTGTTCGAGCATAGTTGTGCTTGCATTTTTAATGAGTGGCTTTCACGTAGCCTGTGTTTGAGCGAGGCCGTGGCTCCCTTTATTAGTGACGGCTAGCATGCAGGATGTGTGTTGCTGTAACGCAGGCTGCATGGCAGCCATCTAACAACAACAGCCGCAGCCGCACTCTATTGCAGCCTGTGTGGAGGCTGTCATTAACAAAAGCCAGCTACTATGCTCGAACGCAGCAGCAGAGTTGGCATGGAACCTGTCACTAACAACAGCAAGCCAAGACTGTACTTAAACGCATCAGCAACTGCAGTTGTGTTCGAGCATAGTTGTGGCTTGCATTTATTAATGAGTGGCTTTCACGTAGCCTGTGTTTGAGCGAGGCCGTGGCTCCCATTATTAGTGACGGCTAGCATGCAGGATGTGCCGTGTTGCTGTAACGCAGGCTGCATGGCAGCCATCATAACAACAACCAGCCGCGCCATCTATGCAGCCTGGTGGAGGCTGTCATTAACAAAAGCCAGCCACTACTATGCTCGAACGCAGCAGCAGAGTATGGAACCTGTCACTAACAACAGCAAGCCAAGACTACTTAAACGCATCAGCAACTGCAGTTGCGTTCGAGCATAGTTGTGGCTTGCATTTTAATGAGTGGCTTTCACGTAGCCGTGTTTGAGCGAGGCCGTGGCTGACTTTATTAGCGACGGCTAGCATGCAGGATGTGTTGTGTTGCTGTAACGCAGGCATTGCATGGGAGCCATCACAAAACAACAGCCAGCGCACTCTATTGCAGCCTGCGTGGAGGCTGTCATTAACAAAAGACTACTACGCTCGAACTCGCAGCACAGCCGCATGGAACCTCTCATAACAACAGCAAGCCAAGACTGCACTTAAACGCATCAGCAACTGCAGTTGCGTTCGAGCATAGTTGTGGCTTGCATTTCCTAGTGAGTGGCTTTCACGTAGCCTGTGTTTGAGCAAGGCCGTGGCTACTGTTGTTAGTGAACTACCATGCAGGATGTGCTGTGTTGCTGTAAAGCAGGCATTGCATGGGAGCCATCACTAACAACAACCAGCCACAGCCGCACTCTATTGCAGCCTGCATGGAGGCTGTCATTAACAAAAGCCAGCCACTACTACGCTCGAATGCAGCAGTTACCTCTGCTGCATTCGAGCACAGTCATGGCTGGCTCGAATGATGGCTTTCATGCAGGGTGTGTTCGAGTGAGGCGACGGTTGGCTGTTGTTACCGACAGCTCCCATGCAGGCTGTGTTGTGTAGCTACAATGCTGCCTGCGTGAGAGCCGTCACTAACAACAGCCAGCCATAGCCTCGCTAAAAACGTAGCTTGTATAAGAGTAGCCAGCGACAACTGCTGCTGTTGAGCAAAGGTGTGAGCAAGTGAACAGACTCCTAGTAGTTCTAAAGGGTGTGGGAACTTACTTATACAGCTTTGCTGTCTTTGAAGCTTCAGTTGTCTCATCGACATACATGTGTGATTTTTTTTGTGGACGCATAACGCTAGGACACTCATGTACTTAGATTCAGGTGCATGTTAAACAACCCCAAGCAATAACAATTAAACAAAAAGCTTTCCTTGCAGCATCTCCTGTACCTCAATGTTGTTTTGTGATGTTAAATCCAATGAGTAATTAGACATTTGAGAACAAAATGACTTGTACTTAAATGTGTTAGTAAATAAAGTGATAGAAGTAAACAATAAATTGTTTATATAGTAAGAATACGATTCTACATTGAAAGTACTATGACACTTCATTTGCCACGAAATACCATCAAGGGCACGGCAACGCACAGAAAACCTGCTTGCTGTGTCTGGCACAGATATGGCCTCTAAGATGCAGATGTGTTAACAGCAAGCGGTTTTCGAGAATCATATGTTTGTACTTCTCAATATTAGGTGCTGCACTAGCATAAATGCTTTAAAATTAAGCATGCCATGCTAACTCAACTTTGAAGGCTCCTTTTTTTAAAGCAGTACTGAAATTCACTGTCTGCTTCGTGTATAGTTCGGCAACGTTAAGAACCACACGTGTCCAATTAATCTTTCCGGAGTCCCCCCACTACGTCGTGCCTCATAATCACTATCAGGTTTGGCACGTAAACCCGTAATTTTTTCTCTCGATTAAAACAGTTATTAGTAAATGTCTGTTCTGATTTTAGGCAATGTGCAGTGTGATTGCCGTATAAGTACTAATGTCTTGTACACTAACAAATGCCGAGACCTGTATCTGTGAATACGCGATCTCGCTACAGCTGTGCAGCGCAACGGGGATCGCCTAGTTAGTGCCGTTTTCGCCTAAAAGGCTGCTCCGACATATACGGAGCAACCGCGACGAAGTTCGCGTAGCAAACAAGTTTAGCGGCAGCCACCGCATTTTCGCGCGCCCAGTTTCAGACTGCGGCGAATAACGTCGCGGAAATAACCTACGCAACTTTGGCAAACTTCATACCACTTGACCACGAACGCAGATGTTTGTTGCATCACTTGCGCGAAGCAAGCCTCTCAATATTTTTTGAACAAGTTAGTCTTTATTGGCAACACGTATCGTACGTCAAAAAGGCAGAGAAAAAAAAGCACCATATCGGCCATGCGAGTAGCGACACGATGTCCAGAATTATCACTCATTTACTCCTATCAATTGTTCACTGACTCACGAAGGTATAGCAATCGTGGTTACCTGCACACGAAAACGGCCATGCATGGGCATTGCTTCGCTCGCAGACACTGCACTACACGCCACCCATCGCCGTCTTTTCGTCGATATCCACTTCAATGTTGACATTCACTTGCAGATACTCCAGATGACTCACACTTGACCGAAAATTTATGACGGGTGCCTTAATCAGCCGACGATAACAAAAATTGACCGAGTTGTTCAGCAGGCTGACCGCCATGTTGACAGAAGACGGCTGGGGACGCTGGGGTGATCTCTCTCTGCTCATTGGCCCGCACAGTGGACCGCGCATTGTCCGCGCATTTAACTGTCCGGGCGCGGCATGGCGCGGGTCCGGGCAATGAAATTACGGACGACGGGCGTCCGACGCAGAACCTGATGCCGGTTCTTCGCATATATATACGTGCAGATGTACCTGCGTTACGGAGGGCGGTGACAGAGGGTTGGCATGGGCACATTTTTCACTCCCACTGTAATCTGCGTGCGGTCTCTCCCCAGAAACGCCCGTTTCACTATTGCGTTACTCCGCTTCCTGGGGATACGAAAAAAAATAACGGTTTCAGCCCATTTTACCCCCTTTCGAGGGTGTACACATTTTGGGCTGGGGAGGTAAAAGGGGATGTCAGCTGCTAAAACGCCTATATGGGCTAATTTGTGTTTACAGTGAGGGGTTGCCATGACAGGTGCTAAACAATGAATTATTTGTCGCTCTCGAGTGATTTAAATTCCGTACCGTAACTATGGAGTCGACGGCCGCCTAAATAATTTCGTATCGGCGCTGCTTTAATTTAGTGCGAAATGCACGTAAACGAACAGGTTGGCAGTGCTGTGCATTCTTGAGCCTGCGTTTCGTGGCCGCCATCTTGTGGCGGTACCGCCTCGAGTTTTCACCGTGATGGCACTAATCTCCTCCCCTGCCTCCACGAACCCGTTGTGTGTTAAAGAGTTTTTGCGACAGGAGTGGTTGTCTTGAAACAAAAATATTTGTTTCCTTTCCTATCTCATTCTAAGAAAGAAAGCCTGACCAAAAGTTCCTTCTTTACATTGGTTGAACTACATCATAGAACAACACTGTGAACGTGTTCTTCTGACAAATAATTTCATTCACTAAGATTGATGTCAGGAGAGCAATTTTTACTTAGAAATGCACAATAAAGAAAAAAATACTGGTAAATTAGGCAGTATAAGTATATTGCGCTTCACAACTAGCAACAAAGTTCCATTTCTCCCCAAGCAGGGGCCTTAATAGGCAGAAAACGCACGCAAACGAAATCTGTATTAGTAGGTGACAAAGTTCCCTGTACTGGCTCGTCAAGACATCATACATTTTTAGCAGCATTTTCATGAATCATAGCTAACTGATTTTTTAAATAAAGGACTACATTCGTTCTAAATGAAACAAAGCCCCAACGCAGAAAGTTATGAGAATTCTCTGATGCTAAAGCTGCTCAAATGGACGCGAAAAAAATTAATTTCGTGACGCCGTACTTATTGGCGCCACCGAGGTTTCGCCAAGAAATAGGGGAAAAATTCTTAGTTTTTTTAATTATTTAACATTTCTTTGTGTTTCCCAGACTAAATAAAAAACAGTTTTAAAACATAGCTTTACCATCGTAAACTGGTTTTAAGCGGGTCGCACAAGAGAATCAATATGCTTATGACTTCTCATTTCCGATCAAGCTGTACGTTTGAAGGCTCCAACATGTTCGACCTAGTTTTTACATTGGCGAAATGTAACTGACATGTAATTGACAAAGCACACTCCATCCGCAATATGAAAAACTAAATTTCGGAATGTGTGCCGAGAGCAGGCCAGCTTCCTTTGCCTGTCGTGCTCGATTGACGAGAATTCTTTAAAGCTACCGAGAATCTCCGGGCGAATAAAAAAGTGGCATAATTGTTACAAAATGTCCACATCTTGCCATATCTTTTACAAAACATGTCTTTGCACAAACCTCCTCTGCTGTTATTTTACTTCCTCGTGCTAAGAAAGGTTTAGATATGTTTCTAGTGTTTACAATATTTTCGAAAGAACGAAGTGTTTTTTTTGTCGCGTTTTTTTTACGCCTTCACAATTTCCAGCAATTTTACATCGCAGGAAATGCCACATGCCAGCATGAAAAACCACAGTGCGTTGAGAGGTCATATCAGAGTTTTACATCAAGGTCATCCGGCTGACAAATAATTGATGAGCTGCATTGATGCAATACTTGTTTGTAAAGTACACCTGGGGCGATAAACGCTGCAAAATATTTCCTTGTTGCGCCTTGGTATCCTCGGCCGATGTCCTTCAAAATGCATCTTTCATGGAGTGCGCAGCTATGTACTGCGCAGAAGCACGACTCTACAGATTATGCGGGCTATGTACGTTCTCAATTTTGACCAGTGCAATGTGCCATAACGTCTTCATGGTCAATATTCTTTTTAAACTTACAAAAATGTGTCTCGCGCACATTACGCATAGTTCACAGATAATTCAGCACAATTTTTACACGATATGAATGGCAGACGAATATAAATGGCCTGCAACTTGCTTGCAGCAAAAAAAGAAGGAAGAGGGCGGGGGCGAGAACGATAGGGTGGTAGCAACTGCCCCTTTTCGTGAGCCCATGTTTTGACAACAAAATTTGGCGATCTCCGTGGTCGTCCCTTTTTTACTTTTGAGCGTACCGGCAAAAGTAAAAGGTCATGAAGGGGAGGTAAAATTACAATAAAATATTCAGGCGCGAAGAATACTGCGATCCAATCTGCGGGATCTCTTTGTTTGTCGCAACCATACACAAAAAAAAAAAAACAGACAACGAAGTAAGAGAGACAGGAACTTAATTGTTATGTTTAATCGAAATTTTGACGTAAAGTTACATTTAACTTCGTACTGCCATTCAAGAGTATGATTAATTATCATATTTTGACGATTTCAATAAAGGATACCCCTGTCAATTTTTTCTTGTTCTTTTAGGGGTTGCGAATATTCCAAATTCGCAAAAGGAATCAATTGGTCCCTGCTATTCGAGTCATATTTGATGCGAGAATTTACTGTTCGAAGTGGTGATGATCCCGCGAATGGTCGTTCATGTCAAATATAAAAGGGATATTAGCCCTTAGTGCTGTCTCGAGTCGAGGGAGAGAGAACAGTATAAATGGGGATTGTTCCGAATGGCTCTGCTGCCAGATCGTCACAGTTGTTGCGCAGTAGCACCCGTTCGCGAGTGAGCCCACGGGGCACATAACTTCTCATTGATTTAGAGTCATGCAATAAGAATAGCACGCTTGTAGACATCATGTGTGGGAATTTGTTTCCATTTATTGAAGCGATAGCTCTCGTTACTTCGGCCACTTCAGATGGTTGTACGATCTCGCGCAATTATTAGTGGACCATACTCAGTTGCATGTCATCCCGAGTAGACAACAGGGACCACTAGGCATGCGCCGGATAGACAAATTTCTGCTGGCTGCCGTTTAGCCTAGTAGACATGTTTCGTCACTGGGTATGTGCCACTGTGTGTGCCCGAAAACACAACTCGGGCACTACGTATGTAATAGCTCATATAGGACCGATGTTCATCCCAAACTGGAATACACATGCGAAGTTTCGGACTATCACATCACCAGGCTTTCCAATTCGCGGGGGTTGTTCAAAACCATGGCGTGACGTACAACTTTAACAAATACTCCTGTAACTGCAGTGTCACTAGGCTCATTTCCATCACCCGGGTCGCTATACCGCTGGCTCTTATTCTTAAACAAGCTATTATCGTAAGGACCATGTTTCGATAGTGTAATAATAACTGATCTTGTTATGGCTGTTATTACAATTTTGCTACAACAAATTTATTAATCATTTAACACAACTAGCGCCGTCGCTGCAGCAGCTCGCATCCCCGTAAGTGAAGGCAAATGTGCACTTTTTTCTTAAAAACCAGGCAATTAACTGTGGTAAGTGCTATGCTAAACGAAGCCACCCTAAATTGAGACCGTTCTGCACAATTTCAGCAAGAACAGTGCAGCGGTGATCACAAAAGCTTTGTTCGAAAAATAAAGTTTTGTCTCTCTCTCTCTTGTTCGAAAAGGTGCAGCGAAATATTCAGGACCCTCTATAAAATAAACTGAGGACTATATATATGTATATATAGGCGTACGCCTATCTACCAGCTTCGCTGTGCCAAGCTGACACAAGGGGTGTGTGTCGCTCACAATAGCAATAGCGCTCCATCCGCAACTGACACCTCGCATCGAGAACGGCGCTTGACGGAAAGCCATAAGTAAAGTTCCAGCTAAGCTACTGGGTATGGTGCGGTTGCGACGGAGTTTCAACTGGGGCGCAGTAATACGACGGGATATCTAGCTATGCCGTGGTATCATTCGACATTGTCGTTAGCAGCGAGATTGCGAATTCTTGTGTTTTCTGATGTGCCCGTAATGATTCGTGATTGATGGAATAGCGTGGGGATGCGCAGCAGGCTACCAAATAAAGTTCTCGCTTACCTTGACAATATTGTTCCATGTTTTCTGCCACGATTTACATGTTATTGCACAAGTCTCACCATTTTTGAACCCTTTAAGATGTTCCGGGCTTTAGTACTTTTCTTCTTCAACGAAGACAACAATGTATGTGCGTCTGGTAACATGGGGCTCCCTTGTTTCATTACTGTTATCGTTTGGTGCAAAGTCTAAGTGAATACATTTGTTTCCCAAACGCTCCTCAGTTCTGTGGACCTGCAGTGGCGAATGGTCTTACGTGCATGTGAAAAAATGTATATTTCTTACATTTTTTCCCGAAACGAACATGCGCAGCTTTATTTCATGTTCTTCAAAAATGAAATAAAAATGCTATTCAGTAGTCGTTTTCCTGAAATATTTGTATTCGAATCAATTCGGAAATTTCGCTATTCGTACGCGTTCACTTATTTCTGGATTTTTTTGTCTTTCTTTTCGTATAGGTGTGACTAAAGAAATATTGTTGAAGTTAACACCATAAAAATTGTTACTTATGTTACCTTATGTGACCGTCCTTAGACAAAGCGGCCCACTGGTCGCGTCTGTATGGCGGCTAATTCATTGGCGACATAATTCGATAATACCCTAATTAACCAACAACCTGCGCTCTCAGAAATATTGTTTATATTCCAGCTACTCGTTCCGCGCCTGGGTATGGTTCACCACTGTATGCGGTGAAGGACTGTCGTGTCAGAGACATGATATCTTGATAGTTTGCGCTGACCACGTATAGTAGGCGCTGAAGATGATTTCCAGCACTAAAGGAACACTTACCCCCGTCTTTCAGATCGTTATTCTACTGAACACTCCACCTAGACTCAAGAAAGTAAAAAAAGAAAAAACTGGTACCTACTTTACAATGAGGATGGTGAAGTTTGTTGGCTGCCCCTTTGAAACAGGGCGGAGTTAAATAGTCCCCTAGTTTGCTTGATTTAGTCAGGTTTGAATAAAATAGATCAATATGTAGCCGTTGGTCTCTCTGACCCGTCTTTCCTTTCGCCTTACCTTCCGCCAGTGCAGGGTAGCAAACCAGAATCTTTTCGGGTTAACCTCCCTGCCATGCCCACCCCGTTTCGCTCTCTCTCTGATCTCGATCTTGACTTTCGTATTTAAATTTTCAATCACTAATTGTACCGTTATCTTCACCTGCAATGACCTTGGTTCTATCGATCTCTTCCCGGCTTTTGTCCACCAATACGTAAAACGTCTCATACTTATCTCGACTGTTCACCAGTTAATCCTCCCATCTTTGAATCGCATCGCTTTGGGGAGGTAGACGCTCTGTACGGGTCTCGCTGCGTGAATATATTGGCGCTCCATTACAATGTGCCGAGTCGTTTCCGGGGTTTTCCTGCAACACCCGCATGCCTCATCCTGCGGCGCGCCAGATCGTGCCTCAAATAAGAAGGCATTGCCAGTTGCGTTACTATACAAATTTTCCCTCCTGATTTATTTCTAGCCGTTGCTCTACAAGAAAGTAGCTACTACTATCTACTTTCTTGTAAATAGTGCTTGCTTGTATCATCATGAAGTCGACCGAGAATCGTTTGAAAATACAGGGGTTCGTCTGTTTATATTTGACGAATTCGCACTCTACACGAAGGTGCACTTACATTCAACTAAGAAAAGCAACACTTGAATCGGGGTAGCGAAAAGCACAGTTTTTGGCGGCCGTCGAATAGCGGATCTGCTCTTTATGGAGGTCTCGACGTAGATTTTGGAGAGATCGCTGGCGCATTCGAGACTGTAGAACCCTTGGCAACATGCCTGCAATATGCACAAAAAACTATCAATTTGCTATGTAATTGGCGGCAACGCTAAAGAAGCTTGAGACACTCTATACGGCCCGTGAACCAAGCGAGAACTTGTTAACATTAGTATTCCGCGGAATTGAACACTGCGGCAAAGAATAATAGAACGACGCGTGTGACTACCATGTACGTGGGTTTACGTGAAGGATAACTGGGATCGTCAGCGCTTGAAGGACGTGAATAACTATGAAAAGTGTAATTTTGGCACAAGGCGAGAAGTACTGCATGCAAGACACTTGCACGAGATGCAGCTGCAGAAATACGTTCATGTGCGAACACTTTATTTTTTTTTTTCACGCGCTGGAGCACAAGTATAGACGTTTTTAATACGTGTGTTAGAGGAGCTTCCGAAATAAATGAAACAATTAAGCAAATATTAGTGTCATAATTTAGACAATGAAACGATTCTTAAAATACAACCAAAAGATCTTCTTAGGTTTCATAAAAATAAGTTATGAAAATGAGCGTTTTTTTTTTTCGTTTATTTTTTTCCGTGTGACATCGTATTACTGAGCTCAGCGGGAAAGTTAATTCTCACGCTGTCCACTTCGTGACATTTCGCGAGCGAAATCGTTTGCACATAAATAAAATAATACGCTAGAGAAGATAATTATATCCCGCGAAACTAAAGGCAACTTAACTACCTGCGAGGCGCTTGGGAACACTTTTTTTTTCTATCTCGGGGCAGCGACTACCTAAAATGCGCATCTGTTTTCCTCTTTAGGCGCGTCTTCTTTACTCTTGAATGGCGGAAGACTAGCTGAGCACTTCAAATGCGTACTTGCAACGAAGATGAACGAAGTGACCAGCTCGTCCAGCGCTTCCTCTTTTTTTTTTTTGTTTTCCGTACAGACCTGAAGACGAGTTCAGCTCTTGTGTTTATCCATGTTTCTTTGAGATGGCACGGGTTTAATCGGAGCTTCGTATAAATAACATCACGTGGCGCAAGCAACTGTTCAAGAGTGAAATTGGGAGCATAGACACATTTGCGTGCGATGAGGCGCACCTTTTTCAAAGTGTAAGCAAAATTTGTTTTCCTAGTATAATTCACTTTTCTCGCAGAAAGTTTCGGCATGGTCTTGCTTCATATGATAACAATCATTTGCGCGCAAAAAAGCCATCTTTTTGGTAAGTTTTTCAATTCTTTTTTTCGTCTGTGCCATTCGGCCACTTCGCGTGGCTCCCTCAAGGAAGCAGACGGTACTCCCGTAAGAGATCGGCATATTCAAGCGCCCAATGTTGAAGATTCACTAATAACATATTAAATTGTTGACTTTAGCGGACGGAAAGTTGTTTAATATTTAGATTCTGAGCAGTTTTCTGAAATTCTCGGTCCAGAACCGGTGTCGAGATGTCAGCAACGAGGGCGCGATCGCTTTGAGAAACTGTTTACGCGAAGAGGAATTTATCTGCAAGCAGGTATGGCCGCTCATGTCGCGAAATTGATGCTAATCTCAGGATTTATACTAAGCAGATATGACTTGGACTGCTTCACCAAGGATGCCCTAATGGAAATAATCAGTGGAGTAACTGGAAGTTTCGTTCTTAGCTTCCAGACATTAGAATTTGCAGTGCAGGAGGCCATATTGTGAAGCCAATTATTTGAAAATCGTGCTCCAAATAAGAAAATTCGATAAGCGTGCCAACAGTTAGAACAACATACACTGAGGTGATTTAAATGTATTGTGCACCCGAGATCTGCAAAGCTTGTTCACCAAATCGCAATACAACATGCAGGGCTATGTCGGTTTTCGATTTCATACTTATTCAAATTGCCTTGGATGCACACTGAAAACATTAAGAATTAACGCAGATACTTCAATAAGAGTCCTATAATAATAGTTTCTTTTTCCCCCAAGGGCAACTGAAGAAAGTATTGGCACCAAGGTGGTGCAAATGGACACGGTTCAATGACAATATACGTACACAAACGTTTACACGGACGCGCACAGCTAACGGATGCGATTCTCAATAATTCGTGGCACTGAGTTTTGTTTAGCAACGAACGTGGAAGTGCATGGAACTTCCATGTGTAAATCGCTGATGTGATGGATGCTCTTGGTGAAGGCCGCACCCCAGCCGAAACGTCGAAACTAAATGTTTATATTTTCTTGGCTTTTCTTGATATATATATATATATATATATATATATATATATAAAAGAAGGGCGTAAACAAACATTCATATCATTGTCGTCATGGGACCCTTCAGCCTCAGGAAGATATTAGGTCCTTGGCCAACATATTCGTAGCAAAGACGAGCGTTAATGGCCCTCCAAAGATTTCTAGAAGCGAGCAATATTCTCGGAAACTATTGAAAAAAGTGTTTATCTGTGGTAAACTCACTCTATGGTCAATTCGACACCTGCGTTGATGTAGTTTCCTGTGAATCGAATCCATGCTGTCTTATGTGCCGTGATTTAGTATAATTACATGACCGGACTTTGTGTTTACTTTAGTGCAGCTATTTGACTGAACTTTGTGTGCCCTTTTCTGAGTGGACTTTCAGTTTTAGTGTGACATTAGTGTACTTATGTGACTGGATTTGTGTTTAACTTAATGCGCCTTTGTGACTGAACTTTGTGTTGCTGTGTTTCTGAGTTGACTTTCAGTATTAGTGTGGTATTAGTGCACTTATGTGACTGTACTTTGTGTTATTGTGATTTGGAGTTGACATTTAATTTTAATGCGTGTAGGTTCATTCTTTTTTTTGTCTTTGTGTTTCTTTCATACCTCTATGTGAAAAGGAGTAGCCGGCGCGAATTAAAGGCGCCAATATCTTCTAAATACGATATAATAAAAAAGCAACATATATATATATATATATATATATATATATATTATATATATATATATATAATATACAGGCTGTTTCAGCAAACACTTTCACAAATTCTTAAAGGTTACCTGTGGCAGATAGCACAATTCTAGTTGATGAGCGGCTCTACTCTAAGAGGCGGCCATTACTTGCCCAAGAAGTTAAAATGCATAATCGACTAATTAACAAAACTCACTAATTCAGTTTTTAACTAATTAAATGAAGGCCCATATTGTAATTTCCAAATTGTAGCTGTGGAGTTCGCAAGTCGAATCACTTCTAACGAATTCTTTGGATGACATCAGTTCGAGATAATAATTTCGAGCTTTGAGGAGAAATGCATTGGCGTTCAGTAATTTTCTTAGCCAAAACGTTGCTTTATGCATTGAAGCACAAAGTAACTGAACGCCAAGGCATTTCTCCGCAAAGTTCGGGAATGAATATCTCGAAACTAGTGTCATCCTGAGTATTAACTCCAAGGGATCTACCTTGCCAACTGCACGGCTAGAATTTGTAAATTGCAATATGGGCCATAAGGTAATTAGTTAACAATATTTAGTGAATTTTTGTTATTTGTGGATTATGCATTTCAATTTTTTGTGCAAGTAATGTTCGCCTCTTCGAGTAGACCAGCTCATTAACTAGAATTGGGTATCTTGCCACAGGCAACCTTTAATAAATTTTGAAAGTGTCGCTGAAACACCTTGTATGTGTTGTGTGTGTTGCTCCCATGACAAGGAAATCGCGGCTCTGACGATCACGTGATGGCAGTACAAATGAGGGAATGTAATATTGACATCGCAATATTGCCAAAGGCTCTCCGCTCAAAACACGCGATCCACTTAAATGGCGGCCTCGGATGCTACTCACGTTAACGCGGAGATAGCGCGTGAATGTCTTGGCGGGCACGCACGTGTTTACGAGTTCGGGATCTCCCGAAAGAGTCGACGCCTAACGGGGAGAACCGGTGCCTGTGAGACGTCCAATTACACAGGCTGGGCACGCGGTTGCGCGAAGGCCGCAGGAGCCAAGGCCGCCTCTGCTACTCGTTTTGTTTCATTCGCTCCCTTCTCCGAGGCGGCGAGAAAGTGAACGGTGGGCCCTCCTCTCCAGTGCTATGTCTTTATAAACACACGCCTCCTGCAACCGCTACAAGTGAGGGAAGCGTCGTGTAAGCCTAAATAGCCGCCAGAGTGTAAACCCCGCGCAGTGAATGTGTGGTGTCTCCTCGGGTTTCTCGACGTACTCTGAGTGAACGTGAGTAAGCGCCACCTGAATTACCGCAAGGAAACGGTGCGATGGCAATCGCTGAAGTGATGCTCTCCGTAATGCTTTAAATTTACAACTGTCCGTACTTTTGTGTTGTGCCGCATACGGTATCCTGCAGAGTGCTGCCTATCTTATAACCCCCCTTGCGAGGCCCTAGAGCACAAGAGCGTCAGCGATCTCGGAAGGTGCCGATTTGGCCTTCGTCACTTTGGCGATGGTGCAAGAAGATATCTAATCTATCTATCTATCTATCTATCTATCTATCTATCTATCTATCTATCTATCTATCTATCTATCTATCTATATATATCTATCTATCTATCTATCTATCTATCTATCTATCTATCTATCTATCTATCACCTTGTCTGGCTGTCGTACGCACCGCGTGCTACAAGCTCCCGTCACCTTAAATCTGTTCGACGCCGCCGGAAAACAACGCCGCTTTACCAGCATTACATTTTTGCTTTCGTCTAACGACCTAACCGCAATGCTAGCTTTGTGGATCTTCGTCTTTATGAACGGCCACCACTATGAGAAATACCGCTGAAGCGATCATATCTAAATAGAAAGACCCAATCCTCTTTCAAAGCTAAACGTAACTTGAGACACAGTCTTATTTGTATTCGAGCTAGGCAAGTAAAAGTGAAAAAAATACGAGTAACTACCCTTTGTTGTTGTTGGTCTCCTAATTTTCTGCCACTTTTCGCGGCAAGATCAAAATGAGGAAAAGCTAGGAATAAGCCATCGTCATGACTGTAAATCTCGCTACGTAATCATGATGATCCTCATATGACAAGTTCTAGGCAATCTATATTGTGCTCACTTCTGTCTATTCGAGTAATGTATACCAGAGTTGATATTACACTCGCTTAGCTGAAGTACCGACCGGTCCATGGGCGAAGAGCAACCCTTCTGTGTCGGGGATTGTTGGAAGTGCGGGTATATTTCTGGCAAATCACACTCCCTTTGTATAATAACACTACAGCAACAACAACTACTACTACTACTAATGACTATATAAACCCAACAGATAATGAAGCTAATGATAACAAATTTTGTATCTTTATATTTGTAATTTTATATTTCGCTGTTTTTCAGAATGTCTATTAATGCGGTGACGTACGATATTGCGGAGAGTAGTAACGAGTTATGATAAAGAATCATTATCCGATAGACAAATAGTAAATATAGTGTCTCTTACTCGCTATCATGGATAACCATTATCAATCAATCTGTTTATTTTCGTCTTTCGTGTACACGATACAACAAAAAATAGGTGGCAAAAGAAAAGCTGCTTTGTCGCAGCTTGACTGAGATCTTGCCACCCATGCATTTATCTACGAAAGACAGGTATATTACCCTAAATTTAGTTGAGCCAGTAGCAATAAACTCATGCAAACTTATAAATTGTGTTATAATGCGTTCTAACGCTGAAATACTATTGTATTCTGATTGATTGTCATTATACGCGGTTTCCGCGGCGATTCCTTTGGTATAAACAGGGGGAAAAAAGCTTCCCTATGCATATAGCTCAATTGTTATGTACTAGATTTATTATTATTAGGTAGTTACGTACTATTGATCAAAGTTAGGTTCTGTGACATAAGTTCAAATATTCGAATATTCCCGTGGAAAAATGCAGCGTTCGTACGCGTGAAGTGGAATATCGATGCATTTCGACGCATACTCCGAGCAAATATTTTTCGAAGCTGATGATGGCACAGAATGTCTTCTAAAGTTGCACCACTTCGTTCATTCTTGGATGCAGTTAGAATGTTGAAAGATGTGCCCCTAGAACGAACAAATCTAAATTTAGTTAGCGGAACTTCTACACCCTGCGCTTTATCCTTTCCGTTTCTCCAAGTAAGTCAGATGACGTTCCGAAGTGGCACTACCCGTGAAATGTTTTTTTTTTTTAACATTTCTGTTTACACTCTAAAAATTCACCGGGGATGTCACTTCCAGAACGCGTACGTAAACTCATCGAGCTGCGAAAGAAAAGCGTTTTTGAAGCGCCTTCAAACTTGCACAGATGTTGGTGTTCCCAGCAGATACTTGTCCCGCAAATTATGAATATGACCATTCTCGACATGGCATCCAGCGAACCTCCCTTCTTCTCTAAGGACCAGTGAGGTCACGTGCTGACACAGAGTAGATACACCTGCGAATGCACCCGGGCTTTGTTTTATTCTTTCCCTGCGTCGCGAACTACTTGAGGCTGTGGAACAGACCTTCCAAATTCTGCACGCAATTCTCCACGGGACTGAGTTGCTTCCAGTAGCGCACCCAGGATCTCTGCCAGGGGGGGGGGGCTGACAGTTTGCCAATACCATCTACACAGCACTGATTCCAATGTCTTCACGGGAAATTGTCAAAAAATGTGCTTTTTGCGAGTGTGCAGACGTTTGCGCGTCTTGCATCTTAGTTGCAGTACTCAAATTCGCAAGGAAAGAAAAGGGGATAAACAAAAGGGGGGGTTATGTCGCCTCAGGGGGGGGGGGGGGGTTACAACTCCGCCACAGGTCTGTCACTCCACTCGTTGCCGGAAGGCACTAGTAAGCGTAATTTCTTTTATTCTTTTTTTTCAGCTCGTGATTCAAAATAAAGGGCTACCTCAGATGTATTATAAGGGCTTCTGTTTTTCAGAGATAAATGTGGTGCACTGATGGTGGTGCCCTGGCCCACGTACGTCTAGTAATCTGTTCGCATACATCTCAAGTACCAAGGTTCACACCGCCAGTTCGCCCCGCGTTCCGTTTTTTACGAATTTCCCCTGCCAATAGAAGATGGTAGGCTCAATTTTATCGCTATTAATCAACGCTCTTTTCACTTCCACCGGCATCCCACAAAATGTTCTCGGCCGTTCTCGGTCCCTTTAAAGCAAAGATTTTCCTCTCGGGCGAGAATTAACTAGTTATTAGCTTGGTATCGGGATATCCGTGTAACCGCACGGTGCCTTGTATCGTCGCGCTCAAAATAACGGAAAGAAAAATACAGGCCGAAAGCATTCGCGAATAATCTGGGTTCAAACAAACAATTCGGCGTCTCTAAAGGCGCTAAAACGCTTTGCATTCGGGGTTTAAAAGGAAAGGTTGCTTTAGAAGTATAATTCCGAGTTGCAAAATGATTTTAAACTGGAACCGTTAAGGGTAGCGTCAGAAAATAGGAATTCACGGCTTTGGCAGTTGAAGTTTGGCCTTCAAGATATGCAACGACGGTCAATCACCCAAGCAACAACCTTTATCATTGTACTTTCCCGCGTCGCCCCCCCCCCCCTCCCCCCCAAAAAGAATGCAGATTTTTAATAGTGCGACGCTTTACTAACTGTTTTTAAAACGTTTTTTTACTATGTCTGCAAATTCTTTCTGTATTTATTTACACTACACCTATACGAACACCATAGCGCTACACATGAACAATGCGCTTTCTCACGTCCCTTCGGCCCTGATCCACGATCACGTGACTGCAGGTGAGTCACACGCAGGATATGAAAGGCGCATCAGAGATGAAATCGGATCCTTCTCGAAATTGAGGAATGCATGGTTTATAGAAGTGGGCGAATATAAATTTTTTTCTATACTTACAATACTTACAATTTGAGTAGGGACAGTAACTATCGAACATCGAATAGTTATCGAATAGAACATCGAATAGTCAGCTGTTAGATTCAAACGATCATTGTTACACAATGATCCCTTCCTGTCAATAAAACTTCAGCACGAAGAGCCTCTTAACGTATTTAGAGCTTGGTTGTAACCATGCTTTCAGAGATTGAATAGCTGCAGTGATAAAGATGAGTAGTTGTGGAAAGAAAGCTGTTTAAGCACTGTTGAAGACATTCTAAAGTGGCCAACTGAAAAAAGAAAAGAAGTCATGACTGGTCGTAGCTTAAAAGAAGCAAAAAAAAAAAATTCTCCTACGTGAGTAGACTTTCAAAACCACTGTAAAAGAGGCTAGGAACAAAAATCATTGTTGTCATTTATTGCTTCCGCAGTGAAGCCCAAAAGGCAGCTTACATTACCCGTTTTGTATCGGCTTTGCTAGGACAACGTTTGTCGTTTTTACACTTGCCACTTCGGTGAGTAGACAAATACCAATAGCAAGACTTTAACAGTATGTTTCGTGAAATATTTGGTTAGCTTCAAGCGTTTGACAAAACCGAATATCTCATTGTCAAATACGTGTAGTTTGTGTGTAATATTCTATTTTTATTTGAAGCTCCGAGTATTCGTCCAAGCCCCCCCCCCCCCTCCCCCTTATATGTTATTTTATTTTTAGGCTCCAACCTTGCTTCCACTTGTAAACGACACATTTCCTGTGGAAATGGTGGTCGCATATAATAATATTATTATTGCAATGTATTTGGCACACAATTCCATTGCTATGATGGAACATTTTCCCGACTCACCGGATTTAGTCCCTGTGGCTTTTTTTGTCCCCCGAATGCAAACTAATGCATGTTAAGGGGCCAACGTTGCCGGAGGCAGCACGTCGAGAATTTGAAGACAGATTGAAAAGGACACGACATCGCTGTTGAAGCGTTTAACAGAAAAGGACTTCCAAAGGTGCTTCCAGAAATGGAAGAAGAGGTGGCAACTGTGTAGTGCGTCTAATTCAGGCTATTTGGATGGTAACCTGATTGACGCGTCATAATGTTTGTGAAATTAAATGTTTAATGTAATGCGTGAAGTTGTGAATTTATAATTGTTTACTTAATCGTTAACAATTTTATTAAACTGCCATGATCATATACGGCATGATGCAATCATTTTAAATCACATTTTCTAGATTACTTCTTTTCGTCAACACAATACAATAATGTGTTATTACATGCAACATTATGCATGCTATATAATATTGTAACGCGCTCTTTTCAAATCACTTTACTTTCAATCCGCCTTTTTCACGGCACGACGGCGCATGCGCCCTGCCCTAGCGGATTAGTCGCAGGACGTTTTGGAAGGGACGCGCGCGCGGTCGCGCGGCCCTGTCTCGAGGAAAGATCCCCCCCGGGGGGGGGGGGGGGGGGGAGAAAAGGTGCTCGCTCGGACGCGCGCTACAGCAAACACTCGTGCCGTGTACCGCGTTGAAACTCCACTGGAAACGCGACGTCAACGCGGTGCCGAAAACGTTCGCAGCTTAACTGCAATTCCAATTTAAAACAGAAAGAGACCATTGTGTCGTCCGGACTACTCCGGATGCACCCTGAGCCACGTAGTTGCCGCCATTCATTGATGGCTGGCAAATTTAACGGAAAACCCCTGCGGTACACTTGGGCGACTCTTAAAAAGATCACGTTGCTGGCGAAGTCTTCTTACAGCGTGGGCCTTAACTTGCTGGTGGCGGCCGCGCGCGCCTGAGTTCCCGTACTCGTTTAAGGCGCGGTAATACTGGGTCGATACGAGACCTACAAAACGCTCACGCCAACGATTGGTCTGGGTCGCTGAGACCACCTTATCATACCAGGCCGACAACGACGCAGCCGACGAGTGCGAGTTGTACTGTGGCGGGCTTTCTTGTCGACGGCACCGACAAAATCAGCGTGCCGACCATCGTTCGACCGAACCCCGCGCGACCAGCCGTCGAACCGACAACGAGATATATCCACAGCGCCTTCGCTTGTATATATGATCGTATAATATACACATATGTATATATAATTATATTAATCGTGCTCAAGATGAGTCAAAGGTGCCTACGGAGTTGAAACGCACAAGCTTCATCCCTCCCATGCCGAGAACATAAAGTGTGAGCCAATGTTGATGTTCAGCGAAGGTTAGTCTTGGCGCCGTCGAGTTCTTGCACCTGCTACCGGCGCACCTGAACTGAAATGTGAGCAGTTAGGGCGAAGGAAACTGAATGTATTGTTTGTTTCTGGCCTTAGTGATTTGAAATCGACGACTCCTCACTTCAAACGGCGCGTACACAGTAAGCGGCAAGCGGCGACACACCGCTAACTGTGCCAACACGAGTACGTCACTGTACTCGTAGGCTGCCGGTCGCTTTCGCTACGTAAATGGGTGGGTTTGTACGCGTTGTTATGCTGACACATTTATCAATTCCAGTAATGTACTGTTTATCTCTGTCTCAAACGGGTAACAAGAGACGGTGCATTCGGTAAAGGGGCATAAACAACGGTCTCGCCCAGCAGCGATGGCATCCGCGTTTTCGCGAGAGAACAACACGACCTATAAACGAGCGCTTATGCGAGCACAGATTTCTCTAATAATGCTTTATAATAAAAACACGCGCAAACTGTAAGTATGATTAAGGTAAAGAAAAGCGAGAATCAGTAATAAATGAACAGCTCGTAGTATATGTATCTGGATCACAGTTGATGATGTTTAAGTAGTTCGGCCGCTCATATTGACTCGTCTAAGGGTGGAACACTGCGCACATGCGCAGATATGTAGGTTTTGCTACGTTTTAACATTATTTCATATCAGCGATGTACCTTAGCACCAATATTTGACGCTAACAACGATCTGTGGCTGTAGATGTCGATGTAAACAAGCGCACCGCTTTGATAAATTTGACGTGGAAGGCATCGCATGAAGACTTCTTTATATGCGAAATTTCCAAAGAATGTGTAAAAAAGAATACAAAAAGCGAGCTTGAAGTGCAGACATCAGCGACAATACAACCCAAGGCAGCCGCGTCGCCAGACGGAACTCAGTGTGCCTCTATCGGCCGCACTGTTTGCACAACAGTCCACTCAGGCCTGCTCACCCAGTAGTCGGTGAGTGCTACATTGCGTCCAGGAATGACATCGTGCCGCAGAGAAGCCATTAATAATTATTCGCGATCCACGAAACGCACAACCGACGCGCACTCAACGTGGGCGCAGCTGCAAAAATCAACCGGCGAAATCCCCGGAACCCTTCCAAAACGTTTCCAGTAGCGTGCGGCAGAGGGCAGCACAGCAACATGAAAAGCGGATTCTCGTCATTCAGCGTATTGTTCTTGTTTCTTTTGCGTGCATGTTTGTCTTTAGTTCTGTACGCTACGAGTGACGTTCCCTTGCCTTCAAAAATCTACTTTCTCAGCGTCGCAGGAATGACGCTTCCCAATATTTATTTTTCTAATTCGTTTGAAAGAAAGTAGCATCACAGAAGGGAAATATTGGAATCACGGGGAACGCTGCTCTTCTGGGCTTTTTGCATGCCACTGCTATATTGCTCTTTTTCCAGTTGACAAACACTGTGATAAGAGTAGCGAATCGCCAGAAAAAGTTTAATTTGCGCTCTTTGATTCACATGCCATAACAGACCAGGCCGTTGGCTCTCACCACTCTATCTGCGCACGCTAAAGATCACCTCCACTGTGCAGCGGGTTAAGCGTGATTGAAGGGGCAAAAATGAGAAATTACTCGCTAACGACGGCCACGCAAGAAATATAGTTGTCTATTGTGCGAGTTATGCGCAAGGTGACTTTTATTTTACAATCATTGATAACTACGTTTCAAAAGCGAAGGAACACACCACAGCTCCCTGCTGAACTCACTTTAGGTAGTTCAGCGTCACCTACATCCCCACACTAATGCCTTTCTTTCACAGATATCACGCAGGTCCAACTAATTAACTAAATTTTCATTTTGGCAATGCACGCAGTTTCTACCATGCTATGTGCAAGTTCTACAACACACTTTATGTGTGAAACAACGGATAACCACTGTACTAGTTGAACTGGATGTGTACTAATGATTTATTATTACCAGTACTTTTTCCTTTTTTTATGTAGCGGTTCTCACGAAGCAGTTCTTTTACCACATGAGCAGGCAAGGACAGCTATCTGCCAGTATTCAAGCGCAGCAGTTAGTTAATGCAGGCGACCAAGAACGAGCAGCTCCGGCGAATAGAAAGCGTTGTGAATTGATACCTTGTTTTTGTATTGTGAAACCAAACACTCCTGCCGCGAAGAGTCACGGTTTCCAGCGAATAAGGTTGAAATAAGAGGTAAGAGGAAACCCTGAGTCACCACACCTTGCACAAACGCAGGGCCCAGCAATGCAGGCCCGTTACCTCATCTGTGCCGTCCTGCTGGCTGTTCTGGTCATTTGTGCCGCCGAAGAGCACGGTGAGTGGGATTATACTTTACTACCATAGCAGTAACATTGCGTAATATAAAGTACTTTTCCTAGCAGGGTTCCGCGACTATGTTTGGGCATTTCAAATAGACAAGCAGAATGCGCGGGTCACGCCTTGACAATCTTTAATGCCAAGTATTCCAGATCGGCAATACATCGTTCCTTTCGGCGCACTATTAGCAAACATCATATATGAGCAGGAATTCCCTCTTATTACTGTACACTAACGTTTGCATGTATAGGTGTACATGACTCGTCCGGCTGAGCGGGTGGCACATTTGGGCACAAATTTCGTAGAGCAGCAGAACTTTGCAGTGCATACCGATTGAAGATGAATTTGTAAACATTACACGTTTATTTACACGTTTATTTGCAACGCACATTCCACCGGTTTAGTGATTGATGGCGGCATCGGTGACTTGCGCCCAAGCTTATATTTAGCGCTTACATTTAGCGTGTAAGGGTCGCACATTTTTTTTACAATTTTGACGAGGTGCGGCCCTTCCACTCTACCGAGCCTTTTGGTCAAAATTAGGCCGGCTGTGCACATCGGCTGTGCATATCTTGTGCACATCCTGGCTGTTATCATACAGCAGCAGCTTGAGGAAGTACGCAGCGCGCCAAAATTCGCCGAGGCGCGCACGGCGTCGGAGCAGCGAACGCAATTGCTTCTCCCGTGGAATGTTTGTTACCAAAATTTTGGGCTACCAAGTTGGAGGTGCTGGCTTGACGCAGGTGCGGCCCTTACCCAAGTCCATACTGTACTGGCGCCACCTCAGACGATGCGCATGTGGGCTTCATTTTAGGCAAATCAAGGAAGTGATGCTCGCAAATCTGGTAGTAAAGTGACCCTTAAATTCCAGCGCCACCCAAAATTTCGATGAAAAACTCTAGCTGGAAAAATTACGGACACGTAACCAATCCTGTTTATTCAAGCATCAACACTCCCTAAATTGTACCACTTACTTCCGTAATGCGTTCGTTGCTTCAGGGTATTGGTAAATAGTATCATATAAGATACATACCGCCAAAACAGCTTAATGCTGACTCAAAAGGCTGCGCGTCTGTCTTTTCAAAAAATCAGCTTGGCCCGCCAGCGGGATGTTACCACGAGTGTGGCGCTTCCCTGTGATACGGAACAGCCATGCTTCAGTGGCTAGACGGGTAGGTGTGCCGACCGGCGCGTCTGGAGCGTAGTTCACCGCTTCTCCTCATCATGGCGCAGAAATGGCGCTGCGGTCAGTATCGCCGCGCGCGTCGTCTGCTACAGGTGGCAGACGGGGCGCAAAAAATAAAGCCCGTATTGGAATAGTTGTATGTCGTCTGTTCGTGTCAGCTTGAAAGGTGAAGAGTTCCGGGTCGAAAACGAAGAACGCCTTGGGATTGCGAGCGCAACAGGTGACTAAGACAGAAAGCTGATCTGAGAATGCGGAGTGATCCCGGGAACTAGATGTTAATGAAGCCTATGCAAATGGCGACCACAACTTTCAGTTTTCCACACCTACGCTTGATGAAATCGTCAGCTGGTGTGTTCTGCCTCACGGCCGCTGCGCACGGGATTCACTGGAAGGTACAACGGCTGCCGCGTTTTCCGTTTGCATGAAAAACGGAAACAGCATCACGCTCACTAAGGTGATCCTCCTGGAAGCGTGTAAGCATATTGTTACGTGTAGCTGATGCCCAATGCTATTTACAATTTATTTACACGGAAGCCAACGGAGGCCAAGATGGCGACGCTATATCAAGCGGGAACACGTCGTCTTCCTCCTCTTCAGCGCAGCCACACTGTGGCGGCTCTTTCGTATCATCACCCCCGGCAGTAGAAGCACCGTACTGATGCTTACGCTACACACCCGCTGTGAAAGGGGTGCGGTATGGGTATAGTCTCGCTACGTGAACGATGTCACTTGCAGCAGATGAGGACGCTGAGGGGTCGATGGGGATGATTTCGTATGTGAAATTGGTCACTTGGCACACCACACGGTATGGACCAGCGTAATGCGACAGAAGCTTTTCGGAAAGGCCCACACAGCGGATGGGCGACCTGAGAAGCCCCAGAGAACCAGGAGAAAAGTGCACGTCGCGATGGTGGCAATCATAGAGGCGTCTCTGATGCTCATGTGAGGCTTCTAGACGGGTGCGGGCGAGCTGCCGCGCGTGGTCGGTACGTGCGATCGCGTCGCAGGCGTATTCAATCGCTGAACGTGCGGGCGAGCGCAGCACGTGTCCAAGGGCACGGAGAAGGTCTATACCACGGAGGAGGTATAATCTTGGAGACCTAAAGCCCAGCGAGCGAGTAGACCCGTGGAGTTACTGAGCGAGGATGGCCAGCAGAGAGCGTGGTGATCAGTGATGACACAGTATGGGCGTCAGTACGAGTACGGACGAAACTTCGCGACGGCCCACACAAGAACGAGTCACTCGTGCTCCGTGATTAAATAATTGCGCTCGTCGGGAGAAAGTCGGCTGGCATAGGCTATAACGCGATCATGTCCGCGCTGGCGTTGTGCTAACACTGCTCCCATGTCATGACCGCTGGCATCAGTTCCAACTTCCGTTGAGGCAGACAGGTCAAAGTGAGCCAGGATTGGAGGCGTGGTAAGGAGAGTAGTGAGATGAGGAAACGATGTGGCATGAGCAGGACCCCTAGAAAACGGGACGTCTTTCTTCAAGAGGTCGGTAAGGGGATGTACAATGGTAGCGAAATCGTTTACAAAGAGCCGGAAATAGGAGCACAGCCCTACGAAACTACGAACATTCTTTGTAGACTTCGCGACAGGAAAGTTCGTAACGGCGCGAATTTGGTCTGGATCAGGTCGCACGCCTCTGGCATCCACGAGATGTCCAAAGACAGTGAGTTGGTGGCGAGCGAAGTGACATTTTGAAGAGTTCAACTGGAGACCGGCCCGGCGGAACACGTCAAGAATGGCTGACATACGATCGAGATGCGTGTCGAATGTGGGCGAGAAAACGATGACGTCGTCCAGATAGCGCAAACAGTTGGACCACTTGAACCCCTGACGCAGAGTCCATCATTCGTTCGGAGGTGGCCTGCACGTTATAGAGACCGAAAGGCATCACCTTGAACTGATAAAGACCGTCAGGGGTAACAAATGCAGTTTTCGCTCGGTCCATTTCGTCGACGGATATCTGCCAGTCGCCGGATCATAAGTCGATAGAAGAAAAATGGGTGGCACCGTACAGGCAGTCTAGAGCATCATCAATACGTGGCAAAGGGTAAACGTCCTTTTTTTGTGATTTTGTTAAGGTGGCGATAATCTACACAAAAACACCACGTTCCACCCTTCTTTTTGACGAGTACGACGGGAGAAGCCCACAAACTACACGAATGCTTGATAATATCCTTTTCAAGCATCTTTTGTACTTCCGGTTGGATAACTGCTCGTTCCGAGACAGAAACTGGATATGGAAGTTGGTGAATAGGGATTGCATCGCCAGTATTTATGCGATGGGTCACGACCGACGTTTGACTTAAGGGTCGATTGTCAAAGTCAAAAATGTCACGATAGCCTTCAAGAACGCGACAGAGGGCTTCAGCTTGAGCAGGTATAAGGTGAGAGGAAACCATCGTCTCAATGTCGACGCCACTGCCGTGGGATGACGTCGCGGTATGGGCTAGAGATGCAGCAATCTTCGACTGTGAAGGGCTCGACCTGATGATCCTGCAGAGCGCTAATTACAGCCAATGAGAACCCCTGTGGCAGGATTTGCGCGCTTAGCGCCAAATTGACAAGTGGAAGGCAGGTGCGGTTGCCAGTAATTGTCACCACAGTGTGCGGAACGGTAACACCATGTGCCAGCATAACGGCCGGAATTGGTGCGACCATGTAATTGCCGTCTTCGTGAGTCTGGAACCATGACCATGGAGTTCCGTCGAGGTAGGAAAGAACGTTTGCAAGCATAATAGTCGGATCCCACCTGTGAATGGTGCTGGCATGTCCGTACACGCGGAGCCAGTCGTCAACATCAGGACTGCCGACTCCGGTGAACGCACCAGGATCCCGAGGGGGGAGGGGGATGGTGACCTAGGTCGGGGCTGCAGGCATAGAGGCTTGCGTAGATGAACTGCCGCCAGCGGGAGCCGAAGTGGCATTGTCGCCGTTGCGACCGCTGCGAAGCTCCATGGTGGGTACGTCAACTTCCACCACATAATGTTACGTGTAGCTGATGCCCATGGCTATTTGCAATTTATTTACACGGAAGCCAACGCAGGCCAAGATGGTGACGCTATATCAAGCGGGAACACGTCGTCTGCCCAAGGCTCTACATCTACGTCTACGTCGTCTGCCTCGTCTTCAACGCAGCCACACAGTGGCGGCTGTTCCGTATCAAACACAGCAAGGCAATACGACTAGCTCCCATGCATAATAATGCGAAAGTGATCAATATTTTGGTGAATATTATCAATTTGTAAGTTCTCAATGTTGCTCGAGGCCAGAAGTAGAAAATTGAGGCAAAGTAATGTGCCGCACATGACCCGCGCGATGACTAAACTGCTACACTTGTAACTTCTATAACACCAATGGCAGAGTTACCTCTGATGAATTTCAGGGTAAATCGGTGGGGATTTGTATATGAAATGTCCGCCTTAGCAATGCGTGAATCCCATGATACAGATCTTCCTAAACTCATTTTTCTTCAGCTTAACCTCGCGGGCATTTCTAGGCTATAAACTCATGAGCGTTTGCCCACGGATCCTCTCGAAGAAAACTGCGAAGCCGGTCATAACCTAGAAATCTGCTCAGCTGCTTCGGCTGATGTAGAGCATTGCAGGGGCCCGGGCCAAGTCTAAAGCAGGGCCCGTGGTTTCCGACGCGTCTTTCAGTAGGTTTCAATGATCGCCTAGAGCAGTAAATGCCGCCTATTCCACAATTTTCAACGTGTGTGCTCTTATTGCGCCTCTTATTACGGTTATGTCACACGTGGGCTGAAGTCGTTGTATGAATGCTAGAACAATGGGTTCCTCCGATTTCAGAATTGGCACATGTATTCCTTAGTGACATTTATCTGAAGGTACTATGATGATATTGAAAATTCCCAAGTACAGCGCAACTGTGCGCCTTGACGAGCACAACAATCCCATACATAATAAGTACAAGCATATATATACCTCCCCTGCTTCATATTTTTAAATAGTCGTTCCCAAAACACTAAGCGTGCCCTACATGTGCAAAAAGATCGAAATATTCGGTGTGCGAAGTCCTGTACGTAATCAATTTCGACATTGCGACAAGTTCCTGAAAAAGTGTACATATTAGGATTTTAAGTTCAACAAAATGTTAATAATTATCGCACAATTCCTACCGTTGCAAGGATCGAATGATGTCGCCGGAAACAATGACGAATTTACCTTCGGAAGAGGAAATTCATGTTCAGTATAATGTAACTTGAAATTGGAAACAACAGGTTCTTGCTTCTTTCTACCTAACGCAATCCACTGGATTAATGAAACCTCGTCCAATTTATGGATTTGCACGGAATATGTTGACATCCTATGACTGTCTCTCGAAGAAATAAAAATTTTCACTGAAACAACCCTCACAGCACTCATGACTTTGCCGCGCGTCTTTGCAGGACCCATTGCCTACCCAGCTCTCTTTCGGGAGCGGCGGGCTTCACGCTGTGGGAAAAACCAGTCGTACCAAAGATGCGGGCCTCCATGCGAGAACATCTGCGGTCAACCAGAAGATCGAAAATGTAGAGTCGCGACATGCCATGCCAAGTGCGTCTGCCTTAGGGGTCATGTCCGTACTGCCGAGGGAGACTGCATCACCCATCAACAGTGCCGCAAGAAGAAAGGATGAGCACGCGCGAACGATTAAATTAGCCGTCTTGTTGAAGGACACCTAATTACACAGCGCCAACATGAATTTCCTTAGATCTTCGTTGAAATAAAGTCATTGATTCATTGTTTATTCATTCATGCGCCGTACTTGATACCGGCAAGCTTGCCGCAACGGTACACCGGCCTCCGGAGCATTGAGAGTCGGCTGCTTGAGATGGGGCCAGAGTAGACTGCTATTTTGCCTACATGATAGCTACGCAACACCTAGAATCTCGCCCCCAGAAAACGAGGCTTCCCGCAATTTTTGCGCGTGCACTGCTCTGCAAGTTGTATTATTTTGTCAGAACCGGCATAACGACATGTTGGGAAGCTGCTTGGGCGGTGCTTTTGCACAGGAATGCTTTCATGAAGAGATGAAAGATGTCGGCTAACCTCTAGGCAATAAATAAGTGTAATATTGCCGCTTGCTGTAGAAAATCAAATGTGCTTTGTACAGTAAAAAAAATTGGCCGCATATCTGCTTGTTTCGCTGCAAATGACGTCGAAAAACGATAGTCTTCTGCCACCCCTGATAGGTAACATCCTCTCATCTGATTCTCTCACCCCTCACGCTCTTCCCCTCCCCTCTCTCTCCTTCCATGGTGGATGCAATGGAGGTTTTGCTGAATTCAATTCAAATTTCCCACGTTACCCCTTCCCTCGCGCCATCTGCTGGGAGCTTTTATTACTGTTGGCTTAAAGCAGGCTACAGAGCTGCGACTTCAGTCGGCTTAGCGTCTCTTCGACACCATTTCTAACGCGTTGATTTTTTATTTGACTAACGTAAAAACCACTCCAATGTGTATTCTTAATTAAATGAACGCTGCGGATCTCGGTTATCTACATGTCATAATCATCATCAGCCTATATTTATGTCCACTGCAGGACGAAGGCCTCTCCCTGCGATCTCCAATTACCCCTGTCTTGCGCTAGCGTATTCCAACTTGCGCCTGCGAATTTCCTAACCTCATCATCTACATGTACGTTGCCTCAAATAGGCCTGAGGTTTCCTATGCGTTGTATAATGTGGACGTGTGTGACCCCGTGCCACCAGTGCTAGTAGCTCGGTTGGTTTCTGTCGGGCGGTTGAATCGAGTGACAGACAGAGAGACAAATTTTTTCGCGTTTAGGTAGCCCAAGAAAGACTATCATCTTTAATAGGAGGATCACTTTCTGATGTGAGGATATGACGGTCTAGACGGCGCCTGCTATGCACATGAGTCATCGAAATCCACCTCGTGTTTGTGAAATACATAAAGATGCCTCAGCAGTTTAGTCAAGGCAAATGAGTTCCACGAGCTCCCATAAATACTGACAAAATATTTTAATTGCTGGAGACATGGTTTTCATGCGCATAAACAAAGCATCAAAAAATAACTTTAGGATACGACAGGGGCCGATAAGGGCTTCATCAGTTTTATGCATTGAATCTGTGTAGGCCATTTTAATGGTGAGAAACTGAAGTTGCGTTAGTTTCTGAAGTCTTAAATGCGCCAACCATGTGGATATTATCGGTTCACAGGTGTTTGCTGGGCACACGAGTGGTCTGTCGTTTCATTTAACAGCGGAGCTGTTTAAGCCTGACGTAAGTTGCGCTGCGAGCCGCAAAACCTCGCCCAGCTATGACGTCACTGCGTTGCCTAGCAACCACTTCACGGAGCGGCGTGTGCTTTGACTCCTCTCCGTGCCGTGCACATGTTGCCTTGACATGCGACGTTAAAGAGAGGGAAGGAGAGCATGCGCTCTCGGGAGAGAGAAAGAGAAAATGAGAGCAAGGGAGAAAGAGAGAGAAAGAAATTGTAGCAGCACCAACGAGGATGCTGCCAACGCCGCCTACATTTCCCCGTGTCCCCGTGTTCGCGCCGAACGCGCATGGTGTCCGTGACTGCAGCAGGCGCCTCTGGCGTCGGCACGACAAGTTTGGACCAGCCCCGCTCCGGCAAGTGTGGAGGCGCAGCTTGGCCGTGACGTCACCGGGGAGGTAAAGCTCGGAGCCACCGCGACGGTGGCCGAACTCTCGTTGACTCTGTGGCGAGTACATATACCCTTTACATGGAATGACCAATGAAGATCCGGACATCCGAAGAAGAAGCCGCTCATCTTGTAGCGCGTCGCGCGGCCAAGCGAGAATCTGCGCGTCGGCGGCGAGCCGATTCGGAATACCGTGCCTAGCAGCACTTAGCATTTCCTAGCAAAACTTAGCCAAGCCTAGTAAAACCTGGAAGAAAAGCTAGGTCAATCACCAGCTCCGCTGTTTACTCCAGTCTTGTACCACTAGTGCAAGCTGCCCACGTTTTTTTATTAGTCCCCATGTAGTCAACTCGCATAATAATATATTGTTACGCGTCTACTGAAGGCGAGAGGATAGAGCCATCGCTGGGAAAAGAGGATGAAGAGGGTGGTGGTGGTGGCGAGATGCTTTTATTACACAATTAAGAGAGGTGTGGATCTCCTAGAATAGAGAAAGAAATTCAACAAAAGGGGACACTCGGCGTAAACTGGCAACAGGAAATACGTCACGCTAGTATTGACATCAACCGATTTCTGCTGCGAGCATCGAAAAAAAAAAGAAACTGAAATGAAGTTAACAGACATTGTTTATTTCTTTTTAACACGAAAGTGTTTTATGCCGGGGTCCACCAAGACTTCACTGACGTATTTCCGTCACGGAAATACGTCATAGAACATAATACAAAGAAAGAAACCAGAAGAAAAATTTCCACAAACATGCAAAATTTGGGAATCGAACCCACGACCTCTCGGTCCGCGACGATAGATCGCCGAGCGTTTAACCCATTGCGCCACAAACGCCTTTGCAGAGAGCTACACAGACGCGCCTTATATATCTAACACTCCTCCGTGTACCCGCGCTCTTGTTCGGGGCGGTGCCGCCGCCTACGAGCAGAAAAGAGAAGTACTGCATTATGACACTAACGCGCACCGACAGTGAACGCTTCGGTGGTCTCACCACTACGACGCCTCGATGCCAGCATTCGAAGGGACGCTGGCATCAAGAAGCACTACCAACGCCACCTAGGTGGCGTTGGTAGTGGCGTTCACCGTACTCAGCACAGCGCAGCGTGGCCTCCGCAATTACCTCTGAAAATGTTTCTGAAGTTGATCGCGGAGGCTGCAATTACGACGCGCTGTACGCGCTGATTTGACTCGGTGACGATTCAGTTACGTGCTTTGTCTTGCGCGTTGTATTAGTGTGTCAGTTACGTGCTTCGTCTTTCGCGTTGTGCTAGCGTGTGCAGCGTAGTGCAGCTTCCATATGCACGACGGTTGCTCATGGTCATCGACGTTGGTAGTCGTGATGGAGGAGACGTGCCACCAGGCGTCAGCGTGGGTGCATCAACGCCTAAGGGCGCTTTAGCCACAAAACACCAATAGACATTATATATCAATGTGCAATAAACATTACACTACTTCTGTAAAGACACGTTTCACTTTCGTGTTCTATACCGATTCCTATATAAGAGGGATCAACCACATTTTTTATTCTTTCCCGCGAAAATTGAAAAGCTTTGTGTATAAATGAACGTATACTTTGCGACTTATTTTTCTTGTCTTACCTAGAGATAGGCCAATGACGCTCCAGATGCAAGCGTCATGCGCCAGACACACCACCAAAGAGTGAGAGGACGGCTGCGCGTGTGAGCGCTCGCCTGTTCAGCGGCCCGTCTGTCTCCTTTTTTTTAATGTAGCCTGGTTTCTTGGGCTCCCGGCGTATTCTTGTGTTCCTTCTGCACTGGGACATGGCACCACTGCACTATTAGACTACGGCAAGGTGATAAATTTAGTTTCACAGTCTACAACGCAATAAAGCTTACCGCACGGGACCAAAACTTATGACGCAGTTAGCGAAAAACAGCTCGGCCGTCCTGGTGCAGTTAATTTAAGTTAATGAATCGTGCTGGGACATGTTTCCGACGCTTCCTAGGGGATAATTGTAACTTATTTCGATACGGTTGAGGCACACTGGCCGCACAGGGCGCTGTGACGCAGTTAGCGAGAACCAACTAGGCCGTGGTGCGTAGTCTAGTGCATCTTGCAGAAGTTTTTGCCACTTTCTCTGACGCCACACATTGCTGAAAAGTAATTTCGTAACTTTTCGGGGTAATTTTGCCCACGCTGCGGCCACGAATACAACTTCGAACGCATTCTCTTGCTGTGCCCTGTCAGCGCGGCCACGGACTTTCCTCACCAGTCCTCCTGGGACTCAGCGCTCAGAAGCACAGTGTTGAAACGCCTGTTTCAAGTATAGTGGTAGCGTCGTCTGCTACAGTGTGCGGCGCATAGAAGTCGACGAGAACGAGGTTTGGAGGAGGGCGCGTGGCACGCGAAATTGCGTGCATGGACACGAAAAGGAAAAGAAGAAATGAAACCCTGAAGACGAGATGACGCATTGTCTCTTGGTATCAAGGCTTGTCCGTACCCGACGACGAAACCTGCTCTTTCCTTCGAAAAGGCTTTCGCCTTTACATTTGGTGACGAAACCCGGGAGCAGGACTTCGACTTGGATGGGCCATGGAGCGCTTGAAGAAGATGCGTGCAGCTCGAAGAGCTCAGCAGACGCGACTTGTGAAAGAGATTAGTGACCTCATTGAAACCAACGAATTCAACCTGGCAACGCCCCGGACTATCCTTCAGCGTCATGAGAAGAGCACGAATGAGCTCACGAAGATCAACGGTGAGCTTCATGCCGAGATGTCTGACGATGAGGTTGCAGCCGACTACGATTCCGTACTGGAATATGAAGACCAGGCCGTTGGCGCCCTGGGACTGCTGCGACACCACATTTTGGAGCTGTCTAATCCTCCGACCACCGGTACAGGTGTTCGTCTAGAGCCGCCGCCCATACAACCTACCAGCGCGCTGCCTTCTGGCGAGAACAGTCCCCAAGTGAGTGCCCCTGCCGCACTTGGACCAAGACTGCCCAAATTGGACCTCCTGAGGTTCGATGGATCAACGATGAAGTGGCAGTCATTTTGGGACGTGTTCCGCCACAACGTGCATGACAACTCCCGTCTCAGTGACATCGTGAAGTTCCAGTATCTCCGCTCTCTTCTCGACGGCCCGGCAGCCAAGGCTATCACCGAGAACAGTTACGCCGATGCCATTGAGATTCTCAAGGAACGTTTCGGGAACACCAAGATCATCAAGGCAAAGTACCTGGAGAACCTGCGTACCCTCACTCCGGTGAGCTCTTCGACCCATGTCACGGGATTGCGGAACCTGTACGATTTAGTACAGGTGAATATAAGAGGACTGAGAGGTCTCGGAGTTCCTGCGTCGTCGTATGCAGCAATGCTCGGCGAAGTTTTAACGAAAGCCATCCCTCAAGACGTCATGGTAAATTACCATAGACACAGAAGCCTTAAGGTAAATGACGATCGGCACATAAGGCCAACAGCGGAGGAAGACCTTGAAGATCTCCTGCAGTATTTTCGCGTCGAGGTTGACTGCAGGGAGAGAACGGCTCACCGTCCATTAGAGGGATCCAGCAGACAGTACCTGCTGCCCGGATCCGGTCGCCGACAGACACGAGCGCCATCGGCAGCAGTGCTTAAAAACGGTACCACTGGAACGTGCGTCTTCTGCGAGAAGCGTCATGCAACATCAGAGTGTGACTCCTCCTTGGACCACAACGAGAAAAGGCGTCTGCTCACGGCAAGCGGCAGCTGTTTCCGGTGCACTACCACGGGGCATCGGGCCCAGGATTCCCGCCGCAAGGTTAGTTGCACCCACTGCGCCGGCAGACATGCCTCATCTATGTGCTATAAGAACAGACCGCAGGCGGTTACACCTAAACCAAAGCAGTCTCTCAGCAGCGCGTCGATGCATGCTACACAAGTAGGCAGCAAGAACCGTTGCAGATTTGCCACTGCTATTCTACTTCAGACGTTTAGAGCATTGATGCGGGGCAGCAATCTTTGCTGCTACGTACGAGGCATTCATGACAGCGGCAGCCAACGTACTTTTGTTTGCCAAGAACTATCGCGCAAACTGAAGCTCGAAGTCATAGATGAAGTCGACTTATGCATACGCGTCTTTGGCCATCAAAGTCCCAGCCGCACTGCTCGACGAAAGATAGTTAAACTTGTACTGCAGAGTCAGTTTGACGGGACCCTTGTGGAAATTGAGGCTATTGAAATCCCGCACATTTGCGAGGACATTGTGGAGATTCCGCATGAGAACGACTTTGTCAAGAAAATAGAGAGTCGTTGTAGTCTCCTGGCTGACATGGTTGCTTACCCTGGAACGCTACAGGAACCAGGAATTAGTTTGCTAATCGGGGCAGATCAGATTTGAAAAATACTAAGAGACGAAGTAACATGGGATGAGGCCCACAAAGAACTGGTTGCTAGAAGCTCGGCACTTGGATGGGTATTACAAGGCCCAATTAGCAACGACAGATGTCTCAATCGACGGACGCAGACGAATGTGTGTGTGCTCCGTACTTCGTGCTGCATGTTCGACGATCTATCAACATCACTGCATAAATTCTGGCAGCTTGAGAGTTTGGGTATAACTGATCAGCCAGATTCGTCTGAACATGATAATACTGTTTGGAAAGAATTTAACAACAATGTTAAGCTGTGCGACCATCGCTACGAAGTAAGCCTCCCTTGGAAGGCGCTTGATGCCGAACTTAAAGACAACCGGATGGTAGCGATGAAAAGGTTACAGTGCCTCCTCCGCCGACTGTCCAAGAGCAAGGACCTTCTACTTCAGTACGATACGGCGGTCACGCAGTATCTCAAGGATGATCATACAGAACCCGTGCCTTCGCACGACAGAGTACAGAACGAGACGTATTACATGCCACATCACGAAGTCATCAAGGAGTCTTCCACGACGACTAAGCTACGCGTCGTTTTTGATGCGTCATCGCATGCAGCCGGAGCGACATCCTTGCACGATCATCTGGAGAAAGGCCCAAACCTCAACAATGACCTGTTGAAAATGTTATCTTTTCGCATGCATAAGATTGGGATCACCGCAGACGTTCAGAAGGCGTTTCTGCAGATTTCAATCAAGTGCGCCGACAGGGATTCTCTGAGATTCTTGTGGTTTGAGAACACGCCGACGGGTGTAGAAGACCTATGTCGAGTCAAAGAGTATCGAATGACTCGTGTTCCTTTCGGTACTACATCGAGTCCGTTTCTACTCAGCGCGACTCTACAGTACCATTTCCATCATGGCTGCGAACCTTACAAAACTACTGCGCTAAAGTTGCCTAAATGCCTTTATGTAGACGACATGCTGATTGGAGTGGAGAACAACAAGGCAGCTCGCCAGCTGTATGAGGAAGCCACACATATATTTGCTGGTGCAGGCATGAAACTGCAAAAGTGGGCCACCAACAGTGCTGAAATGCGTGACTACATTGAGAAGAAAGAACAGTTCGGTACTCCTGACAACACAAAAATATTGGGTCTTATGTGGGACACTAAAGAGGACACGCTAAGCGTGAATATACAACCGGTATTGGAATGGTTGAAAAACGAGGAGCCCACAAAACGACTCATTTTGCAGACATCGGGTCGAATTTATGACCCACTCGGCTTTGTAGCACCGTTTCTGATCCGAGTCAAAATACTTTTTCAACGCATCTGGCGAATAGGCACGTCGTGGGATCCCGGAATTCCAGACGAACTAGTTCAAGACTGGAAGAACTGGCTACGTGAATTGCCTGATATTGCATCGTTGGCTGTCCCAAGACTGTGCCATCCCTCGAGCTCCTTGTCAGTCACAGAGCTGCCCGTTTTCACCGACGCGAGTAATGCAGCTTACCGAGCAGTCGCCTATTTGTGCATACCGAGACGTGCTATGAACTCCGATAGGCACTTCCTAATGGCAAAGGCTCGAGTGGCTCCACTTAAAGAGTTTCACTACCAAGACTCGAGCTCACAGCAGCTTTAGTTGGGGCAAGGCTTTCAAAGTTCATCAGGAGCACTATAAATATTCCCTCCCTGCAATATTTTTGTTGGACGGACTCTATGGTGGCTCTAAGTTGGATCAAAGGATCCGTCATGAAGTAGAAGCCGTTCGTCCGTAATCGAGTCGCCGAAATACAAGAACTAACAGATCCTTCACAATGGAACCACTGTTCTGGAAGGGACAACCCTGCAGACTTGCTTTCCAGGGGAACGTTAGCGCGTTCACTCTGCACCAACGACATCTGCTGGAGAGGGCCGGCTTGGCTAGCGACGCGGACCGAATGGCCTCCGACAACAACTGTAGAGACCTGCCCACCACTTGTGACAGAAGAATGTGCGCCCGATACCGTCGTGTCACATGCGTCAACAGAGCCCCACCCTGCACTCTTCGACGTGCGCAGATATAGCTCCTGGACTCGCGTCCTTAGAGTGACCGCCTGGACCCTAAGGTTTGCCGATGGTTCCAGACGACGAACACGTCAAAACGAACATGTGTTACTGACTGAAGAAATTGCCAAAGCGGAAGTTTACTGGCTCTCATACACCAAAACCCAAGCTTTCTCGACGGAAATAGCATCACTGAAAGCTGGGCGCGCCATCGAAACACCATCGCGGATAAAAGATCTCCATCCATTTCTTGGGGAGGACGACGGACTTCTACGCATAAGAACACGACTACAGAACGCAGTTACTCAGCCTAACGTCAAGAACCCTCTTCTGCTTCCTGGCGATCACCGAGTGACGCAGCTGATCGCTCACAGTGCCCACAAGCGTCTCTGCCACGCTGGAATAGCAGTTACAGTGGCAGAGCTACGGGAGAGATTCTGGATTGTGGCCGCCAGGCAGTGCGTGAAGGAAGTGATCGCGAAGTGCTCATGGTGTGCTCGTTTCCGCACGAAACCCGCCTGTGTCCCAATGGCACCATTGCCTGTAGAGCGCGTGCAAATGGCTCAGCCTTTTGACAAAGTAGGAGTGGATTTTGCGGAGCCGATATATGTGAGAGGTGACCCTGTTGTGAAAGCCCATGTTGTGATCTTTACGTGTGCTGTAGTACGAGCCATTCATCTAGAGCTTGTTACGCGTACTAACACTGAATGCTTTCTAGAAGCTTTTCGCCGATTCACTTCTCGCCGTGGCTACCCACGTGTTGTTTATTCTGACAATGCGTTATGCCTTAAGCGTGCTTCGCGAGAGCTTCGTGCGTTATATGAACTCTTACGAGGCAGTGCAGTTGGAGACTTATTTTGCTTACATAGCATCTCATGGAAGTTTTCGCCAGAACGTTCTCCTTGGTGGGGTGGGTTTTGGGAGCGCATGGTTCGATCTGTTAAGGACAGTCTTCGAAAGGTTGGAACATCGTTCATCAATTACGAGCAATTAGCCACTGTCTTAACGGAAGTCGAAGCCACCATAAACAGTCGCCCGTTACCTTATCTGTATGCTACACCGGATGAACCAGAAGTGTTAACTCCCGCTTATTTTTTGCACGGTCGGAGGCTCACTGTCCTTCCAAATTTAAAAGCACTCGAGGCTGAACCCACGACACATACTGAAACGTGGATTCAACGGCAAGGAATTTAAGAACGCTTCTGGAAGCGGTGGTATAAAGAGTATCTGATTTTACTCAGAAACGCCCATAATAGACCCGCGACGGCTCCAACACAAATCAGGACAAATGACGTTGTTATTATAAAAGATGAAAATGTGCCAAGAGTTCGCTGGAAGCTGGGAAAAGTAGTGGACACTTTTCCTGGTGCTGATGGGGTAGTTCGTGCCTGTCGCTTGAAATTGTCGAACTGCCAGGTAATCTCGCGACCAGTGCAGCGTTTGTACCCTTTAGAAATGCACCCCTAGCAAATCTCGCGCCGGGAATGTTGAAACGCCTGTTTCAAGTATAGTGGTAGCGTCGTCTGCTACAGTGTGCGGCGCATAGAAGCCAACGAGAACGAGGTTTGGAGGAGGGCGCGTCGCACGCGAAATTGCGTGCATGGACACGAAAAGGAAAAGAAGAAATGAAACCCTGAAGACGAGCTGGCGCATTGTCTCTTGGTATCAAGGCTTGTCCGTCCCCGACGACGAAGCCTGCTCTTTCCTTCGAAAAGGCTTTCGCCTTTACACAGAGCTCATCGCTGAGCTCAAGGCTGTCCAGAACGCCCGGGCCGTCGCCGAAGGACTCTGTCTACCGGCCCCGACTTGGGTGGAGCCACCGGATCGATTCGCTTTAATTCTTTCTCCTCAGGACCTCAATAAAGTTCGTACTCACTCACTCACTGAGGCATGCTGGCGGCACAGCGCGCTGTGACGCAGTCAGCGATAAGCAGCTCGGCCGTGGTGACAAAGTTGGTTTGGCGTGTAATGAATCTTAGAGGGACAAGTTTGTGGCATTTGTTGCGGCCCCGCTACAGCAACATATACATTCTTTCGGGACTCACGATTGTCGAAAACGCGATAAGCGATTGCAAAGAGTGATAACATGGGAGTGTTGCTGGCGCCGACAGAACGCGCAAAAGAAAACGCCGAGGATCATAACAGAAACTTGTAATTCGAAAATTCCGTCTTCTAAAGGACTGAAAGCAGACTTTGCACCCACGCATTTGTCTTCAGTGCCAGTAGATGGCATTCTGCGAGCGTGTAGCATGATCCGGCTGGGAGCCTCTGTTGCGTTCATCCCTGTGTACGTGTGTACGTAGCGTACCATCGCGTCGCCTTAGACAGCGTTTGGGAAACGCGAAGTCGCCTGTGTACTTATTTGTACTAATAAAGTGCAGGAAAAAATGCCCGGGAATGGGGGAATGCTTGAAAATCAGATGTTTTCATATTTTATGCTATTGTTTGGGATCATTCGGGTATTTTCTATGCCATATATGTAAAAGCGAATTGCGTTTGTTTGTAATGCCGCGTATTCACCGCCTCTACACGCAGTATTCCTATGTCTAAATACCAAAATAACAAAGGCTTGTAATTAACTTTTTTTTCAGCTGATGCCGTCCTATGGAGCTTCGTACGGGAACTACTGCTTACTTGGGCCACACCGTTGGATGAATGCACAAAAAGCCCGAAACGAGCACTTATATAAAGCAAAATAAACATTTCCTCATTTCACATGGTGTCTTGCGTCTGCTTTCTGAAACTGTACATGGAATAGATTTGATGGGGCTTGAAAAGATTCTTCGCAATCATTTTTACCTAATAATAAACCGATTCCGTACAATAACCACGCGCGGTAGAGCAAAAAGAAAAAAAAATGGACGCAGCCGGCGTACCGCGTGCCAGCTAGCGTTGAAAACACGTGCGTTCGATACCGAAACCGGAAGTGTGGTTCAGGTTTTCACATCAGCGGCTTGGTGCGCTACAGTTAATTCGGCCGCTGGGCTCAGTGGAAGTGTCCGCTCTTGCTGAATTTCTTTCTCTATGCTCCTAGTGGGAACCTACATACTAGTTGGTGTCCCTAGTCCGGCACCTCATTGGTCGAGGCCGCCGTCCTGGTTCTCTGGGCCAAGGCCCTTTGAGCTTGAAGGTCTGAGAAGCCAAGCATGGCCGCCTCCCAGTCCTCTCCTGCAGGGTTGGGATTGGGGGTTAAGGCTGAATTTTACTGGCTGGCCCATACTATAATGTAGGTATCTGGTACGTCGCCACAGTGCTGGCACCTGCCGGTGACCATATGGTCAACGTTTGCCCGTGATCCTGGCATGTTCTCCGGAAAAGCTGGCGTTGAAATTTACAACTAGATCAACCTTTACCTTTATGAACGTGTCAGCACAATGTACAGGTGGGAACCGACCCTCATGCTCTCCAACGCTCTCTTCTGTTTCTGTGGCACACCTCAGGTATGGTTCGAAACGCACGAAGCTCCCATTACTAGCTCGGACACTTTCACGCAGCATATCCGCGTTCTTTTCGGCAACACGTCAGGTTGCAAGCTTGGTGCCAGAAAAAGAACTGGCGGTAAGAGCTCGGACGTCTACAGAGCCGTACGTCGCTAATTACATTCTGGATGTCTTGGCTCTTTGCTGCAAGGTTGACGACAACATATTTGAGTCAGACAAAGTTGCGCATGTGTTAAAAAGCATTGCAGACATCAACCAGCTTGTTTATGCAAACGTCTCCCTTGCCTCAAATCCGTGTGCCTAGTAACTCGTCCGGACGCTCGGCCACACGCCACGGCTGCCGCTCGTCATAGCCAGACCCCTCCTTTGTCCTTTCGGAATCCCTCAAAATGGAGAGCGCCCGGCGATCAACTCATATGTTGTTACTGTCACTGCGCCGGACATAAGTTCACCCACTCCTACTTACCACTCTTCGGCCTGCTACGAGCCACGTACCACTGACGCTACTGTAGATCCCCATCGCCTCAAGGCCGTCAATCCCGCTCTCGTCAGCCTCGCCGCTCTTCCTCCAGGTCATTTTCAGGACTCTCGCAGCCGGAAAACTAGACTGTACCAATTATTATGGTACAATTATTACATGTACAATTATTACATGTACAATGTACAATTATTAAGCTGCAGTGTGGTCCTCGTCCACAAACCCTCTATTGACGTTACTTACAGACCATCGTCTTCTTCACGTCGAAGTCAACGGTGTTACTGTCACTGTTCTCGTCGGCAGTATGGCACATTCATCCGTCATGAGTGCCCTTTTACGCTGCGCCTAAAATAACCTTAACGCAATCTGCGAGGTCGACCATATGTGTTGCCGATGGTGGTACTGTTGACGAAGTAAGAATGTCCACTGCCCGTGTCAGAATCGCCAGTCGTCACACGGTCGTCATTTTCACCGTCCTTACTCGCTGCCCCCATGATTTGATAGTCGGCGTCGACTTTCTTTCGGCGCCCTATCTGCTCTCGCTCTCATTTATTCTTCAGACAATGGAACTCCACCTTGACCTTCCTCTTCTATCGGACGCCCACGAAACGCCTATCAGTTGTCTAAGCCCCACCGCTTCTCTTCGTCTACCGCTTCAAGTGGTCACGTATGTGTATATGTCATCGACCCCTCCAGTCCCTGATAGCAACTATGTTATCGCCACGATACCTGACGATGGCTGACGCACAATACTACTGTCCCAAATACCGTCGTCACGATTGCAGACAAATTAGTGCTCTTTCCGTACCGGAATTTTGGGGTGAGCCCGCAAGTGCTTCCCCAACAGATAACACTTGACCAGCTCAGCGCTGTCGAAGACGACACCGTAGAATTGATTGCTATAGCCCTTTCTCCTGATCACGCAGAAGGTCCGCGTCCGCAGGCGGACGTCGTCTGTCGTGTTTTCGTTCCTCATAGCGACAACCATGGACGCCTGTTAAGCCAGAATTGGATTGTCATTCGCCGAATAAACACCGGTGACTCTATACCAATTGAACGCCAATCTTACCTTGCGTCCGCCTCAGAGCGCGAAGTAATACAAAAGAAACAAGACGCCAGCTAACGAAATCAACGAGCCATCATCTAGTCCGTGGGCGTCCCCCGTTGTATTAATAATAAATAAAGAAGGTACGTGGCGGTTCGGCATCAACTATCGCCATCTCAACAAGATAACCAAAATTCGCGTGTACCCGCTTTCTCGTATTGGCAACGACCCCTTGACTGCCTTCACGGTGCCACTTCTTTTTAAGGCGAAAGCCTTTAATGGCTCATACTCGCGGCGTCCGACCATCCGTCCGTCCGTGCCCTGGAACGGTGCGAGCTCTAGCCTCTCCCCCTCACACTCTCTCAGGAATCACGTGATGGCACAGCGGCGCATAGCAACAGTTGCGCCGCCACAGCTGTGGCCTCTCCCCCTTACACTCTCTCAGCAATCACGTGATGGCACAGCGGCGGCGCGCGCGGCAACGCTCCGTCGTCAGACGTCTCGTTGCAGCAGTCGAGTTAGTCGGATGGCTCCCAAGCAGCCCGGTGATGATTCCACCACAAGCGGTTTGGAGAAGCAACCCAAGAATGTTTATTCCCCCGATGCCAAACGCCAGAAGAATGAGCGAATGTGCATGCGGCGGTAGTCAGTCGAATGGGCACAGGCTTTCGACGAACACACTTTGGAATTACAAAGTGTCCGTGAATTTTTAAGTGAAGCTTTATAGGCTCACTAGTTTCGGCGGCGGCGGCGGTGGTGGTGGTGGTGGTGTCACGCTGAAAGTGGGCCGATCCTGGTGATAGTGCAGGAAGGTTCCAAGCTCAATGGCACATACCAGGGACAAAGAAAAGAGAAAGAGAGCGAAGGAGAGAAAGAAATAGAGAAAGAGAGATATATAGAAAGAAAGAGAGAAGGAAGGAACGAGCGAGAAAGAAAGACAGAGAGAAAGAAAGATAACGTACGAGAGAGAGAGATAGAGATAGAAAGAGAGAGAGGGAAAATCACTAGCTCTTCCCCTGTCGAGAAAATGGGGTTAAGCAAAGGTATATGCAGAAAGTCAGGTGGGATGATGAGGTTAGGAAATTCGCAGGTGCAAGTTGGAATACGCTAGCGAAAGACAGGGGTAATTGGAGATCGCAGGGAGAGGCCTTCGTCCTGCAGTGGACATAAATATAGGCTGATGATGATGATACGTGTGTGCACTTGACCTACTACTTTCTCTTCCCTACTACTTTTCATTCCCTTTAGTGGTACTTTTCGTTCCGTTTCCTTCAACTTTTGTTTCCCTTTCGTGCAACTTTTCCTTCCGTTTTCATTCCTTACCTCGATGCATACATTTAAGAAACGTTTATCTTTTATTACCGCGACCGCGTCAGGGTAACTTTACGTTACCCTGACGAAGGTCAGATGCACACCTGACAACCTTTGCTTACCCCCATTTTCCCGACAGGGGTAGGGCTGGTGCTTTTTTTGTCTCTAGACCCTCGATCTTGCTACTGCCAAATCACTGTACACAATATTGATCACAAAAAGACCGCGTTCATCACCCCTGTAGGCCATCACCAATTCAAGGTCATGCGTTTCGGCCTGTGCTATGCACTAGCAACCTTTGAAAAGATGATGGACACACTGCTTCAAGGATTCAAACCGTCCAATTGCTTATGTTACCTGGACGGTGTGATAGTGTTCTCCACCATTTTCTCGACTCACCTTGAGCGTCTATCGACCATTCTGGCTATTTTCTGGCGAGCTGGACTTCACTGAAGTTTCTCGAAGTGCCGTTTCGTTCTTGGACAAGTTACAGAGCTTGAAGTTTGGGGTGTCCGACTAGACCGCAAGAAAATTCGTTCAATTCACACCGTCACAAATTTCTCCGTTCCCCACTCTGCCCACGATGCCCTAAGTTTTGTGGGGCTATACCCCTATTTCCCAAGTTTCGTGCAAGGCTTTACGGCCCTCGCTCAAGGTCTGCTCAAGCACGTTTCGTTTTATTTCGCTCCTCTCGGCATTTTCTCAGCTAATCACCGTCCTATCTACTCCACCAATCGTCGTCCATTTTCACCCCACTGCTCCTAGAGAAGTGTGTAAGGGCGCCTGTTGACCCAACAACTAGACGTTGACCGCGTTGCCTACGCTATGGTCTGCACAGCGGGAGTACCTTGCTCTCGTCTGGACGGTCGCAAATTTCTGTCCATTCGAGTATGGCCGTTCTTTCTGTGTCCTAACTGATCACCACGCCCTTTGTTGTCTTCCTTCACTGAAAGATCCCACGGGTCGGCTTGGTCGTTGGGCGTTGCACCTCCAGGAGTACTTTTACTCAGTCAGTCGCGTACAAGTCTGGCCGTCTGCGCCAAGACGCCAACTGCCTGTTTCGCTTACCCTGTCGACCAACCTCACGCCTCAGATATCGATCCTGGCCCCTTCATCCTCTCCATGTCTCAGTTCCTCCAGATTATAGACGAGCAATGCCCGGATGCTTCCTACCGACAGCTGATCGAACGCCTTGAAATTGCGCCTAACGACCCGTCACTATGCATGGTCGTCCTTTTGGATGACCCATTATGCCGCCGTAATGTCCAGCCCAACGGCCCTTACTTGCTTCTCGTCGTACCCAAACATCTGCGTTGGTCCATTATGTATCAGATTTATGGCGAACAAACTGATGAGCACCTCGGCATATCCCGCACGTACGACCGTATTCGGCGCAGTCGCGCCGGTTCCGTTCGACGTTACGTCGCCGCTTCCAAGAAATGCCAACGCCAGAAGCGACCGGCCGCGTTTCCTACTGGACCCCTTTCCCCCCCCCCCAGACGACCGCCATACAAACCAAACCATTTTTTAACACGAAAGTGTTTTATGCCGGGGTCCACCAAGACTTCACTGACGTATTTCCGTCACGGAAATACGTCATAGAACATAATACAAAGAAAGAAACCAGAAGAAAAAGTTCCACAAACATGCAAAATTTGGAAATCGAACCCACGACCTCTCGGTCCGCGACGATAGATCGCCGAGCGTTTAACCCATTGCGCCACAAACGCATTTGCAGAGAGCTACACAGACGCGCCTTATATATCTAACACTCCTCCGTGTACCCGCGCTCTTGCTCGGGGCGGTGCCGCCGCCTACGAGCAGAAAAGAGAAGTACTGCATTATGACGCTAACGCGCACCGACAGTGAACGCTTCGGTGGTCTCAGCACTACGACGCCTCGATGCCAGCATTCGAAGGGACGCTGGCATCAAGAAGCACTACCAACGCCACCTAGGTGGCGTTCACCGTACTCAGCACAGCGGAGCGTGGCCTCCGAAATTAGCTCTGAAAATGTTTCTGAAGTTGATCGCGGAGGCTGCAATTACGACGTGCTGTACGCGCTGATTTGACTCGGTGACGATTCAGTTACGTGCTTTGTCTTGCGCGTTGTATTAGTGTGTCAGTTACGTGCTTCGTCTTTCGCGTTGTGCTAGCGTGTGCAGCGTAGTGCAGCTTCCATATGCACGACGGTTGCTCATGGTCATCGACGTTGGTAGTCGTGATGGAGGAGACGTGCCACCAGGCGTCAGCGTGGGTGCATCAACGCCTAAGGGCGCTTTAGCCACAAAACACCAATAGACATTATATATCAATGTGCAATAAACATTACACTACTTCTGTGAAGACACGTTTCGCTTTCGTGTTCTATACCGATTCCTATATAAGAGGGATCAACCACATTTTTGTTGGCTTGGACCTTCTCGCGCCTTTTCCTGAATCAGCGTCCGGCAAGAAGTAGGTCACAGCGGCCACTTATTATGCGACCAGATACGCGATCACTCGAGCGCTCCCCACCAGCGGACTTTCTCCTTCACAACGTCATTTCACATCATGGGGCCCCGCACCAGCTTCTCACGGACCGTGGCCGCACGTTTTGCAATGAAACTGTGTATGGCTAGGTTCTGACCAAAGGTTCATGCGTCGACAGGTTGTGTAGGAAAAAGTTGCGTTGACAAAATTGAATCCACAGTAGCCAGTTGTGCGCTGCGGTGATCCGTGGTTTCGGAGTGTACGACCGAATAATAAAACGGCATTGTGTGCCCACCAATGTCTGTGCCTCGGTTTCGTGTGACGTCGACATCGCTATTGCGATGTTATCAGCAGTTGTACAATACAGTAACATACGGATTACTAGAGTGGCCACTCCTGCCTAAAAGCGGCGGAGCTACGCAGCTTCATGCCGCCCGCTAGAGGGCAATTTTATGTTTAATTACCTAAGTGATTGTCACCTTTTGCTTTAATACCTGTTAACCTGTTATAGTAATTTCGTACTTATCTGCAATGCCTCGATCATCGCCAGGCCAAGAGGCATACTCCTGGTCGGCTTCTATTCCTCCCCTTGATTTGCCGGTGGAAATTTACTTACGCAGTGGGACCAGTACCTGTAGCTTTAGTCCCGAGGGATGGCGGAGTGATTCGCATGAAGAATTCCAAGGCCATTCAAACGGAACTCCGGATGGCCTAGGCCAAGTTTCAACATATCACCAAGGTTAGAATATTTAGCCGAGGGGGAAGTCTTTGCTTTTTGACAGACAAGGCTTGTGTACAAGATTTACTGACATGCAATGTTTTTGCGACACTTCAGGTGAGCAGTTTTGTTCCTGGTCACCTAGCATGTACCAATGGCCTAGTCCATGGTGCCGACATAAGTCTATGTCCCGCAGAAATTTTGGAAATGTTTTCATCAGCAGCCATGATTTCTGTGTAACCTTGCAGCCGTGTCGTTGATAATAAGCGCATGCACACAGAAAGCGTCACTGCTACGTTTGCTGGTATCAGTCCTGCATCAGATTTGAAGGCATGGTCACTGATAAACCGAGTTGAACCTCTATCACCCCGTGTCCTTCAGTGTCTAAAACGCTGGTGGTTTGGACTGAAAAGATTTCAGGTCAAACACATGGTGCCGCCTTTGTGGAGAAGGTCATAGTTCAAGTGACTGTTGTTCCTGTAACGAGTCCTGCTGCCTTTGCAGCGGTATTAATCCTGGAAATGAGCCTAACTGCTCGGCAAGGTCAAAACACCGAGAGAGAGAGAGAGAGAGAGAAACGAGAAGGGAAAGGTAGGGAGGTTAACCAAGGACGTGCCCGGTTGGCTACCCTACGCTTGGGGAGAGGGAAGGGGGGAGAATAGATAAGGAGCGAGAATATAAAAAATCATAAAGAGTCAGTCATTCACACAGTCAGTCGCAGAGGGAGGTTCACTGTCACAAGCGTTCACACAGTCCAGTGTCCTTCAAGAAGTGAAGAAGAGCTTTTGTGGCCTTTCGCATGCAAGAATGCGTAGGCCATGGTCCCAGAATCTTTTCCTCTGACAGCACTCTGCTATCTAACATGCTGAGTTGAGCTTGAAGAATCCGTCATTGGGTGTCAAAAGCTGGGCAAGGACACAGAAGGTGCTCTAGCGTCTCATCGCACCCGCACGAATTGCATGCCGCACTGTTAGCCATTCCTATTAGGAATGAATAGGAATTTGTAAACGCGACGCCCAACCACATGCGACACAGTAAAGTTGCTTCGCTACGGGAGAGTCCAGGTGCCAGGCGAAGTCGCAATTTAGGGTCGAGAGAATGCAAGCGTGAGTTGCTGAAACCTGGTGAATTCCATCTTAGAAGTGTAATGTGGCGAGCGAGTGATTGAAGTCGCCGCGCAGCGTCAGTCCTTGAGAGTGGTATAGGCACTCGCTGATGTTTTTGATGAGCCGAGCGAGCAGCTTCATCGGTGCTGTCGTTGCCAACAATTCCGCAGTGGCTCGGCAACCACTGAAATACGATGTCGTGTCCATTCTCGATCGCGTGGTGATGAGCTTGCCTTATTTCGTACACAAGCTGTTCGTGTAACTCGTGACGTAAGGCAGAACGCAGAATTTGTAGGGCAGCTTTCGAATCACAGAAAATGGCCCAACGATTTGGTGGTTGCTGGAGCACGTAATGTACTGCACCTTGAAGAGCCGCAAGTTCTGCTGCTGTCGACGTGGTGTTGTGAGAGTATTTAAATTGCAAACAGACGGCGTCCGATGGAACAACCACTCCTCCGGTAGAGCTGTTGGAATTGGTGGAACCGTCGGTGTAAATATGTATTCGGTCAAGAAAAGACGCGTGTAGGCAAAGCAGGGACAACTGATTCAGGGCTAAGGGTGACAGGTCTGATTTCTTAGCAATCCCAGGAACTGAGAGGCACACGTGAATTTGCCGGAGACACCACAATGCTGATGTTGGGCGTTTTGCCGGCTTGAAGCCAGAAGGTATCGACTCGTGTTGCCTCGTCACAATACTACAGAATGTAGCCTGTGGTCGTCGCGCTGGCACACCGGCTAAATGGTGGGATGGCAGTCGTGAAAGGTGTCGAATGTGCGCTCTTAGCGTCTCTGCGACGATATGGGTGGTGATCGGGTGCTCCTGTGCAATGACAATCGTCGCAGCTGTCGAAGAACATCTCGGGAGGCCAAGACATGTCCGAAGTGCTTGGGCTTGTACGCTCTGTAGTGCAAGGAGATTAGTCTTGCATGTGTTCGACACGACTGGAAAACTGTAGCGAAGAAATCCGAGTAATAGTGCCGTGTATAGCTGTAACATAGAGCGCACGGATTGTCCCCACGATTTTCCAGCTATCAACTTAAACATATTCTCAATACAAATTAGTTTTTTCTTCATCTAAGACATGGGGACTCCAGGTGAGGTTTCGATCCACAATAACGCCTAAAAATCTGCGAGTTTTATTATATGCAATTGAGTGGCCCTCAATGCACACCGGATATAAATACATCGGTTTTCGTGTAAATGCCACTAGTGCACATTTTTCCGTAGATATTGTCAGACCTTGTCGGCGAAGGTATGCCACTGGTAGGGTTGCTGCTTTCTGTACTCTAGCGCGCACTTGAGGCCGTGTCACGCCGGACGCCGAGATGCAAATATCATCTGCGTAGAGCGATACATTTGCGGTCTGTGGTAGCGTTTCGGTAAGCCCCACTACAACGAGGTTGAAAAGAGTCGGACTCAACACTCCGCCTTGTGGTACACCACGACTGGAAATATATCTATTTGTCGGGCCATCTTCTGTAAGAACAAACACCGATCTCCTTGAGAGATAGCTGCTAATCCATCTGAAAACGTGGCCTCCAAGTTCTGCAGCCTCAAGAGCTTGGAGAATGACTTCGTGGGTTACGCTGTCGTAGGCACTTTTAACGTCTAAGAAGAGTGCCACAGAGAGACGCTTCATAGCTTTTTATTGCGATAGCAATTATATGGACACTTCTACCGGATTTCTGCCGTCGCCGTCGTCGTCGCCGTCGCCGTGAGGTTCCCTATAGATAAAATCTTCGCCGCGCGCCGTATGCCCGAGCGGAAGCGTACGGGGACGCGCGCTTCACGGAGAGCGAACGCACTCAATCACCCACGCGCAAGCAAGGAAGCGGGAAGCCAGCGCAGGAGGAAGCGCGGGGGGGGGGGGAGGGGGGGCGCACTTTTACGCTGCCAACAACCGCGCTCGTCGCTCGTCCGCACCGTCTCTTATCTCCACACGGCTCTGACCTTTATGCGCCGTGCATTCGCCGCTCAGTTTCCGTTGAAGCGATAGACCGCACATACCTTCGCCCGCTGCGGCGTATATACGCTCGCTGCCAGCGTTTTGACTGTCGTCTGCAGTCGTTCAGTGTGATCTATTCCTGTTTGTTTGTGCGCGCTCACACCACGCTTGTTCATTCAGTTAGTAATAGTCGGGCCACATTTTCCAACGCACGCAACACATGCAATGCTGCCCGGATCGGCAGTGCAGCACTACAGGTGTGTCCCTTCGCACGCGCTGCCCATGGGAAGCGCTTCTCATCAACATCACGGTTTCACACGTGCCTTCTCGTGGTCATCGAGTCTCTCTTCATGTCGGTCTACTTACGCCGCAGCACACCTGCTTACTTAATCAGCTCATGTTTACTACAATTCATATTGCTACCAAAGCCGCTCACCTTACTTCGTATAACATTGCTGTGTTGCTATCGCATTCATTGCTTCGCCCTTAGGGCGAAACTGTGACATTTTTGTTGCTGCACGGAGGTCACAAGATCAATGACGTTGTCTATTGAAGACCGTCCACGTCGAAAACCAGCCATAGCATCAGGGTAGAAGTTATAGTATTCAAGGTACCACTCCAGACGTGTCAGCAACATCCTCTCCATGACCTTACCGATGCAACTCGCAAGTGCAATCGGTCGGTACGATGTAAGGTCCAGCGGAGACTTTCCAGGCTTCAGTAGAGGCACCAGTCGGCTGCACTTCCAGTCGTCGGGGCCTATGCCGCCATGCCAAGATTTATTGAAGATATCCAGAAAACAGCATTGCGCTGTTGAACCCAGGTGTCTTAAGGAAGCGTAGGTCACCCCATTGGGACCGGTTGATGGCGACCGCCTGCACATAGCCAAAGCCGCTTGCAATTCTTCCATAGTAAAAGGCACTTCCATACTTTCATCTCTCGCGACAGGGACGTCATGTAGCGAGAGGTCCATCATTAGAACGATGTCACCAGTAACCTTCGCGCAAAAATCACCAGCGACTTCAAGCTCTGGTCGACTTTGATGTAGAGCGAGTGCTGTGAAGGGAAGACGTAGTTGTGGAAGTGATCGAAGACCCTGAAGAGTTCTCCACACGGGGGATAGCGGCTTGCGAGGATCCAGGGAATCGCAGAAGCTCTTCCATCGTCGGTCCGGAAGTTTGTTCATCTCACACTGAATTTTCTTCTGAATGCGTCGGGCTTCCCTCAAGTCATAAATGGACTTAGTACGCCTATATCGTCTCTCGGCCCGCCGGCGGATCGCACGAAGCTTCTCCAGTTCTTGGTCGAAATCTGTGCGTCTTGTCGATGGTGTATAGTGTATACGCCCGCGTAGAAGCCTGAAGCGTTTGTATGATAATGTCTTCAAGGGCCTCGGGATGTTCATGTCGGCACTTGTCCTCGATCGAAAGTCGGTACGTTTGCCAGTCAGTCTGTCTTGACAGCATAGGCGAAATAGAACTGTCAAAGCCTCTGCCATTAATGTAGGTAGGCATATGGTCGCTGCCATGAGTTTCAATGTCTGTGAACCATTGAACTTTAGAATGTAAACTATGAGACACTGATGTCAAGTCCAAACAGCTACTGTAAGTCGCTCCTCGGAGATAAGTCGGGCTGCCATCGTTCAAAACTCTCAGTCCGTGCTCGGCAGCGAGATCAACTAGAATTGTGCCTCGTTGACTAGTCCTGACGCTTCCCCAAAGAGGATGATGGGCGTTAAAGTCACCCATGATTATCCAAGGATCTGGAGTTTTCGTGAGTATGTCATTTAGTCTCCGTCGATCAAATCGACGTGATGGTGATAGGTAGGCGCCTATTAGTGTGAATGAAACCTTCTTCTTCTTGACACGGAGACATAAGTAATGATTGTCGTCGTGAGGCTACACTTTTTGCTGAACATATGTGAGCTCCTTGCGAATATGCACAACAACTTGACTTCGTTCAACGCATGATGAAGAAATAAATGACTCGTAACCCGACAGTCGAATTGTTCTTGAAAAATGAGGTTCACAAATGATGATAATCGGGAACTTGTTCTCAAAAACATAGTGCCGAAATTCTGACATCCGTGACTGCAGACCTCTGGCATTCCATTGAAGTATGGAAGCGCACTTGACTTGTTCCCGGAAAGGTCGCAGTGGTTGTGGATGGCAAGCCATCTTGTTGCTGTAGACCCGTAAGTACTGGTTCAAGGGAGTCCAGGACTTGCAGTGCGCATTTAGCTCTGAATGGAGCGGTGACACTCACCAGGGACCTCAGAACAGCAACGACTTGGACATCTTGGGCAGCTTGATTATCTGCTGCCGAATTAGAGCTCGGCGGTAGTCGATGCTGTCGATCCTCTGAGAAGTGTGCCTGGGGTAGCGCAGGCCAAGCAGCTTCAGATTTTTGCTGAGCTTCGGTATTCGTCTGACCATGTTGGTGTAGGGTGCTTGGCGGTGGCGGCGGTGGCGGCGGTGGCGGCGGTGGCGGCGGTGGCGGTGGCGTGAAGGAGCGCTCTGGGCGCAAAGCAGTACTTTTTTCTTTCTGGGAAGTGCGCCGTCGACGGGAACGTCGTCTTTTAACAGTCGTTATCGCTTCCTTTCGTGACGAGCCGTCCTTCACCATTTACCTCAAGATTCTCTTCTCCTTCTTGATTAGTGGACAGTCGTTTGATGAGGCATCATGATCTCCATTGCAGTTTCTGCATTTCAGGGTAGTCGCTTTGCAAGACTCTGCTGTGTGTGGTTCGGCGCAACGCGGGCAAGTTGGCTTGTTGTTACATATCCCACTCACGTGGCCCATTCTCAAGCACTTGTGGCATTGAAGAGGTCTCGAACAACATGGCGAAAATAACCAACCTTCACATGTGAAGGAAGGCAGTCGCCTTTGAAGATCACCTTGACGCAACGGGAGTTGCCTATTCGGCTAACTTGCAGTATGTCCGTAGTGTCAGCAGCTGGCTTGACTAGGACAGGAAGGTCAGTATTCGGTATAGAGATGTCGATATAATATATGGCGCCCGTTGTCATGCCTCTGTCCTGCGGGATGTAAGCACGGACTCTGATGTCGCCAAGCTCCGTGACAGTTTGCAAGGTATGCAAAGCGGCCGGTTGCTCGAAGTCTATGGCCAGGACATTCTTACGGGGATTAACTCGAATGCCGATTATCTGATTCGGCACGAGAGCTTCAAGACGTATCGAGATGACTTGCCTATTCATGCTCCTCAGGTTGGCCGAATGATCAACGGGAACAAACAAGATAGTGTGGCGCGGCTCACCACAGGAGGCCTTCACGGTTGACGTACTTCCCGGCGAAGACCCACCGAGGATTCTCCTCTTCGCCTTCCGTTTCGCCATAGGGACAAAGCCGTCCTCGCTGTCATCGCTACTCGCCGTATACAGTTCAGTGCTGTCACTGGCGGTGTCATCATCTCGGCTGTTCCGCTTCCTTGAGGCCGACGTCGAAGGCAATGTCATGTCCGGACTACGTACAACGGGGTCGGGATCCATCGCCGCCCGCAGGAGAGCGATGTTCCCCGGAATACACAAAAAACCACAAAAACTCAGGAGACAGAAAGAGCAGCGTTCCACAGGAGAAACACTTCGTCGTCTTCACAAAACACCGAGAAATCCTTGAAATAATTTATCAAAACACCGAGAAATATTTGAAATAATTTTAGACGCCGATGCTGTCGTCGGGAGGACATTGCAGAAATTCAGAACAGGACTCTAGGGTAGGCTGGTATAACGGCCCGTCAAGCATGGAAGATGAACAACTCAATCTCTCAGGCTGTTGCAGCTTTTGTAGAAAAGGTGTTGGAAAAAGCAATGGAATGCATTATGGTAAATCTCACCGACTCCCGTGTTCAGGCAATGTGACACAAATAGCTCAGTGGTATAAAATTACTAATAAAGCTAACACTGAGGGTCAGCTGCCTATTACACCGCGGAGTGTGTGTGAGTGCGCGGAGTGTCGACCGCGCAACCATTGACAAACAACTATGTAGCGAAGCCAACCACTTCTGAGAAAGTTGACCACATCTGCCTCTTCGACACAGATTGGATGGAAAATCAAGATGTAAGAATGGAACCCTCATCGCTTACACGTACAAGATCACTGGTAGACAAAAAATATAACTCTCCCACCAACTCCAAGGCTAAAAAGTTAGTGAGACAAAATTCTACTGCAAACTTCTTGAAAGAGAGCGTTGTAGACGAAGTGGTCTCTGCTACTATGATTTCTTTTACCATAGGAAGTCCAACAATTATTCGCTGGAGCTGTCGTTTCGTACTTTCCGCTTCAAAATATTTATTATAAATTGCTCCTAAACATTCTCCAGATATTATTATTTTACAGGAAACTTGACTTGCAGCTGATCTGACTCTTAATCTAAAAAAATCCGGTGCTTTCAATTGGATCGCCTTTCCCGAGGCGGTGGTTTAGCTTTCTTTGGTTTAGCAAAGATCTGTCATAAAGCTACAATAGCACGTCAGATAGTGTTAACAGAATGTGAAATGATAGTATTGGGTACACCGCTTCCTGCTTGCACGCCATTTTCTATAATTAGCACGTACTTCCCCACTGGAGTGCAAGATACCCGTTATCTCGATACCACTGTTGCTTGCATTCAGAACAACGCCATACTAGTAGGTCACTTTAATTCTCACCATGTATCGTGCGGTTTCCCAACGGATATATACTTGAGGCAAACACTTGTGGGATTGGCTTTGTCAAAGAGATTCTCCTGTTTAAATATGGGAGTGCATATTTTTGTTCGGGGTCAGTCACGCTCTGCCCTAGATCTTGCGTTGGTCAGCTTGAGCATTTCTGTCATCCCCTGGAATACTATTCACTCCAGTACTAACAGTTATCATCTACCGATATTTTTTGAACTTAATAGTCCGCTAGCTTTTCTGGGTAATCTTGTGCGCACTATTGTAAATTATTAAAAAATTTAATATGCGTTGAAATCGGCTGTAAGCGCTCAGGAAGGCATGGAGAGGGATAATAACACAATGAGCCTTTGTTCAATACTAAAACAAGTATCAAAAAAGAATAAATTTTCGTACTATCTACTAAGGGTGGTTCATATTGTCCCTGGTGGAATAGTGGCTGTGAGCTAAATTTTAGACGTCAAAAGGCTGCGTGGAAACACTTTTATATAACCAATACGCTGAAACTAGACTTGCAGCTGATCTGACTCTTCTGAATCTAAAAAAAATTCTGATGTTTTCGATTGGATCGCCTTTCCCGAGGCGGTGGTTTAGCTTTCTTTGGGTTAGCAAAGATCTCTCATCAAGCTACAATAGCACGTCAGACAATGTCACCAGAATTCGAAATACTAGTATTGGGTATGGCGTAATGGCTAAACCTGCCCGTCCGTCCTTCCTTATGTCACGTAAGGCGATCGCTTTCAAGGTAGAGCCCGCAGCAGCGAGCGAATTGTCCTTCATGCTGCCTCTCGCTTCAATGCGAACTAAGCGGCGAGAACAGAGTGCACGCAAAGCTATCAGCGCTCAGCACACTTGATCCTCATCGCAAAATCGCTTTGAAGATAAGGGTCCACACGGCCGTGCCATACGCAACCGCCGCCGGAATACGCTTGGACGCGGTTGATAATGGTTTGACAAGTATGGATAAGGCGCTAAAGAGCAATAGCGGTTTATAATGATCAGAACGTCATCAGCGCACCTGGCGCCGCCACCTCCAGTAGTTTGCTTGCGTCATCATTTCACATTACGCCGCCGTCTGCAGCAGTTCGTGTCGCCGTAGGGTTGTCGTTTATAATGGTCGGATAAAGTTTCACAATGTTCATAACAACACCGGGCTGCGCGGAGGTAAGCAAGTGGCACAATTAATGCTTACACATATTTAGACAGCTCCCAGAGGAGTTTCTGAGTGATTTTTTTTACTTTTTTTGGATCTAATATAAATTAAAACCAAGAGTGCCTCAAATTGAGATAGCTTTGAGAGAGGATCGTGCCCTTGTATTTTAGATCTGATTGCTTCAGCGCTTTTTTCAATGGTCGCACACATACCAGCATCCACAAAGCTAACATGACGGCCCAAGGTCGTCGGCTAAACAAAGATTGAATGCAGGTAAAGCTCCTCCAGCCGACCTCTCTGCATTTCTCACACTAAAATGATCTGTCTCTAATGAATGAAGGGCAACCTTAATTCACCGGACCAACGCCACTGTTTACCTGAGGCGCCAAACATATTTTAATGTGACCGGAACTTCCGGCACCATTACAGACAGACAGACAGACAGACAGACAGACAGACAGACAGACAGACAGACAGACAGACAGACAGACAGACAGACAGACAGACAGACAGACAGACAGACAGACAGACGGACGGACGTACGGACGGACGGACGGACGGACGGACGGACAGACCGACCGACAGACGGACGGACGGACGGACGGACCCTCGACTACCGCATACTCAGTGTCACATACTCAGTAACCCAAGTTGGCGAGAAGTTCATTGAAGAGCGACAAATACCTAGTGCATTCATGGCACTGCTTGCTAAATCTCTGGCAAGAAATGAGTTCATGGAAGGGCACTTTTCTGCGTTGCATGGGGAAATTCATGGGCATTCTTAGAGAGGTGGTTCAATCCACGCATCCGAGGCACCTGCTGCCTCTGAGCAACAAAAACAGATCTCGAAAGCAAGGCTTCTGCGGCTGGACGGACGGACGGACGGACAGACAGAGAAACAGACAGACAGACAGACAGACAGACAGACAGACAGACAGACAGACAGACAGACAGACAGACAGACAGACAGACAGACAGACAGAGACAGACAGACAGACAGACAGACAGACAGACAGACAGACAGACATCTGTCTGTCAGCCTAAAATCTGCTTTCCAATTTCATCTCTCGGATGAGCGTCAGACATCTGGCCTTCATAGACAGGATGGCGTTTACTCGTTATAGGAATGTTTACCTCGGGGCCTCCGACACGAAAGGAGAAATGGTTTCTCTCGGCGACCACTGGACCAAATTTTATGGGGTTTGTTGCATTTAAAAATAAGAGGAAAAATCTAGTAACTGGTTGTTGCGAATGTTTGATTTAGGTCGTCAATATCTTAATAGAAATCGACAAATCCGCCAATTTTCAGACAACGAAACTAAACTCTGTTACTCAGCAATGAGAAATGATATCACAATTTGTAAATTGCACATGACAGTACATCTACAGTGGACCAAACTTATATATTGCCACACCGTGCAACAGGTGCCCCATACTAAGAAAGAGGAAGACGCGCGCTAGTCCACGCGCCATGCGCCGTCACCTGCTATGACAGGCGCCTGCGAAGAAGCAGACGAAGATACTCCGGTGCACGCGCGGGTGCTTGAGTTTTGCGTTTTGCTCACCTGGCGGTCAGAGACTCGGACTCAACGCTTCAGGTCGCCTGTTCTTCTAGAACCTGACAATATTATACATGGCTCTCCAATAGACCACTAATTTCTGAGAACTCTTGCAAAATTCCTGTAATAAGATTTGTCCACTTTGAATGTTCTAATGAATGCAATTTACAGAACTGCAATATCTGCTCAAGGCTCAGAGCTACAAATTTGTAAACCTAGCGCTATATTTTCGAGCTTACCAATATTTGAAAATGCCATTAAATACATGCAGGCCCTAAATCAAAATGTCACTAGAATTTGACTTTCTCTCTGAAATGCAACAAACTTCATTAAAATCAGCGGAGTGGTTATCTCAGAAACGCGTTTCTGCATTTTACATGTATTTGAATAAGCGGCATCAGAGTTGGGCCCGAGCTAAAGCTTCCTATTAATATTGCTCTGCACCTCGCTTTCGACCGTTGGCTCCCGCATCGCCAACGTGGCAAAGGCCAAATCAGCACTTTCTGAGATAGCTGTGACTATTGTGCTCTAAGGCCTAGCAAAGGTCTTGTAAGACAGGCAGCCCTGCTGCCGGGTTGAATGTGCGACACAAAATAGGGACGGTTGTAATTTAAACGAATTACCGAGAGTGTCACCTCAGCGATTTCCATGAACCGCGATGCCGTAACGCACCGTTAAATTTCACTAATTCAGGTAGCGTTCAATTGCGTTAAGCCAGGGTGCCCCGAGAAATCGTAGGAGACAGACAGCACGAGTTAATTGCGAGTAGTTTGTGCTTTGGTGGTTATTTATGCCATCGCAACACTTCCGTCATGCGTCGCGTTCGTAGAAGGTGTGTGTTAGGAATACGAATGGCGGAGAGGACGCGCAGGAGTACATGCCGCTTTCTCGCGGTCTCGGTGAATAGAGTCAACGAAACTAAGCGACCAGGGGCGTGAGCAGGAGGAGAGGCGGCCTTGGCTTCTGCTCCCTTGGTGCCAGCGGCGTGGGTTGGCGATGTAATTGATGCCTCGCAGGTAGCGATTCTCTCGGTTTGTAAGGAAGAAGAAGTGCCGGTCGGTCAGGCGCATCACCAGCGCTTTTACGCACGGGGCTTGTCCTGACTGCTCGCAGGGTTCTGGCTGCCGCACCGAGTTCGACCTCTCAATCTTGTCAATAAACACCTTGACATTTGGTGGAGAGTGCTGGGTACGACTCCATCAACGCTGGAACTTCGCAGCCGAACCCTTCAATCATCTCGGCCCATGCCGGACGATCCAGCCCAGTCTTCTCGAACCATGCCTGACGATCCAGCCCAAGAAGCAGCAGTCACGGCACCAACTGTCATCTGTCCTGGCGTGCAGCGTCAGCGGGATCCTGCGATTTTTGCGGGTACCGGTGATCAGGACGTCGAGGACTGGCTCGCCTCGTACGACAGAGTCAGCAGGCACAACCACTGGGACGATAGGGATAAGCTCAACAACGTAATTTTCTACTTGAGCCACGTTGCGCACTTGTGGTATCGGAACCACGAATCCGACATCTCGACATGGTCGGCGTTCAAGACCAACTTCACGGAAATCTTTGGTCGCCCTGCCGTACGTAAACTTCAGGCCGAACAACGCCTGCGCGGACGCGCCCAGCAACCAGGTGAGAATTTCACCAGCTATATCGAAGACGTCGTTAATCTGTGCAACAGAGTTGACGCAACGATGCCAGACGCCGATAAGATCCGGCATATCCTCAAGGGAATTGAGGACGACGCCTTCCAGATGTTGGTCGCCCGGAACCCGACCACAGTGTCTGTCGTCATTGCGCTGTGTCAAAGTTACGACGAACTTCGAAGGCAGCGAGTTGTCACACGACACCCGCCCTCAGAATTTGCCCCTGTCTCAGGTCTGACGCTAGGTGTTGACGAGTCGCCTCTAATGCACCAGATAAAGGAGTTCGTGCGCGAAGAAGTTGCTCGGCAGCTTTCCCTGGTGCCCTTTACGAACGCGCAACCACACTCCCCACTGACGCGGGGGTTACAGACCGTCATCAAGGAGCAAGTCGCTGAGTGCCTGCCAGCTGCTATTCCACCGCCTACAGTCGCGGCGCCCTTGACATACGCTGACGTCGCTGCAAGGCCGCCCTTCGCTCCACGTCCACCTCGCCAAGCTGTTGCGCGACCGCCCCCGATTCCCTTCTCGCCGCCTGCACCACAGCTACCACGCCAGCCAAATCCTTGGCGCACAGCCGACAACCGCCCGATTTGCTACCATTGTGGTATTCCGGGACACGTTGCCCGCTTTTGTCGACGCCTTCTGCAGCCTACTTATGATTACCGCCGACCCATGAACAGTTACGCCCCTCGACAGCTACAATCCCCTGTGCCACCAGATGAAACCCCTGTTCCCTACACTACTCGTCGTTCGCCATCCCCACGCCGCCGTTCCATCTCACCGATGAGACGCCGGCCAAGCCCTCTGCCTCAGGGAAACTAAGTGTCGCAGTTCCCGAGGCGAGAACTGCGTCCCCTTCGCTTTACCCAAGGCCTCGAAATCACCCCTGCAACGTAATTGAGGTATACGTCGACGGGATTCCAACATTCGCACTGGTCGATACGGGCGCAGCAATCTCGGTGTTAAGCGCAGGACTTTGCCGACGGATGGGAAAAGTAACGACGTCGCTTTCCGGACTGTATTTGAGTACTGCGAGCGCACAGCCTGTAGAACCTTTGGGAGCCTGCACTGCTCGTGTTGTCATCGCGGAATCTCTTCATGTCATTGAGTTCGTTGTCCTGCCGTCCTGCTCCCACGATGTCATTCTAGGCTGGGATTTCCTATCGTCTAACATTGCCATCATTGACTGCGCCCGCGCCGAGGTGGAGTTGTTCCCTTCCGCTGCAGCCATGGACCACGATCCTGTGACGCCTCCAAAAATGATTGTGGCCGAAGTTACCGATATCCCTCCTCAGTCCGCCGCCGTCGTCTCTGTGTCTTGCGTATCTGCACGTGACGCAACCGTCTTATTCACGCCATGTGACTTGTTCGCCCGTCGCCGTTCCCTTCCGCTGCCCTTTGCCGTCATCGCCATCAGTGCTGGCCGTGGTGTGATGTGTGTGTGCAATGTGTCTTTCCTGCCGGTTACTTTGCATCACGGAGAGTGCCTCGGTTATGCTGAAATTGTGGATTCTTCGATGCTCTTCGATGCTCCCGACACCGCGCATTTGACATCCCTCGCCGCGCTCGACAATGCGACTCGCCCGCCGTTGGAGTGCTTCGAACCGTCAATCTCCGGTGATTTGACAACCACACAACGCGCGCAACTTGTCAGCCTGCTACGCGAATTTGCCGCCTCCTTCGACTGCCATCAACCTTCTCTCGGCCGCACCACCACAGTGTCGCACAGCATCGACACCGGTTCGCACGCCCCACTCCGGCAGCGTCCTTACCGTGTCTCAGCTTCTGAACGCCGCGTCATCGACGAACAAGTGAGCGATATGCTTCGGCGTGGCGTGATTCAGCCGTCCCATAGCCCGTGGGCATCACCTATTGTCCTCGTAAAAAAGAAAGATGGTTCTATTCGATTCTGCGTTGATTACAGACGTCTTAACAAAATTACGCGCAAAGACGTATATCCCCTACCGCGCATAGACGATGCTCTTGACTGTTTGCAAGGTGCCGAGTTCTTTTCCTCTTTGGACTTGCGGTCTGGATATTGGCAAGTCCCCATGGCAGAGTCTGACCGCTCCAAAACCGCCTTCGTTACACCGGACGGATTATACGAATTTAATGTCATGCCATTCGGCCTATGTAATGCGCCCGCTACGTTCGAGCGTATGATGGACAGTATCTTGCGCGGTCTCAAGTGGCACACGTGTTTGTGCTACCTAGATGATGTCGTTGTCTTCTCACCTGATTTCTCGACTCACCTCCAACGACTAAGAGAGGTATTAAGCTGTCTGACTAAGGCTCGCCTGCAACTTAACATGAAAAAATGCTTCTTTGCTGCTCGTAAGCTTACCATCTTAGGCCACGTGGTATCCAAAGAAGGCGTGCTTCCGGATCCTGCAAAACTCCGTGCAGTTGCCGAGTTCCCCAAGCCCACTAATCTGAAGACACTACGCAGTTTCGTCGGCCTCTGCTCCTATTTTCGCCGCTTTGTGAAGAACTTCGCCATGATCATCGCCCCTTTGACTCAACTGCTGGCTGGAGACAACGCCCTATCCGCCTGGTCGAAAGCATGCGATGACGCGTTCACGACCCTTCGCCATCTGCTCACCTCTCCTCCTATTCTGCGGCATTTTGACCCCGATGCCCCAACTGAAGTCCATACCGATGCTAGTGGAGTCGGCCTTGGGGCGGTTCTTGCCCAACGCAAAAGTGGTCTTGTGGAATACGTCGTTGCTTATGCTAGCCGCACGCTGACAAAGTCGGAGCTAAACTACTCTGTTACAGAAAAGGAGTGTTTAGCAATACTGTGGGCCCTTACGAAATTTCGACCTTATTTATACGGCCGCCAATTTGATGTAGTAACGGACCACCATGCGCTGTGCTGGCTCTCCTCATTGAAAGACCCCTCTGGCCGCCTCGCACGCTGGGCACTCCGTTTGCAAGGGTACGACATCCGGGTTGTGTACCGCTCTGGACGCAAGCACACCGATGCCGACGCTCTCTCCCGCTCGCCTCTATCACCTGACCCTGATCCTGACCGTCTTTGCCCACTCAACTTTGTCCTCTCAGCACTTGCCATCGATGACATGCGCTCTGAGCAGAGCAAGGACCCGTGGATTTCTTCGCTTTTGGAGTTTCTATCTGATCCTACCACTGTTACGGCGTCTAGGACTCTACGGCGGCAGGCGCATCACTTTGTTATTCGCGACCAACTCCTATACCGTCGCAATTATCTCCCCGAGGGTCGGCAATGGCTCCTAGTAATACCGCGTCATCTTCGGGCTGATTTATGCGCATCGTTTCACGCTGATCCCCAATGTGCACACGGTGGCGTGTTAAAGACCTACACCCGCCTTAGGCTCCGGTATTACTGGCCTGGCATGTACAAGTTCGTTCGGAAGTACGTCCGCTGCTGCCTCGACTGCCAGCGCCGAAAGTCGGCCCCTACTTCCACGGCCGCACCCTTGCAGCCGCTTCCTTGCCCATCCCGTCCTTTTGATCGGGTCGGAATCGACCTTTACGGCCCGCTTCCTTGTACTGGTGCTGGCAACCGCTGGATTATCGTTGCAGTGGATCACCTCACACGCTATGCAGAAACCGCTCCACTTCCATCTGCAACTGCCCAAGATGTTGCATCCTTCATACTGCGGCGTTTTGTTCTTCGTCACGGAGCCCCTCGGGAACTTCTCAGTGATCGAGGCCGCGCATTTCTATCTGAAGTCGTGACGTCGCTTCTGAAGGAGTGTCACATCATCCACAGGACCACTAGCGCATACCATCCACAGACGAACGGGCTGACGGAGCGTTTCAACCGTACTCTTGGCGACATGCTCGCCATGTACGTCGCGTCCGACCATTCCAACTGGGACGCTGTGCTTCCGTTCGTCACGTTCGCCTATAATACTGCCACTCAAGCTACCACTGGTTTTTCTCCGTTTTTCTTACTGTACGGCCGTGAACCTTCCTGCACCATCGATACCATGCTCCCCTACCAGCCTGATTCATCGGAATGTGTTCCTGTGTCTCAAGCTGCGCAGCATGCTGAAGAATGCAGACAACTCGCCCGTTGTCTTACCACCGCAGATCAGACACAACAGAAGCTCCGTCGTGGTGGCTCTGTTCCACCAAGCTTCCCTTCCGATTCGTTGGTTTGGCTGTGGGTTCCACCTGTAGCTCCCGGCCTTTCTTCTAAGCTGCTCCCAAGATATCACGGACCTTACCGTGTAATTGCACAAACTTCCCCCGTGAATTATGTCGTCGAGCCTGTGTCACCGTCCTCTGATCAGCGCCGTCGCGGTCGCGAAACGGTTCACGTAGATCGGCTCAAGCCCTTCTACGATCCCTCTATGTTACCGTATGCTTAGATCGCCAGGATGGCGTCTTTTTCTCCGGGGGACAAATGTAAGGAAGAAGAAGTGCCGGTTAGTCAGGTGCATCTCCGGTGTATGAACTACGACGAAGAAGTGCCGGTCGGTCAGGCGCATCACCAGCGCTTTTACGCACGGGGCTTGTCCTGACTGCTCGCAGGGTTCTGACTGCCGCACCGAGTTCGACCTCTCAATCTTGTCAATAAACACCTTGACAGGTTAAGCGTTGATTCTTCGGGACATCGTAAACATATAAACAAGCACGTGACTACCATCCGCCTTTTAACTAGATGGGCTTGTTATGTGCGGAGAGCGATATATATATATATATATATATATATATATATATATAGCGATTCTCTCGGTTAAGCGTTGATTCTTCGGGACATCGTAAACATATAAACAAGCGCGTGACTACCATCCGCCTTTTAACTAGATGTGCTTGTTATGTGCGGAGAGAGATAATATATATATATATATATATATATATATATATATATATATATATATATATATATATATATAAACGAGAGGACAGGAAGTCTAGGGGTCCGGTTTTTTCGCAAGTGCAACCACACAAAGCGAACAGATCATGACAAGGAAAGCGTCGGAATAACAATTTATACCACGTGTTCTACGTAACTTGTGCCACAGTCTTCCAATGTACAAATGCCACATGTGAGCTTTATGACATGCGGCGAAACCAAAGTAATGCTGCTTGCTGTGGCTTTTTTATGTTTTATATTTCGCCCATTTACATGGTTCTTTCACAAGTTATTACATTCAGACCGATACAAATTCCCGATATAGCTTTCTGTTGCTGAATGCGCACTAAAAAGTTTTTTTCCAAGCCGGAAAGAAGCCGGAAACTATAGGCCTCTACTCGGCAAGCACAGGCCTGAAAGATCTCGGTCCGGCTCGACCCATTCCGACGTAGTAGCCCTTGAGCCTAAACGAAGCATCGGCGAGTTGTCGGTTATTGTGAAGATACAGCCGAATGTTCACGCAACAGGCGGATTTTACTGTTTCAGGTTTTACTGCAGTTGGAGCGGAAAAAGTAACCGACAAAAACAAAACAGCATTCTGATAGAAACGCCCGTATTGAGATTTCCAAATATTTTTAGGCTTTACATATTTTTTTAAATCGGTCGTGGCAGATAACATAATTCTAGTCCTTGAGTTAGATGATTCAAAAAGGTGGACACTACTTGCACGAGAAATAAAAATTCATGATAAACTATTGGACAATTATTTGCGAATTACCTTTTTAATTAATAAGAAGCGATAAAGGTTGATAAGGGTCAGATCTAGACTGAGAAAGTTGATAGCAACCTATAAATGTTGATAAAGATGGCCTAGCATGGCAAGAACTTTATTTTGGTCCAGAGAAACCAGGGCGCGAGGGCAACATCTGACTACGGGGTGCTTCGGACCCTTCTTTAAAGGATTTGAAAGCTTCCCTGAGCTCAGACAGTTCTTGCCTCAATTTCCGATTTTCGGATTCTAATACCAATATTCGTGGATTTGACTAAAGTTCAGGCTGAGCCCTACCGTTAGTACTCCTAGACCTTGTCCTTGTCGGTTGTCCTGGTTTCCCAGGGCCTCCATACTTGACTCGGTCGGCCCAGGTTGCTCTTGAGGTCGACTGTGATCGGGACCTTGATCATGTCCCAGGCCCTCGTGGTTGCGAGTCGACATCAGAAGATTCTCCGGAGCTGGATTGTCCTCTGGATCGAGAACGACCCCTGGAGCGGGTGCGCCCTCGTGAGCTGGAGCGCCCTCTCGTGCGAGAGCTCACGTTGGCGACAACTTCTTGCATCACCCCTTTGCGCTTGGAATCGTCGCTGTCGTCAATGTCGTCGACCACCTGTCTATAGCGCTCTTGCTGTCGTTGGCGCCTTCGACGCCTTCGTCTCACGATATAAGGCATCTGGAACCTTTTACGGCACTTTTGGTTCCCAGTTGGGTGTGCACCACCGCAAATGGCACACTTGGGATCACATTGATGATCTTCGGGAGGGGAAGTTATTCCACAACCCCTACATTTTCTAACACTTGCCGGATTGGGACACACATCAGATCTATGTCCGATTTCGCCACAGCCGTAGCACACCTCTATCTGTCGTCGGTAGAGATTACAGGGCATCAGTACGTTACCACAAATGACGTGGTTTTGCATTCTTTGTCCCTCAAAAACTACCACCACCGTTGTAGTTTGCTTGATCCGAGGTACCTCGACGAGGTCCGGATTTCGATGATTGACGAAAAGGGTTTTTAGTTCCGCGTCGCTAATGTCCAGGTCGATACCGCGAACAGCACCCTTGCATGTATCTTCTCCTGCTGCGGTGTAGGCCGCCACTTCGAAGGGTCCATCCTTCGTATGGATCTTGCGTACCTTGGCGTAAGCTCTTGCGTTTTTCTTCCCACGGAGTCGACACCACCAAAATGTTTTGACAGCCGTTCGAACAGTACGTGTCCTCCGCCGTGTCTTCCGGTGCTAAGGCTGCCGCCATGGCCAGCACTCTGGAGAGATGTACCATGCTGAACTTTTTAACGTCGAGGCCGCCGCGTGGGTGTTGAATTATTTTGACGTGATCCCTCGGTATAGAGGCGGTAGTGACGCGCTTAAGCACATTCTGCGAGGTGGCAGTGCGGCGACTACTTTTCCTGCCATGGTTGGTATCCTTTATAGCCACGGATTTTCCGCCAGTGGCTAATGCACGTCTCCTTCAGCGAGTGATTGCTGTCATCCATCCGATATCTTCTTCCGAGGTGATCTCCATGCCTTCAACAGCTAAGCTGGAGGCCATGCCTACACTCCGTCGTGCGCGTGAGGCCAAGGCCTAGAGCGCGAGTTAGGGGCTAGCACCTTTTCTACGTGGCACCCAGAAAACAGTTTGCAAAGAGCCGAAAAATGGACCCACCGGCAAAAAATGGGCATCCGCGAAATCCTTGCGATAAGATGCGTCGATCGACACCAGGTTCTCAGGGGTGGCACAAAAATTTCCGCACAGAAACATTGATCGAAGCGGGAGCCGATGTTTGCACTACCGCCACTTGATAAGGATCGGGTCGATTGCGATAAGGTTAATAACAATCTATAAGGGTCGGTCGGATCGAGTCCCAAGGCTGATAACAACCGATAACGGTTTATAAGGGTTTATAATGGTTGGATCAAGTTTGATAAGAACTTATCGACTACCTTGAAGGCCGCAGTTCGTATCCTCCACGGACATTCGCGCGTTCACTATCTGCGTCTTTCTTCCGCAGCAATGTGTTATACAAAAATAACTTCAACCCATCAGCGACTGGACATCTCCTTGTCGTTCCGTCCGCTCTGGGTTTCGATATTATGCCCGCCTGCCACGATGAGCCCTCTTCGGGCCATTTGAGATTCGCGCGTACCTTGGCCCGAATTCGCCAAGGCGAATTCGGCCACTAAGGCGTACTGGCCTAAGCTCGCCCGAGGAGTCAAGCAGTACGTGAAAACGTGCCGCGACTGCCAGCACCGACAGATTCCTCATCAGCGCCGAGCCGGTTTCTTGAAGCCCGTTACACCGCCAACACAACTATTTGAAAGATCGGCATGGACTTGATCCATGCCGATCTTGATCCGGCATGGACCGCTGGATCGTGGTTGCGACAAATTATTTGATGCGATACTATGAAGCTAGAGCCCTTCAACGAGCCACTGCCAGTGACGTCACACACTTCTTCATCCACAACATCGTCCTCCGGCATGGTGCGCCAGCAGTAGTCATAACGTATCGTGGTGCAGGTTCCACAGCACAAGGGTGCGATTTTGTAGGAATTCTGTTACTTTTGCCTATGAATTTTGACGTCATCACCCGGCTGCCATTGCTCCAAAATGACGGGGCCGTGCCCATGTTCTCTGTAAATCACGCGAAGTCGGGAACCCGCAGAAACCCTCTACGTCAAAATGACGTTGACGTACTCATTATGCGAAGAAAAAGTCACAGTTTTTTAGCACCGCCGGAGGTAGGGTCGTTTCAGAACGCTTAAAAAATGGCTGCCCCCTGCGGTGGCTCTTCGCCGTCGCCGACGTGGACACGGAGAGCCAGACTACGCGGATGACTCACCGGACGACCATTTTCGACGGCATTTTCGCCTCTCGATGGAAACGGTGTGGTTATTGCGCGAGGAACTGGCGTGGGAACCAGAAGCGGAGCGAGCGACGGGACTGTCGGTGGAGTGGAAGGTGTGCGCGCTGCGCTTCTTTGCCACCGGGAGCAAGCGTCCGTAGGGAGCGAGGAGACGATCGGGACGACACGATCGGGTGTCATAGTCGACCGGGAGTGAGTGCGTGCGACGCGTGGCCGAGGCTGTCGTAAACGCAGGGGTCCGCTACAAGTGTGACCATTTTCCGAAGACGTCCGAAGAAAAGGCAGGCGTGAAGGAGGGTTTCCCTCGGCGCTGCGCTATGCCTGGCGTGATTGGATGCACGGACGATAACCTGATTGCCATTATCGCACCCAAGGGTGAGCGCAATACTGCGTTCATGTCTCGGAAGGGCTACTACGCCGAAAACTGCTTGTTCGAAAGTATGCGTCATGTTCTTTAGTGGTGCTCATTCTTTTGACAGTTGTGTTGCACTTGTCAACGCGGACTTTATCCGTTCACATTTTCCGCAGATCTGCGACGCGGACATGGGGACCGGGGTCGCATCACGACTCATCCGTCTGGCGGACGACATGGCTGCGCCGACGGTTCCAAGTGGGGCGCATCGCTAATCCCGGTGTATACCTCACCGGTAAGACAGAGCATTTTTGTCGCAATCACGCTTCATTAGTGAATAGAACGACATCTCCGCCCCAACACAAACTTATAACTAAATAACATGCACATGAGTAAGTGCCTGCCTAAGAAGAAAAAATCAAACCAATTAGTGGTAGCACTGACAATGTTAAAAATGTTAAGTTACAAGCATGCTACCAAGTACCTGCCAGGAGCGCAAGAAAGCAACAATTATTAGCGTTACTACTGTGTCATTGGTAGCACCAGTAAGTGTTGATTTCTTCAGCTTCAGGGGGGCACCGAGTAGCACACTTGTAATTTGGTTAACAGTTTGTGTCGGGGTGGACATGCCCAATTCGTGCTCTTACTTGTGACTCACGACAGTGTAAGGTCTGCAACGTCTGAACCCTACCTTTGTTGAATGATGCTGTAACTTTCCTCAGTTGTCAACTTGCCTCTCGTCAGAGCAGTGCTCAGTGTACAATTTCCATTTTCATGCAGGTGACAGCGGCTACCCCTTCGATCCGTGGCTCCTGACCCGGGCCCGGTTCCCGGCCATCCTCCTATGCAAACAGCCGGTAGGAAGTACAACACAGCACATGCCACCTTGCGTGTCGTAGTGGAGAGGTGTATTGGGCTCTTGATGAGCCGTTTCCGCTGTCTGCAGCGGTACAGCACCCTCCTCTACGAGCCAGAACGTGCGGCCAACATTGTGGCTGCATGTGCTGTATTGCACACACAGCCTTCGGCTGTTTGAGGGCGACAAAGACGACGATGATGAAAGTGATGACGACAGCAGCACCAGCAGTAGTAGCGAGCTCGATAACAACGGCGAACCCATACCACATGATTTGCCCCGAAACAGGGGGTCTCGATTGAATAAATTATCTGAAAGGGCGGGCTGACCGAGACAGTGTAATCGGCATGTTCGACACAACCCGTGCGCAGCACATGCATTACTTGAGGAGTGTGTGGCTGCATTTGCGACGTCAAAAGCATTATGAGCATCTCTAGGTGCAGCCGCCGTGGTTGCTCAGTGGCTATGGTGTTGGACTGCTGAGCACGAGGTCGCGGGATCGAATCCCGGCCCCGGCGGCCGCATTTCTATGGGGCCAAAATGCGAAAACACCTGTGTGCTTAGATTTAGGTGAACGTTAAAGAACCCCAGGTGGTTAAAATTTCCGGAGTCCCCCACTACGGCGTGCCTCATAATCATATTGTGGTTCTGGCACGTAAAACACCATAATTTAATTTAAATCGCTAGGTGCATACACGCTGTTGTCGTGTCCGCAAGATGTCGAGGTCTAACAGATACGAAATAATTGCATTGTGCATTTAATGCTGAGAAATTGCTGACAAAACATTTTCCATACTCAGTTGTAGTTGATGTCTACGTAATGCAAAGCATTCACGATTTGTAGAGAAATGTAAAAGTTGTGTAGTCGAGGGTTATGTAGACCTTACACTTAAAATAAGTAAAACAGCCTATATAGCGGTAACATATAAGATTGAAAGCAAACTAAAATTAAATGGCTTCTAAAAGTGTATTGCTGTCGTAATGTAGTTGCCCTGTGTGCCATAGATGTAGCGTGCAGTTTTGTTTTGTAGCCTTTTTTCTTACTGGTATCCCTGACAGTTCTCCGCTCCCCTTATGCAATGAAGGACATTAGCATTCGTCTCCTCGCTTTCTACTCGGGCAGTGACGCTCACAAAAGCCAAAATACACAGTGCACATCACACCTTCCGCTCCATCGAACGTGCTGTTACACGCACACCTTCTAGGACCTGCACCGTTTTCTCTCGCAAACATTTCAGTGGTTCCTATACGGGTGCAATTACCACGGCGAGTATTCTTATATGAGAGAGGCAACTTTGACGCCATCCAGGCAGAATTAGTATCATACTTGCCAACCTTTCGGCGTCTGTCAAAGAGTAGTGATGCAGAGCATTTATGGTCCACCGTTCGGAACAAATTATTAGAACTACTAGAGGAACATGTCCCTATAAACTTCCTGCGGCAAAAGAAAAAAACATAAACCATGGTTTTATTCTGGAGTGCGTAGACTGTTAAGGAAAGCTAGAAGGGCGTACAATAAATGCTGTAATAAAAGCACTTAACTCAACCGCCGACACTTAAAGGATGCAAACCGGATGCTAAAACTAGGAATCGAGAAAGCGAAACAATGATTTTTTGCCCGATTAAACACAGACCTGAAAAAACCCTAAAGCTTTCTGGAAATATATAAAAACAAGTAGAACCAACGACATTTCAGTTCCCGCTCTAAAATCGAATGACACTGCTATAACGAAAGACGCTGAAAATGTTGGAGTGCTTAATCTTTATTTTCAATCGGGGTTTTTGGAGAGACTACCGACTGACGCGACCACATCACTTCCTCCTAACTGTACCTTTGACCATTCCATGCGTGAAATAAACATCGATATTGACACGTATACATGTTTATCTTTCACTGGTGGCCGCTTTCCACCGGCAAACAAATGTTAAACGTTATCGCTCGGCGCAGGACGCGCCTGTATCGGCAGTTTGAACGGTTGGCCGTATAAATATGGCCGGAACTTAGCTAGCGCCCAGACTGCAGCTAAGCATTCATTTTTATTGCTACAGTAGTCCATTTCCGCAGATGTTAAGGTGCGCCTAGCGTAAGCGATAGCACGTCCCGCGTCATCTTGCCACTGCATGAGGACTGCACCGAGGTCGATGTTGCTAGCATCAGTGTGCAGTTAAGTGTCGGCATCTTCATCAAAGTGGCCCGGTAAGGGTGGGGTTTGAAGGCGCCGTTGAAGCTCGGAGAAGGCGTCGCTCTGCTCCGGACACCAAGCAAACGCGATATCCCCCGTTCTTGACCGAGTCAGGGGTTCTGAGATCTTGGAAAAATTTACCACAAAGCATCTGTAGTATGAGCAGAGACCCAAGAAGCACGTCACGTTTGTTGGCTGGTGGTGGAAATGCGGCAACAGCCATACTCTTTTCGGGGTCTGGCCGAACACCTTAATTACTAACAACGTGGCCGAGGAACTTCAGTTCCTGATAACCAAAATGACATTCCTCAGGTTTTAATGATAGGCCTGCAGAGCGAATTGCAAGGAACACGGACAGAAGTCACTGCAACTGTTGCTCAAATGGCCGATAAATAACAACGACGTCCACTAAATAGACGACGTGATTCCCACTTAAGACCTGACAGCACGGTGTCCATCATCTTTTGAAAGGTCGCGGGAGCTGAGCATAATCCTGAAGGGCCGCACCATAAATTCGTCAGGAGTTACGAAGCAGTTATTTCGCGATCTCGTTCAATAACCCCTGTCTGCCAGTATCCGCTGCGTAAATCCATTGCGGAGAATTATCACGCATATCGAAGATGGTCTAGAGAGTCATCTGTGCGGGGAAGAGGGTAGACATTTTTTTTTTCGTCACCTTGTTCAGGTGGTGGTAATCCCTACCCCCCCCCCCCCCAAAAAAAAAAAAAAAAAACGAAGAGTACCATCCTTCTTCTTCACAAGTACAACGAGGGACGCTCATGGGCTGTTTGAGGGTTAAATTATGTCGTCGTCGATCATTTGCATTACATGACAACGAATCACCTCTTGCTACTTTTGTGACCCATGGTAGGCATGCTGACGCAGGGCGCGTCAGCATGCGGTGCTTCGCGATGGAGGTTTGTGTTACGTGGGTCGTGGATGCAAAACAGTCACTGAACATGCATAAAATACTTCGTACTTGATCTTTACGAGTATATGAGGTTGAGAGCTCAGGATTTACATCGACTGTACAGACAACCACGGTTTCACTCTTGACGGCAGCAGAAAGCTCAGCAAGCGTGGAACCTATTGCCTCCCCAATACTTCAATGTGAGCAATGGCCGTTCGTTTTGCAAGGTGTTGGTACTCGTCACTAAAGTTCGTGAATAAAGCTTGGTCATCCTGCGGTTCAGTTGAATAATGCCGCGGGCGACACAGACTAGTAGAGCCAAGAGTACCGACTCGCTTCCTTCAGCGATGCCGCTATTATGGTCGCAGTCACTTTCAACAGTTATGAACATGCTAGTTGGCGGAGGAAGTGGCACAGTGTCATCAACAAGACGCAGCGCTGTCCAGTGCGTGTTACTCTCTTCTAGTACCGGGGCGTAGCTGTCGGAATACCTTAAAATCAGCTCGTGCATATCGATAACAGCACCGTGCCCGCGAAGAAAATCCATCCAAAGGATGACTTTCCGCGAGCACTCGCGCAACACGATGAATGAGGCAACGTGCATTGACTGACGGATTTGGAGCCTGGCGGTGCATCTCCCAATTGGCGTAAGAAAATGACCACCTGCTGTACGGATTCTTGGTCCGTGCCATGGGGTAATGACTCTTCTCAGTTCCACAGCTAGTTCGGCACTCATAACAGAATAATCAGCGCCAGTGTCCTCGAGGGCAGTGACCGGGAAATTGCCGACCTGAATGGGGATGTCTGCGGAAACACTTTTGTAGTCGACGGCATGCGGTGGTGAAGGGGTATCGGCGGTGGTCGGCTCGCGTATCGGTGGAGGAGCATGTTTGATAGATCTGTCAACAGCGGCCCCACTGCCGGAGGTCGCTGCCCATTTTTCCCCGGCGTGGGCTTGGAGACCTAATGGATCAGCTCCCAATGCCATGAGCGAAGGGCAAGTGTTGAAAGTGTTGGAAAGGTGATGGAGAACGTCGAAGAGATGGAGAGCGGGACTCGCGTCGCGGGAGAGTTGAGGGAATGTTGAATGTTGTCTCGCTAAGTACTCGGCAATAGCTCGGGAAGGCTCACCATCACGGGGTTGACGTGCGTCCGGGCGAAACCCAGGAAGGCCCATCTGGTGGTATGTGCACTCTCGGTATAGGTGGCTTCACCACAATGGCAGCAGAGTGGCGGATTGTCGGGAGCGCGCCACACAACGAATTTCCACGCGTTTAGACTCGGGCTTGCGGGCAGCCATCTTTGATTCCTTTCGGAACGGGGCAGTCTGCGGCTATTCGAAACATTTTCAGTTTTGTTCGGCCTGTTAATGCATTTTTTTCGCGTACACGTCATATTGACGTGGTGAGTTTTCGCGGTTTTGTGACGTCGCGGGACAGACAGGCGAAGTGGGCGTAGCCAGAAAACATTGGACCAATAGCAGAGAGCTACTGGTGAAAAGACATCAAACCAGGAATGATTATTTTTCTTTTGTGGGGTTTAATCATGCATAATCAGTGTGTACACGTTATATCAGATGGGGAGCTATTGCGGTTTTCGTTACGTCGCGTGACAGACAGGCGAAGTTGGGAGCGGCCCGAAAATGTTTTGACCAATCGTGGAGGCTGATTGCAGAAATTGGAATCAAAACAGTTTGGAATCATTTTACGTTATAGCACCCCTGATCTATACCGCTCTCTTCCTGTTTCTTAGCGTTAGGACTAACGTTTTAAATGCGAAGCATTCCTTGCCGGCGGCTCTGTCCGTCCCTCCCGCGTCCAGCACCCCCACAGCGCATGCGCGTCCCTACCCCTATCTCTCCTCTCCTACGCTCCCCCCTTTCTCTCCTCTAGGAGTCCTCTACGGAGCGGCGCACGCGTGCCACACCCCCACAGCGCATGCTCGTCCCCTCCCCCTTTCTCTCCTCTCCGACGCTCCCCCTTTCTCTCTAGGAATCCGTAGCGGCGCGCACGACAGGTGGTGCAACAGCTGCATACTCCGCTGAGGGCGCCATGGTAGTTCCGCGGTATGAAAATGACGGAGCGCGCGCGCCTCATTCTCTCTCCTGTGCAGCGCCGCGATGAGCACTCGGGCCACTGCCGCGAAACCATCTCCCGCTCAAGCTGCATACTCCGCTGGGGGCGCCACGGTAGTTTCACGGTATGAAAATGACGGAGCGCGCGCGCCTCATTCTCTCTCTTGTGCAGCGCCGCGATGAGCGCTCGGGCCGCTGCCGCGAAAGAATCTCCCGCTCAAGCTAACAATCTCCCCGCTGCTTCGCATCCACACATGGTTCCCTTTAGCGGGAGAGAGAGAGAGATTCAACTTTAATGGTGCCAACAATTCATGAGAGCGGACGCAGCCTCCCTCCGCCTAGCAGACGGCCGAGATCTCCTGGGTCACAGCGGCTGCCTCGGCTAGCTGGACGGCCCAGACCTGGTCTTGCTGGTCTGAGCTGAGCAGAAGGGTCTCCCACTGCTGCCGGTTTTGAATTTTGCAGCCTTCGAAAGGAGCCGCCTTCGAGCATGCCCATAGAATATGTGGCAGATCCGCCCTACCTTTACATAATTTGCATTGATCGTTGTATTGCCCTGGATAGAATCTGCTGCAGGCCACCGGGTTTGGATACATGTTTGTTTGCAGGAGGCGCCAGGCCACCGCCTGTTTCCTGGTTAGCGCGGAATGAGCTGGTGGGTACAGGGTTCTTCCCAGCCGATAGTAATCGGTTATTTCTTTGTAGCTGACCATGCGGTCTCCTCTCGTTCCCGGCTGGGCGGGCTCACTTTCTCGGCGAGTAAGTCCTCGAGCTACGTTGTGAGCCACCTCGTTGCCGGGGAGAGAGGAGTGCGCGGGTGCCCAAATAATTTGGATCGTCCCGCGATGACGGTCGCTGTTACTATTTAGAATATTGAGCGCCTCTGGTGAGATGCGTCCTTTCGCGAAATTGTGAACTGCAATTTTTGAGTCGCTTATGATAACTTTCGCTTTTGTGGAGGCCACCGCTAATGTTATGGCGGCTTCCTCCTCAACTTCGGCGTTGTCCGTTCTCACGGTGCCGCTCGCGGAGGGTTCCCCGTCCGCGTTTACCGCTATTACGGACATCCCTTTGCGTTCTCTGTATTCCGCGGCGTCTACGTAGGCCACGCCCTCTACGCCATGGCGGGAGATGCAGTGATTTCATTCCATCACTCTTTGTGCGATCCGGAACCTAGTTCTCGAGCTTCTTTGTTAATCTCCAAGTTTCTGCCCCATATGTTAGCACCGGTAGAATGCAACGACTGTACACTCTTATTTTCAACGACAGTGGTTTGCTCCCAGTCAGCATTTGGCAATGCCTGCCGTATGCACTCCAACCCAATTTTATTCTTCTGTAAGTTTCCTTCTCATGATCAGGGTCCCCTGTGCGTAATTGGCCTAGATAAATGTACTCCTCTACAGACTCTAGAGGCTGACTGGCGATCCTGAATTCTTGTACCCTTGCCAGGCTATTGAACATTGTATTCTGCATATATATTTTCAACCCCACTCTTACATTTCGTCTGTTAAGTTCCTCAGTCATTTGTTCGTCCCCATTGTTGCTGTAGACCTTGTCCGCCGGATATACCGCTTCTAATATTGCATGGCGTGGCGCATCGCATAAGTATGGCAACACATTGGCACACACAACAAAGTGGCAGCGTGCAGCCAACCAAGTGTTCGCAAGCGGTCATAGGTAGAAAGGAGGAGGAAATATTAACGGGGGATCAAGGCCCGGGCGGGACATCTGGCTCGGCTATCAAGCTGGCGTCTGCTAAAAAGCGAGTGCAAGTAACGCTGCCGACGCTGCCCCGTTGTCTCTTTCCAGGTATTTTCGAAATCGAGGTACCCGGAGTGTGGCGCTGAACGCTTTTAGAGATAAGAGGTACAAACACATAGTTGCAAACGCTGGCAGAAGAAAATTCGAATTAACGGATAATTCGAGATATCAGAGTTGGAGTTAAGAAGGGTTTACTGTACCTTAATCTAATTGCCAAACAGAACTTTTTTTTTGCAGCGTCTCACGGGCACAGCGCTTGCACCGTGCTCTATATCAACCGAATCGTCGATAAAGACTTTGGGATGTTGTTCATACGTTCTTTCTAACTGTTCAAGCACGAAAAATATTACGGCAGAAACGCTACAGGAGTTGTCTAAGTATGCGTAAGCATTGTACCACTTGCTCATCTCCAGGCAGCCCGGTGTCATTACCAATCTTGTCAAACTTGATCCAACCATTATAAACCCTTATAAACCGTTATCGGTTGTTATCAACCTTATCGGACTCGATCCGACCCTTATGGATTGTTATTAACCTTATCGCAATCGACCCGATCCTTATCAACTTGCGGTCGTGCAAACATCGGCTCCCGCTTCGATCAATGTTTCTGTGCGGAAATTTTTGTGCCACCCCTGAGAACCTGGTGTCGATCGACGCATCTTATCGCAAGGATTACGTGGATGCCCATTTTTTGCCGGTGCGTCCATTTTTCAACTCTTTGCAAACTGTTTTCTGGGTGCCACGTAGAAAAGGTGGTTGCCCCTAACTCGCGCTGTAGGCCTTGGCCTCACGCGCACGACGGAGTGTAGGCATGGCCTCCAGCTTAGCTGTTGAAGGCATGGAGATCACCTCGCAAGAAGATATCGGATGGATGACAGCAATCACTCGCTGAAGGAGACATGCATTAGCCACTGGCGGAAAATTCGTGGCTATAAAGGATACCAACCATGGCGGGAAGGTAGTCGCCGCACGGCCACCTCGCAGAATGTGCTTAAGCGCGTCACCACCGCCTCTATACCGAGGGATCACGTCAAGATAATTGTACACCTACGCGGCGGCCTCGACGTTAAAAAGTTCAGCATGGTACATCTCTCCAGAGCGCTGGTCATGGCGGCAGCCTTAGCACCGGAAGACACGGCGGAGGACACGTATTGTCCGAACGGCTGTCAAAACATTTTGGTGGTGTCGACTCCGCGGGAAGAAAACGCAAGAGCTTACGCCAAGGTACGCAAGATTCATACGAAGGATGGACCCTTCCAAGTGGCAGCCTACACCGCAGCAGGAGAAGATACATGCAAGGGTGTTCGCGGTATCGACCTGGACATTAACGACGCGTAACTAAAAACCCTTTTCGTGAATCATCGAAATCCGGACCTCGTCGAGGTACCTCGGATCAAGCAAACTACAACGATGGTGGTACTTTTTGAGGGACAAAGAATGCCAAACCACGTCATTTGTGGTAACGTACTGATACCCTGTAATCTCTACCGGCGACAGATAGATGTGTGCTACAGCTGTGGCAAAATCGGACATAGATCTGACGTTTGTCCCAATCCGGCAAGTGTAAGAAAATGTAGGGGTTGTGGAATAACTTCCCCTCCCGAAGATCATCAATGTGATCCCAAGTGTGCCATTTGCGGTGGTGCACACCCAACTGAGGACCGAAAGTGCAGTCAAAGGTTCCAGATGCCTTATATCGTGAGACGAAGGCTTCGAAGGCGCCAACGACAGCAAGAGCGCTATAGACAGGTGGTCGACAACATTGACGACAGCGACGATTCCAAGCGCAAAGGGGTGATGCAAGAAATTGTCGCCAACTTGCGCTCTCGCACGAGAGGGCGCTCCAGCTCACGAGGACGCACCCGCTCCAGGGGGCGTTCTCGATCTAGAGGACAACCCAGCTCCGGAGAATCTTCTGATATCGACTCGCAACCACGAGGGCCTGGGACAAGATCAAGGTCCCGATCACAGTCGACCTCAAGAGCAGCCTGGGCCGACCGAGTCAAGTATAGAGGCCCTGGGAAACCAGGACAACCGACAAAGACAACGTCTAGGAGTACTAACGGTAGGGCACAGCGGGAACGGGAGCCAAATCCACGAAGATTGGCATTAGAATCCGAAAATCGGACATTGAGGCAAGAACTGTCTGAGCTCAGGGAAGCTTTCAAATCCATTAAAGAAGGGTCCAAAACACCCCGTAGGCAGATGTAGACAACGGCTCCAAAACCCCGGGCCGGCAAACCCAAACGTAAAGCCCCCCACCCTGATCCCATTAGTGAAACGGAGGAGGAAGATTTAGAAACCGCTGAGGCAGAGGAGATGGAAGAGGGTGAGGCACCCTCAAACCCAAAAAAGTCAGAATAGAGGCAAGGTTAGGAACAATAGACAAGACTCTGGCGAAAATCATGGAGCTCATCACTAATCTAGATGCTAGAGTGGGTCAACTAGAAAGGCCCATAGTTAAGGCTAAGGCAAACGCAGCGGCTGCATCGGCAGTCCACGGAGGCACAAACGGTAGCCCGAGCGCAGACTCTAGGAGTTCGGGTAGTGAACCAATGGTATCCTAATGGCTACAAACGACAGCAATAACATTAAAATCTGGCAGTGGAATTGTGCGAGTTTCCGAAGAAGGCGCGATCCTCAACAGTGAGGAGGACTGGAGTCGACGCATATCCAAGCGAAGTCCTCCATGATCAACACCTGGCCGTCCGGAGAGCTCACGACATCGGGAAAGCCTTTGGCCTACCGGTGCCTACGTGGGCGGAGCCACCGACTTAGCCTGGGGGCTTTTGCCCTCGTGCCCCAGTTTATCTGGACCAAAATAAAGTTCTTGCCATGCCATGCCATCCTTATCAACATTTATGGGTTGCTATCAACCTTTTCGGTCTAGATCTGACCCTTGTCAACCTTTATCGCTTCTTATTAATTAAAAAGGTAATTCGCAAATAATTGTCAAACAGTTTATCATGAATTTTTATGTCTCGTGGAAGTAGTGTCCACCTTTTTGAATCATCTAACTCAAGGACTAGAATTATGTTATCTGCCACGACCGATTTAAAAAAAATATGTAAAGCCTAAAAATATTTGGAAATCTCAATACGGGCGTTTCTATCAGAATGCTGTTTTGTTTTTGTCTGTTACTTTTTCCACTCCAACTGCAGTAAAACCTGAAACAGTAAATTCCGCCTGTTGCGTGAACATTCGGCTGTATCTTCACAATAACCGACAACTCGCCGATGCTTCGTTTAGGCTCAAGGGCTACTACGTCGGAATGGGTCGAGCCGGACCGAGATCTTTCGGGCCCGTGCTTGCCGGGTAGAGGCCTATTGTTTGAAATGACCGGGCCGAGCTCGGGCGGACCTGCGCATTAAGCCTTCCGGCTCTGGCCTTGCCCTGGCCGGAAAGAGCGGCCCGTGCAGTCCTATATTGGCCACCAGTGGCGGTATCGAAGGTCGCGCAATAAAAAAAAAAGTATTAGTGAATGTAAATTTGTAAACGTAACCAGTGTAACTAGGCATCGAATAAAATGTTAGTTCAAAGCACTCGACATGCTAATACATTATTTTAATTAGTGGCGTACATCTTCTGGCATGACTTCGAGAAAAGGAACGAAATTATTTTCAGACTATAATTTCGCTTTTCCCGCGAAGTCACCGTGGGCTTGATAATTTGAGATATTAAACATTCTTAGTGGCGCGGAAACTCGTTTAGATATCCAGGTAGCTTTACTTCTCCAGGTACTTTTGATTATTCTGAGGCGAGAAAGTGTGTTCTTGTGGCATAGCACTTGCTGAACTTCACCTGAAATGTAGTTCTTACACTGTTCGCTTAACAACGCGAAAAAATGCCCGGCGTCTAGTTGCGCGTTACACCTCACGGGCTTCTTTCCGGCTTGGAAAAAAAGCTTTATTAGGACGTATTCAGCAACAGAAAGCTATATCGGGAACTTGTCTCGGTATGAATATCTTGTGAAAGAACCATGTAAGTGGGCGAAATATAAAACATAAAAAAGCCACAGCAAGCAGAATTACTTTGGTTTTGCCGCATGTCCTAAAGCGCACACGTTGCATTTGTACATTGGAAAACTGTGGCACAAGTTACGCAGGACACGTGGTATATGTTGCTATTCCGATGCTTTCCTTGTCAATATTTGTTCGCTTTGTGTGGTTGCACTTGCGAACAAACCGGACCACTCGACTGCCTGTCCTCTCGTTTATATATATATATATATATATATATATATATATATATATATATATATATCGCTCTCCGCACATAACAAGCCCATCTAGTTAAAAGGCGGATGGTAGTCACGCGCTTGTTTATATGTTTACGATGTCCCGAAGAATCAACGCTTAACCGAGAGAATCGCTATCTGCGAGGCATCAATTACATCGCCAACCCACACCGCTGGCGCCAAGGGAGCAGAAGCCAAGGCCGCCTCTCCTCCTGCTCACGCCCCTGGTCCCTTAGTTTCGTTGACTCTATTCACCGAGACCGCGAGAAAGGGGCATGCACTCGTGCGCGTCCTCTCCGCAATTCGTATTCCTAACACACACCTTCTACGAACGCAACGCATGACGTAAGTGTTGCGATGGCTTAAATAGCAGCCAAAGCACAAACCACCAGCAATGAACTCGTGGTGTCTATCTCCGACGGTTTCTCGGCGCACCCTGGCTTAACGCGATTGAGCGCTACATGAATTAGTGTAATTTAACGGTGCGTTACGGCATCGCTCTTCGTGGAAATTGCTGAGGTGACACTCTCGGTAATGCGTTTAAATTACAACCGTCCCTATTTTGTGTCGCACATTCAACCCGGCAGCAGTGCTGCCTGTCTTACAAGACCTTTGCTAGGCCTTAGAGCACAATAGTCACAGCTACCTCAGAAAATGCTGATTTGGCCTTTGCCACGTTGGCGATGCGGGAGCCAACAGTCGAACTCGAGGTACAGTGCAATATTAAGAGGAAGCTTTAGCTCGGGCCCAACTCTGATGCCGCTCATTCAAATACGTGTAAAATGGAGAAACGCGTTTCTGAGATAACCAGTGCGCTCATTTTAATGATGTTTGTTGCATTTCAGACAGAAAGTCCAATTCTAGTGACATTTTGATTTAGGGCCTGTATTTATTTAATGGCATTTTCAAATATTGGTAAGCTTGAAAATATAGCACTAGGTTTACGAATTTGTAGCTCTGCGCCTAGAGCAGATATTGCAGTTCTGTAAATTGCATTCATTAGAACATCCAAAGTGGACAAATTTTATTGCAAGAGTTTTGCAAGAGTTCTCACAAATTAATGGTCTATTTTGGAGCCATGTATAACATTGTCAGGTTCTAGAACAACAGGCGACCTGAAGCGTTCAGTCTGAGTCTTTGACCGCCAGCTGATCAAAACGCAAAACTCAAGCACCCGCGCCTGCATCGAAGGATCTCAGTTTCCTTCTTCGCTGGCGCCTGTCATGGCAGGTGACGGCGCATGGCGCATGGACTAGCACGCGTCTTCCTCTTTCTTATTATGGGGCACCTGTTGCACGACGTGGCAATATATAAATTGGTCCACTGTAGATGTGCTGTCATGTGCAATTTACAGAATTGTGATATTATATCTCATTGCTGAGTAACAGAGTTTAGTTTCGTTGTCTGAAAATTAGCGAATTTGTCGATTTCTATTAAGATATTGACAAAATATATTAATTGTGCCACTTGCTTACCTCCGCGCAGCCCGGTGTTGTTATGAACGTTCTGAAACTTTATCCGACCAGTATAAACGACAACCCTACGGCGACACGAACTGCTGGCCACGGCGGCCGCATTTCGATGGGGGCGAAATGCGAAAACACCCGTGTACTTAGATTTAGGTGCACGTTAAAGATCCTCAGGTGGTCCAAATTTCCGCAGTCCCCCACTACGGCGTGCCTCATAATCAGAACTGGTTTTGGCACGTAAAACCCCATAATTTATTTTTTTAGACACGAACTGCTGTGGGCGGCGGCGTAATGTGAAATGATGACTCAAGCAAGCTACTGGAGGTGGCGGCGCCAGGTGCGCTTATGACGTTCTGATCATTATAAACCGCTATTGCTCTTTAGCGCCTTAACCATACGTGTCAAACCATTATCAGCCGCGTCCAAGCGTATTCCGGCATCGGTTGCGTATGGCACGGCCGTGTGGACCCTTATCTTCAAAGCAATTTTGCGATTAGGATCAAGTGTGCTGAGCGCTGATAGCTTTGCGTGCACTCTGTTCTCGCCGCTTAGTTGGCATTGAAGAGAGAGGCAGCACAAAGGTCAATTCCCTCGCTGCTGCGGGCTCTACCTTGAAAGCGATCGCCTTACGTGACATAAGGAAGGACGGACGGGCGGGTTTGCCCATTACACCATACCCAAAATTAGCATTTCACATTCTGGTGACATTATCTGACGTAACAGATATTTGCTAACCCAAAGAAAGCTAAACCACCTCCTCGGGAAAGGCGATCCAATCGAAAACACCGGATTTTTTTTTCGATTAAGAGTCAGATCAGCTGCAAGTCAAGTTTCCTGTAAAATAATAATATCTGGAGAATGTTTAGGAGCAATTTATAATAAACATTTTGAAGGGGAAAGTACGAAACGACAGCTCCACCGAATAATTGTTGGACTTCCTATGGTAAAAGAAATCATAGCAGCAGAGACCACTTCGTCTACAACGCTCTCTTTCAAGAAGTTCGTAGTAGAACCTCCCACACCCCGCAGGGGCGTCTGCGTGAGCAGGCGTTTGGTGAGTTGCGACACCACGTACCCGAGCACATGGGGGTTGGACCCTCCCGCGTGTAGCCGTGCGCGGCTTAGCCGTGTCTGGGGAAAAGGGGATCCTGGGGGTTGAGCCGATGCCGGGTGTTCGGACCTTTAAGGCCCCCCGGCTGAGGCAACACACCTCTTTGGCCTCTGCTTCACATAGACGGCACCCCCGGACTGACCCACCCGGGGGAAATCGGTGGTCGCCTTTTCCTGTCCCCCTCTCCGATCTTTTTCTTCTCTATTTTTCTGTCCTCCCTGTCCTGTCACCTCTTCTCTTCTGTTACTTCCACATTTTTCATAGGCGGCTTGGGTTAACCTTGTGTAGGTGCCCTCTCTTGGGTTTTTATATAAGGTTATAGCAGCAATGTACGGCTGGCGCCTGCAGCCTTACACGTGAAGTGCTGTAGCGTCCCCTTGTTGGACTCCGTGGTGGGTGGCTGCCATTGCTGCCGAACAACACAAAATTGTTATGGGAACGCCCGCTTTTCCTCGACTTCTTGATCGTCTCCCTCAGAAGAGGGGACGCACCGATGAGTTTCTCAATTTGTTCACCCGGCCTAAAGACATCTTCCCCCGATATCAAGTAGTACATAGTGAGAGAACGGAAAGACTAGCAAGAACCATATCCCCATTTGTAGTTGCGAAAACCTTGACGAACACGCTAGGCCCTGGCTATAAAGTCACCAAAATGCCAAGTGGGGACCTTCTGCTTGAGCTACGTGATAAGGAACAACACAACAGACTCGGCAAGCTTGTGACTTTTGGTGATGTCCCAGTTACTGTTTCACCGCATCGCTCCATGAACACAGTACGCGGGGTACTATCCGAAGCAGACCTCATCGACCTATCTGAAACCGAGTTGTTGGAAGGTTGGAAGAAGCAACACGTCATAAATGTGCAGCGCATCGTTATGAGACGGGACAACAAAGAAATTCCCACGAAACACCTGATACTTACCTTTGAATTAAGCGTCTTGCCAGAAAGCATCGAAACAGGCTACACAAAAATAGCAGTAAGACCATATATCCCAAATCCTAGACGATGCTACCAATGCCAAAGATTCGGCCATGGCTCGCAGAGCTGCCGTGGTCGACTCACCTGTGCCAAATGTGGAGTACAAGGCCATGCCTCAGACAATTGCGAGGCTACACCTCACTGCGTAAATTGCGATGGTGACCATCCAGCGTACTCCCGGTCTTGCCCAAGCTGGAAAAAAGAGAAAGAAATTCTAACACTGAAAGTCCGTGAAAACATATCGTTCAGGGAAGCACGCAAAAGGTGCTCACCATTCCACACGACCACTTACGCTGATGCGGCGCGTCAAGGGGCAGCGTCGCAGCGGCTACTGCCACCAGCCCAGCCCGCGCGCAGCGAGCTGTCGCTTGTGGCTCCTGCCCCCAGGGTGGAAGTAGCTAAGTCTACTCCACCTAACCAGCAAACAGGCCCGGTTACCCTAGGGTTGCCGGCACCACAACAGCCCTCGGTGGCAGCCTGCGCTACGCGAAGCGAACCCGCAGGGCCACCAGCAGCTCCCACGGTGGGTGCAGTCAAGGCTGCCTCACCCTCTCCGGCCATTGCTGGCTGTGGTAACACCCGGCGCAGCTCAGGCCCAAAGGCAGCCCCATCGACCTCCGGGCTGGTGGGCACAAATGTCTCGTCCTTCGCGGCGAGACTCTCTCGCGAAACTTCTCGCTCGCAAGAGCGCGTGTCCGGCGCCTCTCAAGAGGCAATGGACACTACACCCATCCCGACGGCGCACCAAGCGCCTAAGGAGCGGCGAGGCTCCCTCGACCGCTTCAGAAAGGACAAATCCCGCGTTACAGGGCCTGGAAAGGGCTCTGTAATCTAAGGCAATACTTCCGTTTTTAGTACACACAGCACCAATTTAATTTCATTATGGATACACAAATTATACAATGGAACGTCAGAGGCCTTCTTAGGAACCTCGATGATATCCAAGAACTTCTTTACCAACACAATCCAAAAGTGCTGTGTGTACAGGAAACGCACTTAAAATCAACACATACAAACTTTCTCCGACACTATGTTACGTTTCGTAAAGACCGTGACGATGCTATCGCATCATCAGGCGGTGTTGCCATTATAATTCACAAAAGCATAGCATGTCAACATTTGCAGCTACAAACGCCCCTCGAAGCAGTGGCAGTTCGACTTGTTCTTCTGAACAAACTCATCACCATTTGCTCGCTTTACATTCCCCCACATTACCACTTACACAAACATGAATTTCAGTCCTTTATAGACGAATTGCCAGAACCTTATCTTGTTCTTGGCGATTTCAATGCACACAGCAGTCTGTGGGGCGACTCTCGTATCGATGCGCGAGGCCGTCTTGTTGAACAATTTCTTTTTTCCTCTGGTGCGTGTCTCCTGAATAAGAAGAAACCTACATTTTACTGTATCGCAAATAGAACCTTTTCTTCTATTGATCTTAGCATAGCTTCCCCGTCTCTATTTTCAGAACTTGAATGGGAAGTTATAAAAAACCCTTACGGGAGCGACCATTTAGCAACAAGACAATATGAGTCACCACCACATGCCCCCCGGTGGAAGGTTGATGCAGCGGTCTGGGATAAATTCCAAACTCTTACCAGTAAACTCTCGTGGGCTGACATTTCATCGCTCGGAATTGATGGTGCCGTCGAGTATTTTACTAAATTCATAATTGATGCAGCCTCTAAGTGTATTCCCCAAACAAGTGGACTTTCTAGCAAACGTCGTGTTCCGTGGTGGAATGAACAATGCCGGAATGCACGTAGGCAGCAGAACAAAGCATGGAGGCAGCTTCGCGATTATCCTACTGCTGAAAACCTTGTAAATTTCAAGAAAATCAAGTCCCAAGGTAGGAGAACACGCAGACAAGCCAGGAGAGTCAGCTGGAAAACATTTTATCAAGTATCAACTCGTACACGGATGAGGCCAAGGTTTGGAGCAGGGTCAATAGAGTAAGAGGACGACAAACACATCCACCTCCCCTGGTACACACGCAGGGAGACAGCCTTGAGGACCAAGCGAACCATCTGGGTGCACATTTTCAACATGTGTCCAGTTCCTCACACTATTCACCAGCATTCATAAGATATAAAACAGCTATAGAAAAACAAAAAATAGACCGAAAGAGCACTGGGAACGAGCCATATAACCTACCTTTCTCCCTAGCAGAGCTGCATGCATCACTCACCTGTTGCAACCAATCTGCCCCAGGCCCTGACCGCATATTATATGACATGTTGAAAAACCTACCCTCTGAAACGAAGAAAACCCTTCTCTGTCTCTATAATTCTATATGGATTTCCGGCGAGATCCCCTCTGCCTGGAAAGAGGCCATAGTGATCCCTATCCTGAAGCAGGGGAAGGATCCATCGTCTGTATCGAGTTATCGGCCGATAGCGCTATCAAGCTGTCTCTGCAAAGTCTTCGAAAAAATGATAAACCGTCGCCTATTACATTTCCTCGAATCAAACAAGCTCCTTGACCCATACCAGTGCGGTTTTCGCGAAGGTCGATCCACCACTGACCATCTGATACGTATTGAGGCACAGATACGCGAAGCTTTTGTTCACAAACAATTCTTTTTATCTGTGTTCCTAGACATGGAAAAGGCCTATGACACCACATGGCGGTTTGGAATACTGAGAGACCTCTCCCACTTTGGTATACGTGGTAATATGTTAAATATGATTGAAAGTTATCTGCTGAATCGCACATTCCGTGTTCGAGTTGGCAATGCATTATCACGGCCTTTCGTGCAGGAAACCGGAGTACCACAGGGTGGGGTGCTCAGTTGCACTCTCTTCATTATAAAAATGAATTCCTTGCGTCTATGCATCCCACGCAACATGTTTTATTCAACGTACGTCGATGATATACAGATTGGATTTAAATCGTGCAACCTTGCAATCTGTGAGCGGCAGGTTCAACTTGGTCTGAACAAGGTGGCTAAATGGGCAGACGAGAATGGGTTCTGCCTAAATCCACAAAAGAGCGCCTGCGTCCTTTTTTCTAGAAAGAGAGGACTGTACCCCGACCCCGACATTGACCTGCAAGGACAGCGTCTACCTGTAAAAACGGAACATAAATTCTTAGGCATAATTCTTGACACTAAGCTAACATTCATACCACACTTAAAACATCTAAAAAACAAGTGCATGAAAACAATGAATATTTTAAAAGTGTTGTCACGCACTACATGGGGTAGTGACAGAAAGTGTCTGTTAAATTTGTATAAAAGCCTCATACGAACACGCCTAGACTACGGGGCCATAATTTACCAGTCAGCCACCCCAACCGCGTTGAAGATGCTGGACCCCATCCACCACCATCTAGGTATTCGCTTGTCTACAGGTGCCTTTAGGACAAGCCCTGTAGAAAGCCTTTACGTGGAATCCAATGAGTGGTCCCTCCACTTCCAGAGGACCTACACAGCTTTCATGTATTCTCTTAGAGTGAATGCAAACAGTGAACATCCCTCATATTCCACCGTAAATGATTTGTCCAGCTCCCACCTCTTTCATAACCGACCTGCAGTAAGAGAGCCCTTCTCGTTGCGTGTGAGAAGTCTGGCTGAGGAAATGGATGTCCCACTCTTTGAACATCGTCTAATGACACCCACTATACAGGTCTCACCGTGGCAGTGGCAGATTGTCGACTGTGATTTGTCCTTTTTACATGTTTCGAAGCACGCCCCAGTTGCACACATTAGAATGCATTTCCTCGAACTGCAGCATAAATACTCCTGTCCGGAATTTTACACCGATGCATCAAAGTCTCATGCTGGCGTCTCTTATGCAGCGGTTGGCCCATCATTTTCAGATGCCGACGCCCTGCACCCCCTAACGAGCATTTTCACAGCAGAGGCTTATGCAATACTGTCGGCTCTTAAATACATCAAAGAATCGAAAATACCAAAAGCAATCATCTACACAGACTCACTGAGCGTAGTAAAAGCCTTAAAATCTCTTAAGAGGCACAAAAATGCTGTAATAGTATCGCTTTATTCATTCATATGTAGTATTTATGCGTCTGGCCAGCATGTTGTGGTGTGCTGGGTGCCAGGACACCGAGACATCGAGGGAAATGTACTGGCAGACCAGCTTGCCACATCCATCAAGGCAAAAGCTGGCAACACATCTATGCTCGTCCCTGTTCTCGATATGAAGCCATATCTACGCAAGAGACTTCGAGTCCACTGGCAACGTTTGTGGGACGGCCAGACTCATAACAAGCTTCATTTAATTAAGCCTCGTTTAGGGAACTGGCCATCCACCACGAAATCTAGAAGAAATGATGTCCTATTCTGTAGGCTCAGAATAGGACACACTTACGGCACGCACAATTACTTGTTGTCTGGAGGCGAACCCCCGACCTGTACTAGATGTGGGGAGGTACTTACTGTACTTCACATCCTAGTGCAGTGTCCTCTAATAGAACCTGAAAGAAAGAAACACTTTGTTCAAGCCTATAGAGAGAACATACCCCTTCACCCAGCGATGTTTTTAGCTAATGACCCGGTATTTCAGCACGACTCAGTTTTAGCCTTTTTAAACGACATCGACATTTTGCAAGTTCTTCGCCCGAGAGATTCGTAGCAGGGTCCTCTTTCAGAGGACGCTGCTGCGACAGCATTTTGAAATGCACTCTCCTCCAGGCTCTTGCTTCTAAGGGTCTCTGTGAGGCAGTAGTGCCTTGTATCGCTCACAGCTTTTTTTATACCATATTCATTGCGCCCTATCACATCATTGTCATGATCTTATTAATTTTGTATTTTACGCACCTTTAGTGCGCAGAATTTTAGGCCCCTTTACAGCCACCCTACACCTACCCACTGTCATTGATCATACCATTGCTCACTCAGTACACCACGTCTTGGCGCTCTTTGGCCATAGCTGGCCCTTGCGCCAGAAAACAACATATATCATCATTAGAACCTCCCACTAACTTTTTAGCCTTGGAGTTGGTGGGAAAGTTAGATTTTTTTGTCTACCGGTGACCTTGTGCGTTTAAGCGATCAGGGGTCCATTCTTACATCTTGATTTTCCATTCCATCTGTGTCGGAGAGGCAGATGTGGTCAACTTTCTCAGAAGTGGTTGGCTTCGCTACATCGTTGTTAGTCAATGGTTGCGCGGTCGACACTTCACTAGGTTGACTCCACGGTGTAATAGGCAGCAGACCCTCAGTGTTGGCTTTATTAGTAATTTTATACCACTGAGCTATTTGTGTCACATTGCCTGAACAAGGGAGTCGATGAGATTTACCATAATGCGCTCCGTTGCTTTTTCCAACACCTTTTCTACAAAAGCTGCAACAGCCTGAGAGATTGAGTTTTTCATGCTCCATGCTTGACGGGCCGTTATACCAGCCTACCCTTGAGTCCTGTTCTGAATTTCTGGAATGTCCTTCCGACGACAGCATCGGCGTCTATGACCTTGCAGAGCAGTTAGGCTCATTTGCAGGATTAGTACCGCTGCAAAGGCAACAGGACTCATTACAGGAACAGTCACTTGAACTATGACCTTCTCCACGAACGCGGCACCATGTGTTTGATCTGAAATCTTTTGAGTCCAAACCACCAGCGTTTTAGACACTGAAGGACACGGGGTGATAGAGATTCAACTTGGTTTATCAGTGGCCATGCCTTGAAATCTGATGCACGACTCATACCAGCAAACGTAGCAGTGACGCTTTCTGTGTGCATGCGCTTATTATCAACGACACGGCTGCAAGGATACACAGAAATCACGCCTGCTGATGAAAACATTTCCAAAATTTCTGCGGGACATAGACTTATCTCGGCAGCACGAACTAGGCAAATGGTACATGCAAGGTGACGAGGAACGAAACTGCTCACCTGATGTGTCGCAAAAACATTGCACTTCAGTAAATCTTGTACACAAGCCTGGTCTGTCAAAAAGCAAAGACTTCCCCCTCGGCTGAATTGTCGAACCTTGGTGATATATTGAAAATTGGCCGAGGCCATCCGGAGTTCCGTTTGAATGGCCTTGGAATTCTTCATGCGAATCACTCCGACATCACTCGGGACTAAAGCCACAGGTACTGGTCCCACTGCGTAAGGAAAGCTCCACCGGCAAATCAAGGCGAGGAATAGAAGCTGACCAGGAGTATGCCTCCTGGCCTGGCGATGATCGAGGCATTGCAGATAAGTACGAAATTACTATAACAGGTTAACAGGTATTGAAACAAAAGGTGACAATCAATTAGGTAAGTAAACATAAATTGCCGTCCAGCGGGCGGCATGAAGCTGCGTAGCTCGGCCGCTTTTAGGCTGGAGTGGCTACTCTTGTAATCGTATGTTACTCTATTGTACAACTGCTGATAACATCGCTATAGCGATGTCGACGTCACATGAAACCGAGGCACAGACATTGGTGGGCACACAATGCCGTTTTATTCGGTCGTACACTCCGAAACCACGGAGCACCGTAGCTTGCAGCCGGCTACTGTGGATTCAATTTTGTCGACGCAACTTTTTCCTACACAACCTGTCGACCGATGAACCTTTGGTCAGAACCTAGCCATACACAGTTTCATTGCAAAGTGTGCCGCCACGGTCGGTGAGAAACTAGTGCCGGGCCCCATGATGTGAAATAACGTTATGAAGGAGAAAGTCGGCTGGTGGGGAGCGCTCGAGTGATCACGTACCTGGTCGCATAATCAGTGGCCACTGTGACCTACATCTTGGCGGACGCTGCTTCAGGAAAAGGCGCGAGAAGGTCCAAGCCAACACAAAAAAATGGTTTGGTTTGTATGGCGGTCATCTGAAAGGGGTCCAGCAGCTTCTGGCGTTGGCATTTCTTGGAAGCGGCGACGTAACGTCTCACGGAATCGGCGCGACCGCGCCAAAAGAAGCTGCGCCGAATACGGTCGTACGTGCGGGATATGCCGAGGTGCTCATCAGTTTATTCGCCATAAATCTGATGCATAATGGACCAACGCAGATCTTTGGGTACGACGAGAAGCAAATAAGGGCCGTTGGGCTGGACATAACGGCGGCATTATGGGTCATCCAAAAGGACGACCATGCATAGTGACGCGTCGTTAGGCGCAACTTCATGGCGTTCGATCAGCTGTCGGAAGGAAGCATCCGGGCGTTGCTCGTCTATAATCTAGAAGAACTGAGACATGGAGAGGGTGCAGGGGCCAGGATCGATATCAGAGGCGTCAGGTTGGTCGACAGGGTAAGCGAAACAAGCAGTCGGCGTCTTGGCGCAGACGGCCAGGCTTGTGCGCGACTAAGTAAAAGTACTCCTGGAGGTGCAACGCCCAACGACCAAGCCGACCCGTGGGATCTTTCAGTGAAGAAAGACAACAGAGGGCGTGGTGATCAGTTAGGACACAGAAAGAACAGCCATACCAGAAAGGACAGAAGTTTGCGACCGCCCAGACGAGAGTAAGGTACTCGCGCTGTGCAGACGATAGCGTAGGCAACGCGGTCAACGTCTAGTTGTTGGGTCAACAGTCGTCCTTACACACTTCTGTAGAAGCAGCGGGGTGAAAATGTACGACGATTGGTGGAGTAGATAGGACGGCGATTAGCTGAGAAAATGAGGAGCGAAATAAAACGAAACGTGCTTGAGCAGACCAGTAAGAGGGCGTGCGAGGGCCGTAAAGCCTTGCACGAAACTTGGGAAATAGGGGTATAGTACCACAAAAATTAGGGCATCATGGGCAAAGTGGGGAACGGAGAAATGGTGTGAATTGAACGAATTTTCTTGCGGTCTAGTCGGAAACCCCAAGCGTCAAGCTCTGTAACTTGTCCAAGAACGAAACGGCACATCGAGAAACTTCAGTGAAGTCCAGCTCGCCAGAAAATAGCCAGAATGGTCGATTGACGCTCAAGGTGAGTCGCGAAAATGGTGCAGAACACTATCCCACCGTCCAGGTAACATAAGCAATTGGACGGTTTGAATCCTTGAAGCAGTGTGCATCATCTTTTCAAAGGTTACTGGCGCATTGCACAGGCCGAAACGCATGAGCTTGAATTGGTGATGGCCTACAGGGGTGACGAATCCGGTCTTTTTATTATCAATATTGTGTACAGTGATTTGCCAGTAGCAAGATCGAGCGTCTAGAGACAAAAAAAGCACCAGCTCTACCACTGTCGGGAAAATGGGGGGAAGCAAAGCTTGTCAGGTGTGTATCTGACCTTCGTCAGGGTAACGTAAAGTTCACGACATGTCGCGGTAATAAAACTTACACTTTTCTTAAATGTATGCATCGAGGTAAGGAAAAGTACAACGCAACGGAAGGAAAAGTTGCACGAAAGGGAAAAAAAAAGTTGTAGGAAACGGTCTTATGAACTGGATTTTCAAAACTGGATGATGGTATATCTTATGAAAAAGCGTAAGGCGACACGCATTGCGGCGTGAAACAAGTGACTGCAAAAGAAAGGGTGCGTTTAATCGACGCGATACTGGTAGTGCGATTGCAGTTGGATAATATAAAACGTGCTGCGTTATTCTGCATCTTTTCAAAATAAGATGTTAAGTGGGATTGAAAGTGATCCCACGAAACTATATTTTCTCCTTTGTGCAAGGAAAGTAGGTATTTTCATTGCGAGAACAATTAAATATGGGGGTTTTACGTGCCAAATCTACGATCTGATTATGAGGCACGCCGTAGTGGGGGACTCCGGAAATTTGGATCACCTGGGGTTCTTTAGCGTGCACCTAAATATAAGTACACGGGGGTTTTCGCACCCATCGAAACGCGCCACCGTGGCCGGGATTCAATCCCGCGACCTCGTGCTCAGCAGCCCAACACCATAGCCACTGAGCAACCGCGGCGGGTTATTTTCACGGCAGTTTTCTACGAAAGGAATAAGAGCACTTGGCTCGCAGAATGCGCTGATCGCTCGAAAATGAAGATCTTTGAAGGATCATGATTGAGGCCAAGCAAAAAAGGCACCGCAAAGGACCGGCTAGCGCGCTCGCTGTAAAACGAATCATAGAGGCACCGGGTCGTTCCACGCGAGTTTGGTCAAGTAGCTGGCGGTTTTTGTATTCGTCTTTGTTTCCTTACCTAATTGATTGTGACCTTTGTTTCAATACCTGTTAACCTGTTATATTAATTCCATATTCATCTGAAATGTCTCTCTCATCGCCAGGCCAGGAGGCATACTACTGGTCGGCTTCTATTCCTCCCCCTGATTTGCCGGTGGAGCTTTCCTTACGCAGTGGGACCAGTACCCGTGGCTTTAGTCCCGACTGATGGCGGAGTGATCCTCATGAAGAATCGCAAGGCCATTCAAACGGAACTCCGGATGGCCTCGGCCAATTTTCAATATATTTCTGCATCCCAAGAGCTGCATGGCCTAGTTTTCCGTCCGGCGGTTTGGCGAGGAAAAGCGGCGAGGTTGGGGTGACGGGGAGCGACGGCGTTGAGGCGACGGCGTTCGCCCCGCACAACCGAACACCCTATGCACTACAGCGTTTGTTCGGTTACCTCCAAAAGCCCTAACCTTCGTCGAATTGGCCTCAACGGCAACCGTGCCTGATGGCGACTATGTCGTCGCCCCTATTCGTGATGTCCTCCTGACGCGCGACATCTCTGCACCACACTCCATCGTTACCCTTGCCGCTAATCGGATGTGTCTCCCCGTTGTCAATTTTGGCTTGACGAAGCAAGTGTTACCTGAAGGCATAGCGGTGGCCACGCTCCAGTCAGTGACAGACGACCACGTCACTGCTTTTGCAGCCGACGTGTCTCCAGATCCTCCTGATTACCCGCAGGATACCTTGAACCTCGACGGCCCATTACGTCCCATGGTCGTCTCCGGACCCTCGCCCCTGGCCAAGCAGCCGCCCTATATCGCCTTTTGCTTTCTTACCACGACATATTTGACACTGACAATCGCCCACTTGGTCAGACGTCCCTTGTTAAGCATCGGATAAACACTGGTGATGCTGTTCCCATTCATCGCCGACCGTATCGCGTGTCCACGGCAGAGCGGCAAGTTATTCAGCAGGAAGTCAACAAGATGCTCGCCAAAGGCATTGTTGAGCCCTCGTCGAGCCCTTGGGCGTCGCCGGTCGTGCTCGTCCAAAAGAAAGATGGCACGTGGCGTTTCTCTGCGTTGATTACCGCCACCTAAACCGAATCACTAAAAAGGACGTTTACCCCGTTACCACGAATTGACGACGCTCTTGATTGTCTTCACGGTGCCAAATACTTTTCGTCCATTGACCTTCGTTCTGGTTATTGGCATATTTCCGTCGATGAGCGAGACCAAGAAAAGACCGCTTTCGTCACTCCAGATGGCTTCTACCAATTTAAGGTTATGCCGTTTGGTTTATGCAATGCCCCAGCCACGTTCGAAACGGATGATGACTCTCTGCTTCAAGGTTTCAAATGGTAAACTTGTCTTTGTTACCTCGACGACGACCTTGTGTTTTCTCCTACGCTTGAGACGCACCTTGAGCGCGTCGCAGCTATCCTTGACGTATTCCGCAAGTCTGGGCTCTAATTAAACTAATCGAAGTGCCACTTCAGGCTCCGACTGATTACAGTGCTCGGCCATCTTGTCGATGCTTCCGAGTACAACCCTACCCGGAGAAGGTTCGAGCAGTAACAGCTTTTCCTGTACCTCAGTCTGTCAAAGACGTCCGGAGGTTTGTGGGGCTCTGCTCTTATTTCAGACGGTTGTGAAGGATTTCGCAGCAATCGCTCGACCACTCACTGAACTTCTGAAGAAAGACGTGCCTTTTACGCAGGGTTCCCCTCAGGCTGCCGCATTTTCACGCCTTATCACGATTCTGACCAATCCACCGATCTTGGCCCACTTTGACCCGTCCGCACCTACAGAGGTCCGAACCGATGCCAGTGGTTGTGGGATCGGCGCAGTCTTAGCGCAACGGCAACACGGACACGACCGCGTTATAGCCTACGCTAGCCGGCTCCTGACAACTGCAGAGCGCAACTATTCGATTACCGAGCGCGAATGTCTTGCTCTCGTCTGGGCTGTTTCAAAGTTCCGCCCATATTTATGTGGCAAGCCCTTCTCAGTAATCACAGACCATCATGCGTTGTGTTGGCTTTTGTCGCTCAAGGATACTACTGGCAGGCTCGGTCGTTGGGCTCTCCGACTACAAGAATATCCCCACACAGTGACGTACAAGTCGGGACGCCAACACACGGGACGCAGATTGTCTCTCTCGCTACCCAGTCCAAGACCTGATCTCTACGTCTGAACCTGACAGCGACGCCTGCGTTCTCTCTGTTTTTCCACTGGTCCATGTCGCCGACGAGCAGAGCCGTGACCCGTCCTTGCGTATCATCATTGACCGCCTGGAACCGTCACTTGCCGACCGCTCCCTTCGCTTATTCACACTTCTAGATGGCGTACTCTACCGCCACAACGTTCTCCCCAACGGCACAGCATTACTACTCCTTGTGATCCCTAACACACCTTCGCTCGGCTGTTCTCCACGAACTTCACGACCTCCCCACTGCCGGTCACCTTAGTGTGTCACGTACCTACGACCGGCTCCGCCGACGCTTCTTTTGGCCAGGGCTTGCTCGCTCCGTTCGAAGGTACGTAGCTGCGTGTGAGAAATGCCAGCGACGCAAGACACTGTCGACGCTCCCTGCTGGGTACCTTCAACTAATTGACATTCCCGCGGAACCACTCTTTCGGTTGGTATAGATTTACTTGGTCCTTTACCTCTTTCTACCTCTGGGAGCAGGTGGGTCGCTGTGGTCACAGATTACGCCACGCGCTACGCCATCACCCGAGCGCTCCCTACAAGCTGCGCCACAGATGTTGCCGATTTTCTTCTACGCGACGTGATTTGATTACATGGAGCTCCGCGACAACTTCTCACAGACCACGGCCGGACATTCCTGTCAAAAGTTATCGCGGACATCCTGCAGTCCTGTGCCACGAGGCACAAGCTATCCACGTCATACCATCCGCAAACAATGGCCTCACGGAGCGTCTTAATCACAACTCTCACAGACATGCTCGCGAAGTATGTCTCTTCCGACCACACTGACTGGGACCTCGCTTTACCGTTTGTCACCTTTGCGCATAATACCTCGCGCCACGACACAGCCGGTTATTCCGCCATTTTTCCTTCTGGTTCGGCCGAGAACAAGCACTGCCCCTCGACACAACCCTCCCTGTCCACGCAGCGCCCACCAGTGAATACGCACTTGATGCCGTCGCCCGCGCTGCCCCGCGCAAGGGAAATTGTCCGTGACCGCCTTCTGAGCTCCCAAGAGAGTCAAAGGCGTTGTACGACCAGCGACACCGAGACGTGCACTTCCCGCCTGGTTCTTTGGTGCTTCTAGGGCCTGCGTCGCGTCAGGTCGGCCTGTCGGAAAAACTGCTGTCTCGTTACACGGGCCCCTACCGAGTGCTTAGTGCCGTGACTCGCGTCACCTACGAGATCGCCCCTGACGCCCCAACTGCTTCCCAGTCCAGTGATAACGTGCACGTTACACGCTGAAGCAGTATCACCCTCTCAGTGATGACATTTAGACGCTCGGGACGTCGCTTCTGCCGCCGGGGGATTATGCTACACAGCGTGTGGTATTTGGTTGTTTGAACGATGCGCGTGGGCGCCATCACTCGAGAAAAGAAAAGGAAGAAGGAGCTGGGCCCGCGCTGTGAGTCGAACCGGTCAGCGCTGCAACCGCTGTTAAATACAACCTGTAAATAGTTGGTTGTCTTACTGACTGGTCCTTTGCGTAACAATATCACCAAGGTTCGACAATTTAGCCGAGGGGGAAGTCTGCTTTTTGACAGACCAGGCCTGTGTACAAGATTTACTGAAGTGAAATGTTTTTGCGACACATCAGGTGGGCAGTTTCGTTACTCATCACCTTACATGTACCAAAGGCCTAGTCCGTGGTGCCGACATAAGTCTATGTCCCGCAGAAATTTTGGAATCCTTGCAGCCATGTCGTTGATAATACGCGCATGCCCACAGAAGCCGTCACTGCTACGTTTGCTGGCATGAATCGTCCATCAGATTTCAAGACATGGCCACTGATAAACCGAGTTGAACCTCTATCACACCCCGTGTCCTTCAGTGTCTAAAAACGCTGGCTGTTTGGACACTGGCATAAACACACGGTACCGTATTTTCGGAGAAGGTCATAGTGCGAGTGACTGTTCTTCCCGTAATGAGTCCTGCTGCCTTTGCAGCGGTACTCACCCTACAAAACAGCCTAATTGCTCTGCAAGGTAAAAACACCTACAAATCTTTGAAATAATTGACAGACGCCGACGCTCTCGTCGCGAGGACATAGCAGAAGTCAGAACAGGAACTCAAGGGTATGCTGGTATAACGGCCCGTCAAACATGGAGCATGCAAAACTGATCTCTCAGGCTGTTGCAGCTTTTGTACAAAAGGCGTAGGAAAAAGCACTGGAACGCACTATGGTGAATCTCACCGACTCCTTTGTTCAGGCGAGGTGACAGAAATAGCCCAGTGGTTTAAAATTACTAATAAAGCTCCCACTAAGGGTCAGCTGCCTATTACAACCGCGGGGTCAACCTACTGAAGTGTCGACTGTGCAACAATTGACTACAACAATGTAGCAAAGCCCAACAACTTCTGAGAAATTGACCAGATTATCCTCTCCGACACAGATGGGAGGGAAAACCAAGATGTAGAAATAGACCCGTGATCGCTTAAACGCACAAGATCACCGGTAGACAAATAGTCTAGCTCTCCCACCAACTTCAAGGCTAAAAGTTAGTGAGATAGGCTTCGGCTACGAAGTTCTTGAAAGAGGGCGTTGTAGACGAAGTGGGTCTCTGCTGCTATAATTTCTTTTACCATTGGAACTTCTAACAGTTATTCGGTGGAACTGTCGTTTCGTACTTTCCGCTCTAACAGATTTACTATATTGCTCTAAACATTGTCCAGATTTTTACGTATTTTACAGAAAACTTGGCTTGCAGCTGATCTAACTTTATATCTAAAAAGTTCCGATGTTCTCAATTGTATCGCCTGTAGTTTTCTTTGGGTTAGCAAATATCTGCCATAAAGCTACAATAGCACATCAGATAATGTCACCAGAATATGGAATGCTAGTATTGGGTTACCGCTTCCTGCTTGCACGCCATTTTCTGTAATTTGCACGTGCTTCCCCTCTGGAGTGCAAGATCCCGTTATCTCGATACCACTTTTTATTGGAGTCAGAAGAACGCCATACTAGTAGGTGACTTTAATTCTCACCATATATCGTGCGGTTTCCCAACGGATATATACTTGTGGCAAACACTTGTGTGAGTGGGTTTTATGAAGTGTTTTTTTTGTTTAAATTTGGGACTACTTCTTTTCGTTCGGAGTCAGTCACGCTCTGCCCTCGATCTTGCGTATGTCAGCTAGAACGTTTCTGTCACCCCCCGGAACACTTTTGACTCCGGTACTAAGAGTGATCACGTACCGACAATTTTTGAACAGATTACTCCGTTAACTTGTTTGGATAATCATGTGCGCACTTTTGTAAATTATTTTTAAATTATTAAAAACTAAAATGTGCGTTAAAATCGGCTTTAAGCGCTCAGGAAGACATGGAGAGGCATATTAAGGCAATGAGTCTTTGTTCAATCCTAAACCAAATATCAAAAGTGTAATTTTTGTGCTATCTACAAGGGTGGTTCATATTGTCCCTGGTGGAATTGCGACTGCGAGCTAACATTTAAGCATCGAAAGGCTGCATGGAAACACTTTATATAACCAATACCGTGTTACTTGGCCTGAATGTGCTTATGTAGCTGCTACATTTAAGCAGAAAGTTTCGAAAGCTAAGGACGATTATGATTCAAAACATCTTTCGAAGTCTGTTAATAAAAAGCTCTGCTTAAATTTCTTCGATTCCTTAAAGTTATACCGACGCCAGTAAATATCAACTCTGTCGTTATATCAACAAACGAGTTATCAGAGTCACTGGAGGAAATTGGTAAAGGTCTAGCACAAGGTTGCATGTATAAATTGCTCACAGGACTATCAAAACTTCCCTCGGGAGACGACTTTCTGGAAGACACATTGACAGAGGTTGAGGAAATTATTAGTTTATTACCGGCGTCAGCCGCAGGTCCAGATGGAATTGCAACAGGAATGGTAAAAGGTTTGTTTGAAAATGCGCCTCAGAACCTACTAAATATAGTAAATTTTCTCTAAAAAATTACTGGGTTCCAAAAAGTGGAGGGTGGCTAAAATCATTTCACTGTTGAAGAAAAAAGCAGCTGGACTTAACTTAGACAAGACACGGCCAATTTCCCTTACTTTCAATATCGTAAAATGAATTGAAAGAGTTGTCCATGGACGCAAAACAAATGTTATGTGGGACGATACACTTCTCAGTCCTTGTTAGATAAGATTTCGTCCCGGGCACTCCATTTGGTACACCCATGTAGATCGAGACAGCCGCCTTAAAGGGCCCTTAAACCACCCAGAGGTCGAAATTTAGTTGGGGTGTCGCAGTTGTGCACGACTCTACAACGAACACGTAGCCGCGAGAATTTTTCGAAATGGTGCCGTAATAGCGGAGTTACACGCATTTGATGATCGAAAAACGGCCCTCGCTCGTTTCGCTCTTTCCTTCGCTACGGCTGGTCTCTCCTCCTCGCCGATTGCTGCTCCAAATGTCACGTGACATACGTCATCGCCAACGCGCTTCTCAAAACACTGCCTACTTCCGGTTAAGGCACGTCCACGCTAGCCATGCTAACGGCACATATGCGGACGGCGATACAGCCTCCAGTCTGCCGCGCGAGAGGTGTTTAAAGTAGACGACAGTTCGGCCGGCGCCCCGCCCGCTGCACGATCAACGGGCCAATCGACGACCGCGAAGCTGCGCGCCTCTTCCACCGGCAACGAAAACATCGGCTGCAGCTGAGTGCACGGCTACCGACGGGAGACGACCGGCTCGGCTGTGCTCGCATCGTAGCCGACGGCGCCGCTAATATCGGCGTATTTTTCTTCTTTGTGTACAAGTATTGCGAAGAGCGATAACAACGATAAGAAAATATTGCGGCTTGTGAGCGTCGGTACTTCATTTCGAAGCGCCGTCCGCTTTAAGCTTTGAAGGGAACCGAAAAAGGGATAGCGACGATATCGGCGCCGTCGAGCGATCAGCGGCGGTGAGGCTGCCGCACAAATGAGTCCCGGTCTCATCTCTCTACGTACGGCAAGGAAATCTCGTCGCTCGCGAGCAAAACCGCTGTCGAATGGCGGCCCGCGAATGGCAAACGGCGTGCGGCGAGTTTGCCGGTAACGTGGACGTGAACTCGGCGCTTCTCGACTACCCGCTGTTGCTGCGGTGCCGGCGCGTCTTACACGAAGCGTGTTGCGCGCACGTCTGGAACGGCCAACACTGTCGCACTCTGTTCGCGCAGCAAATGAGACCGCTAAGCATGACTGCAGGGGCGTAGCCAGGGGGGGGGGGGGGGTTGGGGGGGTTCAAATCCCCCCGAATTTTTTTCCGCAACCCCCCCCCCCCCCACTTACCCACCCTTTGTTCTCGTCGCTTCGCGCTGATATAATTCATGAAACTGGTGCTACTATCACAATTCATTACTGGGCGCTTCCGTTTAGGTTGGTAATTTACAGCGAATCATGTCTGCATATATGGAAAAAACTGTCACGGTGTTTGTCAGGCATTTGACACTCTGTGAAGTTTTGGGCGAGAATGTGGCGGCCGCATTCTGAAGCAACAAATGCACAACAAATGAAGCAATAAATGCGGCAGCCGCATTTTAGATGATTGGCGAAAACGCTCGAGGCTCGTTTACTTAGATTTAGGTGCACGTTGAAGACCCCAGGTGGTCGAAATCTCCGGTATACATTTCCGCCGCTTCCCTTCAGATGCCGGTTAGGCCGCCCTCGCGCAGGCTACGTTCACACTTGGTCTCGAAGCTGTCGGAAGCGGCAAAAATCTTGCAAAAAATCCGCCCGCCTAGGCGTCAAAACCTATGGTGTTGGGCTGCTGAGCACGAGGTCGCGGGATCGAATCCCGGCCACGGCGGCCGCATTTCGGAGGGGGCGAAATGCGAAAACACCCGTGTACTTAGATTTAGGCGCGCGTTAAAGAACCCCAGGTGGTCCAAATTCCGGAGTCCCCCACTACGGGCGTGCCTCATAATCATATCGTGGTTTTGGCACGTAAAGCCCCATAATTTAAGTTTAAATAATTTTAGGCGTCAAAACAGGCAGGAAAACAGGCTGCGAGCCAAATCGGTCTCGGGCCGATTTTTTCGCCATGGCGAAGCGGAAACGCGGCGGAAAGTCGTTCTGCTTCACTGGAAGCTACACTAGCAATGTAAACAACCGGTCGTAAAATTGAACATGGCACCAAAAGTGTAGGCTGTAATGCTGATTGACGCGATCAGGAACCAGCCCTTGCACTACGACAAGAGTGGTACTAAAACGTACTGTCAGCAATACTCGCGATAGTATTCAACGTCGCGCGACCGGAGGTGCGGCAACGAAGCCTTGGCGTGACTCAACTTCTCGCGCTTTTGCAAAGCCAGGCGAACCCACCACCGCCGTTTCCGAGGTGTCCGCGTCTTCCGTTTATATTCATGTCCATTTCTAGAAAACAAGTAGGTAGAAGTATAAAAGCCATTTCTTCTTCCACTTCCACGGCCGACAATAGTTAGGCAGATTCCTCGTTGGCGCTCCATAATTCTCCTCGCACGTGTACGGTGTGTTGCAAAAGTCGCGGGGGTGCTTTTCTCGTCGCGACGATAGATTGGGAGCGTAGGTCTCACGTAGGACGCGCAGGCTTGGCGAGCCCCAACACAAGGGCCAGCCCGGGTTTAGCTGTGGTGTTCCCGTTGCCCCTTTGGTGTCCTGGAGGCGCCGACAATACGAAATGATGAAATGTTATTACAACTTGTAAATAAAAGCTATTAAAGAAATATTGTCCCGCCTAGGCACCAATCTGTGAGTCAGCTACAGCGCCCGTGTGAGGAGAATTACGGAACACCAACAAGGAATTTACCGAAGGTCGCAGATGACACGCGAAGTTGCGTAAAATTATCACTTTTGATGACGGTACGCGGGTAAAAGAATGAACATACCGCTCGAAATAATGCGATAATGAGCGCCACCACGCCGACAAACGTACGCAGACGAGATGGATCTGGACGAAAACGGCAGCGGCTGGCCGCGGCGGTAGCAAAACAAATGTGAACAACTTGGACAGGCGTGGGAAAAATTTTCCTGCCGCTTTGGCCTTTCTGCCCGCTCGCCGCTTCCCAAGTGTGAACGTAGGCTTAGTCTGCGCGAGAAACGTCTCTGGTTTGCGAGTGCGCCCCTACGGAAGGCTGGTAATTACTGTTGTGTTGTTGAATCCCAAACCAGCAATTACGGAAGGCTGGTAGTTGCTGTTTTGTTGTGGAATCCCAAACCAGCAATGTACACACGAAGGGGTTGATGACAGCAGTGAAATTCCACCGACTCGCAACAGAATGCACGAAACAGACAGCCGACAAGCATGAATTACTACTGTGCGCAGTACAGCGTAAGTAAACTCTTGTTGCAGGCGCTGACAGTTCTCGTCGGAGTTCGTGCGTCCTGAGAAATTATTATGTGCACTATGCACTGAACAAGACCGGAGTTCATTCCTGCATCACTAGTACACCAATCAGTCGAGATTCTGTGAGATACGAGGCCGCTTCCTGTTTGCACCAGCGTAAGTGAAGCAGAAATGAGTTGCACGTACGCACTACTTAAAATGCGTACACATGCCATAACTATGCTGTGCGGTGAAATATTCTGTACAATTATAAATCTGTTGACGTAAAGGCAAATGACGGCTGCATGCTCGCACACAGTGGAAGACACAGCGGCCCATGCACTTGCCGCAGGAAGTGCAACACTCTCGTATGAGGGAGCAGGGCGACGAAAGCTTCGAAAAAAAAAGCCTTACGCGTTTTTGCGCGTATTTAAGTTTTCTAGCGCAAAGACGCACCGAACAAGCTATTGCTATGAGAGTAGTTATAGCCTGGTCATGTGCATTTTCACGCGTATAGCCGTCCTTCACTTGTGAACGCACTTCGCCCCGACGAGGACGACGCCATCTACGCTTAACGGAAATTAACAATTAATGATGTCTTCTCCGATCGCACGGGTCGTCTCAAAGATGCGTTTTCGAAGACTGGTCCATTCAGTGGCGCGATGAGAGATCGTTGCTCCAAACGCCCACTGTACCTGTCGTACTTACTGCATTTACTGAGCTTAGTTTACTTTTTACTTAATTTTTTCACAAGCGCACGCACAGGCGTGGGGGGTGGGGGCGGTCCCATGTCTGTGATATACATGTAGAGAGTCTGCTTAAACTACCGATATTTATTATCGATCACGTGACGTAGAGGAACGCAGAAGCTTGCCCTCCCCCCCCCCCCCCCCCCGAAAAAATTTCTGGCTACGCCCCTGCATGACTGTGTTGGAACACGAGCGAGTTGGCACTTGCGTCGCGGGCTGTAATTACCTATGCGCAAGCGCGCACAAGTGAGCAACACGGCGAGGACGAGCAGGGAGCGCGCGTACCTAAAGTCCCTATATCAGAAAACTACCGCCATCCTTTGACAAACACCGCTTCTCTCTCTCTCCTCTATCTCCGATTGGACGATGATAGCGCGCGCTTTTCACGTCTTTATGTTTTCTTTTTTTCCGCCTCAGAGCCATATTGAAAGTCCTCTGCGCAGCCGCAGTCGCCGGCGGCGGTGGCGGCGCGCGCCCGGCCTGAAAGCTTCAACGTGGACTTTCTAGGTGCACCACCGTCGATTTGGCTTTCGCAAGCATAAGTAAAGAAAAAAGCAAGCGCTTTAGGAGAGGAGGCGGCGAAGGGAAGAGTAGAATGGCGGTACTTTTCTTATATAGGGACTTTACGCGTACCTGCTAGCAGATAAACCGGAAGTCGTAGGTGCTTGTTCGACCAATGGACGTCGTTTCCGCCGTTGACATCACCAGATTCCCCTGCTGACATCATGACGACCGCTGGGGTTATCGGAAAGGCGAGGGAGTAGGATGGCATTGTTTTTTTTTTTTTTTTTTTTTTTTTTTTTTTTTTTTTTTATGGCGCGCCCGCGGCGCGTAGCGCTGCAGCGTTTGGCATCGTTGATCGTGACGGCATTCTGAGCTCGATCCGCCTGTTTACCTTGCAATGTTCAAAAATATCTGAGGTGGTTTAGGGGCCCTTTAAACTCTCTTGCCGCAAACGAGAGTATGCAGCTTTGGTGACGCTAGATATAGCAAAAGCACAAGACACTGTAGAATATCTTAATCTATTCAATAACCTTCAGTCTACAAATTTACCGAAATGGTGCCGTTCTTTCTCTCATCTTATTTAACATTTTGCTAAGTAATTATTTTGTCTAGAATAGTATACGTATATTCTTATGCGGACGATATCACATTTTTTTACACCCGCGACTCGTATGCACTCACTACACCAATTGTTGCAGAATTACCTAGGAAGGCTTGAGACATGTCGTTGAATGTTGATAAAGTGCTGTACAAGTTATTCCGTTAACAGCACAAGTGCATATATCCCTCCAATGTCACCAGGAAATAATTACTCAAGTTGACTCGATCAAATACCTTGGTGTTATATACGATGGCGAACTCGCCTGGCGTACTCACATTGAACATATTACAACAAAGGCAGAACGTGCCGTAGTTCTGCTCCAATGGCTCAGACACCGTCGTTGTGGACTACGGAGGGATACTTTACTAATAATGTACAGGGTGTCCCAGCTATCACGCAGCACGACTTAAAAAAAGAGGAACGGTGTTACGTGAAGCAAACCCAGTGCGTATTGTTTCCAGTACAGTGGAGTAGCCGCCACTATCTTTTTCGCTACTGAGATTTAATAAATAATTGTAAATAATTATCTAACTCGAGAAGTACTGTCCTAATTATCAAAGTGTCCATGAGAAAGTTGTAGTGCAACATGAAAAACTCCCGATACAGCTTTTTGTTGCTCAATACGTGCTACATAGCAGTGTTTTTCCGAGCATGAAAGAAGCCCGCGAATACACGCAAAGTGCCTCGAGTGGCCAGTCGTGCGGCAATTCTGCGTGTATTCGCGGGCTTGTTTCAGACTCGGAAAAACAAATTTTTGTAGCACGTATTTAGCAACAGAAAGCTGTATCGGGAGTTTTTCATGTTGGACTACAACTTTATCATTGACACTTTGATAATTAGGACAGTACTTCTTGGGTTAGATAATTAATTACAATAAGTAATTGAATCTCAGTAACGAAAAAATTACTGGCGGCTACTCCACCGTACTGGAAACAATACGTACTAGGTTGGCTTCCCGTAACGCCGTTACTCTTTTTTAAAATCGTGCTGCGTGATAGCTGGGACACTCTGTATACAATGTACGTTCGGCCCATAATAGAAGTCAGTTGGGTATAATTTTGTGGTGGTCCCGCCTATAATATTAAACCTATCATACTTTTAGAAAGAAAAACTCTACGATTATGCCTTAGGGTACTTAGATTCGTTGCCAACAGTGTGTTATATCGGGAAGCTCATATAACCACCCTAGATTTTAGATTGCACATGTTTACGGTTCAGGCTTTTTTAAAAATCTACGAGTTTTCAAGGAGACGTACACAATACGCATTTGTTACTGAACCGCCTGAGTTTCTTGACGTATCATGGCTGCGATTACGCAGTCCTCAGATAATATTTGTGCACGCACAGTTACTACAATTGAATGTGTCTATACGTCAAGTTTGCCATTCGAATGATGTCTTAACAGACCTCAAAATTTAATACGAGGACATATTTCCAAATTATGCTAAAATATTGCCTAGCAGAAATTTACTTAATATCTTACAAGTCCACCTAAGCCAGCTGTCTACTGACAACATAATAGCTATTGACGCTTGTCTATGCAATGTGCAGGCAGGAGTGGGGATCTTCGCTGAATGCCATCAATGTTCTTACTCTCTTCACCTTCTTGACTTCACACCCATATTTCATGCATAACTATTCCCAGATACCTAAGACTCCCCAAAACGAGACATTAGCTGTTATTGTGACGGACTCGCTGTCTGTATGCACAGCACTTACAGCCTCTTCAAATTCAAAAATTGTGCGAACATTTTCTTAAGTGGTTGCTTCGTACTTACGGCAAGTACACTTGGGGCGCTATAACGTAAAATGATTCCAAACTGTTTGATTCAAATTTCTCCAGTCAGCCTCCACGATTGGTCAAAACATTTTCGGGCCACTCTCAACTTCGCCTGTCTGTCACGAGACGTCACGAAACCGCGATAGCTCCCCATCTGATATAACGTGTACACACTGATTATACATGATGAAACCACACAAAAGAAAAATAATCGTTCCTGATTCGACGACTTTTCATTATTAGCCCTCTGCTATTGGTCCAATGTTTCTTGCTACGCCAACTTCGCCTGTCTGTCACGCGCCCTCACAACACCGCGAAAACTCACCACGTCAAAGTGACGTGTACGCAAAAAAAATGCATTAATATGCCGAACAAAACTGAAAATTTTTCTGAATTGCCACAGACTGCCCCGTTCCGAAAGGAATAGAGGATGGCTGCCCGCCGATCACTCAGGCCCTCGCTACTCGCAACTGCCGGTGAGCATGTATTTATTTACGCATGATAAGCCTTTTTGCGTGGCAGTAAAACGTTATCCAGCCCTTTTGGCATGCATACGACATCGCTCGGCCAACTCTTCCTTGCTGAGGATCCGTTTTAGCGGCATTCTTATCCTTCCGTTTCACGACGCCGCGATTTTCGACCAGCCACTGCAAGCTAAGTAAGGCGAAGCGGACCAATCGGAGAAGCCGGCACCACCCTCTTCATGCGGTTATCTATTTTCACTGTGCTGGCTCGGCCCCATCGAAGCCCTCTCCAGTAGAGCGTGCTCCTCGCCTCTTGTCAGCCAATTAGATAAGAAAAACCACTGAGGGTAGACAATTTTTTTTTTTTGAAAGTGAATAACGGTGACCTCCTATAAACGAGGAGAGTGTTTGATTGGGTTGTTCAGTCAACGCTGCGGGTCACCGCCGGATGCTTGGGTCGGTGGTTACGTAAATTTGACGTGAGGAGTTTGGAATCAAAACAGTTTGGAATCATTTACGTTATAGTGCCCTTGCTTTCGGTACCGGGACATCGTGGTTTGCATTGAACGAATGGCTGATTCACTCGCACGAGCATCCCTTAATGGCCATGTCATATCTGTTTTATCGACATTAGCTTATGTAACCGCGGCTAGAGACAGAAATTTCTCTATGTCGCAAATTCGACAAAATTTATTTGAACGTCGTCTTGTAACAGCCACCATCTCTGTTACCCGTGGGATAATAATTGGTGTCCTTCAAGACAACTGAAAGTTTCCTTTACAAAAGTGAGATGCCGTATATCGCCTCTAAATTTTTACTTACACATGTCATGGTCTCGCTGTGTCCCCTTTATGTTCTTCTTGCAATGCACCTGAATCCAATCAGTATTTCTTCTCTCGTGCCGCCGATTTTTAAGAAAAAGAAAACTCTTAGAAATTCAATTTCGAAAACTTGGGCTATCACTAATCTCGCCACCCATTCTTTCTTTTGGGGCGACTTCACGGCGATCCAACCACAGCGATGCTTCCCTTGCAGGTCACAATTTCATCAGAGACACAAAAAATACCTTGCTAAATTTATAGAATTATGAATTATTCGTATTATTTCACTTCTTTATATAGAAATTATTGTATCTGAGAATTTTAAACATAATTTATCTTTTATTTCTGCTACGCAAGCTTAGTTTTTGTTTTAATTCTAATAACCATAGCTGAAACCGCCTGCTTCTTGGCCAATCTCCCGTAGTGGGTATGAGGCAATCTTTGGGCGGCGAGATGACACGAGACGAGGCAACGCGGGGAGAAGAAGAAGACGCGCCAGAAGTCATAACGTTAGAATAGGCTCCGCGAATTTGTTTTGGTTTTATAAGACCAGAAGTACACGTGTAACTCCCTTTCGCTGGGCTGGCGGTCGACATGGAGGACAAAGTAGCCGATCGCAGCAAAGCATTCACCGATAATTCCGATGCAGCTTCAACGAACGAAACTCAGTTTGGGACGTCGCGGCTGCGTACCAAGTCTTCGAGAAAGAAACGCCGTCGGCGCTCCCTGATGTACGCTGCGTCCAAGAAGTTGCCGCCCCGTCTTCCCCCTCCACCGACGCCCGAGGTGCCAACGTCCGCACCTGTTGCCACCGAGCCTTGCGCGCGCACCGACGAGACCGGCGCTGCAACCAGAGAGAATCCAACGCATGTACAATGTAAGTGCCACTGAATACTTTCGCAAAAAACAAAAACAAAACGTACGTTCTCAAGCAGCATAATGGATAGTTTCCATCTGGCTGCTTGGTCGTCAAGCAGGCGGGCCACCAGCCGTACACGCATAAACCACTCTACACGTTCAAATCACTTTACACTGTGGTTATGTCGCGATGCCGTTTTCACTGAGTACGTGGAGATGTGTTTCCCGCTTCCTGCTCCAGCGGCGGCCGCCATGCCGATGTGAGCGTACTGGTAAAATGATCAAATACGTGTTCCTTGAAGGACGCCAGGCCATTTAACAGGTGATAAATTAACCGGGACCGGTATTATAGTGAATTGCACAAGAAATGGTACGTCTGAACACGATTGCACAAACTACAGGAAGAATCACGGCATTCCCGAAATCTGTTTGTCAGAGCTGCTTCCTAAACATGTTGAATAAATAGATACGCGAGAACAATGCTATGTCCCTATCGCGAATTTTACGACAGTGGCTATCGTGAACTTTAGAGGTAGGCGAAGAGATGCGAGGAACACGCCTTTGCAAATCGCGCTCAGGTTACACGAAATGAAACAAAGTGAAGGCAGCAATAGCTTGTCATGTTTCTAAACCAAATAACTATACTCGTTCCGACATTCCCTTTGCAAGAGTGAAAATAAATTAGTTCTATAGTTGAAATACATGGATGATGAACTGGGGAGCTTCCCGCCCTTTAAGGTGAATCGATTAGTTCCAGCGCTTTGTTATCAAAACATGACGCATAAAAGCTCCTATTCACATCCTCCTTAGTGTGTGCGGCCAAAACACAGACAGCCGGTTTGGCCCGCATGCAGAACAGTCTGCATGCAAAACAATCGCACAGTTCTGTCGGCCGCGCGCCCTTGTGTTGTTGTTGACATATGTGTTTTCTATGCAGACAATTTACGCTCTGTCCTGTTTCCGCGCTACCAATTCGCGAATTTAAAGGGACACCAAAAAGAAACCGGAAGTTGAGCTTTAATGGTAAATTATCCTTTCACAATCACAGTCATACCATTCTTACGGCGAACAGATGTTTAATAAGCGAGAAAATAGCGAAAAACTGAAGGATAGGTGCTGACGCCCCTTGGAATTTCCCACACTACAGGTTAATGACGTCGGAGATCACAAACGCAGGCCGGTCGCGATTGGTCGAGAGCGATTTATCGCTGTTAATAAAACGCAAAATGAAATACACCTTAAACGTACATGAACAGCATTTGCCAACTTTTTAAACCGTTTCAAGCGAGGAAGTACAAGTTAAGCGCAAAGTAAATAAATATAAAATGGAATGGCGCTGTATCCGGTCGTGACAGTTTCGTAGTTTCGTTTTTGCTCAACGCATCATCGTGCTAGCATGTTCCCCTCTACAGTGTATGGTTGCGTGTTGCGTGGCTCGAAAAACGTTGACTTCACGGGAAACAGTCAGAAAATGCCTCCTGTGTGTAGTGTTGAGGGCTGTATCAACGGCGCATGGCGCTTGCTCAGGGGCAGCGGCAGTGTTGACCCGATTGTGTCCTTTCATGTGGTGCCGCGCGATGAGCACCGGGTCCCCGGCGTTCGCAATGGCTTAGTGCTCTGCCGGTGATAAAACGGCAAAAGATCCAGAGAAACCAATGGTGTGATCTCTTCATTTCTCGCCCTCGGATTATGTATATAATCCTGCCCTCAGAAAGCATCATTGCGTGCCCCAGAGGCCAGTCCTTTGTCGAGCAGCTGTTCCCTTAATGCGGCCTTCATCAAACCCCCTACGTGTGCCCCTGCAGCAGCAAACTGACGGCTCGGTGAGTGCTGAATGTCATTAAATAAAGCCACGAAAACTTCGGCGTCGGCTGCGCATGGCGCGGGTGAGCGTGGCCGCGCGTGCCCTATCTTCTAAGCAATATGCCATGAGGAGTACAGAATCTAGTTGTGGCGAGGGCTTGTAGCTTCGTCTGTCTGTCTGTCTGAAAAACCTTATTGAATGTACACGGAGGAAGCTTGAGGTGGCCCGGAGGGAGCCACCTCTCACACTCACTAGGTGCGCTCCTCATTACAGGAGCCCATTGGCGGCCGCCGCGGCTTGTGCTCGGTCGACTGCAGGGCCTTCTGACTCGCTAGGTCGGAGCAGCCGAGCAGGGCTGCCTCCCAGTTCTCCCGGGTGGGGTTTGGTTTTGGGGTGAGGTTCGGGGTTGATTGGCATGCCCACACCACGTGAAAGATGTCCGAAGACTTCTCCGCACAGTGCGGGCATTTTCCTGTACAGGAAGGATCAAAGTGCTTTAAAACTGCCGGGCACAGCAGTGTTTTGGTGTAAAGGCGGAGGAGTGTATGTTCCTCTACCTTTGTAAGGCCCTTACAGGGCTTAGGATAAATTGCGTGGCCGAATTGGTATAGTTGAGTAATTTTTCGAAAACTTAGGGCCGGATTGGGTTCGGGATCCATTTCGGAAGGGTCTGAAGGCGGTGCCCGGAGAGTGAGTGCGCGGGCAGCGGCGTCTGCCGTTTCGTTGCCTTCGAGGCACATATGAGCAGGAGCCCATACGATCGTTCGAGATTCGGGGGCCCCGAGGTAGTCACTGTTTTGATGGATGCGAGACGCAATGAGAGGAATGTACCCCTGTTCAATATTTCTACAGGCCCCTCTCGAGTCAGTAATGATGACGCGCGAGTCCTGGTCTGCAGCAGCTAGCGCGATGTCGACTTCCTCCACATGTGTTATGTCTTGAGCTCTGAATGTTAGGCCATTCACCGCGACGTTTTCATGGACAACTGCGGCCGTGTACCACCCCCCATGGTGAGGACCGGAGGCGTCCATGTAGAAGATTTTGTGTTTGTTCCCATAGTAGCGGGCCAGTGCCTCCGCCCGCGCAAGGCGCCTGCCACTGTGGTCGTCTCGTGTCATGTTGGCCGGAAGAGGCCACACGTGCAGGGCGTATCTCCAGACTTCGGGGATGCGTACGCGCTCTTCCGTCAGTGTTGGGTGCTGGATGTGTAGTCGGGCTAATAGGTGGCGTCCCGACGGCGTCTTTGAAAGTCTTGTATATTGATTGGTCAAGTGTGCCTCCCGGAGCTCCGCGAAAGTGTTTACCATCCCCAGGCCCATGAGGCGGTGGTTGGACGTGGTAATCGGGAGATCAAGGGCACGCTTGTACATTTTCCTGAGAATCACCTCGAGGGCGTTCTCGTCATACTTGCGCAGGTGGAGGTAAGGAGTCGAGTAGAGGACTCGACTGGTGACGAATGCATGCGCCAGCCGCAAGGCGTCTTTGCACCGTAACCCCCCGCGTTTGTTGGAAACCCGGCGGACGATCCGGCCCACCTGGTCCCCCACCTTACGCAATTTGGCTGTTGTTGTATCAACTCGTCTGTGTTTGTGGATAAAGAGACCGGGCACTCAAATCTCATCTTGTTCGGGTATCGGGCCGCTGGCCAGGAATAGCTCCATTTTGTTGGTGCACTTAGGCGACGGGCGAATATGCACAAGTTCGGATTTGAATGGGGAGCGCTGAAGGCTGCAGCGGTGGGCGTAGGCGTCCACGATCTCCGCCGCTTGCTGCAGGTTGGCATCAATGTCTCCAACCGATCCGTGTTTGGCCCAGATGGTTATGTCGTCGGCGTACAGCGCGTCCTGGACGCCTTCGACCTTCGCCAGCTGATCCGGAAGCTTCATCATGGCCAGATTGAAGAGTAACGGCGAGAGGACCACGCCCTGTGGGGTACCTCTCGTTCCCAGTTGATAGGGGCCATGTTCTTCGTCTTGTATTCCGATGAAAGATTGTCGATCCAAGAGAAATTGCTTGACATACTGGAATGTGTTATGTCCACAGTTGGTCTCGGAGAGATGTTGCAGGATGATTTCGTGTGTGATATTTTCGAAAGCCCCCTTCAAGTCTAGGGCGAGTATTGCCTTATCGTTGAGGGGGTATTCGACAGGGTTGAGAATTTCTTGGTCGAGTTGACACAGAACATCCTGCGCGGACCGGTGCGGGCGGAAACCAAACATGGTGTCTGCGAATGCATTTTGGGTTTCCAGAAACCCAGACAGCCTGTCCCGTGCAATGGTCTCCATCAGCTTTCCCGCACAAGACGTGAGGGAGATGGGGCGGAGGTTGTCTGTGTTTATGGCTTTGCCGGCATTTGGAATGAAAGTGACCAGAGCGTTCTTCGATTCGATTGGGAGGGGTGCCTCACCAAGCCAGATCGAGTTGATGAAAGCGAGGAGGGTATCGTAGGTGGGGTCGGGAAGATTGGCAAGCAGTTTCACGGTTATCTTGTCCCGTCCCGGTGCCGTTCCTCGTTTCATTTTAGCTAGGGCCGCCTTCAGGTAACGCAGCTGGATCGAACGGCTGATCCAGCTCCGCGTTCTCTGAACCTGCATACGAGTACGCGGGCCCTCGGGGGTCCTGTTGAGTGCAAAGGTACTGGTCGCGTAGTTTGTACGCTAATTTTGAGGTATCTCCATCGAAGCTATGAATAGCCCGTTGGAGATGTTTTTGTGTCTCGGCGCGTGTTTGAGTCGGGTCAAATCGCGGAAAAGGCGCCACGTGCTCCGGCTAGACATCTGTCTGGCCGCCGTGTTACAGCGGTCCACCCAGTTCGAGTCATCGAGCTGGGCCGCGTACTCTGCCTCTCGCTGGGTGAGCTCGGCAATGCGAATGTTGAGCTTTCGATTACGTTTTTGGCGGCGCCATCTGCGGACGAGGCTGTGCCGCGCCTCCCAGAGGTGCGGAAGGTGGTTGTCTACCTCCGGCGTTGCCTCCGAGAGTTGAATTTGGGTTTCCGTCGAACGGAGGTGTGTAACCAATTCTTGTGCCCACGCGTGGAATCCTTGCTCGCGGATAGATGCCGAATTGATGTATCTTTGCCGGAACTTATTCCAGTCGGGTGAGCCCAGCTTGTGCGTGTGGTCTTGCCAATGGTTTAGTCATTACGGTGGTAGTGATGAGGCAGTGGTCACTCCAGAGGGTTTCCTTGGTGTTGGCCCATTCTGCGTATCTAATGTTTTTGGTAAAGGTAAGATCCGGACACGTATCCCGGGTCACGGAGTTACCCACCTGCGTTGGAAATGCAGGGTCGGTGTGGAGAGTCAGGCCCAGCGTGGATGCAAGTTCCGCTAGCTTGCGTCCACGCTCCTCCTCACGCACGTACCCCCAGAGAGCACTGTGGGCGTTGAAATCGCCCGCAATCATCAGGTGGTCCCTGCCCGCAGCCTTTAGAGTTGGCTAGAGAGCGCTGCGAACGTTACATTTTCGAGTATGGGGGAACAGTATATGTTCAGTATGTGGAGTGGTGCATCGTGTTTCTTGAGCGGCAGAAGTGTCACCATCACATACGAATATTCAGTTTCAAGTTCCAAGTCGACTAGATTAGCTGTATAATTTTTATGCACACAGACGCAGGAAGAGGGGTCCTGCTGGAAGGTGATGCAGCTTGTAAGGGTGGCGCCGCTCCCTGGCTCCTGGAGGGCAACCACCGCCGGAAGCGAGTCGAACGTTGAAAGGAAAAGGCGGAGATTCGCCCGCTTCGCGCGGGACCGGAAGTCCCTACAGTTCCAATGGACAATCTTCGTGAGCGCTGTGTTCTTGCCGCTTAGGTCGCGTTGAAGCGAGAGGCAGCAAGAATTTCAATTCGCTCGCTGCTGCTGCTGGCGCTCTTCCTCACGCCAGCGTTTTGCAGCGAGTATCCGCGGTCATGAAGTCAGATGTGTTTGTTTGCCAGTGCGCACGTCACACCATGCTTGTTAGTTTAGCTAGTAAGTGAATGTTTACGAGTTTATACGGCCGGTAGCAGTACTATCTCACTTCGTATAGCTGTCTAATCATTTGCTATCGCGATCGATGATTCGCCTTTGGGGCGAAACTGCGAATTTTTGTAACCTGGTTTACTTTGAACGACTTCAAACCCGTCAATTCACAATATCAGCCTCCATGCACAACTTGTCCAGCGATTTCAAACAATTTCTGCAGAAATAGCACTTGCGTTATTGAGCAGATCTTTTGCATAGCCTTAACGAACTATGTCGTCCAACGGAAGACGTTGCTATGTGAGATGCGGCCTTCTCCAGCATTGCTGATAAGCGGACAATATTTCTTTACTAATCGGTTTTCTTCGAGTAGTTGTAATTATGTGCTCCAGCTGTTTCGATTAAAGGTGATTTAGTCGATCATTGGTAATCAGACGTCTGACAGTCGTTATATGTAGCGCAAATGATGTCACCTATTCATGCAAGCAATCTAACTAGTGGAGGGAAATTTCTCTCCATGCGACTGGCACGCTTTAAATCTTGGGCTGCCGTGTGTTTCGCAGTGGAAGCCAGCGGGCCACCCGTTGTTTTCACCGATCCATTGTCTGCACCACACGCGTCACTGTCGGAGAGTACAACCTTGATTGTTGAAGGGGACCGTGGCCGATCGGGGAGCAAGATGGTGGGCTTTATGCCAAGGGCCACTCTCAGCTTAGTGCAGCCGCCACAAGCCGCCGGTGGTTGCGCGATCGGCGATCTTTCTTCACCTCACGGGCTCCCGGGTTCATACACCGACTCACCAAAAGAGGTATGGAGTACACTTTGTGGAGACGCTGTTGTTGAGACTAGGAAGTTTCGAAAACGTTAGCGTAAACAAGGGATACGTAATTGAGAGCGGTGCGAACACGGACATCTAAGCGCGAACTGAACACTTTTGTCAAGAGCCGAATTCCGACGTGATCAGGAAATTGTAGGTGGTGTTGCAGGTGATAAGGATCATCCGTGAGCAAATTTAGAGGCAATGGGGTGAATCAGGTGTGTGGTGGGAAATTGTGTCACTGTAGGCAATTGCTTGCTCGGGCTTATGTGACGTTTGTATAAAAGTACCGGGTAAGAACTTGTGGATGTGTCGTATTTAATTTTTTAAGGACCCTGGAAATAGCTTCAATAGCTCGCTGCCGAAATTTGAAAGGTAAAGTGTTGAAGTGAGACACAAAAGGCAACGTAAGTGTTTTTATGAGTTATGCTACGACTATTCACACGACACCAATAACACTTGACGTAAAATAATTATTCAGTACACCAAAGAGAACATTTGTATTTGCACAGTGGATGCTTAGGTAAATGTGCACGGAAGGATCATGGAGCACTCAGACTAGTGCCAATATATCGCCAGTGTTGCGCAGGCCCCAAAAGTGCCCATAAATGTTGGCAAAGTTTGTAATATTTGGTATAAGAAAACGTGTAGACGTTTGATTATGAAATTGTCACATGAAAACTTACTCATGCATGCTGCTGACCTTCCAGGCATGCAAGAACTTTTTTTTGCCGTTACAAAAGGTAAACGTTCACAGCGCTTATTGCTATGGCAAGCGCGTGTAAGGTTACCTCCGCCCCAGTAGAAGGGGACACTCACTTTACCAGGCGGTGCCGGCGGCATAGGCATTCCTGCGCAGTTTAGGCACTCTTAGGCGTCTCGCCGCAGTAACCGTAACGTTGTTAAACAGGGACCCGAAGCGTGCTATGCTTACACCAGCAATTGCATTGCACTGCAAGCGTAGAGCTTAAGTCGTGCTTACATCTTGCCCGGGACTGAAATTTTAAGTTGGAGCAAGAAATTTAAGTGTCGACAGCGTGCTAACGAGCGCGATTAGCGCATAGACGTGGAACGATATAAACACAAAATATACGAGCACAAGAACAACGCGAGTTGCGATTTTACAACGCAGGCGCACCTGACAGGACACCTGACACGCGCTTTTGTAAGTTGGTTGATGATAGCTGTGACAGGTTATCTCAATTACGCAAAGAGCTACCGAATTGCCTGTCTAAATGCTTTTTTTGTCCCCTCCACTCAGCACTTGATGAGCGATATGGCCACGGGATGCCCGTTGGGGATGTCTGCTGGCACGGAATCTACTGCCCTACGTACCCGCAGGATGACCGTAAGATGTGAGTGAAATTAATTTTCTCACAACACTGCATGAGAATTGACACAGCGCCGACACATGCCCACAAGTTTTCGGAATGGGAAAACTAGTAGACATTTTAAATATTGTGCCGCTTGAGAAACGCAACCAGCAGCAAATATTTACATTGTGCGAATAGTGTAAACGCCACATGGGACACCTCTTACCTGTAGAAGGCATAGTACTATGTGACCAATGCGCCATCTTCCACCAAAAACTGCATGACAAGCATTGTGCCCCGCGCTGCGTTGCGCAGCGCTGATGCTTTAATGTGTACACGATGGCAAATAAGTTCTGTAGAATCCGAGAAAGTGGAGGAACAGTGATTAAAAGGGAAATTGTGATCCATCCGAATTTAGCCCGAATCTACAAAAGAAACCCATGCGCATTTCTCAGAAAAAGAACTTTGCAGCTGAGGAAAAATTGGTCCTGGACAAGCACGAATTTTTCCACAACTGCGAAGTTTTCTAAAAAAAATCTGTATGGGTTTTATTGGTGACTTCGTGCTACAATCGAGTGGCCGATAATTTTCTCTTTTAATGTGTCCACTGTAGGTAGGGAGTTATTACAGTGTGGTGCCGCAGTGGTAATCTTTATTGCCTTAAACGCATATTTCAATCACGCAGTACTCACAGCGCTCTTCCCCATCATGGCCGACAAAACAAGAAAAAAAAAACATTCCGAAAAATGCAAACGTTTGTGTCTCGTTCTTACGTCGTATTTCTTCCGCTAAGCGTCAAACAAATATGCGAGCGCACTGCAACATTTAATAAATGAAAACCCAGTGGCACAAAGCTTACCAACGGAAGCAAGGAAATGTTCTTGAATTTATAACGCACATCTCGTAGTATAACTAGGGTTGAGCGTTTTCGTGTCCATGTTCCAAGGATTTGGCGTATTTTGTACGTTTTTATTGCCATATAAAAATTTTGTTTTGTTGTAAATACAATGTTGTAGGTGTGTTTTTGCCGACCCTTTTCGGTAGATACATTTTTGCATCAAGCTTGACGTTTCTTTAAACTTTCCTGACACTGAAAAAAATAACAACGGTACATACTGCCATTCAACGCACTATCCGGGACCCATAAGAGGAAAAAGTTTTTAAAAATCGCTGTACCACACTCATATGCGGGAAACGGTTATGAGGGACGATGTTTTTGATGTTTACTAAAATGTCTTCAGCTCACTTCTCCTTCCTAACTTCTCACTATGTATGCTCAGGTTCCATTTTGTGGACTGTGCTTCATGCAGCACGCTCTGCTGCTTTTGATGTCGATGCCTTCAATCCTCGTTTGCATACTTGTTTATTAATTTCATCTCGTTGTGCTTGTTTATTCGGGCGTCTACCCAGTTGCAGACACCCACTCTGAGGGAGTGGCAAAAATGTTTACGCACGCAGCCACGCATGTCATTACGCAGTGCCGCAAGTTGTCTATAATCGATAAGAAAGACAGCAGAAGCCAGCGGCAGCCAGCCGCTGCAAAGTGGGAGGAAGAGGAAAAGGAAGCGTTGCCTTAAAATCTTTTTGAGAAGCAGAAGCGCACTATCAACAAAACAGCGCCATATGGTGGCACGACAATTCAGGAACTATTAACAAGCTTGTTTTAATTAATACTATTACAATGGGTCTACTAGTAACATTATGCGAATAGAGAGATCCTATACTAATCATATTTTCAAAATATGGTTGATCCCTCTTTCAAAGAAATCGGTAGAACACGAAAGTGAAACGTGTCTTCACAGAAGCTGTTGCATGTTTATTGTACGTGAAGAATTAAGTTGCAAGTAGCCATCAGCGGCACCCTGCCACTGCACAGTAATTCTCGAGAGCTGCCACCCAAGCGAAAATTGTCGAACGACTCGCGACCTGGAAAAATCCCTCGGAGACACTGCGTTGCATGCGTCAGAGCTCTACGCAAAGCCGCCATAAGCCACAGGCGTTCTCAAACCGTACGAGCGAAACCGAACGGGTTCTTAGTAAACGACGCTTCCTGAACTCGTGGTTCGCTGCAGTGAAAGTCGCACGATTTTCGGGTGTCGGCAACCGTGTTGCAGGTTTGCTTGGCGCGCGGCGTCGTGTTACCGAGCGGCGTCCTGTTGCCGAGTCGCTTCGTCGAAGGTGCGAACATTTGGTCCGGCTCCGCAGTGTCTTCGGCAGCCAGTTCAGTTGCGACGCGCTCACCTTCAGGAATGCGGATGGCAGAGTTCGCAACGTGCGCCGCCAACGCGCGAAGCCGTTGTGCTTCACGCTGGCGTGTATCTCGCCGGAGCAAAGCGAGATTCGCCCGTCCGCGCCGTTTCCCTCCTGCGCCGCTCAGTGCAGCTGTTTGTTAGTTGGCGCCATCGCAAGCGAAGCAATATGCGGCGTGTAAGCACTGCTGAAGCATGCTGAAGCTGCACTCCGTAGGCGACGAGGCGTCACAGGATAATCCGAAGCGACAGACAAACTATGTGCGGACACTGCGTCGTCACCTCAGCACCTCAGCAGAGGGACTACACCGCTTACACCAGGCTACACCGCGTTGGAGCCTACGCCCCTCCGTTGCGCTGATACTACTGGGGCGCTATAACGTAAAGTGCCCCTGTAGGAGGTCGCCTTTGTTCGCTTTCAAAACCAATAACATTGTCTACATTTAGTGGTTTTTCTTATCTAATTGACTCACAAGAGGCGAGGAGCACGCTTTAGTGGAGAGGGTTTCGATGCGGCCGAGCCAGCGCAGTGAAAATAGATAACCGCATGAAGACGGTGGTGCCGGCTTCTCGGATTCGTCCGCTTCGCCTTACTTAGCATGCGGTGGCTGGTTGAAAATCGCGGCGGCGTGCAACGGAAGGATAAGAATGCCGCTAAAACGGATCCTCAGCAAGTAAGCGTTGGCAGAGCGATCTCCTATGCATGCCGAAATGGCTGGATAACGTTTTACTGCCACGCAAGAAGGTTTATCATGTGCAAATAAATATATGCTCACTGGCAGGTGCGAATAGCGAGGACCTGAGCGATCGGCGGGCAGCCATCTATTATTCCTTTCAGAACGGCGCAGTCTGTGGCTATTTAGAAAATTTTTCAGTTTTGTTCGGCATATTAATGCATTTTTTTTCGCGTACACGTCACTTTGACGTGATGAGTTTTCGCGGTTTTGTGAGGTCGCGTGACAGACAGGCGAAGTGGGCTTAGCCAGAAAACATTGCACCTATAGCAGAGGGCTAATGGTGAAAAGGCGTCGAATCAGGAATGATTATTTTCATTTTGTGCGGTTTAATCTTGCATATTCAGTGTGTACACGTTACATCAGATAGGGAGATATCGCGGTTTTCGTGACGTCGTGTGACAAACAGGCGAAGTTGGGAGTGGGCCGAAAATGTTTTGACCAATCGTGGAGACTGATTGCAGAAATTAGAATAAAAACAGTTTGGAATCATTTTACGTTATAGTGCCCCAGAAGTTCTGTCCGCTCTCGTTGGTGTCATGATGCAGTATTTGGCTTCACCGCCCCTGGATGGCGGCACCATCCCTGTCAAAAAAGCATATTTTACGGGTACAAACTGATTACTGAAAGGCCGAGCTCAGGTCTTCGAACACATGTCGGCGCATTTCATAGGTCCAAATCAATCTGTGGGAAGCTGAAGTGATAATGCAGAATAAAGGCTATTCATGACCTTAGATGAAAAAAAAAACAGGCAAGTTTGCACTCGGTCGTGCAAAGCTAAGGCACAGCGAAACTGTCGATCCTCAAGTCTTAGTGGCGGCTACTGCTAGATATTAGCTTGGTTGCTGCTAGGTCTTGGTTGCTGCTGGGTTCTAACTTGGTTACTGCTAGTTTCTGTAACTTGGTTGCTGCTAGGTTTGTAAGTAGGTTTTGCTTAGCCTAGTATTTTGCTATCACTTTGCATTACTGGACATGAGGATCGACAGTTTCTCTGTGCCTAAGCTTAGCACGACCGAGTGCAAACTTGCCCGTTTTATTGCGATAGCAATTACATGGACACTTCAAGCGGATTTCTGCCGTCAGCGTCGCCATCGTCGTCGCCGCCGTTAGGTTCCGTATAAAGTCCAAGGGCGATAAAATCGTCGCCGCGCGCCGTATGTGCGAGTGAAAGCGCGCGGGGGACGCGCACTTTCACGGAGAGGAAACGCACGGCAAAGAGCAACGCGACTTCCTGAGGCCGTGGGGGTATAGGAGGGAGGGAGGGGGGCGACGCTGTGCTGCGGCACCAAATGCGTATTTGTCAACCGGGCTCAAGGGGAACTGGCGACGCATTCTCCCACGAGAAAGGAGGAAAGCGGCAAGCCAGCGCGGGAAAAGGGGAGGGGGGCGTCGACTTTTACTCTAACTGCGTACTTTGCGCCGATGCGGGCTGCCGCGCGCACCGTATCTTGAAAGCGATCTCCAGACGGCTTACCTTTGTATGCGCTGCACTTTCGCCGTTCAGTTTCCGTTGAAGCGATATACCGCACGTACATTCGCTCGCTGCGGCGGCCGCGCTTGTTCACCCCAGAGTTTTGACGGTGGTTGTCATGGAGTGTGATCTATTCATGTTTGCTTGTGCACGCTGACACCACGTTTGTTAATTCAGTTAGTAAGCGAATGTGGGCAAGTTTCATCATCAGCCTATATTTTATGTCCACTGCAGGACGAAGGCCTCTCCCTGCGATCTCCAATTACCCCTGTCTTGCGCTAGCGTATTCCAACTTGCGCCTGCAAATTTCCTAACTTCATCACCCCATCTGATTTTCTGCCAACTTCGACTGCGCTTCCCTTCTCTTGGTATCCATTCTGTAACCATAATGATTCACTGGTTATCCATCCTATGCATTACATGGCCTGCTCAGCTCCATTTCTTCCGCTTAATGTCAACTAGAATATCGGCTATCCCCATTTGTTCTCTGATACACACCGCTCTATTCCTCTCTCTTAACGTTAGTCCTAAGATTTTTCGTTCCATCGCTCCTTGTGCGGTTCTTAACTTGGTCTCAAGCTTCCTTGTTAACCTCCAAGTTTCTGCCCCATATGTTAGCACCGCTAGAATGCAATGATTGTACACTTTTCTTTTCAACGACAGTGATAAGCTCCCAGTCAGGATTTGGCAATGCCTGCCGTATGCACTCCAACCCAATTTTATTCTTCTGTCAAATTCTTTCTCATGATCAAGGTTCCATGTGAGTAATTGAGCTAGATAAACGTACTCCTTTACAGGCTCTAGAGGCTGACTGGCGATCCTGAATTCTTGTTCCCTTGCCAGGCTATTGAACATATTTTTTGTCTTCTGCATGTTCAACCCAATTCTTACACTTTCTCGATTAAGGTCCTCAATCATTTGCTGTAATTCGTCTCCATTATTCCTGAATAGGACAATGTCATCTGCAAACTGAAGGTTGCTGAGGTATTCGCCGTTGATCCTCACTCCTAAGCCTACCCAGTCTAAGAGCTTGAATACTTCTTCTAAGCATGCAGTGAATAGCATTGGAGAGATTGTGTCTCCTTGCCTGACCCCTTTCTTGATAGGTAACTTTCTACTTTTCTTGTGGAGAACCAAGGTAGCTGTGGAATCCTTGTAGATATTTGCTAAGATATTCACGTATGCCTTCTGTACTCCTTGATTACGCAATGCCTCTATGACTGACGGTATCTCTACTGAGTCAAATGCCTTTTCATGATCTATGAAAGCCATATAGAGAGGTTGATTGTACTCCGCAGATAACTCGATTACCTGATTGATGACATGGATATGATCCATTGTAGAATATCCTTTCCTGAAGCCAGCCTGTTCTCTTGGTTGGCTGAAGTCAAGTGTTGCCCTGATTCTATTGGAAATTATCTTGGTGAATACTTTATACAATACTGAAAGCAAGCTAATGGGCCTATAATTCTTCAATTCTTTAACGTCTCCCTTTTTGTGGATAAGTATAATGCTTGCGTACTTCCAGCTCTCTGGTACACTTGAAGTTCTGAGGCATTGCATATGAAGGGCTACAAGCTTTTCAAGCATACCTCTTCCATCTTTGATTAAATCTACTGTTATTCCCTCTTCTCCAGGAGCTTTTCCCCTGGTCATGTCTTTCAAGGCCCTTCTAACTTCATCGCTAATTATAGAAGGAGCCTCTGTATCCGGTTCATCACTATTTCGAATGAAATAGCTTGGCTGTTTGGGGCACTGTACAGGTCAGTACAGAATTCTTCCGCTGCTTTTACTGTGTCATCGAAATTGCTGATGATATTACCATGCTTATCTTTCAGTGCATACATCTTGCCTTGTCCTAAGACAAGCTTTCGTTTTACTGATTTAATGCTGCGTCGATATTTTACGGCTTCCTCAATCTTTCCCACGTTATAATTTCGAATATCCCTTACTTTCTTCTTGTTGATCAGTTTTGGCAGTTCAGCGAATTCTATCTGATCTCTTCAGTTGGACACTTTCATGTTTTGTCGTTTCTTTATCAGGTCCTTTGTTTCTTGGGAGAGCTTACCTATTGGTTGCCTTGGTGCCCTACCTGCCACATCGATTGCTGCTTCTGAGATCAACCTAGTTACGGTTTCACTCATTACCTCTATGTTGTGTTTATCTTCCTTTTCTAAAGCTACATATTTGTTTGCAAGCACCAGCGTGAATTGGTCTGCTTTTACCCTTACTGCCTCTTGGTTGGATTGTCTCCTCTTGACTGATTTCACTCTTTCTCTCTTCAAATTGAGATAAATCCTAGACCTCACTAACCTATCGTCACTGCACTTTATACCTTACCGAACACTTGTACATCCTGCACTATGCTTGGATCGGCAGAGAGTGTGAAATCAATTTCATTCCTTGTTTCTCGATTAGGGCTTTTCCAGGTCCACTTATTGTTGCTGCGCTTCCTGAAAAAGGTACTTATTATTCGGAGTCTATTCCTTTCCGCGAATTCTACTAACATCTCTCCTCCTTCATTCCTAGAATCGATGCCATAGTTGCCAATTGCTTGCTCACCAACCGTCTTTTCCCCCACTTTTGCATTGAAGTCGCCCATGACTACAGTATACTGAGTTTGCGCCTTTCTCATTGTGAATTGAACATCTTTATAGAACTGTTCTATTTCTTCATCATCGTGACTAGAGGTTGGTGCGTAGGCTTGTACTACCTTCATTTTGTACCTCCTATTCAGCTATATTACGACGACTGCTACCCTCTCTATAATGCTGTAGAATTCATCAATGTTGCCTGCTATATGTTGTTATGGACTAGAAATCCTACCCCGGATTCTCTCTTATCTGGAAGACCTCTGTAGCAGAGGACGTGGCCGTTAGTCAGCTCTGTGTGCACGAGTTCTTCTAACCTCACTAAGGCCAATAATATCCCAGGCAATGCCTGATAATTCTTCAAATAGTCCCGCTAAGCTAGCCTCACTCGAGAGGGTGCGCGTGTTGAACGTTGCCAGGTTAAGTTTCCATTGGCGGCCTTTCCGCACCCAGAGATTCTTAGCACCTTCTGCCGCGTAGCAGGTCTGACCACCGCCTTGGTCAGGCGCTCCGCAGCCGCTGGGGACCGAGGTCCACGAGTTAAATGTGTTCAAGTTTATGCAGCCGATAAAACTACTATCCCTACTCCGTATTGCTCTCTACTAATTTGCTATCGCAATTGATGCTTCGCCTTTCGGGCGAAACTGCGACATTTTTTTAACTTAACTACGCATCTAGGGAAGGTATTCTCGAACGATCATTTTCGGAGGTACCTTCCCTTTCGCGACATTTTGTGTGACTAGCCCTGGACGTGTCGGCGCCTACGAGCGACAGCGTTCCTGGCATGCCACAAACGCAGGCAGGCTAACCAAGGTTGGCACAGTGCCAAGAACGCTGCTGCTTGCGACGCCGAAGGCATTGGAGGCTAGCCGCTCGATATCTAGCGAAAGTTGACACTAGGCGCAGCCCCTTTTATGGCAAACTCCGAGACCAAGCGCGTGCACACTGGGCCTTTACGTCAGTTATGACGTAGATGGTTGCTAGGCGACAGGTATGAGCTATTTTCGGTAGCTTCGGCGTGGCGGGAAAAGGTTTACCAGCTGCTGTGGTAGCTCGGTGCGGCGGCTGCGCGAGTGTTCACGTCGGTAGCCGTGGCTTGGCGGCGGCTGCTGCGTTGCTATTGCTTCGGCGCATGCGCGGCTAACCGAGGATGGGCCATTTGGTGCGCAGCTGTGGCTTGGTGGTTGCTAGGCAACGGTGCGGAGTTTTCTGCGGACTTCGGACGTTTGTCCTCCAGCTTTAACAGATTCGCTGTTTTAAAAGAAAGGTAACAAAGGCTTTAATTTCTTGTTTTGCATTTGAATAAAAAGAGTTGTAATTCTTCGTGTTTCTACAAAAGCAAACTTTTTCATCGCGAAAAAAAAATATACTTAACGTGGTGTGATACGGTCTGGCTGTTACAGGTGTTGCGATTTCATTGTTTCATTGCTCTTGATAATAATATTTTATAGTACTAACCTTGCTAGACTTGGGACTCTTGGTGTTCCAATAGAACCGGTAATACTGCGCGTGCGTGTCTATAAGGGTAACGTTGTGCGTTCTAATTTTATAGCAATTGCATCATTTGACCCTTTTTATTGCGATAGCAATTATATGGACACTCAAAAGCAGATTTCTGCCGTCGGCGTCGCCGTCGCCGTCGCCGTGAGGTTCCGTATGACGTCATTTGGAGATGAAATCGTCGCCGCGCGCCGAACGCTGTATGTGCGAGTGAAAGGGCGCGAGGGGCGCGTCTTTCACGGGGAGTGAACGCGCGGCGGAGAACAAACGCGCGTTCTGCGCCGTGCTCGCTTAAAGGGCTGCAGAAGTAGGCGTCTCTTTTCTCCTTTACAATCACCATATATGTAGAGCTAACGCGCCTTCTTCAGACGCGCGAGAGGCCGTGGGGGAGGGGGAGAGAAGGGAGGCGACGTTTAGCTGCGGCACCAAGTGCCTATTTATATCAGAGGCTCCAGCAACAGTCACCAACGCCGCACGCATTTTGAGCTAACGCGGGCAAAACGCCGATGGCGTCGACAACAGTTCTGCGTGTTGTTGCTACCAAAGCCGCTCACCTTACTTCGTATGACATTGCTGTGTTGCTATCGCATTCATTGCTTCGCCCTTAGGGCGAAACTGTGACATTTTTTTATTTATTACTCACACTGCCGATCACTTTATGGTCACTGCAGTACACTTAGATGGCTTCCACCTACACCGCATTCACAATGTTCTTCGTAGGCCTAAAATTATTCATCAAAAACTCTTCCGCGTGGGCTCGCGAGGGTTTATGTAGCAGCGCATTTCCCATCCTCATAATTTTCATGCCCACGTCAGAATATGCGCGTTTTAGCCAAAACCTACTTCTGCGTTAGTGTAATTTTTTGAGCTCTTCTTGCGGTAAGAACTATTTAGAACAGCCATTCTGTCGCGATAGCAATTAGGACACGCGTTCAGGCCGCCGCCGTTGTGATGTCAACGTAGCCATGAGCATGCGCGGTGGGCGCGTTAAGATTCAGAAGGGGTATGTAGATACGTCGTGTGTCTTGCTGCAAAAACGCAGAAGCGAAAACTAACGCTAAGTCACCATCAGCCAGCGTATGAGACCGGGCTAGCTGGTGTTTAATGTTTTTCGCGTTTTGCAACAACGTGGATCGCCCTCACGTTCCAACAATCGGCCCTGCGGAAACCAAGGCAGTGTTCTAGCTTCCACTGCCACCATGGCCGTGGTGCATACACTGGTCTTAGCGGCAAGGACCGTAAATGGTAAACTAAATCTAGCACGGACAAACGCTGACAGTTGTCTAAGTTTTCCCTCGCTCTCATCTCGTGTGCGCACAGGGGCTTTTTCTACAGCGCAGCTATATCTGCCTCGGTGAAACGTGCGTCCGTGCTGAGGAGTGGTGCCCGCAGGAAGCAGTGCGCATGCGCGAGAAAGAAAATACGAGTTGGAGAGGAGCTTGTAGCAACAGGAGAGGGAATGTCTGGGTCTTGCACGTCGAAGTACCACTTGTTGGTGACGTACATGCACCCTCGCAGCATCGGCGTCGAGTGCACACGCGCCAAGTGTGACGGAGCAACGCGAAATGGCACGTCTGGCTCTTTCGTAGCGTGGGTGTGACCAGTGTGTGACTTAGCGCAGACTGCGGGGAGTGCGCACGCGCTAAGTGTGAGGGAGCATGGGGTGAGGGAACGCCTGGTGCGCAGCCAATTGCGCGCTAGGCGTTGTAGCTCACGTGCAGATGTGAGCAAAAGTATGCGGACCACAGGCTCTCCGAAAAAACTGAATTTCTTCGTAATTAACAAGCATAAACTTGAATTGACGAGTGCACTGGAAATTTCGCAATGCCAAGTTTGGACTGCAATCCTCAATTTCAAGTTGCGTTCAAAGGCAGAGCAAAAAATTGGCTGTAGTTTAGCTCTGGTTCAACCTAGTCGAGTAGCGATAGCTACAGACACCCCGCAGCGCTTAGGCTTCCCTTGTAGTTAGACATGTTGGTATTAAACTTAGTGGTTTTCCACTAGACTAAGAAAGGAGAGACGTGGTCAACCAACGGGTAAATCCAACGGCAGGAGCGGTGGCCCGGCGGCGACCGCGACGAGCCAAGTCGCCGGAGAATCGAGGCCCGTGGTGTGACATTACACAGAGGGCGCAGCGAGAGCCCAACGGCTAAAACCCCTTAAAGGGCCCCTAAACAACCTCAGATGTTTTTTGAACATTTTAAGTAAACACGCGCACCGAGTTCAGAATGCCGTCACGATCAACGATGCCAAACGCTGGAGCGCTACGCGCCGCAGGCGCGCCACAAAAAAAAAAAAAAAAAAAAAAAAAAAAAAAAAAAAGAAAAAAAATGCCGTCCTCCTCTTCTGGCCTTACCGGTATCCCCAAAGGTCGTCGCGATGTCAGCAGGGTTAAAGCCCCTTGATCTTGAAAGTAGCGACACTCTCCTCCGCGCGCGCGTTTTCCTCCTCAATTCTCCTCGCCCGCCGGCTGCGCGCGCTGCGCACGGCACGCTATTGCGCCTGGGCTCCCGCGGACGGGCCGCAGAATTCGATGGAGGCGCATTATTTCGGGCCAGTTGCGTGCCCCAGTGGCGTAGAATATTTTGAAAAATGGTGATAACAGCATGGAGAATGCTGAAGGCAACATTTATGATGAGGCTGGTTTCATCTTAAAGCCGTATGAATGACACACACTGATGTAAAAGGAGCTTTGAGGCGAGTTCTATACTCCAGTTATTTTTTTATGCCACATGATACGCGGCTTTGTGCATCTGATCTAGTATTGCTTGTGGCAAATCGCTCTGTGTTTGGCAGTTTTTTCTTGCATGTGCGCGCATGTGCACCGCAGGTATTATATCCAGCTTGCCTTCTTATAATGAATTACTGGCGAGTGCATCGTCGATCCATGTGTTTGTCTCAATGTCAAAGTAGCTCTTGCGCTGTGGTTTCTGCATTGAATGGGACGGTTGCGCAATTTCTGTGCGATGAAGCGATGCCGGCAACCACTCATCGCTCACAATAACAGTAGCTCAGGAAAGGTATTTACAGATTATTCTTTAGGCGTCGGTGTCAATGAAGCTTAAAAAATACTCGGTATACCTATGGGAAAAGGCATTCTATATTTTTAGCAAAATAAACGCCTCTGGATAAGGTATTTTGATAGTTCACACTGACATACCGTTAAAATATGTAGTAGGATAGCTAAAATTGTGATTTTGATTAGCGGGGGGCCCTATTGCCGACGCATTGTATATAGATTGCGGGCAAGCATGCGGTGGTGACAGGATCTGCATAAAATATCATAGTTTCGTTGGCTGTGTCATTAAGCCACCGAGATAATTATTGCTGAAATTATTAGAGGCGGGACAAGGAGCAAGCAGCAGCAATCACTTACTACTGTCAGTTCGAGATTCATGCCGCTGTTGAGGGGGCTTCCTGTGCTTCACGACAGGTCGGTGGGTGAAAATTGTTGGAACTGCGTCAGGCTTTAGCTTTTTTTTCCAAGTTCTTGTAATATGCGTGGCTCAAATTGGTCTTTAGTGCAATGTAGCTAGAACATTTATCGAAGAGTTAATCACTCAGGCAGGGTGAATAAAACGCCCTTTATACAAGTACAAGTGCCTAATACACTGCAGTGGTAACCATCATTGCCTACACAATATTTCCTGCATTGCTACATCGTAACCATAATCATTATTTATTGCTTAACTTCATAGTCAAAGCGCATTGATACAATGACATCGGCTCGAGTTACATGGATGGAAAAGGTTTACCCACAGAACAAAAGCGAATAAAGGTGATTTAACGCATTCACTATTAAAGCGAAAATTCGCGGCCCCCGCCTAGAAGTCGATATCAACAGCAAGGGTGCGCGATCATGTGAACACCTCCTGCACATTGCCTGTATGCGTGAGACAACCACATAATAATCGTCACCCACTCACGCATGCATGGCAGCCCAGTTCAAAGCAAATTCAAGAACTGAAAAAGATCACCAGGTGTCCTTAGCTATCGCCTAAAAGACTCGAATGCGAGTTTTGTACAATCTATTGTAATTCACCTCAATCCACACTAATCCACCTTCACGCACCTTATTCGACCTTAACCCACTCTAACCTTCCTTAATACACCTTGATAGAACTTCATCCACCTCAATGCACCCTAATCGTCCTTAATCCACATTATTCAACCTTAAACCACCCTAATCCTCCTTAATACACTTTAATCGACCTTAGTCCAGCTTAATCTTCCTTCATGCACGTTAATCGACGTTAATCCACCCTAATCTTCCTTATTATATTTTGATCCACCCTAAACCACCCTAATCCAGCTTAATCGTTCTTAATCGACCCTATCCCTCCTTATTTAACCTTAATCAACTTTAAACACCTTAATACAATCGTTAATCAGTCAGGAATTTACTTTGCTAATCATTAATAATTTATTATACACGGCTGGACATGATTTGACTCGCTTCTGGCCTTCATTAGGTCACGTTACTTTCTGTACCTCAAATGCTCACCTTGAAACATATCCAACTAAGGGTCTCGCCTTAAAAGGTGGACTAGCTGGCGCTCATCACCTGCAATACCACAGGTATACTTGCCACTATTTTTTGGGGGCCCTGCATTGATTGTATTTGTGGCTGACACACACATCCAAGTAAGCTGTAAATAGCTCCTCTACAAGCTGCTATTTCGATTTTCAGTAAAACAGGCAACGGATCCTAACAATCACGAAAAGTGCGATCGAGAGGCTGTATCGTCGGGTATATCTGTTCAGTGGAAAACAGAATCTATAGTGCTCCATTTCCGATTGAATAAGAGTTGACGACGTGCGAGGTGATGTAGTCCCAGCAGAATATTCAGCATTCTGAGGAGAAGCCCATTTTTATGCAACGTATAAATTGCCGCAGCAAAAACGCGAATGAGCAGGCCGGAAGAATTGAAAAACTGCAGCGTTAGGGGTTGCTTTGATACGAGCAATAAGAAAGGCGCCTTACCTCGCAAACAACACTGTTCCTTGTCGGGACAAAGTTCTTCCGGCCAATGTTGTGCAGCCACTGCTTGTTGCGCTTTCCTTGCGGTATCGTAAAAACTGCATAGCCATCATCACGCATCTTGCTGCAGTTATATGCGCAGCAGCACGGCATAGCGCCAGCAGACAGTGCTCGAAACAGCGTGCAATGTTAGCGCGCGACGTTCTCTATACGCCGAGCCAGCCGAGCTGAGGCGCAAAATGGCGCGAATGAAAAAGCAAAACACAAGCAAAACGCAAGCTCCGCTCGTTTCCAAGCACGACGGCAGGGAGACCAATCACCGTGCCGGAAAACGCGCCCAAGGCCGTCTGTCGCGGAGGGGACTCGCAAGGGGCGAGGAGGAGGCGAGGAGAGGCGAGGAGGTCGCGCGCCAGCGGCAAAGTACAAAGAGTGGCGGTACTTTCCTACATCAAGGGACTTTAAGCAGGGTGAATCTGGTGATGTGAGTGACGATGACGATGCCCATTTATCGAACAAGAACCTACGATTTCGGTTTGTCTGCTATAGCAGGTACGCGCGTTCCCTGCTTTTCCTCGTCGATTTGCTCGCTTGGGCTTCCTTGCGAGTCGGTAATTACAGCCCGAAACGCAAGTGCGAAACGGTTCGGGTTCCAACACAGTCGTTCTTAGCGGTCTGATTAGCTGCGCGAACAGAGTGCGACAGTGTTGGCCTTTCCAGACGTGCGCGCAAGACAGGCTTCGCAAACACGGGCCGGCACCGCAGCAACAGCGGGTAGTCGAGAATCGTTGAGTTCAGGTCCACGTTACCAGCACGGTAACTCGCCGCACGCCGTTTTCCATTCGCGGGCCGCCATTCGACAGCGGTTCTTGCTCTCAAACGGCGAGCTTTCCTTGCCGTACGTAGAGAGGATGAGACCGCGGGTCTCATTTGCGCCCCAGCCTCACCGCCGCCGATCGCTCGACGGCGCCGATATCGTCGCTAAGCCTTTTCCGGTTCCCTTCAAAGCTAAAGCGGACGGCGCTTCGAAATGAATTACCAAGGCTCACAAGCTTCAATATTTTGTTATCGTTGTCATTGCTCTTCGCAATAATTGTACACAAAAAGAAAAAAAAAAATCACAGCATATCCACGGGGTGAATGATGATGAGTGGGCGAAGCTCCGGAGGGAATCATCGGATCTCCTGCTTAAGGGGACGCTAGCACAAACGCGTTAGAAACGTGCAGTACTCGCTAGTAAGGGGGAGCGGCCACAGCGTCTTACGCAGCCATTTACACATGCCGGAACGTGCACCGCGTTTGCCGACGCCATCACATGACTGCTGAGAGAGTATACCCCCCGTATTCATAAACGCTCCTCGACTTGAACTTGACTTGCCACCGCTTTGGGCAGCGCGTTCGAAACGCGTTGAAGGTAAGGTGGAGAGGCCACAGCGTCTTACACCAGCTTCTTACACGGGCCGTAACGCGCTAGCACAAACGCGCTAGAAACGCGGCCTTTCGTTAATGTTGGGTATTTATTGCCATCGTGGTGCGTTTGTCCATGTCCGCTTCGTGGCGTAGTGGGCTAACGCCGCGCGCTCGGAAGCGAGGGGTCCCTGGTTCGATTCCGCGCTACGGACACAACTTCGGAATTTTTTTCTCATTTTTCTCAGACTGGTTACACACTACTACTACTACTACGACGGGGACGGAACGGGTGCCGCTATGAGGAGCTTCGCCCCTAAAATACGATGATGTTAGCGGCGCCGTCGGCTGCGATGCGAGCACAGCCGAGCCGGTCGTCTCCCGTGGGTAGCCGTGCAGTCGATGTTTTCGTTGCAATGGCGGAGGCGCGCAGCTTCGCGCTCGTCGATTGGCCCGTTGATCGTGCAGCGGGCGGGGCGCCAGCCGAACTGACGTCTACTTTGGACACCTCTGGCGCGGTAGACGTTCTACGGCACTGGAGGCTGGTTTGCCGTCGGTATAGGTGCCGCTCGCATGGACGTGCCTTAACCGGAAGTAGGCAGTGTTTTGAGAAGCGTTTTGGCGATGACGTATGTCACGTGACATTTCGAAAAGCACTCGGCGAGGAGGGGAGACCAGCCGAAGAGGAGAGTAGCGAAGGAAAGAGCGAACGAGCGAGGGCCGTCTTTCGATCATCAAACGCGTGTTAACTCCGCTATTACGGCACCATTTCGAAAAATTCTCGCGGCTACGTGTTTGTTGTAGACCCGTGCACAACTGCAACACCACAATTAAATATCGACCTCTGGGTGGTTTAGGGGCCCTTTAATATAGAAAGTAGCGACACTCTCCTCCACTCCCGAGTTTTACTCCTCGATATCCTCTCCCAGCCGGCTGCGCGCTCTCTGCAAGGCACGCTAAGAAGGTCGCCGTGTGGGCTACGGACCTATGCGTTGGCTGGCGCCCGCGAGCGCGCCTAGGTGGTCGTTTTTTTTTACGTTCTAGTATTAAACAAAAACGCGAGAAAGTTGTGGGACATGATTGACCCTACCGTGAGCTCCCATAATCTCGTTTGCGCAATAAAATCGTTAAGTACGAATGCTTGCGCCATGAACAATAACTGAGTGATATTGTGACGGAAGCGAGATGGAGGCCAAGGGTGTATTTACAAAATATATACAGAGGAGGCTAGGGCAAGGGACGTCCGATCCGGGCCAAGAGCTAGAGTCTTCATCGTCGTCTTTGTCGCGCTGCCAAGCATCGCGTTGATCCATGTATGGATTGCTCCGTAACAATATTGTTACGCGCTATGCCGAGCATAGAAGAATGCGCCAGAAAGACGGTGAAAACGACGATCGGGGGCAGCGCTCGTGTTGTTGTTCTGCCACCTTGCCTGCAGCCGTCTCTCTCTGTATACATCTTGTAAATATAATTTTTCCTATCCCTTTTTGCTACTCTCATCCCCGTGGCATATTGGTGGAGGTGCGGGGTACCCACACGGTACAACGGAGCTCTGCAGCGGCCGACGCTTGGCTTTATCCACGATGGCGGAAGAGGTGTCTGCGCCCACCGAGGCAGCTGCAACGACAACGGTCGTCCTGGCTCAGCTAAAAGACCCAGGCACATTCTGCGGGACTGACAGCGTCGACATCGATGACTGGCTACCCCTGTACGAGCGTGCAAGTAAGAATAATCACTGGGATGAGACGATCATGTTGGCAAACATATTATTTTACCTCAAAGGAACCGCGAAAGTGTGGTTTCAGAATAATGCAGACGAAATTGGGAGCTGGGATGCATGCAAGGAAAAGATGCGTTCCCTGTTCGGCAAGATCGCAGGTAGAAAGGCAGCAGCAAAGAAGGAGCTGGCATCTCGTGCACAGACAGCGACAGAGTCATACCTGACTTATATACAGGACGTGCTTGCCCTTTGCCGCAAAGCCGACGATGGCATGACGGAGTCTGAGAAAGTGGGCCACGTGTTAAAGGGCATAGCAGATAATGCCTTCAACCTGCTAATCTGCAAAGACTGCGGCACCATTGATGCTATCATCCAAGAGTGCAAGCGCTTTGAGGCCGCCAAAAGTCGACGCATTGCCCATAATTTCGCTCGACTTCCGAACACGGCAGCAACGTGGTCCTGCGAAGGTGTACCTGAGCCGTCGGCGCCGCTTATCATGGAACACGTGAAGAATATCATCCGACGTGAACTTGACGCTACATCTCCTGCTTCTACGTGCGGCCGTACATGTGACCATAGCTCCCAGATAGTGCCACTAGTCCAAGCTATCGTTCATCAAGAGCTCTCCAATGCTGGCCTGGACTCTGCGTGCGCCGCAGCTGCTTCCCAGCCGATCGACCGCCGTCCTTCACTTTCGCACGCCCAAGGTCAAAAGCCGCCATTCCGTACTCGCAACCCAGCCGAGTGGAGGACTGCTGATGACCGTCCCATTTGCTTTAACTGCCGTCGTATTGGACACGTGGCCCGCCATTGTAACAGCCGGTGGTATTGGTATCAGGCTCCCTATGGAAACAACCGTCGCCCCGACATGGATCATGGCTGATTTCATCCCTACCACGAGCATCCCCAAACCACCACTGAAGACGCTCCCTCCATGCCGTATCGTCGTTCCCCATCCCCACGTGGTCACCAGTCCCATTCGCCGTTGTCGCGTCGCCAATCATCTCGCTCGCCCCAATTCCTCCGCCCTACGTCGCCGATTTAACGACTCCCGCGGGAAAACTGCAGCTCCCAGAGGTGATGCTGCATCGACGACGCGCCTGCCAAATCCTCTGACCACACCACAGACCAGACGGAACCTGATAGACGCTAAACTGGATGACGCGTATGTTGTCGCCCTAGTGGACACTGGGGCTCAGATATTGGTGATGAATTCGGGGCTTCGTCGCCGCCTTAAGAAGGTCCTACACCACCCACAGTACCGCTCATTCTTGTCGCCGATGGCGGAACGTTTCCCGTGCTAAGGATGTGCTCCGCGCGAATAAGTGTTGCTGACCGATCCACAAGCGTACTACTTGCCGTGCTCGAGAAATGCTCCCATGACCTCATTCTCCGTATGGATTTTCTATCTGCCCATTCTGCCCTTATTGACTGTGGAAACGGCTTGCTTCAGCTAGACCTACTGTGCTACCACGACGCTCCTACTACACGCCAAACGCGCTTGTGCTCAGTGGATTATGTTCGTCTACCTCCTCAAGCTGTTATTTATGTGAACTTGCGGTCTTGTTCGCCCATTCCCGATGGCGATTACATCTTGACCCCGATCGTAGACGTCTTATACGCCAAAAATATCGCTCTTCGTCATACCCTTATTAGAGTTACGGATAATCACACGTCTCTACCCATATTGAACTTTAGCTGGTGCACGCCACTCATCCCAGGCGGCATGACTCTAGGCCACATTGCTTCTATTGATGAGTGTGGCGTTTCTGCATTCGTCACCGACGCTTCTTTATCCTCTGCTCCTTCCTCTTACTCGCACAATCTCGTCGACCGTGATATTGACAAGATGATTGCGTCTGACCTCCCTGCACAGACAGCCGATATGCGGCGCATATTGATGTCCTACCACGACATCTTTGGCTTCAATGACCGTCCTTTGGGACAGACATCTGCGGTCACTCATAAGATTAATACTGGGGACGCCAGCCCAATCATACGACGTCCTTATCACGTGTCCCACGCCGAGCGAGAAGTGATACAGCGTGAAGTCGACAAGATGCTCACCAAGGCCGTCATTGAACCTTCATTCAGTCCATGGGCATCACCGGTCTGTCCTAGTTCAGAAGAAAGATGGCAGCTGGCGCTTCTGTGTCGACTACCGCCACTTAAACAAGGTAACGCGCAAGGACGTCTACCCTTTGCCGCGGATCGATGACGCTCTCGACTGTCTACACGGCTCTGCCCACGTTTCTTCTATCGACCTGAGGTCAGGCTACTGGCAGATCTCCGTCGATGATCAAGACCGTGAAAAGACCGCATTTGTTACGCCCGATGGACCTTACCAGTTTAAGGTCGCCCTTTGGACTGTGTAATGCCCCAGCCACATTTGAAAGGATGATGGACTCCCTCCTCCGTGGATACAAATGGTCAACTTGTCTCTGTTACCTTGACGATGTCATCGTGTTCTCACCGGCATTTGACAGTCACCTTAGCCGATTGTCGGCAGTTCTTGCAGTTTTCAGGCGAGCAGGGCTTCAGCTCAACTCTGCCAAATGCCGTTTTGGCCGCCGCGAAATCTCTGTGCTTGGCCACCTTGTGAATGCTGAAGGCGTGCAACCTGACCCAGAAAAAATTCGTGTTGTCAAAGACTTCCCTATGCCACGTTTCACTAAAGGCGTACGGAGCTTTGTCGGCTTGTGCTCCTATTTTCGAGGTTTTGTCAAGAACTTCGCCAATGTTGCCCGTCCACTCACGCAACTCTTGAAGAAGGAAACGTCATTTTCTTGGGGTTCTGAACAGGCCACTGCGTTTCACACGCTCACGACGTTACTTCGTCACCACCCATCTTGGCCCATTTTGACCCGTCAGTCCGGACTGAACTTCACACCGACGCCAGTGGACATGGCATCGGCGCTGTTCTTGCCCAGCAGCAACAAGGACGCGACCGCGTTATCGCCTATCCCAGTCGCCTTCTTTCCTCTTCAGAGTGCAAATTTTTGACCACTGAGCGCGAGTGCCTGGCACTAGTTTGGGCTGTCAGAAAGTTTCGAATATACTTGTTTGGCCACACCTTTTCGGTCATCACAGACCACTATGCGCTTTGCTGATTGTCTTCCCTCAAAGATCCTACCAGATGACTTGGTCGCTGGGCACTGAAACAGCAAGAATACAGCTTTGACGTCACTTACAAGTCTGGCAGACTGCACCAGGATGCGGACTGCCTATCCCGTCATCCAGTGGACCCTCCCGACTTGTCAGCGCACGATTCGGACACCTGTGTTTTCGCGATATCCGATTTATCCGACATACGCAGCGAACAGATCAGCGATGCCAATTTGCGGTCAATTATCCGCCGTCTACGCTCTCATGACTGTGCCCCGTCCCTACAATTATTCGTGCTTCGTGACGGTATCTTATACAGACGCAACACCAGCCCCGATGGCCCAGAGCTTCTACTGGTTGTTCCCGAAACACTCCGTTCCACTGTCCTCGAACAGCTTCATGATGCCCCAACCGTTGGACATCTCGGAGCAACTCGCACGTACGATCGCGTTCGGCGTCGGTTCTTCTTGCCAGGCCTCCACTGCTCTGTGCGCCAATACGTTGCGTCTTGCGAGTCTTGCCAGCGCCACAAGCATCCATACTTGTCGCCAGCCGGTCCTCTTCAGCCCATCGACATTCCCAGTGTCCCGTTCTACCGCGTCGGCCTTGATCTCATCGGGCCATTCCCAACATCTCTGACTGGGAACAAGTGGATTGCCGTCGCTACGGACTACGCGACACGATACGCTATCACACGGGCACTACCGACAAGCTGTGCCACTGACGTTGCGGAATTCCTACTTTACGACGTCATTCTTCACCACGGCGCTCCTCGACAAGCTGCTGACTGACCGTGGTCGCTCCTTTCTGTCCAAAGTCGTCGACAACATTCTTCGTTCGTGTTCCATCCGTCACAAGCTAACCACTGCCTACCATCCGCAAACCAATGGGCTTACCGAGCGCCTCAACCGCACGCTGACCACAATGCTCTCCATGTACGTTTCCTCAGACCATCGTGATTGGGACAGCACCTTGCCTTATGTGACATTTGCCCACAACTCGTCACGCTATGACACCGCTGGCTTTCCCCCCTTTTATCTCTTGTTAGGCCGCCATCCCACATTGCCCTTTGAGACTCTTTTACCATCACCTGTGCACCCTGTTACCGACTACGCCCGCGATGCAACTTCTCGGGCTGCAACGGCTCGCCAGATTGCAAGGGATCGTCTTTATGCCTCCTAGCTGTCCCTGAAGGCCCGCTACGATAGCCATCACAGAGTCGTTAATTATACTGCGGGCTCTGTGGTCCTCCTCTGGACGCCTTGCCGCCATGTTGGCTTGTCGTCAAAGCTTCTTTCCCGATACTCCGGACCTTACAAGGTCCTACGTCAGATCACTGACGTCACGCACGAGATCACCCCATTGGACAGTGGATCATCTGCCGCGTCCGCCACTGATATCGGGCACGTCTCCCGCCTTAAGCCTTATGTTGCTGGACACGTTCCTACGGCTCCTTAAGCGCCGAGACGGCGCCCTCGACGGCGGGGGTTCTATGTTACGCGCTATGCCGAGCATAGATGATTCTTCTATGCCGAGCATAGAAGAATGCGCCAGAAAGACGGTGAAGACGACGATCGGGGGCAGTGCTCGTGTTGTTGTTCTGCCGTCTTGCCTGCAGCCGTCTCTATCTGTATATATCTTGTAAATATAGTTTTTCTTATCCCTTTTTGCTACTCTCATCCCCGTGGCAATATTATAGCCCACATAGGCTTTGGAATTTTAATACCGGTCGTATTAATAGCGCACAGGTTTGATGGTAGAATATTTACATTGTATCTTTGTACATTCCTCAATATATTTCAGCCCACTGACGTTGTCCTACATGCATATTTTATCCAGTGCATGATTTTCGCACAAATTCTGTTTATGAAGCTGCTCCCGAGTGGTTTTAGAGGCACGATAATTTCTTGGTGCCTCGGAATGATTTGCTTGTTGAATAAAAAAACACAGCTGTTTAAAACACAATACCATTTTTTTCATGATCTCGAGGGAGAGAAAATTTTACCTATTATTTGGAGAAGTGGCCTGGCCAAGAGGTTTAACTTGAAATATCTGGATGATTACTCGCGCCAACGGATAATTAGATTAAGTTATGGAAATATTACGTTCTCTGGATAAAGTATCTAGGCTAGTCCCTCGATGGCACTTTAGGAGGCCTTCATATACCCGTGTCGAAACAATATTTAGCGCTGTAAAGCCTTGCCATAAAAAACGTAATAATTTTGTGATTGACAGTTGGTAAGAAATAATGCGTACTATTTTCTAAATATCCGAGGTCGTGAACCTGGAAATATTTTTCGAAATATATCTCTGTGTATATATATATCTTAGATCACCTGTGAAGGAAACCAGCAGTCGGCGAAACCAAGGCAAGCATACGGGAGTGTTTCTACCTTTTTTATGTTGTGGTGTTAAATTCTTCGAAATTGATTGTGTAATCATTTATGAAAGAAATAATTGATTAGGAGGTTCGATCACGGTCCACGTGACACCTGCAGTAATACGGGACGTACTACGTCCGCCATTATGGATGAGGGTGGCGCTCGTCAACACTCTCGAGATTAGCTTACACTAGACATAAATACCCAGAAAAGGTGAAGATTGGACAGCCGTCGCCGTAGCTCAGTTGGTAGTGCACTGGACGCGAAATTCGGAGTTCGTGGGTCGGATCCCACCGGCGGCGCATGGTTGTTTTTTCTTCTACTTTCTAATGATTTATTTCTTTCATGAATGATTAGACAATCAATTTTGAAGTATTTAACATCACTACTGAGTAAAAATAGAAACACTCCCCTATGCTTGCCTTGCTTTCACCGACGGACTGTTTCCTTCATGTGTACGTCATAATGAGAGCCTGAAATCCCTCCCCCTCTTTGCAGATCACCTGTAGCGAGTCAAGGCTCGCGTGAAAAGGCATTTCTCTGGCTCCATCCTCACATGACGCTAGATATCATAAGAGCGCTAGCGTTTTGGTAGCGCTAGCTTGGCTCGCAACAGAGGGAGGCGGCCTGTTAATGGCGCCGACGAAAAATGAAAACACAAGCAAAGCGTCATTCGGCTCGCGTAACCCGGGCAACGGCCCGGGGGGCCAATCATCGCTCAGAAAAGCGCCGGGTCGAGAGGCGGGAGAATAGGTCGTGCGTGGGTTTTCGGCGCGGCGGCAGAGCTCTAAGAATGTCGGTACTTTCAAATTATCAAGGGACTTTACCAACGGCATGCAGGAGCGGTGGCCGCGCCGCGACCGCGACGAGCCGAGTTGCTCCCAGTGCGGCCACGGCTCAAAGTGCGGTGATGGCGAAGAGGCGAAAACCTGGCGTATTGTACCTATCGCTACAAAATTTGTTTTATCGCCCAACTCTTGGTCCGTTCGCGGCGCCGAAGAACGGCGCCGCGAACAGTGCCGGGAGTCCGCCCGCCACCGCCGTGCCGCCAATGTCAAACCTGTCGGTGTCTTCATTGCTCTGCATAAAAGGGCGATAAAGTGACACATAATTGCGTACCAGAGTTCAGAAACGCTGTAATATACCCGCGTGATAAACCTGAAGATAAACCCCCGTGGCCGCCCCTTTTCAGCTTCGTTGTTGAACCATCTTCACATAGTGTAAGGACCGCAACATTTTTGTCAATAAAATTCATTCTCACTCTCTTGCACCAACAAGGTGTGACGCCGGTAACGCCGTCGCCAAAGATCCTCATCATGCCAGCCTTGTGACAACGCCTTGTATTTGCCAACCCGTTGTTCCTCTCACGTAGCAGCAGCAGTTGTCTCCCGTACTGCATCGCGCTACGTTGCGTACAAAGCCGCGCACAGAGCGCGAGCGCAACGCTGAACCTTGTTAATTACGGCCAATGATTCGCTTTTGGGTGAAACTGCCACTTTTTAAATGGAAGTCTGCAGCAAAACCCGGTATTCAGTGTCCAGTGCCATGTCGGATTGTGGGCCCAGTGTCGCGCGCATGATTCTGTGGAGCTGTCAAAGCGCGGAATGCTGGGAGGCGCTGGGTGCGGGGCACTGGTGTGAAATGCAGATCTAGAGCAAAAAAATGCGCGGTGCCTGGATACCGTATATGTTTTTTTTTAGATACAGGAAGCCACAGAAAGCGCTTTATTGCAGTAAAAAACAAAAGCAATAAAGTAAAAAAAAAAACATACCACCACTAGGATTCGGTCGTCCGACTTACCGACCTACAGATCGCAAGCCCAGTACCTTCCCACTATGCCAAGCCGGTACGTAGTTATCCACGAATAAGTGGCCATTATCAACACGCAGATGTAGTTTGTTTCGCTCAGACATGTCTCGCACAGACTTGGTAGATGCGCTATCGCCGCGCAACTAAAACTCACGCCTCTATCACAAAGCAAAAGTTGTCCGTATTCAAGGTATGTATGCCTGGAAGTGCTGCAACACTGATTTGCTGTTGCGATTGGTACTTTAACTTCGAAAAAAAAAAGTCCTAAATGAACCGCGGACCCGGGACGCTGTACGGGCTGTTATTTTGACCGCCGTTTCTTGTTCTTCGCGCAAGGGAAATACAAGATTTCCTTAGTTCACAGTGCGTTTCAATCGACACGTCTATGTAGTCATATATCTCCGTCAGAGGAGCGTCGGTTAGTGCGACTGGCATCCTTCGGCGACAACACATGTGAGCATGTTTGAAACGTGTTACATCGGCGCTCATCGCTTGTTGTGCTGACACTGTAGACACGAAAAAATTGTCTGTTTAAAAACACCGATGGGAAAGCTGAAATATAGAGTGATTTATCCTCGTTAGACTTGTTGATTCCTGAGCCAAGACGGCCGATAGAGTGCAGACGCACTCTACGGCTACAGTAGGCCTAACCTTCGGTGGAAGCCAACGATCTCGGCGCGGGTACCTTGCGAATGCTAAAATGTTTGTATTTGAGCCTCATAGTCTCTTAAGCATTATATTTTAGTGCACTAGGGAAAAGTGGAAGCGCACGAATCGCCTCAGCTTTGTTATCGGTGCGATAATATCAATCAGCGGCAGGCTTCCTGGGGTCCGTTCGAACGCGTCTGAACGGCTGCTGGGTTTCGTGTCGACTGCAGAACACTGCGGCAACACGCAGTCATCTATTGCGTACAAACTACTAGAAAACGAGGAGTTACCTGCCGTTTGGGTAATTTTGTTCAAGAATATAGCTATCTGCACAGTAAAACGGCAAATGCACAAAACGAAAGTGATCTTCGGTGTCGCACATTATTAGGCAGCTCACTCACCTTTATTCCAAGCGGCGACACGAAACAGACATTTATGACCTCCAAATATAGCGTTATCTATAGGATAGCAGTCTAGTATCTCCCGATACAATTGTATCAAGCATTTAATAGTCATCTGCGCCGATACTCCTTGGGTGCTGGAAACCAAGCGGCACAAGCGCAACCAGCGCAGTTTCCAGTATACGAGCCAGTGAACTCCAGCGACAACCAGCGCGTGTACCACGCGCAGCAGTGCGCCCCAGCAGTGAAACCAGCGTCTCGTCCAGTGTGACCAGCGTGTGTATCCAGTGTGTCCAGCGATCTCACCGGAGTCCCAGTGACTCACAGCAAGCGCCAGCGCCCCCAGTGCGATCCAGTGTCAAAACACGCGCTGGTTTCAGACTGGAAGGCGCTGGAAGAAGCTGGTATTCGCAGTAGGGAAGCTTTCTTGGCCTCTTCTCCCCACTTTCCGGGCGCTGCTGCTGCTGTTATGGTCTTGCTCGCCACGCGCTGCTCGGTTTGTTGCAACAGCCCCAGATGGAGTTCGTTTCCATGCATTATGGCCGGCGACGCCGCGGCAGCGTTTCACAGTTTGTGCGTATGGCACGTGATGTGCTTGCTTTCCTATGCCACAGAAAATACAGGTGCTGGGCTGGGATATTGTAAACATTTTATAATCGTCCATAGCCTGAAGAGAGCGCTTGCAGCTGGCATCTCAACAGCATGCTGGCCACGTATACAGAAGGAGCACGTAAACACGCGCCAGCAAAATGGCTCCAAAGCGTGCACCCAGCGTCGATGACACCCAGGCCCGAAAGAAGCGTCGCGCGGAACAGGAGCGTCTCCGTTACTCAGCGAGACGTGGGGCACACTTCGAGTGTATGCTGGCTCGAAGACGTGAGGCAAGGCAAAGACGCGTGGTGGCCATGAAAGACGACGAGTGTCGGGAACAACACTACCAGAATGAACAAGCTGAAGAATAATTATGGTCATTCAAAGCAAACAGCATACAAAGCTTCGCTTACATCGATTCTCACCGTGCGTGGGATGCGCATATTGTTCAGCTACATTGGCCGTATTCTCGCCGTTTCGCAGTGGTCGGTGGCCGCACCGAGAGCTGAGCCGTTGCCTAGCAACCGCCGCAGCTGGCAGCGCCGCGCCATCTGGCATGACGTGAGAGGAGGAGCCGGCGAAACCGCGAGCTGAGCCGTTGCCTAGCAACCGCCGGCGTTGCATCGTATTGACCCTTTTCGCGAAGCAGTTTGTTTTAGAGAAACGAGATGACGCTTACGGCGGCGCGCCAAACCTCTCCTCAGCGACCGCGCACGAATACGAAACCATTACCGCTTCTACCTTGCTTATGTGCAATGAGCTGTCGGAAATGCGACTCAGTTTTCGCTAACGCACTGTGCTCCATTCACTCTGGTTTGAATTCTGTGGATTGAAGACGTATGCAGTAGTTGGCTGCAAAAATAGCGACTGGCATATTAAGGAATGTAATGAGTATGTGGGGCCAAGTTTGCGGACCGCTGCTGCAATTGTCCGTACGTGTTTCCGGCACTTCGAGATGTACGGCTCTACTCGAGGATACATAAATTCGCTCATCCGCCTGCGTTGTAGTGCTAACCTTCAAAGAAAGGGCTTCAGCCCCGGTACGTCGGCAAGAGTGAGTAATGCTCTTTAAACAATGATAACGGGAGTAGCGCCGCCTCCTGTCATAGTAGCACTGGTGCACAGTATTTACGCACATCTACCCCAACCAGCACGGAAACTTACATCCACTCTTTCGCCAACGTGTCAAGAATAAGTCAATGGGCGCACACTTGGATATATGCGCACTATATACGCACAATAGGTGACGGTACTACATCGATAGTGCATGAATGGTCGAAGCTGAATGTTTCTTGACGGTCCACAAGAGTAAGCCAGTTACTCGCGATAATACGCATCTGCTACAAGGTATTGCATGTGCAGACCAGCTACGTTTCAAGCCTTGTGCGCAGCAAGAACAAATTTATCGGAACTGAGCACACCCGCGAGCGATTAGGCAAAAAATAAGCAGATAGTGGCCGCACCGAGGAACTTCACTGTATCCGAAACTGACAAGCCGCTGCTTCAAAATATTTGCCAAATGAAGTACAAGGAGCAAAGCACACTAATCCTGATTCTATTCATGAGCGGTACGTTTGGATAGATTGAAATACATATTTAGCCCCGCTTTTAGAACAAGCACAATATACGCTGCTTGCGCCGTTTGAGCATAGGTTAATCAGCTTCAAAAGCGCTTTTGCATGTCCTCTGAAGCTGTGATTAAAGCTTCGTGTCGTTCACCCAGTCACCGTTTACGATATCTCCCAAAACAGATGTTTTCTAAGCCGCGCCGGCGTCACACACTTCCCTTGTAAACAAGGAGGCAACGGAGGCAGTTGAGGCAAGCAATGGGCGCGTCACCACGTGATAAAACATGGCAGCGCCCATGGGATCGCCGCGAAAAGGGTCAGTAGAAGGGGCGGCTCGGTGGGATTCGTCGGCAGATATGAAAAGTGAGTAGGAGAGACTGAAAAAAGCCAGCCTTCGTCGTCGGAACGAATCCAAGAGGAGGCAGCGAGCCGAGGAGACGGAGGAAGAAAGAGCCGCACACCTCGAGAAGCGTCGTAAGTACTAAGCGGCCAGGCGAGTGCATTCACATGAGGATGGTTCGTCGTCTAGTTCGGCATCTCGTGGCAGGGCCGCGGATCAACCACTTAATGAAACCAGGAGGAGGCAACGTGCTGCAGGAACGACGAAGAACGGGCTCGGCGTATCGAAGTGAAGGAGTGAAGGCTCGCCCTGTGACGGACCATGCGACTGGGCTCGCTGAAAGTTAACTGCGACGCGCATGTTCCAGACAGACTTTACAGACAATCCGTTTGGATTTTCGTGTGACGTTCGCGAAAGGCATTGGAGGGCGGCATAACCGTAGCTCTCGCTACGCACACCCAGGAATAACTGAGTTCAGCCACATCCAATTTTTTATACAAGCGTGTATAATCCTTGCTGTGTACAACATATGGTACCCAAGTATTTCTACACAAAGTGTCTTGGATAATATAAAACTAACTCAGCCTTTCCTTCCGTCGGCCTCCTGTTGTTTACGGTTCACGTGCGCTGTCTGAAAAAGCTTTCTCGCAACGTTTTATGGTCACTGTAATTTCGTTTTAATGTATTTGGATACACTACCTAAGCAGCATTTATGAGGCATCTACACTGAGCTTCTCCAGCCTGCTCGGTCCGGTCCCGTTCATACATTCGCTGACCCGGCCCGGGCCCGTTCATACAGTCGCTGGCCCGCTCCGGGCCTGGTCATACAGGCACTGAACCGGCTCAGGCCTAGGCTTTGAGCCACTGGTCCCAGCTGGGTGCAGGCCAAGAAATTGAGCCCATGCAGTTCTTAGTTCTGTTGTGCAAGAGCTCGTTCATGCGTGCACGCAGTAAGGAAAGATAGGACATATATAAAGAAACATATCGCACTTAGGAATCTAGGCTACCTGGGCGCACTCTCTCTGGGTTGTTGGGATCTCTAGCGCTATCCCACCACGAAGTGATCACGCGCCGGGGAATGTCTTCGCGACATGCAGCCCTCCTTCAGAGCTACTTTGAGGTTGCCCAAGCTTTGCGTGCAGGGTGAGAAAAGTTGGAATGCGATTCAACCTCCAGTTGAAGTCGATGAAAGACAGCCTTCTTGAGCACGTTAGGGGTGAGATAGGGGTGGGGCCACTGCACACCGCAGTTTATCGTGTCACTGCTCGCGCTAACGATTCCTCGAGATCGGCCCACATTTTGACGTATGACGTTTTATTTATTTTAAATAACTCGCGGGATTCAGCTTGTCAAAACTACGATCCGATTATGAGCCAATTGGAGAAAAAAAAATTTAAAGAATGCCGAGGGTGAGCCGACCCAAAAGCAGAAAAGAAATTCGGCCAGATCCTGTCACAAGGTGGAAGCTAGGTGTCTGCCATGGCATGGCATGTCGCGTCTCAGCTGTTTATTTGAAACACACACGTAGTTCAGACATACATACATAGAGTAAGAAAGGGGAAAAAGAAGTATAGAACTGGATAGAGAAAGGAATGACATAGATCGAACAGCAAGGGAAAGAAAAAAGAAAGAAAGAAAAAGGAAAGAATAAGGAAAGAACAGAAAAGAAAAGAAAGAAAGAAAAAAAAATTAGAGCAAACATCAGCAGCAATGGTCCAGATAGCACAGTTGGCGTGCATGAAGAAGACGTCCAGGAGGCATCAGCAGTACCGCCAGTCCGGGCCCGTGACACCGAGCAGGACCCAATGACACCAATGACGGACGGCCTGGAAGGCTAGTTCAGGGATGACTTTTAGGCTCAAAGAAGGAGTCATGAACAGAAAAAAGGTGAGAGAGAGTGATGATGATGATGGTATGGACCAGACATTCCGTCCCAATTGTCCCCGGAGGCAAGCTCCACCTTTGTTGGCATAACCAAGGACAGCAGGAAACGAAAGCTGAAAGTGAGTAAAAAAAAAAGAAAGAAAAAAGGGGGCACGCGCTTGAACAGGGTGAAATTACGCAGTTGCCGGGAATGTGAATGAGGCTATGAGGTGGTACAATTGAATGAGTAGTGCTCTCTTCCGCCTATTAGTGAGCAATGCATTATAATGATTAATTGTTATTCTCGTTTGAGAGTTGTCCTTTAACAGGCGGGCGAGATGATGGGTAAGAGGACATTCATTAAAAAAGTGTTGCACGTCGGTGCATGGCAACCCACACGCACAATTGCTATGAGGGGAGAGGTTGAAGCGGAAATAGTAAAAAGGCATCCTGCCATGTGCGGTAATGAAGTGTGCCAGTGGTTTCGGAGGTGGGAAAAAGGCCGGTATATTGTTTATGTTGGGAATCCACCGAAAAAGTTCCGTGTCCGTGTTGTCACGCGTCCACGCCACGTTCCACTGCGCGTAGGAGGAAGTGCGCATTTGAGATTTGATGGTGGTCGGAGAGGCGAGGACGAACCGGGACAGACCCTGCGAAGCGGCAGAATTCGCAAAGAGGTCGGCCAATTCGTTTCCTTCAACTCCACAATGCGCGGGGACGTGAAAGAGAGCGACGGGACGGAGCGCACCAATTGATAACAGGTGTTGTTTGATGTGAAAGACATGCGGATTAGTGGTAGTGAGAGATGATAAGGCGGTCAACAGCGATAAACAGTCAGAGTATATATGAACCGGAGTATGGTTTGACAGAGAGCGGATGTATGCGAGAGCTTCCAGAAGTGCAATCGTTTCCGTTAAATAAGAACTTGTGGCGCCAATGATTTTGTATCTGCCAATTTTGGTAAGCCGGCCGTGAGCGTTAAGAAGGAGAAAAGCCGAACCAGAGGAACGTGGCGTGAACGATCCATCCGTGTAAAGATGGTAGACAGGGAGGGATGTGACATTGGGCACCTCATCAATGTGGAGGCGACGAAAAAGGAAGCGGTGTTTCCGGCTGAGGTGGATGTCCCAGGGATTAAGAGGGAATTGGATTTCCTGCGGGTAGTAGGTGGTAGGGCCATAGGAGGTAATGGCTTTGAGTGTAAAGAGTGAGAATTGAGCATTTAAACGAGCTAATTCTATAGGAAGTGGTAAAGTATGTGCCAGGACCTGTAGGGATGACGTTCTAGTTGTGCGGAATGCGCCGGTGAGTGTTAATAGCAGGGTGCACTGAATAGATAGAAGTTTTGTCTTAAACTGTGAAGTAGGAAATGGCGGCCACCAAATGGGGGATGCATATGTAAGAGACGGAAGCAGAACCTGATTATAGAGAAGGCGGTGAGCAGATGGCGACATCGAGTAGTGCATGCGGAGAAAGAGGAGGAGACGGGAGGAAAGAAGATCTGATTTATTGCGAAGATAGTTCAAATGATCATTGAAAGTGAGGTGCGTGTCGAAAACCACTCCGAGAATTTTTATGGAAGTCCGAGACTTCAGTGGTTGTCCGTTCACGCGAACAATGGGTTGGCGGATGCGACCAAATGAAGATGAATGACTATGTGAGAAGTAGAGGAAGTGAGACTTCTCGGCACTGATGACCACTTTGGCGCGGTGCGCCCACGCGGAGATCAGTCCGAGCGCGATGGAAGATTTCGCCTCCAACTCTAAGCGGTTGGGTGCCGAAACCACCACAACCGTGTCATCAGCATATGCCTGTGCAAATACGTCAGCCGGGAAGGGGAGGTCTAATAAGCCATAAATAATGATATTCCACAACAGTGGACTTATGGGTGACCCCTGGGGGCTGCCCAATGTTGGAGCGGCGGACACTTCACCTGCGCATGAACGGAAGATCACTCTACGGTCTGTAAGGAAGGATTTGAGCAGGTGATAGAGATTAGCCGGGCAGTTATGGGACCGCAAGAAGTGTAACACCGCAGGGTGCCAGACGCTGTCAAAGGCGCCCCTGAAGTCGAGAGCAATCAAAAGGGCGTGCAGTTTTTTAGCTTTGAAGTCCGCTAGGGTGCTCCTAAGGTGGTACAAGGCGATGGGCGCACTCTTCCCATGCGTAAAGCCAAATTGATTTTTGTGAAGAAGGTTGGGGGAGTGGAGGAAAAAATATAGGCGAGAATTGATTAACCGTTCCAAAATTTTACCAAAAAGCGAATTTATAACGATAGGTCGGTAGGAGGAGGGAGAGTCAGGAGGGCGGTTGGGTTTCGCGATGAAAATAATTCGACCTTTACGCCAATAGGAGGGGAAATGGGATAACTGGAAACACTGGTTGAAGAGATAGAGAAAAAAGGACGGGTGATAGCGAAAGAGTGTTTTGAGCATGGGAAGAGTGAGCGCATCAAGACCAGGTGCGGCGTTTAAATTCCCTAAGTGCAGCGCATGTTCAACCTCACCAATCGTGAAAGGAAGGTCCCGAAATGGTGTCGAATAAGGCGTATTTACCAAACTGCGCACGCGATCATGATGGGCGTCGTCCGTCGAGGTAGAGTCAGCAGAAATTTGTGCAGAAAGCAATAAACGGGCGGAGTCCAGTACACTGGACGTATACTGTCCATTGGGTAAGGGGAGTGAGGGAAGCTGACTGTTGTTAGGAGTTTTGCCGAAAGAGATACGAAAGGGGAGGCCGAATAGGTTACGTTTAGAAAGTTCAAAACAGAGAGATTTCGAAGCAGATGTCTTGGCCCGATCAATGTTCATTTTGTAGTTGCCATGAGCGGCATAGTAACTGTCTTTAAATGTTTGTCGGAGTGAAGGGTCTGAGGTTCGCTGATAGCGCCGGCGGAGGGCACGGACACGCTTGCGTTCGACAGTGAGCTCTGGGGTCCACCACGAATTAGCCGACTGTTGGCGCGGTCGTACCCAACGAGAATGCGCACGACAGAGGCGGTCGAAGATGGCGTAAAACTTGGCCAAAACCAAGTCGACCGCCTCTGGCGACCGCAAAGTCGCTCCCTGCACCATGTTAAACCAGGGCAAATTGACGAGAGTTTGTAGGAGCGCCGAAGTACCTGACTTGGTCAAACGTTTAGTTTTAGGTTTGAGTTGGCCGAAGAAGGAAAATAGAATGAATTTGTGGTCGGAGAGTGTTTCAACGTCCGCCACCGCCCAGCTATAGCCGCAAGAGGCCAGAGGTACGGAAGCGAACGAAACATCTATCCAGCTTTCCGCGAGGTGAGACTGAAAGGTGGGTGGCGAGCGGGGGTCATTTAAAACGATGAGATTGTTTGCCGCAGTGAATTGCACGAGCTGCGCGCCTCGGGTATCGCCATCCGCAGGACCCCAGACGTGGTGTTTTGCGTTAAAGTCACCTGCCATAATAACAAAAGGCATGGTGATCCTGGACAGGTGGAGTTGCAGCTCGTCGAATAGCGGTTCGAGAGGTTCGTGCGGAGGGGCATAAACAGCAACCACCGTAAACGAAACTGAAGGGGCGGCACAGGTGACGACAACATACAGGGAGTGAGCGTGAACTAAAAACACGTCGTAGGTATTTTTGGTTGCCAACAGAGCCAGGCGGGGATTAACCGGAGAAGCGTACGTAATATGCGTATGAGGCAGGTGGGGGAGGGAGTTACCGCGTGTAAAAGGTTCGGAAATAATGATGAAATCAATTTGATGTTGTGTAATAAAATCTGACAGAAGCAGGGTGGGTTGTCTGGAATGAGCTAGGTTCACCTGTAGAAATTTAATAGGGGTGTTGGTAGCCATAGTTGTTATCCGAGAACCTGAACGTGCTAGCAAACCCGAGGCGCCACAAGCATGCGCTCCCACCAAAATAAGCGACACCCATTGGTAACCCCCGGCTACGGAAGTACTCGGCGGCCAAGAAAAAAAGGAAAGGGTGCCGAAAGACATGATTACATAGAGTGCGGTGTTGTGGCAGGAAATGGAGTGCATGAGAGAAAAAAGGGGAAGAGAGCACAAGAGTATTGAAATGCCCCGAGGAGAGGGTAACTGGGCAGGATTGAAAGAATAAATGCAAAAAAAAAGAAAAAGGAGAAGGGAAAATAAAGGAAAAAGATGATGTAAGGAAGAAGGAAGAGAAGAGAATGACAGATGAAAATAAAAGGAGACATATAAGGGCGGAGAAGGCCAGGGGGGCACGCGCGCCCGCCGGAGAGGGAAAGGGGCCGCGCAGCTGCCAGCAAACGTTGCCGAAAGACAAAGGGGCCAAAACAGATCGACCGGGCAGATCCAAAAGCCACCCGTTAACACGACTGTCGAAGGCAGCTGCGCGACCCCCCAGGTACCAAGACAGGGTATATGAGTCGCATCAGCCATAGTTGGTGCGCAAGCGCATCCGCGCAACACGCTCCTGTAAAATGGGACACCGCGCGTCTCCCAACGGATGCAACGCCCGCCGGCACTCCGCACAAGACACCGCCGCATCTCCCACCCGAACGGAGCACTCCTCCGCTAGGTGTGCGCCGGCACATTTTGTACAGCGTGCCTTTGAGGGGTCCATTCTGTGTGGGCACCCACGCTTCGAGTGCCCATAAGTGGCGCAGTACGTGCATGACGGGATGTGAACATCCTCGCGCACCGCAACAGAGGTCCAGCCGATCAATAACCTGCCGCACGCCATAAGCGAGCGGAAAGCGGCCGCGTCCACTTCAAGGACGTGAGTGTAGCTGCCGGATCTTTCCCGAAAAGAGACCCGCACTTTACACGTGTCAGGGCTAAGTTGGAGGGACGGGTTCCGTGCGTTGATCGCGGCAATCAGGCCATGAGCACCAATATCAGGATCAACCCCTGATAGCCTGACATGGGGGTGCCTTTTTTCGGCTACCTTAATTGATAAAGTGGTGCAGGTGACAGAATTCCGCTCTATCGCGCTCTTGAGGCGGTCGAAAAACTCTTTCTCATTTGAGAAGACCGTCAAGCCGAAACGAGTGTGGCGCGGACGAATGTCCCCGATGCCCTCGGCAACTAAGTCGATGTTTTGCTTAAGCAGTGCCGCGACGTCTCGCGCGGGCGCGGCGGACGGAGCAATAGGCGTCAGAAACATAATGAAATCATGGTCTCGCCTGGGAGCAAAGTCTTGAGGAGTCGGAACAGCCAAGTCCGGGATCGTGTGAGGGACGTCTCCAGGAGCCGCAGGTGGTGGCGGCGGGAGCGTCGATGGCGGCGGCATATGCATGCCAAGACGAGCAGCAGCCGCGTACGTCCTAATGGGGCAGGCAGTTTGTGCAGCGGGCGGCAAAGCGCCACTGGCCGGGCGCCTCTCCAGTCGGAGTTGGTCACGCAACTCATCGACGCGTCCTGACTGGTGCGCGGCAATCGCACGCACGTCGGAACACTCCTGCACAATCTCTGAGAGCCAGGAAATAATCTGGGACCGCTGGCTATTAGGTATTTTACTGTTAGGATGAAAAAGCAGGTCCATTATTTGTTGCTGCTTCTCAGCAATACGACGCATAGCGGCAGTAATTACCTGATCCGAACCCGGCTGAACAGTGGACACAGAAGTGGCGCAAATCGAAGGCGGGGGGCTGTGGACCGTGTCAGCAGGCGGTAAAGTGACTGTAGTGGGTACCTCCCCGCCGGCGGACCCTGCTCCCCCCCCCCCCGGCAGCTCCGCACCACGAAGAATCGCGTCCCCGTCCGCAGAAAATACAGAATCGCTCGAACCGTCCGAGCGCGGCGACATAACACCATCGGGAGGGTCGCGCCCGGAGGGCAGGGCGTCCTGCTCGTCCCGCGTCTCAGACATGGCTGCGCACACAGGCAGCGGCCATGTCTAACAGCAGGATGCCGGCCGACGGCAGGCTATGGCGAAAAAATCGGCGAAAAATCGCCAGAAAAACCCCAATTTCGCGTCGAATCAAGCCCGGGCACGTTAAAAAACAACCCCGATAAGAAATTCCGAGGGCCGAATGGGAAAAACCTCACCTTTTAAGAGAAAAATCAGGAGCCGATGCAGCCGCCGGTCCGAACCACAGCACGAGCGCTCGTGCTGTGATCAGGTTCTGCTTCCGTCTCTTACATATGCATCCCCCGTTTGGTGGCCGCCATTTCCTACTTCACAGTTCAAGACAAAACTTCTATCTATTCAGCGCACCCTGCTATTAACACTCACCGGCGCATTCCGCACAACTAGAACGTCATCACTACAGGTCCTGGCAAATACTTTACCACTTCCTACAGAATTGGCTCGTTTAAATGCTCAATTCTCACTCTTTACACTCAAAGCCATTACCTCCTATGGCCCTACCACCTACTACCCGCAGCAAATCCAATTCCCTCTTAATCCTTGGGACATTCACCCCAGCCGGAAACACCGCTTCCTTTTTCGTGGCCTCCACATTGATGAGGTGCCCACTGTCACATCCCTCCCTGTCTACCATCTTTACACGGATGGATCGTTCACGCCACGTTCCTCTGGTTCGGCTTTTCTCCTTCTTAACGCTCACGGCCGGCTTACCAAAATTGGCAGATACAAAATCATTGGCGCCACTAGTTCTTATTTAACGGAAACGATTGCACTTCTGGAAGCTCTCGCATACATCCGCTCTCTGTCAAACAATACTCCGGTTCATATATACTCTGACTGTTTATCGCTATTGACCGCCTTATCATCTCTCACTACCACTAATCCGCATGTCTTTCACATCAAACAACACCTGTTATCCATTGGTGCGCTCCGTCCCGTCGCTCTCTTTCACGTCCCCGCGCATTGTGGAGTTGAAAGAAACGAATTGGCCGACCTCTTTGCGAATTCTGCCGCTTCGCGGGGTCTGTCCCGGTTCGTCCTCGCCTCTCCGACCGCCATCAAATCTCAAATGCGCACTTCCTCCTACGCGCAGTGGAACGTGGCGTGGACGCGTGACAACACGGACACGGAACTTTTTCGGTGGATTCCCAACATAAACAATATACCGGCCTTTTTCCCACCTCCAAAACCACTGGCACACTTCATTACCGCACATGGCAGGATGCCTTTTTACTATTTCCGCTTCAACCTCTCCCCTCATAGCAATTGTGCGTGTGGGTTGCCATGCACCGACGTGCAACACTTTTTTAATGAATGTCCTCTTACCCATCATCTCGCCCGCCTATTAAAGGACAACTCTCAAACGAGAATAACAACTAATCATTATAATGCTTTGCTCATTAATAGGCGGAAGAGAGCACTACTCATTCAATTGTACCACCTCGTAGCCTCATTCACATTCCCGGCAACTGCGTAATTTCACCATGTTCACGCGCGTGCCCCCCCCCCCCCCTTTTTTTTTTCTTTCCTTTTTTACTCACTTTCAGCTTTCGTTTCCTGCTGTCCTTGGTTATGCCAACAAAGGTGGAGCTTGCCTCCGGGGACAGTTGGGACGGAATGTCTGGTCCATACCATCATCATCATCACTCTCTCTCACCTTTTTTCTGTTCATGACTCCTTCTTTGAGCCTAAAAGTCATCCCTGAACTAGCCTTCCAGGCCGTCCGTCATTGGTGTCACTGGGTCCTGCTCGATGTCACGGGCCCGGACTGGCGGTACTGCTGATGCCTCCTGGACGCCTTCTTCATGCACGCCAACTGTGCTATCTGGACCATTCCTGCTGGTGTCTGCTCTAATTTTTTTCTTTCTTTTCTTTCCTTCTTCTTTCCTTTTTCTTTCTTTCTTTTTTCATTTCCTTGCTGTTCGATCTATGTCATTCCTTTCTCTATCCAAATCTATACTTCTTTTTCCCCTTTTCTTACTCTATGTCTGTATGTCTGAACTACGTGTGTGTTTCAAATAAACAGCTGAGACGCGACATGCCATGCCATGGCAGACACCTAGCTTCCACCTTGTGACAGGATCTGGCCGAATTTCTTTTCTGCTTTTGGGTCGGCTCAACCTCGGCATTTTTTAAATTTTTTTTCCAATTGGCTTTTCCTTAAATTACTTTTTGGGTTCTACCCTTATTCATTTTTCTTTGATTGGTTTAAGCCTGCGATACGTTTGTGGTGCGGGCTACCCTCATTTTCATTTAGGTTGTTTTCACTCTTCCGAGGGACCCAAAAACAAGCCGTGATGGGAGAAAAGCGTGCGTGGCATAATGGTGACAATAATCTGTGCTACAATGTTACAGTATTCTGTGATAGAGGTCCTGTGATCGAACCCGGTCATTGGCCAATATTATGTATTAAATGCGAAGCATTTCTTGGCAAACATTTGCCACTTTGACATTATCTATCTAGCCGCCTACGTCTTGGTGCTCTTATGATCGTATCCTTAACTCGGTAGATACGAAAATTGGCATAGCCTAACAACAGTGTATGACGAACAATAATAATAGATCATTACATGAATGCCATGATATGTGTGTCATGTAGGTTATAAAACAGCCGCCTAAAATGACAATGACCCAGCGAAAAAAACCTTAACACTCAAAAACTACTCAAATGAGTCCTGACGTAGGTATAAAGTGAAGGAAACACTAAAGGATGATACTAGAAATCATAGTCATGAGCATGGCTCAACAAAAATGACAGTGACTCTGCGAAAAAAAGATTAACACTCAAAATGCACTCAAATGGGTTCTGACGTGGGTACTAAGTGAAGGAAACAGTATGATGCTAGAAGTCAGTCATGAGCATGACTCAGCAAAAATGACAATCACTCAGCGAAAAAAAGATTAACACTCAAACACCACTCAAATGGGTTCTTACGTGGGTACAAAGTGAAGGAAACACTAAAGGATGACGGTAGAAATCATAGTCATGACCATGACTCAGCATAAATGACAATGGCTCAGTGAAAAAAAGACTAACGTTCAAAAGCCACTGAAATGGGTTCTTGCATGGTTAAACAGTGACGGAAACACTAAAGCATGGTGGTAGAAGTCATAGTCGTGTCCATGAGTGAGCAGAAATGACAATGACTCAGAGAAAAATATTAACGCTCAAAAACCACTGAAATGGGTTCGTATGTGGTAGCTACTAAGTGAAGGAAAAGGGTAATGGTCAATGGTTGAAGTCATAGTCATGAGCATGGCTAAGGCTTTCGCCTTAAGGTCTCCTAGGCATTGCTAAAGGGACTCCTGAGGACTCATGACGTGAATGTCATGACATGCGTGTCATGTACGTCACGAAAAAGCCGCCTACGTCTTGGTGCTGTCATGGTCGTTTTGTTAACTTGGTAGGCTCCCCGCACACTGCTTCGCATAACATCGATTCCCACAGGGCGTGGGATCTGCCGGCTTTTTGACTTATGTTTTTACTTATTTACCAAATCACAATTTCGCCATAAGGGCGAAACAATGAATGCGAAAGCAACATATTAGAATATCACACGAAGTGAGGCTTGTGGCTTTAGTGGTAGTATGAATTGCAGTAAACATACGCTGGGCGTGACGTGCGTAGCCACACATGGGCAGAACTAGCTCGGTGATCGCTAGGAGCGCCGGGTAGAACTACACTGTCTTGTCGGCGCTATCGCCTTCCGTTGGCCTCGCGTTCCTGTACTGCGGCATGCTAACGGCGGGCACGATTTGCATCCGCTTCGCGTTCTTGAACTGTAGGTTTTTTTCGGCGTCGCCGCTTCGGCTCAGCCTTAAGCTCGGCACAAGCAGCAGCACGTTGTCTCTTCGTCTGGACCACGGTGTGGCCTTGTCGCGTAAGCAAGCCCTCCTAGCTTCAGTGCAACTACCGTTTCAATCGCGGCCACAGCGGCCGCTTTTCGATGCGGGCGAAATGCAGAAAACATCCGCGTACTCAGATTTAGGTGCACGTTAAAGAACCGCAGATGGTCAGAATTACTCGGGAGTCTCGCACTACGGCGTGCTTCATAATCAGATGGTGGTTTTGCACGTAAAGCCCCATAATTGTTTTTAATCACCGTTTCGCAGGAGCTCCTTGACTAGCGTTCTTACAATTATCACGTGGGGGCATGTATGCGCGGTGTGAGGGACGTGGCTGCGGAAACGCGGCACCGACACGTACTAGCATGGCAACTACGTATGGGAAAACGATGGCACAAGCTGCCAGGGTCTGCATACCTGTGTTAGAATTCGTTCTAGCCAGCATAGCTGTCTCACCTGAGGTTTAGAGAACAGCTGCTTCTGCGCATCAGTCTGTGCGAATGAAACACGAGTACGCTTGGACATATTTCGTCACCTGGCGTTGAAATTCCGACGAAAAGGAAAGCGTACAGCTAATGTGAGTAATGTTATGCAGAAAACGTATTAAAACTATGGAAATCAGTATTTTTCGCTATAGTTAAGTACAACGGCGAAAGATCGCATGGAGTGTTCATATAGTTGATATTACAATAAAACGCGCCATGCACCTCAGCGCGGGCTTGCACGCGGGAAATCCTTAAGAGGGCCCTGGACCACTTTCTATGCAAGTCGACATATACATTTGCAGTTAAAATAGACTATTTCAGAAATACCTTCCTGCAAAAAGTACTTCAATGCGTTCAGCAGAATCGTAGTTAATGGCAATCAAATGTCGCCTATAAGATCACCTTCACGGCGCTCCTGCTCCTTCTAAAGTACCTTGCACTGCGAAGGCTACGGCGGGGCAGGGCGTGACCACAACCACGCCACAACGCTCCGCCTACTGAATATCACCATGGCGCGCAGTTCAAATTTGGTTTGTGATGTTCACTGTTGTGAGGTCACTATTTCCGATTCTGTGACCGACGACGCGCCAAACCCGTTGTCCTCAGCGAGCACCAAGCGCGCTCATCGAACGGATTGCTCGCGGCACTCCACGACGGCCGTGGTATCTACGCTACTTATCAGATCGCAGCTATATGCTACTAACTGAAGTTCGTATGCGTAGCGTTTGCTTTGAGCACGACAGGGCTGGAGTGTGTGCTCGTATGCTCCTTTCTGGTCGTGCTACGTGGTGTGGACAGGCTTTGTTCTGCACTAGCTTGACTGACGGATAGATAGTAGTCATATCCAAACTTTGCATTTTGAAGCATTCTCAATAGCTCAATACGAATCGAAGTCTGCCAAGCTGTCTAGCCAGGAGTGGTCAGGAGAGAGCGCCCGCTGAACACAGGTCTGACCTTAAGTTTTGTCTAGTTGAGTGGTCAAATCTAATTATAAATAGCGAGACACAACGGTTATGACGCTCAGAAGCAGTCTGGCCAAAGTTTAATTCCTACACGGGCGGCCGCCTCCGAGCGTGATTTGACGATAGTCGGCTTCTTCCGGAAGCACGTAATTCTTAAATGAAAGCGGAAAAAACGATAACGTGTGCCGGGAGACACAGTACCTTTTCGTCCACTTTCATTTTTTTCTTTATTATTTTCTACATTTCAATTTCAACCACATCTAATTCCCCCGATGCTTTCCTTAGCATTATTAGCTGTTGGCCTTATATGGTCATTATATATATATATATATATATATATATATATATATATATATATATATATATATTTAATTATAAGAAGCCAACAAATAGTGACACCAAGGACAACATCAGGGAAATGACTTGTACTTTTTAATTAGAATTCCTCTAATAAGAAATAAATCTTGTTGCTTTGCTGCGTGCGCCTGTACTTCGTTTAATTTGTTAAACACCGGATTCACAGAAAGAAAAAAAATATGGGGTTTTACGTGCTAAAACCACGATCTGATTATGAGGCACGCCGTAGTGGGCGACTCCGGAAATTTGGACCACCTGGGGTTCTTTAACGTGAACCTAAATCTAAGTACACAGGTGTTTTCGCATTTCGCTCCCATCGAAGATTCACAGAAAGACTTCCTGCACACACACACACACACACACACACACACACACACACACACACACACACACACACACACACACACACACACACACACACACACACACACACACACACACACACACACACACACACACACATATATATATATATATATATATATATATATGCAGGAAGCCTTCGCATCCAGGTGTTTCATAAATTCAACGAAGTACAGGCGCACGTAGAAAAGCAACAACATTTAATTCTTTCGACGTTTCGGCCGGAGTCCGACCTTCATGAAGAGTGGGACTGCAAGCATTCAGAGCTAAATTTATAAGTTTTCTGTGCAAGAATGACGTAAAAGAAACAGAAAGCGTAGGTAGGATATGACTACCAGCGCGCATACATTCAGTGGCGTCATGAATACAATACGCGTACGTTCAGCTGAGTGTAGAAGGGAGGGGCGTGGCAAGTATAAGACGGAAAGACGCAGCCAGTAGAATGTAGTGGCACGGCCGCTGGATAAAAAAAAAGCTGTTTTTATCCAGCGGCCGTGGTAGTGGATAGGGGTGACATGTTAGCATAGAGCATGCGATGGGCCACAGCTGCCAGAAGAGAATTTCTCTTATTCATTCTTTGAACTTACTGCAACATTTGTGATATATATTAGGAGCTTCAAGGCGACCAGTGGTCCCGGGAGCACATATTGGGCCAATTTTATAAGCTACACTATCTCCGCGATCCGCCCACGATAAGAGCCTAGCAACATAACCGATAAGGAAAAGTGTTAGTAACTCGCTAAGAAACAGTGCCTTTAATAAGCAACAAAGGTGGATCGCAGTGATTACACGAGAACGATTAGACATTTCACGTGCTCGCTTTTGTTTTCGCAGTTGGCACCACGACGGTTCGGGAGATTTCGCTGGCTACGATGTCCCTACTGGAGCGCCACGCGCCCGCGATCCGCTGGATTGCGTTGATATTCCTGGTGCTCGTCTTGCTGACGACCGGCGTTGCGGTCTTCATGAGCCGCATTATCCTGAAGCGACCGCGCTTGGGCGGCTGTACGGCACCTGCTTGCAACCGCGCGATAAAAGACCTAGAGGATATGCTCGACGATGCGGTAGACCCTTGCCAGGACCTCTTCAACCACGTCTGTGGCAAGTGGCGGAAGACGGTCGGTGAGGGACTCGATTTTTTCGACTACGCCGCTCGACTCACGTTGTATCGCGTTAAGTCCGGACTGCTCTACGCAACCGTGCCAGATGCGGTCGTGTCGCATGATCTGAAGCCTGTGGCCCAGTTTTTGAAGCTGTGCTGGCGTTACCTCAACAACGCCCTGCCTGGTGGAGGCAGGCAGGCACTGGACTTTTCGGAGATACGCGAGTACGCGGACATTGGTGAAGTTTCCAACTTCTCGAATTTCGTCGAGCACCTAGTCCACCTTTCCCTCGCACGGGGCATGGTCACAGTAATCGGCATGAAGCTTGTGCGGTCGGCGAATGGCGCCAATCAGTTACACGTTTTTCCCGGTCAGAGCATAGCACAAAAGATGGATGAACCAGCGCTTACAGATGAGATTTTAGAATACATCACAGGCCTGGTTGCGCGATCCAACTTTTCGAGACCTTTAGACGCGAGCTCCATCTTCGCTCAAGAACGCCGTATGCAGAAATTCTTGTCATCACCGATTAGGAAACGAAGCTACAAGCTGGTCGTGTTGGGATCCCTGAGCAACAACTTTAGTACAGATCGCTGGATCTCGACTCTGAATTCCATTCTGCCAGAAGACGACAAGGTGTGGAGCCTCTCTACAATCAAGGTGCATGGTCTCAACACCATCAGAAAAATCGTGGGGTTCTTTCAAGGGCGCGTAGACTATGGCGCCGCGTACATATACGTTCAGATACTCATTGAGGCTTTCCGCTTCGACTTCATCAGAGGGTCGGCACAGCGTAGAAATAGGAGCGTGAAGAGCTGTCTGAAGGCAACGCTGGACGTGATGACGCAGGCACCTTACGTCATAGGAACTGAAGTTCTCGGCTGGCCCAGTGACCGGGAAGGCGACGTCTCGCTCAACATCCTCAGTGACGTCGTCGCCGCTGCAACGTCAGAAGAAAACACCGTCTGGATGAATGACAACAACAGGCGCCGTGTAAGTGCGTTCTTAGAGAGCGCGCTCATTTACGCTCAGGCGGATTCGTTCACTGACGGCATATCAATGTCTGTGGAACAGCTGAACGCCTCCATAGGAACGGTCGGCTTTCCTGCCATCTACATGCGCATGATATCTAACAGGCGCGGCGCTCTTCTCCGCACACCCTTGCACGAGACGGACGACATCTACGCTTCACACTTTATGGATAGCCGCGTGTTTTACGACACCGACACCAACATCATTTTTGTTCCCGCGGCTTTGAAGGGCGAACCAATCGTGTATTCCGCCGAGGTTCCTGTCGAGTACTCCATCGCAATAATAGGAACGCTGCTCGCCAGGGAGCTCATACGCGCTGTGTTTCCAGGCGGCGAAGTGAGCAGGGGCGAGTGGACCAGTGTCGAAATGAAACGTGTTCGATTTTACCAGGATTGTTTGGGTGCACTAGCGCGCGCTGTGTTCAACGTGTCCCTGGAAGAGATGGACGGAAACGGTTCCGACATTGTACAGTGGGTGTTCGCGGCCCACTTGGCGCACGGTGCTTTGCGAACTGCGCTTCGAAAGTTTGAACGAGTACCGAACGGGAACGAGTACTGGGCGCAGGCGCAGCGCGTATTCTTTCGCCGCTTTTGCCTGATGTCTTGCGCAGCTAAAGAGGAGAGACATTTACAGGCGGCCCGCATCCGTTGCATTTTGCCATTGATCAACATCGCTGACTTTGCGAATGTTTTTAGCTGTCCTATTAATTCACCATCACGCGTGTTCGGGTTATGTGAATTTTAGTGACTGAGCGTATAAAAGCCGCAGTTACCCTTGTTTTCCTTGTTTTGACGCCTACTTAACGATATGGTAGCCTGAAGTTATACTAGAAATGTAAATTATTGGTACATTCTTTTTTTACTTGCGAGCAAATTGTGATTGCTCAGTTTGAACGCGTCAAGAAATTTACCCACGTCTCTACAAGTTGATGCACCGCTATGAAAACTGTTACTCGAAGGGTGGCTTATTGAAATGAAGTTCGCTTTGATTGTTTAGGCCTCCTCGTATATGAAGTTGATTCCTGATCACAATGTTGGGAGTAGAGCTTCGACGATCCATGTGCTTTGAAGTTTGTGTCATGCATTTATTTTAAAATATTTACAACTACCTCTTATAGGTATATGTTTAATGTGTCACTGTTAGCCGTACGATTTGTTTAATGTTGTATAAACGTTATATAAACCACGACATCCACTATGGTAGGGCTTAAGCATCAAATAATGTCACGTCGCTTTTTTTACGCTGGCCTCTAAACGCTTGAACTGATTCACTGAGCGCTAAGTGTTCACATTCCTTTCGCTGCCGAGTGTGTTGCTCATGCAGCTGCCTTGAGTTATGCGCCTACACAGTTGATAAAGGAGGACAACACAGAGCCCGTGTAAGTTGTAACAATGGTTGGTGCACTTCGGTCTTTATTTTCGTTCCAGTTGAGTGCTAGCGTGGTAGCATGTTGCGCCTTCTCTCTCTTCCCAGGTTATTAAAGCGAAGCTTTCCCTGCTGTTTGGATGTACCTATTTAACAGCTATCGACTGCGCACGCGCACGTTGACGTCGACACACCGCTCTCCCACAAAGAACAAAGAAACAAACTTTATTCACACATCACATAATGTTTAGGAGTGCGGACAACAAGACTTCAACAGGCTTGACTGGGTCCGTGCCCCCTGCAAGATGTCACACAGCGAGAAAAAGCGGAAACTCACTAAGTGGGTTACAGATTCGCAGTACGTATGTATGAACAATAAAAGTAGAAAATATTGATTATTGTCTAGCACAAGTAAGACAACCATAATGAAATTTGTAAGCAATGAGAAATATCAGGTTGCACAGAATACATATAAAGAATAAGAGTAAGCTTACTAATGAAGTTCGAAAACAAGAGTTAGCTAAAGATGTAGGATATACATAAATATGCGTAAAAGGGAACGCAAAAAAGAGAGTGACTTATCCAGATTCAATATTGCGTGTATCGTAACAGATTACAGACACTTATGAGAATCACAAGTATTTTATGCGCGGAATTCTGAACGATATTTCAGAGATATCACTGTTATCTCTCCACACTTCATTCAGTAAAGATGGTAAGTGAAATGTTGACAATGTAAACTCATGAAAACTGTGCCCGATGGTATACAGGGTGATGTAAGTTGACAGTTTTTTTTAATTAGGCGTTGAGACGTACGTGAAAACCACCTCTACTATATGGCTAGGAGGACACAAAGTGAGATGACAATTATAGCTGTTAGCAGTGCAATTTCCAAAATATAATAATTGACTTTTGACTGCTTGCAGTAAGCAGGCATGTTTGTATTGAAAAGTTAGGGCCAGTCGTGTTTCTATAGAGTCGCACTTGACCGAATTATTTTAGCGTATCCGTGCTTTGAGATACCGAACTGCGAAGTTTAATTGTCATTCGCATGATTACGCACACAAGACCGGGACGACCGGCGCAAAGCTCCTGCGTTATTTCATGCGCCTTTCGCATACGGCGTTTCGTCTGACGACGGGGAGGAAGCAAAGGCAAAAGTGAAAACTGCCGGCTGACGCAATCTCAAAGCGCAGAAGTCGGAACCGCAATCAAAAACACGGAACCGCGCCGCCTGTAACGATTGGTAGCTTTTGATATACCGAGACTAAGATAAGGGAGGAGCTTTGCGCCGGTCATCACAGTCTTGCATGCGTAATCATGCGAACAGCAATTATTTCGCAGTTCAATAACTCTGTAGAAACACGACTGCCTCCAACTTTTCAATACAAACGTCCCTGCTTACTGCAGCCAGTCAAAAGTTAATTATTCAGTATCTGTTAATTGCACTGCTAACAGCGATAATTGTAATATCACTATGTGTCGCCCTCGCCACATTACCCTACTGTAGACGTGGTCTTCAAATATGTCTCAGCGCCTAATTTAAAAAAAAAACGGTCAACAACTTTGATCACCCTCTATTAGCACGATAGCCTGATGCTCTGATCGTTAGGTGATGGTCGCATGGCTTAAAATGCGGAATAAAACGCCCTTAGCATTTTCGGGTATCGTTACGTCTTGTGTACACAGTGAAACCAACATATAATGGGTTTGTACTAGAAGCGAGGCTAGAAGAGCCTTCTAATACGTGCAAACGTTCCGCTTCTGAATTTAATCACGATCACTGTTGTTGCTCTGCGTTCTTTAATTGCCTATCACTTTGAAGCAGCCGCTTGTCGTGTTTCTGACTGAGTAACGCCCGTCGGTGTGGCCACTATGTGACTGTTTATTTCCTGCCTCATCGCTCACGGGTGTGGTCAGGTGCAGTATATTTGTTCTTGGTGGACGCAAGGCTTGGAACGTATAAGTTCTGTACTTTCCGATAGCTTGCAGCAAAGATGTATTATCGCTAGTTACCCGCCGTGGTTTCTCAGTGGCTATGGTGTTGGGCTGCTGAGCACGAGGTCGCGGGATCGATTCCCGGCCCCGGCGGCCGCATTTTGATGGGGGCGAATTGCGAAAACACTCGTGTAGTTAGATTTAGGCGCACGTTAAAGAACGGACATTTGGACCCAGGTGGTCCAAATGTCCGGAGTCCCCCACTACGGCGTGCCTCATAATCAGATCATGGTTTTGGCACGTAAAACCCCATATTTTTTGTATTATCGCTAGTCAATCGCGTACTCATTGGATCCTCACGAAATGTTCAGCTTCGAACAGTCGAGTGCTGTCGATGTAGTCCGTCACCCATGCTTCAGCGCAATGATTGAAGAGTGCGACCATTCACTTATGGCGCATTCGATTGGGCGAACAGGAGCACCCCAAAGCGTCCCCAAAATACTCTCGTAAGAGCAGCTTCGTACCAATGGGCGAACAGGAGCAGGAGTGTTGCGATCCGATGGCAGTAGAGGAGCACTTTGGTGACGCCGAGAGCAGTGAAGAGCAATTTATACTGCTCCGGCGCACATAGCGGAGTGCGAAGGAAATCACGTGGCGCATACGCGTGATATCCTTTTATTTTCGTTGTGTTTCGGTCGTTTTTGTTAAGTGTGTGGGAGCAATCGCGGCTGTGAAGCGAAGTTCACGTCATAATCACCTCGGGAAGGTAAATAATCTCGTCACGTGCGACACCTTCGCTTTGGCACATGCTCTAGGAGCGCATAAAACGCGTCAATGGACAAATCAAGCAGTCCCACTCTCGCTACGCTACTGGTCTGTTCCTCCCTGCCCTTTGCCTCCGCTCCTTTTCTGTCAACGGAATGCACCATTATTTTTTATACGTGCAAGATAGAGTGAGCATACGTACGAGTGTGAGTTGGTCTGAATGTTTGTAGATAATGTGCGACAAAATCACAATGCCATAGAGCAACGGTATTTATTTTGTCTATGTGTAAAGAATGGTACTCACTCTTGCCGGTGCTCTGGAGTTGAAGTCCTTTCTTTGGAGGAAAGCGATACAACGATCGCACATGAGTGAATTTGCTAGCCTACACATGAGAAGGGGGGGGGGGGGGGTCGGGGAGTGAAAGAAAGACAGAGAGAAGGCACGACTCTCCTGCAGCTGATTGCTGCAGCTAACTACTGCACACGCCTTCCCTCTACCGTTCAACATTTTGCAGCATGAAGGACCACCCAGTTGCATTTCCGGCAGCTGATCGCACAGCAGCAGGGCAGTGCTAATGATCTTGAATTCGCTTGAGGCAACGTGCAGGGCCCTGCCGAAAGAGCCACCTCTTTTCTCTAGAGCAATCTGCTCCGCGAAAATAGTCCACACAGTTTGTATGCCGCGTTTGTATTGTTGTACATGTGCCACGTTTCAAAGACCGAGAGTTGGTATGGTCCTCTTTTGCAGTATCTTTACGCATGCGAACTCGAGAGCTTGCGCTAAATCTGTGTCTGGTAGTCACATATATAAAATGACATTTCGCTACGTGAATGCTGGTTGTATGATGCCCTCTAACAAGACTTGCCGTTGCTGCGCGTCTTCTGGTTACAGAACCGGCGCTGCCATGCGGTAAGGCTAAATGAATAAATATAACTAGGGGAAGTTTTCTGTCATTCATGTACGCGAGCACGCACGTAGAAATAAATGCGCAGTACAGGCTCCCATGTAAAACTCCTGATAGTGAATTGTCATAAGCAAGTATTAACAATGAGTTCAAGAAGCAAATTTATGAAAGAACGAAGCATTTTCTGTCATTGCCATTCTACAGAGAAGTGGCAAAATATCTACTCTGATGGCAGAATCGCTTTCTTCATTCAAAAGTACCCTAAACCATGACAAAATCGTAGCGAGGACATCCTTGATATTCATCGTTTTGAAAGTACCACCAACGCAGGCTCTGGGACCATTCCCCAAGGGAAGAAAAGAGGCAGGCTTGATGGGCGTTTTGATCTCCGAGTTTAACTTGACGCGGAAATATTAAAATTTTGTCGAAAAATAACCGTGAATTTTATTTCTAAATAATAAGCAACCAGTTACCAGAGACGTTGAACATACCGCAACTATAGACCATCGGAAGAGCTCTCTCCGCTTGCGGGCCTCTTAGAGCCTTCACAGGGGTGTCACCATGCCCTCAAAAGTAGCAGCGCTAATTGCGGCTGGAAGCTTCTCAAAATAAACAAGGCTGTGGATTTGGCACACCCCTTGCCTTTAATCAAGCATTTAACCTTCATGCCAGCTATCATATGCATGCCGCATCATGGACAACACCTGCACTACCAATGCGTAATTAAACCTTTGGTGCCATCACGCGATTTGAGGTGCCGCTGTCTCGAAACTGTCCATGTGAGCCGGCTTAACGCTAAGCCATTAGTGGTCAGTATGGCTCAGCTTCTCTGTGGGGATTTCAGTGGTGAAAACGATTCGCTTCGACTGTCACTAGCCGCTAACTCAAGCCCCTGTTTAACCGCAACTGCCTGCATTTTGTTGATCTGTCGAGTTGGCTTAAATGAATAGCCTTACAATCCGTACATGTTTAGAGATGATTACCGTATGTACAAAAAATCGCTTAGATCTTGCGCGCAAATAGTCGCACCCTCATTCCCCACGATTCATTGAACATTCGTAATTATAAGAGGTTTATTGGCGGTGTCCTTCGAGGACGCTACGAGTTCAAGGGATGGCGAGGCAACATGGGGCACTGTCTCGAAAGGCACAAGCGACCAGCACCGCGAGCGTTGGTGATGCTACTGGATGGAGGCGCGTCTTCTTCTTCACAATCGCACCCGCAAAAAAAGCCATCTTGGCAACCTATGAGGTTGGAGGCAGAGGGTCATGGTAGGCCTTGAGACGTACCACGTGGGCCAGGTCACGTCCACGCCAGCGCATGTCTTAAGATGGAGAAAGTGGCTCGATGAAAAAATTCACCGGGAATGTTCGCTCCAAGATGCGGAAAGGCCCTTCGTACTTTGGGAGGAGTTTCGAAGAAAGCCGGCTACTTTGGGAAGGAACAGCCAGCCATAAAAGAGAACCTGGGGCATACGTGGGATTTATAAGTGAGTCGGCGGGGCCTTCCTTTTGACGCTGTTGTTCTTGTTATGTAAAGGTGCGCGCGAGCTGGCGGCACTCTTCGGCTTGTCGGGAAGCTTCGTGCACAGGTGGGTACTCGAAAGTGTAAGGACGGTATGAAAGGAGAGTATCGATGTTATGCAAAGGCTCCCGTCCATACCGGAGGAAATAAGGTGAAAATCCCATAGTGGCTTATGAACCCGTTACCATGATCAGATGCCACGTACATCGCGAGCATATCACCGAGAGTGCGGTTAAACCGTTCATTCAGCCAGTTAGTCTGCGGATGGTATGCCGTGCTCGTTCGATGAATAATGCAGCATTCCGAAAGCAGAGCTTCGACGATTTCGGAGAGAAAGGCGCGACCTGTATCACTTAGGAGTTCTCGAGGTGCGCCACGCCGAAGGATTAGGCGATGTAGGACGAAAGAGGCTACATCCCGCGCTCTAGCTTTTGGTAAAGCAGCAGTTTCGGCGTAGCAGTTTCGGTAAAGGTAAAGCAGCAGTTTCGGTCCACAGGAAATATGATCCAGCGACTACCATGCGGTTTTATTGGAAGCGGGCCGTAGAGGTCAATGCCGACGTGATCGAAGGATTTTGCAGGGCACTGAAGCGGCTGCAAAACGCCAGACGCGCGTAAAGGTGGTAATTTGCAACGGTGACAGTCAGGGCAGCGCTGAAAGAACTTTCGTACAAAAGTGTACATTCCGCGCAAGTAGTAGCGATAGCGGATACGTTCGTATGTCTTAAATACTCCGGCGTGGCCACATTGCAGATCGTCGTGAAAGGAGTCACATATTTGTGAACTTATGCTGTAGGGAATGAGAACTACGACCTTCGAGAACGTAGTTGCGTTGGTGGAAAAGCCGATCACTAATGGCGAAATGAACAGCTTAGCGTCGGATGGATCGAGATACATGGATGGTCGATGACCCAGAACGATAGGCGAAAAGAGAAGCTATCTACGGGTCACGGCGTTGTTCGGTGCCAATTGAGTCAAGCTCAAGAGATATGAATTGTGTCCAAGTGGTTCCGCCGGAAATATGAGCACAGGCGCAGGTTAGTAGGCTTCGGGAACTCGGCGATTGCACCAAGTTTCGCAGGGTCCGGTAGAAGGCCGTGCCTGGACACGGTATGGCCTAAGATGGTCAGCTACCGCGGTGCCAAGCGGCACTTTTTGAGGTTGAGTTGCAGGCCAGCGTATGTTAGACACGTCAAAACATATGTAAGGTGAAGTAGGTGGGTCGGAAAATCAGGATATAAAACCATGACATGGTCGAGGTAACATACACATAGACCACTTGAGGCCACGCAGCGTATTGTCCATGAGTCGTTCAAACGTGGCAGGCACGTTGCAAAGTCCAAAGGACATCACGTTGGATTCGTATAGTCCGTCAGGTGTAATAAATGCAGTTGTCTGGCGATCGGCTTCAGCCACTGGAACCTGCCATTAGCCAGAACGCAAGTCTAGGTACGAAAATAATTCCGCTACTTAAAAAACAAGGAGCTGGCTACAATCTTGACAATATTCGGCCTATTTCTCTTACGTCAAATATGGTAAAACTTATTGAAAGAGTTCTATATGATCGCATGATGGATCATATATCTAAAAATTCGTTACTGAGCCCAAGTCAAATAGGTTTCCGACATGGTCTCTCCATTGGGTGTGCGCATGTAGACTTGGAAAGCCGTATTCAGCTTGCTCGGAATAGAAAAGAATTGAGTGCTTTAGTGACTCTTGACGTGGCGAAAGCTTATGACAGTGTCGAGTACCCACTACTACTGGACAGATTAGTCCTACAATTTTCCGAAATATATAACGACATGGATTTTTGCATTTCTAAGAAACAGAAAATTTTATTATTTTCAAAACGGATTTTCTTCAACAAAGTTCGATCAGACAAGAGGGGTGCCCCAGGGGGCTGTTCTGTCTCCTGTACTATTTAACCTTTTGATGAGTTCAATTCCACTGTGTCGGGAAGTTCATCTTTATGTCTATGCGACGACATCGCATTTTTTTGCGACACCAAGAGACATAAATTCCCTCTACATGTCCTTGCAAACGTACCTATGTATTCTAGAGAAGTGGCTTCACACCCTTCACCTGTCACTAAACGTAAGCAAAAGTGAAGTCCTTGTCTTTCCGCTTTCCGGACCGATACATTTATCATTAGTATTATTGCGATAGCAATTATATGGACACTCAAAAGCAGATTTCTGCCGTCGGCGTCGCCGTCGCCGTGAGGTTCCGTATGACGTCATTTGGAGAAGAAATCGTCGCCGCGCGCCGAACGCTGTATGTGCGAGTGAAAGGGCGCGAGGGGCGCGTCTTTCACGGGGAGTGAACGCACGGCGAACAAACGCGCGTTCTGCGCCGTGCTCGCTTTAAGGACGCGTTCACATTGAGACATTCGGCGGCTGGAGCGGCGCGGAACCCAGTTCGGCGGCGGCGAGATCCGCCGGAATAGCCCGTTCCGCGCCGATCGCTCCTGGACCGATTTTTGCGGCAGCTGCCGCCGGATTCCCTCACCGCGGGCCAATCGGAGCGCGAGTCAGAAATTCGAAAGATGGCGGCCAAGTCCGACGCGCTCGCCATGTCGCAGTCTTCAAGGCTCGTCGCGACATCGGAAATGCCCATCGAATAGGTGCGTAACCACCCCATCGTTTTCGACAAGCACCACGTGAAGCAGAACGTGACCTGACAAAGTGGCGTGACCCAGCTTCTCGCGGTCTTGCAGGACGAACCCCCCGCCACCGCTGGCGTCGTTGCTTTGGTGAATGCTTCTACGCGTCGTGCATCGCCAGCAAGGTGTACGCCAGCAGGCTTAGCATCATCGTCGTTGCAAGGAGTGGTGAAGAGCCGCAAAATAAAAACATGCCAACTCGACACGAGAGGAGATAAGTGCGTAGTTTCGATAGGGTGTATAGAAAGGCGGAGTGGGTCCAGCGAACGCCTTGGCAAGCGCCCATAGGCTGAGGCGAGCTCACGGGCTGAGTAGCTGTCGTCTGCTCGACGCACCGTCTTTGTTGCGTCGTTCGCTTCGTTCCTGTCACGCTTTCTCCATTTCGTTGACTACATTTTCTTGACAAAATTACTGTTTGCATCACCGAGTATGAAAACTAGATGCAGCAGAGTGAAACGACTGTCAAAGCTCCATGCTGCTGCGGGGTAGGGTCTGCGACGCCACAAGGCGTCTGGCCGACGTTCTGGCGGCGCCAAGCAGTATGAACGACGCGAATTTCGGCGGCAGGAGAAATCCGTTCGCTGTAGACGCCGAATTCCCCAGTGTGAACCTGCCCTAAGGGCTGCAGAAGTAGGCGTCTCTGTTCTCCTTCACAATCACCATGTATGTAGAGCAAACGCGCCTTCTTCCGACGAGCGAGAGGCCGTGGGGGAGGGGGAGAGAAGGGAGGCGACGTTCAGCTGCGGCACGCAGTGCCTATTTATATCAGAGGCTCCGGCAACAGTCACCAACGCCGCACGCATTTTGAGCGAACGCGGGCAAAACTCCGATGGTGTCGACAACAGTTCTGCGTGTTGCCGATGCTGCTGCATGTCCAAGTTTATACAGCTGATAAAGCTAATATCATTACTCCGTATAGCTCTCTACAAGTTCGCTATCGCAATTGACGCTTCGCCTTTCAGGTGAAACTGCGACAACTTTATGATCAGAGAACCATCGCACAGGTAGAGTCGCTTAAGTACCTGGGCATAGCATATGATGAAAAACTTAACTGGCTTTCTCACATAGAAAATATTGCAACGAAAGGGACCCGAGCTGTAGGTTTATTGCGCAGAATAAGTAACCGGCGTTCTGGTATGCGAAGTGACACATTAATTATGATTTACCGTATGTATGTACGACCGATTCTAGAATTTGGCTGTGTTTTGTTTTCCGGAAGTGCAAAATATAAAACAAGACCAGTTCTTCTTTTAGAAAGAGAAGCTCTTCGATTATGTTTAGGTCTGCCTAAATTCGTTGCTAATGACGTGTTATACCAGGAAGCACGATTACCTTCTCTTCACAAGAGATTCCGCATGCTTACGGTTCAAACCTACTTAAGGACTTATGAATATCCTCTTAGACGTACAGAATATATATTTATTTGTGAACCAAATTTATTTTTTGATAACACGTGGCCCCGGTTACATACCCCGCAGGTTGTATTTGTGCAGGCACAATTAGCTCCTTTAAATGTTCGCATTAGGGAAATCATTCCGTTTGATAGGTCACATTGTCCCTTAAAATAGAATTTGCGGACATTTTCCCCAATAACGCAAAACTACTGCCACCAACATATTTGAATGCCCTTTTGCAAGACTATTTGGACCATTTCCCAATAAATGTAATAGCGACTGATGCTTCCTCGTGTGAAGAGAAGGTAGGCGTGGGAATTTACTCACCATCCCTCGATTGGTCTTTTTCACTTCGCCTGCCAGATTACACATCAGTTTTTCAGGCCGAACTTCTGGCAATAGTTCTTGCATTGCGAAAGTTACCGCTAAATGTCACAAAAGTTGTTATCGTGACAGATTCCCTTTCTGTATGCAGCGCGCTTAACGCGTCTACAAATTCAACAGCATTGAACACGTTTTACACATTAACTCCACCCCACTTAAGGTTAGTTCATTTTGTATGGGTACCAGGCCACCGAGACATCCAACTTAATGAAAAAAATTCACAGTATATCCACGGGGTGAATGATGATGAGTGGGCGAAGCTCCGGAGGGAATCATCGGATCTCCCGCTTAAGGGGACGCTAGCACAAACGCGTTAGAAACGTGCAGTACTCTCTAGTAAGGGGGAGCGGCCACAGCGTCTTACGCAGCCATTTACACATGCCGGAACGTGCACCGCATTTGCCGACGCCATCACATGACTGCCGAGAGAGTATACCCCCCGTATTCATAAACGCTCCTCGACTTGAACTTGACTTGCCACCACTTTGGGCAGCGCATTCGAAACGCGTTGAAGGTAAGGTGGAGAGGCCACAGCGTCTTACACCAGCTTCTTACACGGGATGTAACGCGCTAGCACAAACGCGTTAGAAACGCGCTAGAAACGCGGCCTTTCGTTAATGTTGGATATTTATAGCCATCGTGGTGCGTTTGTCCATGTCCGCTTCGTGGCGTAGTGGGCTAACGCCGCGCGCTCGGAAGCGAGGGGTCCCTGGTTCGATTCCGCGCTACGGACACAACTTCGGAATTTTTTTCTAATTTTTCTCAGACTGGTTACACACTACTACTACCACTACGACGGGGACGGAACGGGTTCCGCTATAAGGAGCTTCGCCCCTAATAGCTGATTCTTTAGCACGAGCTTCTTTAAAAGGTCCAGCAATATCTGTGCTGCCGGCAACTGCGCATATCACTGCAGCCAGATATAGACAGTTTTCTTTGAGCGAAGACAAGAAAAGCCTCGCGTTAGCAAATTCTACAGATTTTATAAATCTAAATTATTCTTGGAACCGACAGTGTTGTCCTAACCGGTGTCCACTAACGCAAAAGTAGATACAGTCGACAGCTATTGCGACCATGTTAGCTAGAGAGGGGCGAGGACTTGGGAGGGAGAAGATGGCGCAGTTTTTGCCTCTTAGTTTGTGGCGCTTAGTTTTCTTGGTCAGAGGGTGCGAGTCGGCGACGCATTGGAAAGTGCGATCGTCATCGGGGCGATAGTGAGCGGCGCGACGGAAATTCAGGGAGGTCAGCACGAACAAACCGCTGGGAGGTACCTGGGGCTGATTGGCACATGGGCTGACTGCCATACTGGAACGGCCGGGCAGCTTCGCTGGAAGTTTGAAGGCGGCGGCGGCAATAGCGTGCGACGTGTCCCTTTTCCGTCACGAGGCAGTGTCACGAGCGCTTGTGACACTGCTCGCTGGCCGCTTCGCTCCATCCCGATATCGCAAAAAGGTCAGGTTTGTGCCTTTTCCGCCGGCGTCTCTTGGTCGGCAGGCCTCCTTGAACGTCTCAGGATCCCGGCCGTGCCAGTATTTTGCGCGGGGAGCCTGTAATTTTGCTTCAGGTCGGTGTTTGGCGGCTGACCTTCGATCGGCTGCCTCGCTGATGGGTGGTACCCACTAGCGGGTCATTGCTGATGCTCAGCCTCCTGCTGTTCTGCCGGCGCCCGAAGGCGTTCCCCCTTCGCCGGGGGCTTCGCCGCGCTCGGATGACTCCGTCTTCTCTTCCGATGGAGACCGGGTGTTGGGAGCTTTCGACTTGGACTCCCATGGCGCGGGGCCGCCTGCTGCCTCCGCTGATCGAGTCGAGGGATCGGGCGGTGCCGATGTGCCTTCCTCCACGCGGGGCCGAGTTGACGCCGCGTTGACGGCATCGTTTAACTGCGCTGTCGATCTGCAGAAGCACATAAGCGACATTCTCTTCGATTCCAACTGCAAGGTGGCCAAAAATCACCGGTCTAAAATTCTGGGCCATCTGAGACAGCTGCTCCAGGTCATTACCAGGAATTTGTCACATCGCCGAACAGCGCGGCCGCCTCTAAAAACATACGCGTTTTCTATGGGAGAGCGTCGTTTTTCCCAAATAGCTAATCATAGAAGCCATCTTTCAAAATATTGCCTTGGAAATAAGCTCTAGGCGCTTAGCCCGACATCTCATGCAAGCGGTACAATTACATACGGCAGAAAACCCGTTCCAAATTGCGGGCGAAATTTGAAGTATGGGAGTCTATGGAAAATGCCAAATTTTGGAGGCTTTTTTGGCCAGTAAAAAGCAATTTTCTATGAACCTACTGCATCGATTGACGTATTCCCGGGGACTTATCAACTTCAATGACTCAGCTTTCAGATAGTTCCAGCAGCAGCTTTTGAAATGGCAAAGAAGTCGTTCCAAAATTGCAGTTTTCATAACAAGGTCGCAGAATTTATTGTGGTACATATATAAACCTAATTTTTGCCTGCAGCAACACGTCCAAGCGATAGCCGAGCGTTCTGAGCGACCGTAGATCAAGATCACTGATACCACGATCGTGAGTTCGACGGCAGCTGCGCCCCGCTTTTTTTATCACTTTGTCGGTGCTTAGTTTGGCGGTCTTCCGCCAGATGGCATATTCCGAAATGCAGGTCATTTAGTTAAGGTTCTTGTTTCGTTTCTTTCTACTGTACCAACGTCTGCCTAAAAATAGCTGGCTGGTTTCGTGAGCATGCGAACGTGCTTCCAAACTTCTCTTTCACTTTTGGTGTAATGTATTTTAGACAGTGAACGCAGATAATGTGTTTTGAATGTTCATTTCTTTCTTAATGCGAATATTTATGAAGACATTACTAAGAAATATTTTGGCGGTGTATAGCCTTCGGTGTAGGCATTGTGATGGTATAGCGGACTTAGTCCACATTGTTTCGACCTGTCCTAGCTTTGTGGAGCCAGATAGATGTAGGAAATCCTGGGAGTCCTTGCTACTCAACGAAGAAAATGCTCAACGACTAGTCATCGGTCTCTCCCTGACCGCCGCCGCGTCCCAAGGGATCCCGGCCGACGGTTATGGTGAATGAGTGTGGGTTAGGCTGAACTCTCTACCCCGTCATTTATTTCACGGGTGCAAATAAAGTCACATCTCTCTCTCTCTGCCTCTTCAGCTATGTCATGGGAAAAGCGTGTTTGTGTGACTCTTGTGCAGCTTGAAACGTACCACAAAAATAAATACTGTCCAGTGTGTGCAATTAAAAGACAGAGAAGTAGAAAATTGGCTGCAGCCAAACACGTAGTATTCTTACAAGGCTATTTGTAGCTTTGAAGCTATTTGAATTAGTATATTTGCATTATATCACAGCAGGAGTTTTGCGTACCTGATCTTCGGTGCAAATGAAGGCTGTCCGAATTATTGCATTAGCTTGTTTGCTTTGTAAAAACCGGTATCTCGAAACATAAACATTCTATCCTCAATATGCAGCGCACGTGTCTTATCATTTGAACCATTTCCATATACCTTCACGAGATTCCAGAAATACTAAAGGTTTTCAAGTGCTCTTACCACGACGCACGCAGAGGAGTATTGTAAAGTATGCGAAAAGACACCGGGACGTGTTAACTTTATCTGTCGCGTAAAAGTACAGAACGATTCCAATCACCGACCACACCCTTTTTGAGTTATGCCCACAAAGTTGTGCAAGAAGACATTGTTTTCGGCTACAATCACCAAAGTTGCTATAGCATTCTGCTATTCTGTTCTTGACTAACTCTATTGCTGAATCAGGTCGCAGCACCATGATATAATTACTGGTGCAATTCTTCAGTAATTCAGTGAGAATATTCTCCTTCTTCTTCTTCTTTCTGGGTTTTTTGTGTCAAAACCAGTTGCGACTATGAGGCACGCCGTAGTGGAAGGCTCTGGAATAATTTTGACCACCTGGGGTTCTTTAAGGTGCACTACAACGCAAGCACACGGGCGTTTTTTGCTTTTCGCCTCCATCGAAATGTGGCCGCCGCGGCCGGGATTCGATCCCGCGATCTCGTACTGAGTAGCGCAACAAGAAGAGAACATTCTCCGACCCTAAATTTAACGTGTTTGAACAATTAAACAAACACGAGAAAGGACCGTGAGGGTTTGCAGAAATGTTTCCTTATTAGAATCGTTTATGACCCATACCGGTACGGTGGTTTTGTCATTGATAAATGGTGCCAGCGTCCACTGAAACCATTTATCAATTTGTCTACTGCTTGTAAATGAAATAAAGTGTTGTTCCTTATGCGTGAGTAGCACAATGGCAGCTAACCCTTTCTTATGGTCCTACTAAGCCACACCTTCCCTTTTCTGCCATGGTGCCACAGGACATGTCAATTTCACCTTTCAATTACCTAGAAAGCATACGGACGTACACAAGACGAACAGGCGAAGTTGTGTAGTAGTCCTGAGATTTGAGTAAAATTTCATAGGCAACGTTATTATCCTTTATTTTTTACATATGTATTACACCTCACTGGTGATAATAATGACGTTCTACACAATATTTCAGTTCTTATACTTACTACATCATGTCTGAGATGGCTGTCCTGAAAATTAACTAGGTGTAAGCACTGCATGATATTGGCTGGAAGGCCATTTATTAAAAATAATAGTCTGCAGAATAAAGAAAATATAGGTGTTCAATGGCACAGTCGCCGTCAAAAGTTTACGCGGCCGAGGTTGTGCGAATAACTTCATTTTCAACGTAGCTACGCCCGCAGCCAGTGCAAAACATTTGCTTACTCTAGACCAGTAGACGCTGTAAATTTGAATACCACGATGTATGCCTAAGGCGTAGAAATATAAATTTGTTTTCAGCTTCCGACGTCCGGAAGCTTGGCGAGGCTGCTTTTTAGATTATGCGTGATGACAAGCGCCGAACTCTTGACGACGGAATATTGGAGCGTAGAATTGTAGCACTTGTGCAAGGACAGGCGACTTCACGACGCTAACCTAGCGATAAAAGCTCAGCATGCTTTTTGTTTATTAACACTGATGATAAATGCATAATCATAGTAAAAGAATGTTACTGTCCGATTCTGGACAGACTCGAGTGTAATGCATACTTTCTATATCACTGAAGGTTCCATACTAATTTCATACTGCGCATTCTTATTCGAATTTTGGCCTTTCGTACGCCTATCGAGTCTCTAGCAATGATAACAGGTAGGCAATTGCTTCTTGGGATGTAGCCGAGGCCATGGTTAGATGAGATTACTAATTCGGTATATGTGAGTAGGCTGACTGGGATTATTACATGAAGTATGCCATGAAGTACGTTAAGTCACGGTGGAAAGTACAAAGGCCTTTATTGTATATATATTAAGGTCATCAGGGAGTGTCTCTGCTAAAAAGTTATAAGTTTAATAATATCAGGACTGATTAGCCTTTTGTTAAGCTGTTGGGGAATATACCGTGTACGAAGTTCTATTGTGGTTTAAATTGCAGTGTTATCGGCGCTTCCAAAAGAAAGTGACTGTACAAGTCCATCATTCTCGGGCATTCATTTCACCTAGGTACCATCGCCTGACTCATGCCCTTTACATTTTTAAGTCTTCCCCTATGACGTAAGTTTCGTTGCGGAACAAAAATGAATACCCTTTCTAAGGAATGAACCATCACAGCTTCCCGACAAAGCCCGGTACGTTGCCATTTGTGATAACGGTAAGAGCGACAGCCCGTCGTTAAAAATGGCTTCTCACTCCCCGGTTTTTATTTTTTTCTCAAGCATGCGACTAACCCGTAGAACTGTAATCCCGACCTTGGCATCATGCCAAGGTCGGGATGCTCCGGACGAGCGCGATCTTTCGGTATATCTCTGGCGCTTGGCATCGAAAGGCCTAAACCTTATCAGCAAAAGGCTTTCACGGTCACTACGATATAGCTGCACGGAAAGCGCGGACAATCAGTCCACTTTCAGCACACGCGCTCTGAACCACGACACATATTTGTGAGAAAGGGGCTCCTATATTACCCATAGCAAGAAATAATCCCCAAATTACACCTCATTATCCCGATGTGTTTATGAGCCGCACTCTGCTGCCTGTATTCCGTATTATGACAAAAATATAGTTTCTGCACTGTCAGTAGCCATAACGTAAAACAGGAAATTGAAGTCATCACATTAACTATCATATTGTTACGCCGTGTCACTGCCAGTGAAAAGTGAGGGAAGCGAGGGAGGATAAAGAAGACGACGACGTATTATTATGGGTACCAGGACACTGCGGATTACATTTAAATGAAATGGCCGATTCATTAGCGAGAGCATCCCTGAATGGACCGATACTATCGGTCCTTCCAGTGGTGGCACAAATAACAGCGACCAGATATCGGAAATATGCAATTCGTAGAGATATCATGGAAACAATAACATCATGGACTGAATTTCAGCACCTAAAATTTCCGTGGAAAATTCATTGGTGTTCATCAAGACAATCGGAAGTCATCCTTACAAAATTACGTTGCCGTGTCCCACCATTAAATTTATATTTACACAGGGCTGGTCTGGCGATATCGCCGCTGTGCCAATTCTGCCTAGAAATAGAAACCGTAGAACACTATTTTTTGATCTGTCGTCAGTATAAATTACAAAGAAAAAGACTTCTTGAAATACCGCTTGCTAAATTAGGGTTAAATTTAACATCAGAATCAGTACTCACTTTCGGTGCCTCGGTATTGGGCTTTAGCCACAGAGACGTATTTGAAGCCGTTTGTGGTTTCATTCAATCAACAAAACGAATAAAATTTTAAATTCCCACTTTTACAATTCTCTGAGAGATATTTCAGTTTTAATTTATGGCATTAGTACTATAAATTATGCAGTTCAGAAAAATTAATCTGTCTGTGGTTCTGATTACTAAAATGCACATTAACTGTAGTTTCAGAATGCATATCTAAAAGTTCAGATGCTCAATTCTTGGCCAATCCCCCGAAGTGGGTACGAGCCATGTGCTGAGGACATCATCATCATCATCATCATTACTACGATTGACTCCAGCCAGCAACAACAACTCCAGCCAGCATAGCCCAAGGAGCTACATCTTTGTGCCTCAATTATTAAACGCTTCCTTAACCCTCTCCCTAGGCCGTAACAGATTGGTGGACGGTGCTGGGTAATACGAACTAGAGCACTGCACGGGCCGATTTTTGCGGCCCGGGCCCGGCCCGGGCCCGTTTTTACATTGGGCGGCCCGCCCGAGCCCGATCAAAACATTTATGGCGAGACCCGGGCCCGGCCCGGGCCCGGAAATAATCTACGTTACCCGCCCGGCCCGGCCCGCCACCCCTTTACCTTAAGCCCGAGCCCGGCCCGAGCCCGACTCGAACCCGGCCCGAACCCGGCCCGAGACCAAAAAATACATGTTTTTCAGAGTTTAGCAGCCCGAGAATAACTCGCAGAAAGCCCGAGCCCGGCCCGGGCCCGCGTCAAAAAACCCGAGCCCGGCCCGGGCCCGGGTCAAAAAGCACACGCCGTGCCCGAGCCCGGCCCGAGCCCGTAAAAAAACTCCTTTACCCGGCCCGGCCCGGGCTTTCGGGTAAGCCCGAGCCCGTGCAGTGCTCTAATACGAACCCAACGACGGAAGCTCTACTCCCTGGTCTTCGCCGCAGCCGCCGCCTTGCCGGACTTCCGCCTTCGCTGATCGAGATGATGTCCCAACTCCAGACCTCTGATGCATCGGGGGCAACTCCTATGGCTCCTACGGGTCCCTGGCCATACTACCGAGTGCCGCCAAACTTTGGCGGGACCTCAGGGGAGGACGTTGACGAGTGGCTAAAGAACAATAAGCGGGTGAGCAGAAGCAACGGCTGGGACTCGGCAGCGCAGCTTAGCCATGTTGTATTTTCACTGACAAACACTGCTCTCATGTGGTATGAAAACCACGAGGACATGTTCACCACTTGGGATCGTTTTGTTGAAGTACAGAAGTGCTTCGGCTATTCTAACGCGAAGAAGAAGCGAGCGGAGCAGACATTGGCTCAGAGGGTACACCTTCCAGGGGAAACATGTACCACATATATCGAAGAAATTTTGAAGCTGTGCAAGATAGTGAATCCTAGGATGACTGAAGAGGACAAGGTTGGACACGTTCTGAAGGGGATAACCGAAGACGTGTATAATTTCTTGATTGGCAAAGAAAACCTGAACTCCGTGTCTGACGTGATGCAGCACTGTCGCACATTTGAAACGCTGAAGATGCGACGGATAGCTCCGAAATTTGGCCGTCTGTCAAACGTGCCAACAGTGGCTAGTGTCGACTCTATGTCGCCTAATGACCTCTCGTCGACAATACGCCAGATTGTACGGGAAGAATTGCTTCGATGTCAGCAAGTCTCTCATTGCCCCAGCGCCTTTCAGGACGGCTATGCAAGAGAGACCGCACGCGCGCGAACGCCAGCCGCTCCGGTCCCATGGCAGCCATCAGTTAATGTAGCAGACGTCGATGAATGCCAAGGTACACGGCGGTCACTTGAGTACTCCGATCGCACACCCTCCAATTACGAACGGCGTTTTCGCTCACCTCGTTTCACTCAACGAACGTCGGCTGGCTACCGTCCCCATGAAGAGCGATACTGCTACCCAATGCCTTCTGACAGGAGTGGTCACTCCGAGCTGCCACGGGTGTCTCGACCTCCGCCGGTGTGTTACAGCTGCGGCGTCCCGGGTCACATCTCGCGATATTGCAACAACCCCCCAACATACCAGCGAGAACGCTTGCTCATGTCTCCCCAGCCTTTCGACCGCCCGTTCTCTACGCCACGGCCATCACGCGCGCCCACCAGTTTACGCTACCCCTCACCGGCTTCTGATCGAACCTAAACGCCGCCACCAGCTCCACGTGCTCGACGATCCCCATCGCCTCGGCGACGCACGCAGTCACCGCCGCCGGAAAACTAGTCGGCGCGGCCAATGGGGGTGAGGCCGCAAGATACCAGACACTTTCGACAGATATATACACAGTCATGCTCACGACTATAATTTCTACCATCGTCCTTTCGTGTTCCCTTCACTTAGTGCCCACGTCCGAACCCATTCCAGTGGATTTTGAGTGTTAATATTTTTTCGCAGAGTCATTGTCATTTTTGCTTAGTCATGCTAATGACTATTACTTCTACCAGCATCCTGTACTGTTTCCTTCACTTAGTACCCACGTCTGAACCAATTGGGTGGTTTTTGAGTGCTAAACGTTTTCGCTGGGTCATTGTCATGACCTTCATGACATATCATTTATGTTCGTCATGTACCCTTGTCATACTATGTCAATTTTGGTACATACCAAGTTTACGAAACGACCATGAGAGCACAAACTCGAGGGCGGCTAGATAGATAGATAGATAGATAGATAGATAGATAGATACGGTCAAAGTAGCAAATCTTCGCCAAGAAATGCTTAGCATTTAAAAGAGGAAGCAGCAGCTGCCAATCCTCTAGTGTGGGTACGAGCCAGTATGAGGCCATCATCGTTATCAGCAGCATCACCGCGTTCCAGCGCATTGCCACGCGAACGTGCTCGAACGCGAGGGGCTCAAGAAGGCAACGAGCTAGAGTCACGCTCCCACGCGCAGTCGTTCGGACGGCGCACCCAGAGGCCAGCGGAGGGAACGTGGCTGCGCCGAGTCAGCCGTGGCAGGCCTCGACTATCTTCCCACAGGGCAGCGTCAACCGTGCGGTGGTGGCTTCCGTGGTTCAACGGTGGAAAGCTGCGCCATGACAACGCCGGGACATGGCTCAAGGCGGGCCCGTTCCTGCACTGCTGCCGGCTGTCTCGCGGTTCCAGGCCGGGCAGGTCCGGCAGCACTCGTCTGCGACTGGAAGAGGCGCTGGTTCATCGGAGTTGCACCGGTGACAGGTACAGTGAGTCATAATTTATGTATGAAGAAAGGGATATGTACAGTCAACTATATACCGTTAGACATGTGGCATATGCTGGACGTTTGGCACGTGATGAAAACTGAAGACGACGAAGAGGAGAGAACGCGTGAGAAAAAGGCTCGCTAGCGCCATCTTTGAGCAGTCGGTTCAATAAACCGCTACCGGCGGACGCGCAGTCGCTTCGTTCCTTACATTTATGGTGCCGTGAAACCCGGGAGACGACTGGCGTCCTGCACCGACGATGGATCGACTGCGACGCAGCAGAGGCGTACTTCGAGCCGCTACTACAAGGCTCATCTCGTCCGCTACCGAAGCGCTACAAGCCGAGCATCCTTCGCCATCCGACCTGCAAGTTATTCTGGATGACCTGCAGGACAAGGACTCGGCACTAGCAGCGCTCAACGAGATGATTGCCGACCTCATGGACGATGGTGACGAGTATGAGGCGGAAGCCACCGTCGCTCTGGAGTACCACGACAAGATCCGCAACACCATGAGCCGGGTCCGCTTCATTCTGAATTCTGCTGCAAGAGCCGGAGACAGCGCCACACAGAGCGTTCTGAGCGACACCGCCACCCAAGGCGTCTCCACTCAAGCAAGTTCCCGAGCACCGTTACACCGAGTTGCCCTACCGAAACTACAGGTACCCGTTTTCTCCGGTGAACTTCGCGAGTGGCAGGGCTTCTGGGAACATTTCGAGGCCACGATCCATAACAACCGCGAGCTGTCCGACATCGAGAAATTTTCGTACTTAAGATCATACTTAACCGGAACAGCGAAGCGTGCAATCGAAGGTGTGCGTCTGGCGGAAGCGAACTACGCTGTAGCAGTGAAATTGCTCCAAGAGAGGTTCGGCCGTCATACCGCCCTCGTTGACGACCACATCGACTGTTTACTTGCCATTGCGCCCATTGATCGCTCTTCTCAAGTATCGCAGCTGCGGGAACTCTACGAAGAGGTGCACTTTCGTACAAGCTGCCTCGACAGCCTCGGCGTTCCAGCGTCAGAATACGCGGTCATCCTTCATCGCGTTCTTATGCGATCGCTTCCCGAAGATATCGCTATTCTCTACCGTCAACGCATGAAGGAGACTGAGCCCGATGACGGGGCTACTCCGAGGTCGCGGCAAGAGGAGGTGAGAAAGGTCATGAAGTTCCTGCAGGTGCAAGTCGAGAGCAGAGAAGAGAGCCACGCCTCCCGTTCAAGGTGCCTACCGAAAACTACCTCCGCGGGACAAGGGCGGTGCCGACCTTGTCTACCACCGCCGGTACCGTCAGCATTAGCCTTGGCCGCAGGATCAGCATCGAACGAGCATCCCTGCTGTGTACTGTGTGATGACCGTGACCACACCATAAAGGACTGCCACGCCACTTTGTCAGCCCACGAGATCAGACGCCGGCTTGCTGGAAAGAACTGTTGTTTTAAATGTGGCAGAGAGGGCCATGTAGCACGAATGTGCCGCAACGCCGCGTGGATCAAGTGCAAGTTATGCTCGAAACGTCACCTTTCCGTACTTTGCGCCATATGGAACCAAGATCGCAACTACCCGTCTCCGGAGAGCAGGGATCCACTTGTCCACCATGATCCAACGAAAAGTGTCAAGCCGCCAGTGACAAGTGCTCCAGCTAGTAGTGATATGTCTGCACCTGTCTTGATGCAAACGGCCACAGTTTGGGCGTCCGGAAAACACAATTCCGTGTTAGTTCGACTACTGCTTGACACCGGCAGCCAGAGAACCTTTATTCGACGCGACCTGTCCAAAAGGCTCGACCTGCCTTCCCTCGGGACAGAAGACCTCTCTCTCTGGACGTTTGGCACTTCTAAGTGTTCCCGCCCTTACAGCTGTCGAAGTGTCAAGCTCGAACTTCATAGTCGGTTCGACTCACGTAGCGTCACCGTAGATGCGTTGGAGGTACCGGAAGTCTGCACCGTGAAGACTCCAGCCATCGGACCAGATCTCCTCGCACAGTTGCGTGAACGCAAGATGTTTGTCGCAGATGATAATCGACTGGGCGATCGGCCGATACCGACAATCAGTGTCCTTATAGGATCAGATTGCTATTGGCGCATAGTGACCGGAAGAATAGAACGTCTACGCAGCGATCTATGCGCGGTTGAGACGGTCTTCGGTTGGCTAGTGCAAGGCGTCTACCCAGTAAGGCCCGCCAATGCCTTGCCTAATTGGAACTGCAGCGCATCTGCCCTATTCCTTGCGTGTGAGCGGAATGGGCAAGCCGAACCTGACATTGCTGACCCGACGGAGATGTGGCGACTCGATGCAATAGGGATAACCGACCCTCAGGATACCGCTGGAGTTTGTGACCAAACGGCAATGACTCAGTTCACACAGTACGTGCACAAGGAAGCTGGACGTTACGTGGTTCCTCTGATGATAAGGCACCAGGGAAGACTGACTAGCACCAATCGAAGTGTCGCCGAAAACCGGCTCAGACGCCAGCTTCAGCGCTTCGACGGACAACAGGAGCTACTCCAGGAGTATGACCGCACCATCAGTGAGTACTTCAAAGAAGGTCACGCCGAACGTGTCGACACCTCTCGAGAACCCGAAGCGACGGTTTACTACCTTCCGCACCATGCAGTCATCCGTCGGGAAGCTATCACTACGAAGATACGCGTAGTGTTTGACGCCTCTTCCCATGAACGGGGCGAGTCATCGCTCAACGATATCTTGGACAAAGGGGTGAAACTTGGTGCCGAGCTCTTGCAACTGCTTGTACAGTTCAGGATGAACCCAATTATCCTGACAGCGGACATCCGGAAGGCTTTCCTTCAAATTTCAATCCGACCTGAAGACCGCGACGCTCTCCGCTTTCTATGGGTTGACCGACTGCCCGGCGACGAGGGGAAAATACCTTCCATCGTCGAATGGCGAATGACTCGTGTGCCCTTCGGAGCGTCGTCTAGCCCTTTCCTTCTATCTGCTACTTTGCAGCATCACTTCGAAATGTGGAAAAGGGCTCAGCCAATAATAGCTACACGCCTAAAGACATCATTCTACGTGGACGACCTCGTCATAGGAGCTTCCACTGAAGAAGAGGCCCTCGAAATCTACCGTGCTGCATTAGCCATCTTAGCAGATGCAAGTATGGAGTTGAGAAAGTGGTGCTCCAACTCCAGCGTTCTTTGCCATCAATTCCTGAAGGACAACACTTCTCTCGACACCATTGGAGAAGCCAAAGCAACAACAAAGCTGCTTGGCTTAGTATGGGACCGCGAAGCTGACGATATCGTGCTTACCACCAAAGCCGTTTCCGAGTATGTCGCTGCGCACTCAGCCACGAAACGCACCATTCTGCAGTCATTCGCAAGAATCTATGATCCTTTAGGTCTTATGGCTCCGTTCATCATTCGAGCGAAATTATTGTTCCAGCAGCTGTGGCGTAGGAACTCACCGTGGGATGAGCCATTACCGGAAGACGTCGAGAAACAGTGGGAAGGCTGGACATCCGAACTACCAACGCTCTCCTCGCTGCGAATTCCACGCTGCGTCATCTGTCACAATCCGCGACAGATTTCACCGTTTGAACTTCACCTGTTCTGCGATGCAAGCCCACTGGCATACGGCGTAGCCGTCTACATGCGCTACGAGATCAGAGGAGGAACAGTTAAGGTTCAGCTGCTCATGAGCAAGTGCAGGGTCGCACCGCTGAAGACTACCTCGCTGCCACGCCTAGAGCTGCTTGCGTGCCTGTTGGCTGCCAGGCTTTGGAACTACCTCCGAGGAATTCCAGAGACATCCAGCTGTCAGGGCGTGTTTTGGAGCGACTCATCGATAGCCCTACACTGGATTGCTGCTGACGCGAGACGTTGGGAGACTTTCGTGAGAAACCGTGTTCTCGAAATCCAACGCTTGACTTCGGGGTATTCTTGGAGGCACTGTGCAGGCACCGACAACCCAGCAGATTTGCTCACGCGTGGAGTAGCAGCCCAGTTATTGACGCGCAAGTTTTGCTGGTGGACCGGTCCTACGTGGTTGTCACAGCCCCATTTGCAATGGCCTGCGAATATTTGTTCTGCTCCTTCACCGGAGGCCCTTTCTAGCGAGACCAGTGAAGAGATATCCGCTTGCCCCACCGCAGTAGTGGTACTCTCGTCGCCCCCACACGAGCCATTGCTTGAGGTTGCAAGCTTTGGACGCCTCTCCCGATTACTGCGAGTAACGGCTTGGATCATGCGGTTTCGTCGGAACGCTTCGCAGAACATGCCATCTTGTACCGGACCACTTACGGCGTCAGAGTTGCACCAGGCGGAGATGTATTGGTTGAGGCATGTCCAACACTCCGCATTCGCAATCGAAGTCAAGGCCTTGGAGGAAGAACAACGAGTTCCCAACACCTCCAGTGTGCTGACGCTACAGCCGTTTCTCGACCGTGACAGACTACTTCGTGTAGGAGGCCGACTGCAGCAGCTTAACGACCGAGAGGAATTGAAGCATCCGATCTTGCTTCCTTCAGATCACCGGTTCACCGACCTCTTGGTTGATGCAACACACGTAAGGCTCCTACATGGAGGAGTTCAGCTCACCCTCCTGGACCTTCGGGAACGCTTTTGGGTCCTCAAGGGGCGTCGCACAGTGAAGCGCGTTCTGAAAGCGTGCTTAGCATGCCGCCGACGGCGCCTACTTCCCGAAGCTGCCCCTGTAGCACCCTTGCCAAGGGAAAGAATTAGTGAAGCAACACCGTTTGAAGTGGTGGGAATTGACTTCTGCGGGCCACTCTATTGTCGTGCTGAATTACCATCCACTGTAAAAGTGTACATCGTTGTTTTTTCTTGTGCTGTGACGAGGGCAGTACACCTGGAGCTCACCACAGATATGACAGCGCAAGCATTTTTGCTAGCCTTCAGACGCTTTGCAGCACGACGTGGAATTCCTGCTATCGTGCACTCTGACAACGCGAAAACATTCCGCTGCAGCGCCAAGCATTTGTGCTCCCCTGTCAAAGACAACGTTCAAGACTATGCCAGCTCTCACCGAATCCAATGGCGCTTTATTGCTGAATGTGCGCCGTGGTGGGGAGGCTTCTGGGAGCGTGTAATCCGCACAATTAAGGATGCACTGAAGCGTTGCCTGGGACGGAGCAGCTTGAGCTACAACGAGCTACTCACCGTGCTTGCTGAAGTTGAGGCGGCAGTTAACTGCCGTCCGCTCACCTACTTGGAGGATGACGTCACATCCGCAGAAGTTTTGACGCCCTCACACTTCTTAGTCGGCAAGCGTCTCGTCACTTTGCCAACAGAACAAGAAAACCCCGCTCTTATTGCTGACGCGCCTGACCTTCGACGACGAGCTCGGCATCGGGAACAGCTGCTTCGCAGGCTTTGGAAGCAGTGGAAGAAGGAATACCTTCTTTTCCTGCGCTCTGCTCACCACAGCAAGCCTGTGCCGTCATCGAACTTAAAGCCCGACGATCTTGTCGTCGTCGAGGACATAAACACTCCGCCTATGGCATGGAAGATGGGCCGCGTCGTTAAGGCGTTTCAAGGAAGAGACGGTATTGCGCGGTCCTTCCTGATACTACTATCGAACGGCCAGCAAGTGCGACGTCCCATACAGCGGCTTTACCTCCTGGAGGCGCACACGTGCAGCGCGGCCGCGGGAGTGTGATGAAAACTGAAGACGACGAAGAGGAGAGAACGCGTGAGAAAAAGGCTCGCTAGCGCCATCTTTGAGCAGTCGGTTCAATAAACCGCTACCGGCGGACGCGCAGTCGCTTCGTTCCTTACAGCACGTCAGCTCTTCGGAAGGCCGCAGTGTAGAGGACGATTGAAACAAGGGGAAAAAATGCAATCTACCCAAATTGCAGCACCAAAAAATAAAGCAAGCCATCACGGGTTTCTCGGGAATGTTTACAGTTGAAGAAAATTTATTGGTGGTCCTAATTTGCTTTTTATGAATAAATCTTCCTGCCCAGACAATTAGATAATAAACAGACCATATTTCCGAACTGTGGCAGAGCTCGCTTACATGGCTTCACTGTCTTCAATGTATCATTTGTCAATTTGGCATACATCTATGAAGCAATATTTGTTGTCACGTCGTGTTTTACTATCTCAACCTTGAATGTCACCTACAAGTTTGGGTGGCTCTGGTGGAAAAGAGCGACATGCAGCGCTTTTTATACCACGAATAGCTTTAGTTTCCCACGGCATGAATTTGGAATACTGCAGTTGGAACGTGTCTGTTGAACGTATTGCAAAGCGATTTATTCACGTGTAAACGTCAAGGAATGCGAGAAACGTCAGGCGAACGTCAAGAAGCGGCGAGGCGACCAGCAGCCAAAATCCGGGCAAGCGCAAGCTCGGGGCGCGTGGTTAGCACTGACACTGTGGCTTGCTTGCTGACTGCTTCGTCGTCGTCTTGTCTTCTTCATTACATTGGCCCCCGGGAAGTAGCGTAGCCATCCTGGCGACTTAAGGCGTTGTCAGTATAGAGGGGTCATAATAGGGCTTGAGGCGACTCACGTGAACGATTTCTCGACCACGACGACGTAAGTCTTGAGACGGTGTCAAAGGCTCAACGTCATAATTGACTGGAGATGTCCGAGCGCGGATGCGGTAGGGCCCATGATAGCGGGCCAATAATTTAGACGAAAGGCCATTAGGGTCATGAGGGCTTGGCGGGCGATCGTGCGCTGCCTACGCAACTCGTCAAAGCTTTGACACAAGGAGACGAGTGCCGCGACTGTGGTGGGATTTCTCGCGAGCAGCATCTGAAAAGCGTCATCCTCGATGCCCTTCAGGATGTGCTTGATTTTCTCGCCCTCTGTCATGGTAGGGTTGACGCGGTTGCAGAGATTCAGCACATCCTCGATGTAGCCCGTGTAATTCTCCCCTGGATGTTGCGCACGTTCACGCAAGCGCTGCTCTGCGCGAAGCTTGCGGGCCGTAGGCCGACCAAAGACGTCCGAAATGGAAGTCTTAAAAACGGACCAAGTGGGTATGTCGGTTTCGTGGTTGCGATACCACAGTTGCGCGATGTCCGCGAGATAAAACATGACGTGACTCAACTTCGATGAATCGTCCCATTTGTTATTGGCGCTGACCCGTTCGTATGTCGACAACCAGTCTTCAACATCGGAGTCACCTGAGCCGTTGAAGATGGGAGGATCCCGCTCACGGTACACGGCGCTGCAGGTGGCAGGCGCTGCCGAAGGGTCAGTCTGTGTCGAGGTGTCGTTGACCATCATGGGTGCAGGAACCGAAGGGAGCGTCCGGGAGCGGAGTTCCAGGTTGGTGCGGGGGACCCACGCAGCCTCCACCAAATGCAAAGCGATTTATTCACGTGTAAACGTCAAGGAATGCGAGAAACGTCAGGCGAACGTCAAGAAGCGGCGAGGCGACCAGCAGCCAAAATCCGGGCAAGCGCAAGCTCGGGGCGCGTGGTTAGCACTGACACTGTGGCTTGCTTGCTGACTGCTTCGTCGTCGTCTTGTCTTCTTCATTACAGTATCAATAAAAATAGGTATAGCTAGTTTTTGGCAATTATCTTGGGAGCTGATTTGACTGCTCAGTCATCTAACGTCTGTCAATCTGAAGGAAGAAAGCGTGAAGAAAGCACACCCCCATTAGGTACTCCTAAAAAATATGCCTATTCCACGCAATCTAGAATCGGCGTAATTTTCAGCCAGCAGAGCGAACAAAATGGCGCATTACGACGAGAGACGCGTTGCAAATTTCATTGACGAAGGCGTCCTTCAGCCACCATGCAGAGCAAAGCAAGTGGAAGATTTAATCACCATTAAAATGGTGTTAAACCGCAGCCCACCGGCGTGCTCGATCTAGTAGCAACTTGCCACAGTGCTGCAGTAAGATGAGGGACGCCCCCCAAATTTCGGAGATGAATGCGTCCCGCAAATTCTGTATATATCGCGCACTAGAAAATGGGCGCGCTGACCCCTTAGGGTTGAGGCTGTGCGACGCACCTAACGCGCCAAGCGTCTCAAAGCGCTAGCTTGCATGAGGGAAATTAGTAGTATTGTTTATTCCACCTTCTTATGCTTGCGTCCGTGGTACAATGTATAGAGCATGGGGATTTTATGCTCTGGCACAGTTACCCGTTGTTTACGGAAGCATGGCGTTATGACGTTAGTGTGAACGTGCGCAGTTGATAGTAGTCCGACTGCTTCCACAGTGAAGACAGGTTCAGAAAGCTTTACTTTAAAATCTGTTTCCGCTAACAACGTTATCAGGTATACTCGCGCGTCATGAGGGCGCCAGCTTGGATACCCATGGCAAGCATAGGGCACGATGCGATCACGTAGTGGAATTGAACATTTATTACGGTCAGTTTCGAAACAAAGAAAGCATGTTTCGTTACTTAATCCAACAGCCAACTTCTCAGTTTCAGCAGAAAAAGAAATGTCTTCGCAGTTTAGCGTGCTCAAGGGGCCCTTACGCAGGATAGTCAAAGGAAAGCACAGAAAGTTTTAGCTGAGCGTTGCTCATGGCACCGCTCCCATTTCACGCAGAGAGGTGGCGGCTGAATTGATTTAGCTTACTTAGGTGCATCTACCGTAGACGCCAGCGACGCACTGAGAGTTGATGATATATATATATATATATATATATATATATATATTGTTACAAGCGTGAAAGTGTTGTGTTATTTGGGTATGTGCCAGAAGCTGTAGTGGGACGCAGATACGAGGTGTGGAACAAAAGGACGTATTTGCCAAGGGACCACGGAACCTAGGCTGGCGCTCAAGACCGTCGGTTACGTCGTGTCCCAATAAACCCTCTCTTAACAGAATAACCCGTAACAAAGTGGTGGAGGTGCTGGGTACACGACGTCGACGTACTAGGGAGTCCCAAGCGCTTGAACTTCGCCGGAGCCGCCACCTTGCCGGTCTCTCGCCGACAACAGTCATCATGCCACAGCACGGAGGACCAGACCCAGCGCCAGTTGCAACCGCGCAAGAGTCAACGGCAGCTGCACCCGCACAACATTACATGGAGCCACGCTCGTTCGCGGGAAGAGCGGGAGAAGACGTGGACGAGTGGCTTACGCACTATAATCGGGTGAGCTGATATAACAACTGGAACTCGGTCACCAAGCTTGACAACGTCGTCCTATTTATGAGAGAAACCGCACTGATGTGGTTCGAGAATCACGAAGAGTCCTTAACAACATGGGAACGGTTTGTTGAGGAAATAGGAAAATGTTTTGGCGACTCTGATGCAAAAAAGAAACGTGCGGAGCGAACGCTTGCCCAAAGAGCTCAAAGTCAGGGAGAGACATGCACTACTTATATAGAAGAGGTGCTCAAGCTGTGCAAGATTGTAAACCCGGGATGTCTGAAGAAGACCGAGTCGGACATCTTTTGAAAGGTATCGCGGAAGACGTCTACAATTTCCTGATATGTAGAGAAGACCTCACCTCCGTCTCAGATGTCTTGCGTCACTGCCGCACGTTTGAGACGTTTAGGACCCGTTGTATCGCACCCAAATTTGGACGACTGGCAAACGTGACCACTGTCGCCAGCGTCGATACGAGCCCGTCCACCGACCTTGCCTCTACTATCCGGGAAATAGTACGCGAAGAACTGTGGCGACACAATGAATTAATGTACAACACAGTTCAACCGCCGGCGACGCACCCAGTATCACACTCAGCGCCCGCAGCACCATGCGCTACTTTTTCACCGTCTGTGTGTGTCAAGGACGTCGACGTGGCTGGAACTACGTGGGCACATCCGGAGACGTCTCCGTCCGAACAGCGATATGGGCAACGCTTTCAACCCAACCGTGGTGCACAGTGGTGTACGGCTCCTGTTCAGCGTACAGACATCATGCACCCAGTTCGACGACCTCTGCCTGCTGAGCGCTTTGAGCGACATTTCGTCGATCGCCCTCCTCCCTTGTGCTACAACTGTGGTGTCGAGGGCCACATTGCCAGGTACTGTAACGTGGCCCCACCACGCCGCCAGCCGCCGAGGTACGACCGATCAACAATACCTGGCCAGCAACGCGTTGGCCGTGCGTACACCTATCCAAGCCGTATGTCTAACGAGACCCCGGGAACACTGCGAAACCGTTCCCCTGCCTCCGATCGGAGCTTGACACCACCGCCTGCTCCTCGCGTACACCGGTCACCGTCTCCCCGGCGCCGCTACCCGTCACCTTCGCCGGAAAACTAGTCAGCGCGGCCGTTGGAGGTGAGGCCGCTGGACAGTCCTCGATTTTGACAGAAATACCTCCACCACTCTGTTACGGGTTATTCTGTTAAGAGAGGGTTTATTGGGACACGACGTAACCGACGGTCTTGAGCGCCAGCCTAGGTTCCGTGGTCCCTTGGCAAAAACGTCCTTTTCTTACACACCTCGTATCTGCGTCCCACTACAGCTTATGGCACATACCCAAATTACACAACACTTTATTTGGGTATTTGGGTTATTTGGGTATGTGCCATAAGCTGTAGTGGGACGCAGATACGAGGTGTGGAAGAAAAGGACGTTTTTGCCAAGGAACCACGGAACCTAGGCTGGCGCTCAAGACCGTCGGTTACGTCGTGTCCCAATAAACCCTCTCTTAACAGAATAACCCGTAACAATATATATATATATATATATATATATATATATTGACACGTACACATGTTTATCTTTCACCGGTAGCCGCTTTCAACATTGGCTGACAAATGTTAAACGTTATCGCTCGGCGCAGATCGCGCCTGCATCGGAAGCTTCCCGAACGTTATCGATGCTTCTGTCCGTCGTTTGTGGTCACCGACGCTCATGTAATCTGATTGTATGAGCGACGCGAATTGTCTAGAACTTTCTGGAAGACACGCGGGCCCCAGGGATTAATCTGGAACCTTCGATGACTCAGGTATAAAAGCCGACGCGTTTCGCCGCTGATCAGATTTTCGACGATCGCCGACTGTGTTCGCCGTTATCGTTGTGCTTTGAGTGTACCTTGCTTTTGTGGGCACAGGTTCGCCCAATAAACAACCAGTTTGGTTGTACACAGTTTTACGACTGTTTTCTTCAGCGTCACTACTACGTGACATCTGGTGGAGGTGCTTTTGTGTCCATGCAGCGGACACCCCCGCAAAGCCGCGACCCAAGCCCGAAACCGGAGGACGAGACCAACATCGCCAAGGACCAGCGAGCTAGCCGTAGGCAGCAAGGTCTTTTGCCAGAATACGGACTTCTTCCCGAGAAGACCACAGCGATCAAGGCCAAGTCAACGACCTCAATGGCAGCCCCAGCGTCCCCCATCCTGCTGCAGCAACCTCGGGAGCCACCGACCTTCCGTGGATCATCAGCTGAAGACCCTGAAACATGGCTGGAGACGTACGAGAGGACCGCGACATTCAACAAATGGAGCGACGATGACAAGCTGCGCCATGTCTATTTTTCGTTGGATGACGCTGCTCGGACATGGTTTGAGAACAGGGAGACCACCCTGGTGACTTGGGACCTATTTCGCGAGAACTTCGTGAGGACCTTCACGAGTGTCGTACGAAAAGAAAGGGCTGAAGTTCTCCTGGAAACCAGAGTTCAATTGCCGAACGAGAGCATCGCGATCTTCACGGAGGAGATGACTCGCCTCTTCCGCCACGCCGACCCCGACATGTCTGAAGAAAAGAAAGTTAGGTTCTTGATGCGGGGCGTCAAAGAGCATCTATTCACTGGATTGATGCGCAACCCGCCCAAGACTGTGGCAGAATTTGTTTCGGAGGCGACAACCATCGAGAAGACGCTTGAAATGCGAGCCAGACAATACAACCGCCGTGCGCTGACAAACTACGCCGAAGCTCAAGCTCTAGGCGCCGACGACCTGCACGAGACGATCAGAGCTGTTGTACGGGAAGAACTACAGAAATTATTCCCAAGGTCGCAGCCTCAGGTGACTTCAATCGCCGACATAGTTAAAGAAGAGGTTCAGCGATCTCTGGAAGTGCCAGAAGCTCCGGCATCGCCTCAACTACAGCCGCAAGCGATGACCTACGCCGCCGTCGCCCGTCGTCACGGCCCCCCTCCGCGCTCGCGCCAGGGCCCCGTAACGCCGCAGTTCCGTCGTCCACCGCCGCCGCCGCCAGCACGCCCGCCCGTCGCCCAGCGCAGCTACCAGCGGAAGACGGACATTTGGCGCGCCCCCGACCACCGCCCGCTCTGCTATCACTGCGGGGAAGTCGGCCATGTCTACCGCCGATGTCCATACCGCGAGATGGGCCTACGAGGGTTCGCCGTCAACGCGCCACGTCCACAGCTTGGCGAGCGACCACGCGACATCGCTGACTACCTCGCCGGAGCCCAGTTCCAACCACGACGACCCTCACGCTCGCCGTCACCAGGACGTTACCTGTCGCCGCAGCGCCGACCATACACTGGCCCAGCACGGGGCCGGTCCGTGAGCCCCTATCCGGGAAACTAAAGGCAGCAACCGATGGAGGTGCGGTTGCTGTACGACGCAATACCGAAGATCCTCCGCCGCCACCGACGACGACAACTCACGCATCATCACAACGAGGTACCAGCACACCGCCTAGCAAGAGCCTTGACGACAACACTTCGCCGCCGAAAGAAGACCTACCGACGCGACGTAGCAGCAGCCAAGCAAGCCGACGTAGCCGTGATCCGACGCCACGACTTAACCGCAACGCCAGACGACGGTCTACCGACTTAGACGTGGTAATCGATGGTCATAGCGTCACCGCTCTCGTCGACACTGGAGCTGACTATTCCGTCTTATGATTTTCGTCAGTGCCGAAGTGCCTGCAGATATGGAGGGCGTCATCGAGGGCGATCATCACTTACTGCTGTACCGTGAAATTTGCGTCGCTAGAGGCATAGCTGAGCTACGTGCAGGGAAAGCAACGGTGATGCTCACGAACTTCAGCCCCGAATACAAGCACATTAACAAAGGCACCACGGTTGCCTACATCGACGAAATAGTACAAGCCAGCAGTGCTTTCGCCTTCACAGATTCCAGTGCACCCGCAACGACGACTATAATACCTGAAGCAACTTTCAACGTTAATCAGAACCTTCCCAGGCATAAGAAAGAACAACTAAAAGCTCTGCTCCTGCAATACAAGGATTGCTTCTCGTCGTCGTCAAAAGTTCGACAAACCCCTGTCGCCAAGCACCGAATCATAACCGACGAAAATGTCCGCCCACTGCGTCAGAGCCCGTACCGAGTTTCGGCACGCGAACGCGAGGCCATAAGGCAACAAGTCGACGAAATGCTACGCGACGACATCATCCAGCCGTCCAAGAGTCCGTGGGCGTCCCCTGTGGTGTTAGTGAAGAAGAAGGATGGAACCCTACGTTTCTGCGTCGATTATCGTCGCCTCAACAAGGTCACGAAGAAGGACGTATACCCCCTTCCACGGATTGACGACGCCTTGGATCGACTATACAACGCAAAGTATTTTTCGTCGATGGACCTCAAAACCGGCTACTGGCAAATCGAAGTCGACGAGAGGGACCGGGAGAAGACGGCCTTTGTAACACCAGACGGACTGTTCGAGTTCAAGGTCATGCCGTTTGGTCTTTGCTCGGCACCTGCGACTTTCCAACGCGTCATGGATACAGTACTGGCAGGCTTGAAGTGGCAGACTTGCCTCGTCTATTTGGACGACGTCGTTGTGTTTGCCTCAAGCTTCGAAGAACACCTGCGGCGCCTTGAAACAGTTCTTCAAGCAATCAAAACCTCCGGACTCACGTTAAAGCCAGAAAAGTGCCGCTTCGCATATGAGGAGCTCTTGTTTTTGGGCCACGTCATCAACAAGTCTGGAGTGCGCCCCGACCCTCAGAAAACTGCGGCCATCTCCAACTTTCCTCTGCCCGCTGACAAGAAGGCAGTGCGTAGATTTCTGGGACTGTGCGCCTATTACAGGCGCTTCGTCAAGGATTTTTCACGGATCGCCGAGCCACTGACGTACCTCACGAAGGCCGACGTCGAGTTCAAGTGGGAGATGCCGCAAATCGAAGCATTTGAAGAACTGAAGCGACGCCTACAATCGCCGCCCATCCTTGCGCATTTCGACGAAAATGCCGATACCGAAGTCCACACCGACGCAAGCGGCGTAGGACTCGGCGCCGTGCTTGTGAAGAGGACTGATGGACTAGAAAGGGTTGTAAGTTACGCTAGCCGGTCGCTATCGAAGGCGGAAGCAAATTATTCCACAACAGAAAAGGAGTGCCTCGCCATCATCTGGGCTACATCAAAGTTTCGCCCCTACCTCTATGGCAGGCCCTTTAAAGTTGTGAGCGACCACCACGCCTTGTGTTGGCTAGCTAACTTGAAGGATCCTTCAGGTCGCCTCGCACGATGGAGTCTGAGACTTCAAGAATTCGACATCACCGTCGTTTACAAGTCCGGGCGAAAGCACTCTGACGCCGACTGCTTGTCTCGCGCCCCCGTCGAACCGCCGCCACAGGATGACCAGGATGACGACACTTTCTTGGGACCCATCAGTGCCGACGAATTCGCCGAACAACAGCGAGCCGACCCGGAACTAAGGAACCTTGTAGATTACCTGGAAGGCAAGACCGTCACTGTGCCGAAGGTGTTCAGGCGAGGATTGGCGTCGTTTTTCTTGCAAAACGACATTCTCCTAAAGAAGAACTTCTCGCCTCTCCGAGCCAACTACCTCCTCGTGGTACCCTCAGCATTGCGTCCAGAGGTTCTGCAAGCTCTCCATGACGACCCAACGGCTGGGCACCTCGGTTTTTCCCGCACGCTCGCAAGGATACAAGAAAAATACTACTGGCCTCGCCTCTCTGCCGACGTCGCCCATTACGTAAGGACATGCCGAGACTGTCAGCGACGCAAAACACCGCCGACAAGGCCAGCCGGACTTCTACAGCCGATCGAGCCACCTCGCCGACCGTTCCAGCAGATTGGGATGGACTTACTGGGGCCTTTTCCGACGTCGACGTCCGGGAATAAATGGATCGTCGTAGCTACGGACTACCTCACCCGCTACGCCAAAACAAAAGCCTTGCCCAAAGGCAGTGCTGCCGAGGTAGCTCGATTCTTCGTTGAGAACATCCTCCTGCGTCACGGTGCCCCAGAAGTCCTCATCACCGACAGAGGTACTGCCTTTACGGCAGAACTAACTCAAGCCATCCTGCGATACAGCCACACAAGCCATCGCCGGACCACCGCCTACCACCCGCAGACGAATGGCCTCACCGAGCGCCTAAATAAGACCATCGCCGACATGCTGGCAATGTACGTCGACGTCGAACACAAGACGTGGGATGTCATCCTTCCGTACGTGACCTTCGCATACAACACGGCCGTGCAAGAAACGACGCACATGGCGCCGTTCAACCTGGTCTACGGAAGGAACCCGGCAACGACGCTTGACGCCATGCTACCGGACGTCACCGACGAAGAAAATCTCGACGTTGCCACCTATTTGCAGCGTGCCGAAGAAGGTCGACAGCTCGCCCGCCTGCGCATCAAGAACCAGCAGAGGACCGACAGCCGACACTACAACCTTCGACGACGCTACGTCGAGTACCAGCCCGGTGACCGTGTTTGGGTCTGGACTCCGATACGCCGACGAGGACTTAGCGAGAAGCTGTTACGTCGCTATTTCGGACCATATAAGATCACCCGACGTATTGGCGCACTGGACTATGAGGTCGTGCCAGACGGCATTTCGCAATCACAGCGGCGCCGGGCACGACCTGAAGTCATCCACGTGGTGCGTCTTAAGCCTTTCTACGCCCGCTGACAAACTTAGGTACTTTGTTACTTTGTTATTGTTTTTTTTGTTATTTTGTTTATTACGCATGGTTTTGCTTTCGCTTTCGTGTTTGTTTGTAGCATCGGGACGATGCTTTTTTAAGGGGAGGGTATTGACACGTACACATGTTTATCTTTCACCGGTAGCCGCTTTCAACATTGGCTGACAAATGTTAAACGTTATCGCTCGGCGCAGATCGCGCCTGCATCGGAAGCTTCCCGAACGTTATCGATGCTTCTGTCCGTCGTCTGTGGTCACCGACGCTCATGTAATCTGATTGTATGAGCGACGCGAATTGTCTAGAACTTTCTGGAAGACACGCGGGCCCCAGGGATTAATCTGGAACCTTCGATGACTCAGGTATAAAAGCCGACGCGTTTCGCCGCTGATCAGATTTTCGACGATCGCCGACTGTGTTCGCCGTTATCGTTGTGCTTTGAGTGTACCTTGCTTTTGTGGGCACAGGTTCGCCCAATAAACAACCAGTTTCGTTGTACACAGTTTTACGACTGTTTTCTTCAGCGTCACTACTACGTGACAATATAGTAGTAAATGACGCTTACTTCGGGAATCTTTGAGGGAGCACGGCGCAGCGTCGTCAAAGCAGAGGGAGTGGGAAGTGAAAGGGGATAGTGGAAGAGGTGTACTAGACACCACTATGTGCAAAAGTGTACAGGTGACGGTCCTGAGCAAATGGGCCAGATTTGTATCGGGTGCAAAAACGGCGATCGCAATTGCATCTAAAAACTCCAGCAGGCTTTGCAGGCTGTGAGCTGGGGACGTATTCTGCGACGATCGCTTCGGCGATACTATTCGCGTGACGTAGTACTCAACCAGGCAATCAACTAATTCGATTTTCCACAACCATCCACTCAGCGCGCACCTGAATGCGATACTACAGCCGAGGCGACACTATCGCCGAAAGTGATCGTCGCAGAACGCGTCCCTTGCAGACGCACTGGGAAAAGCAGGTCAGTCTCTGTGGTTGTTGAAAGTCCTTGGCGTCTACGTAGTGGTGACTAAGGAGCGTTCTTGCGCCAGCGTTGTGCAGGCACATAGGTGATGCTCCAGAGTCTCGTGGTCCTCGCATCTCATGCAGGCAGGCGACGTGGCGCAGCCCTTGGCTTGCATCGGGGCAGCTGTCCAGCCAATCCGTAGGCGCTGGAGCGTGGAACGGTTTCTCCATGAGGGCCCGTTCTATGGGAGCGGTGTGGGAGCATTCCACTAGCCACTCTGGATTCCGCGTGTGTAGAGGTGAGCAGGCAACGTAGTCCATGTGTCGTGTAGTCCGAGGGTGCTGTTGCTCTCGCAACTGAAATTTTGTCATGGTTAGCAGCTTTGGCGAAGGTGCCTCCTCCTCGTTGCCGGCTATCCCGACGTTATAGCTTTCAATTGGCAGTGAACCGGCAAGCAAACCAACGAGATGCACCCTCACGCTCCGATAAATGAGCTTTGTAATAGAACATGGGCAGAGTTCTACCGCGGAGCCTGGTTGTACGTTGTCCTGCCGTTCTGAGCATTGTGGGAAAGTGCATTAGCCTTCCCGGTAACGTTCCCGCTGAGCGGTTGTGTGCAAATTGTTAGGATGCATGCAGTCTGAGCGAAGTGGACCACTTCAGGTAAAACAAAAATTAAAGCCTGCTTAAACTGCCTATTGTCAGGTCAGTACACGGTGGACATATCATCAGTTAGCTAGCGGCAATGCCCTGTTAATGTACCTTCAGCTCCCTACAATAGATGACCATATATAATAATAATAATAATAATAATAATAATAATAATAATAATAATAATAATAATAATAATAATAAGACACCTAGATCATGTTTTACTAGCTCTTTCCTCTCATAACGAAAATACATTTTGTTTGACATTCACCATCTGCAGCGTGAGCGAAACTAAACATAAACATCAAAGATAAAAAAAGAAAAATCGCAGTGCAATAAGAAATGACAGCATTCCAGTAGTTAATCTTGCTGTTGCGTATGCAGTTTGAGAGGACACAGATTAAAATACACAAAGCAGTAAAAACAATTAAACATATATCAAAGCCATCCGTAATGGAAACGGCAATACAGGTAGAATAAGTATGGAGAAATATAGTAAGAACAAGAAACAATGAAAACAGTGGTTTGAGGATTTTAAGTAATAATCAGAGTTGAAACATCCTATCTTTTGTGGTCATTTGAACCGGGTTTAGGTTATTACGGAGGCATAAATTTAATAGTTTATTTAAAGTACGCTTTATCAATTGTTCACTATATGTTCTGGAAGGTTATATGTGCCACGTCTCAGAGTTTCTTGCTGTGTGTATGGTTTCATTTTTACGGAGAAGTACTGTTTGTTTAAGATACAAATTTTTTTCTTCCATTCGATATTGCGAAATAAGGCGGTAGGTGTAAATGTAAAATACCTGTATGCTGAAGGGTGGTCCTATGCCTCATTGTATAGATTTCGTAACATTTTTTCTGAAGTTTATAAAGTTTCTTTAAATGATGTATTCCCCCAGATTAAGTGACGGTAACTTATATGCGGATAAGGGATTGGCAACAGTATAGTGACATGATCAGCTTTTTCCCGAACAAATGACTAGACTTTCCGATCACGATAGATTTATTGCAAGTGTGTTGCATAAATGTTTACCTAGTTCTTCATTATGAAGGTGTGTCATACTTTATTCAATCAATGCACTGACACCATGCGCCGCATTGTGTGAAACATACTATGACTGAATATTGCTGGAAAGTTTCGGCTAGAATGCAACAACACAGCCGGGCAGTCCTTTCTCTGCAGCCGCAACTGACCAATGGGGAAGGGCAAAACAAAAATGTAGCAGGTGTTGTCGTCCATGTAGAGTTTTCTACTGAAATTTTTAGGCAGACATCTGGCACTACTATCCATCAGTTACCATGAGAACGATGGGTGTAGTACATAGATTTATAAAAAAGAGGATTGTTGTCTCGAATTTTTTGTGGGACTATTTATTAGGCTTTCTTTATAATTCACTAACCATACGTTTTCTGAATGAACGAAACCAACAACCACATGTGCAGATGCAAGATCAGCGTAAGCAGTGCGATTTTCTGCATTTTAAACGCAATATTTTCTTCAAAACAATAAATTTTACGAATTAACAAAGTCGTTTGAAGCAATAACGAAGTTCCGGCAAGTCTGCGTGCTGTCGTTGTTACCATGCTGGCTAGTCGACCTCACTTTCAGCGGCCTTAGTCACTAGCGCCAGATTTAGTTCAATTTGTGCAGAAAGCTCTATCCTACCTCCGCACCGGCAGCGGCTCTTATTAACAACAGCATCAAAACATACATACTAGCGGTCTTTCCTTGAGATTGGCGCCTGCCCGCTGTCGCAATACAGACAAAGAAGCTCTCCAAGGAAGTGCTACTTCAAATAATCGCCTTACTTCATCCAAGACACAATTCCTCACCCTCACCTCAAGACGTGCCCACACCCTCACCCTCGCACTTAGACTTACCGACAACATTCCTCGCCTCACTCGCGGCTCTCTCTGTCAAAGTGAGACTGAGGACTCCCCCGTGAAGGCGCGCACTCATGCGGATGCTCATGTCTGCTTGCAACTGTGTGGTTCCAAATTTTCCAAGCCCACGTCTGACCGACAGATTATGAATGACACATCTGAGTCTGAATAAAACTGACGAACTGCTTTTATATTGTTTTCTCTGTATGATGCCCACGGCAACCCATCCATATTAAACGAATTACCGAGAGCTCGTAAAACACTTCACACACTTCTTACGCACTTACTGCGTTATTCATGAGAAACATTGATGATGCATTTATCTGTGGGAAATTCACACCACTCCTTGTGGAGATTTTGTTAAAAATGACCTTTGACATGGTCTCTGGACTTGACGGGGCGATGACGTCCCTTCTTTGGTTTTGGCTGTGCCATAACCAAAGAAGATTTACACTTCATTTACGAAATCACTCAGATCAATGAGTATTGGTGCTGTTTTGTCCCCTTTCAGTAGTCAGCAGTGCTTGCTGAAAGAACGGTAATGCACAACTAGCTTGGAAAAGCACCACCCTTTACATGGAACGTACTGCATGCTACGAAGAGCTAGTGTCTTTCTGACGTTGTTTAAGTAATTGTGCGCGATTGTTTTGAAATACCACTGCCTGTGTAGCAAAATAGTCCTAGGAGGATGCACGACACTTACTTTGTTTCGCAGTTCGCGATTACCTCGACACTGGAGCAGGGAAACACATCACCCCTGGGATCAACGGCGGGACACGCGGAGACGTCCTCTGCCTGGAGGAGCTGACTCTGCCACTGTCCGCCGGTCATGCTGGTGCAAGCACCGAATGTCGGCTCTGCCCGGGATCACCGCCCAGAGAAGCCACTCAGCCTGGCCAAGGTCCAAGGATGAGGCCAGCCGGTCGACCGCCACGAAAGCCACAGCGCAGATCGCGCAGGCTTAAGTGGCTACGGGACTCGTGGAGGCGCCTGACGGCGAATTAGGGAGTTACCACCAAGAGGGGCCGCCAGCGGCGGATAATTAACGCGGCTTCGGCGCATGAACATCTTGGCTACGCCACGCCGAGTTCTCCACCATCCACCAGGAGTGTCCCCGGCACGCTGTCACCAGTGCCCGCCGCGTCGCGATCTCGCGTGTCTACAACGACGAACTGTTGGCCGCGGTTCTTGCTCCCGTTGCCGTTGTGGCAGCATAATTATGCGTAATTATGCGTGATTTTTGCGTTTCTTTTCTATAGCGACTATGTCTCGCGCCTGTTTCTGATTTTAGTGGATTCACGCGTACGTATTCATTTATTCCGCTATATTTTTATCGATTTATGCGGTATTTTCGTTATTATTTACGGTTTATATTTCTGCGTTATGGTTTCATTAATTAGAAAGAGTTCCGGAAGGCTTGCCTGAGAGTTCCGGAAGGCTTGCCTATGAGTTCCGTGGAGTGTCCGAAAAAAAATTTTTTTCATCTAGCGACCTTCCAAACAACCATCAACAAAAGCCAGACGTATCAAAACAACTTCGCTTTAAATTTATCACATTCAAGCGTGCACCGCAGCCAATTTGTGCGAGGCTATTGCGTTGCTTGCTCCCCCTTGCGACGATATTTCGCGTCTACTTTAAGTTGTAGGGTAATTGCCTGTCTATATTTCGTCCTCTATATATTGCCCGATGGAAGCGGTAATGTTATGGTTATATTTATTAATTTAATATCCGCTTTACAATAGTTTTCGAAGAGTTCTGGAAGGTTTGCTTGCTGGGGTCAACTTTTGTTTTCAGTTAGCTACCTTCCCAACAAATATCACCACAAGCCTTGGCGTATATTTATTGTATGCCTGTGAAACGCACCGACCTTGTCTCTGTTCAATTCGTGCCGATCTTCGAGAACCGAACATTTGTGACGATATTGTGGAGAACTGTGGCGGTTCTTTGTGAAAGTGTTTTTGTCCAAACAAGAACTCTGTTCACACCTCATTTTACGGCCGGTAAAAAAAACTGTGCGAGTTGAAAGTGCGAAAAGTTCTTGCATTAGGGGCGAGGTCATCGAGAAACAATGCTCCAGTGGTTTGCTTTATCATCCTTACATTTTCATATGGAAGCAGATACAGCCACCCTGTTGTAGGATGTCAAACTGGAAATAAAAGTGCACAATTCAACAGTACGGGCTGGAAATTTTCGAAAATAGGCTTTAGCGAATGCGTTAAATAAATGTCAAACTAGAGAATGCAATGAGTTTGGATGTCTTTATCCTATGCAACAGGAGATATCTTCTCAATATTTGCTTATGCAGCGCAGGTCGCGTCTACTTTAAATTGTAGGGTAATTGCCTGTCTATATTTCGTCCTCTATATATTGCTCTATCATGGGCATGAGCTAAAGCTGTGCTTAGTCAGCACAGCTTTAGCTCACGAAAACTGTTAGCAAGCAAACCTCGATGCAGCGATGCGAAAAAGGATGAAGACCATATGTGGTGCCTGTTTAGGGCGGAATATTAAACACGCCCCCACCTCTTCCCCCACCATAGTTGGTAGGAGCCGTATGCTCGATAGTAAACAAAAAGAAAGTTAATGTGAGATGCATTCTCAAGGAAGTAAATAACCCCTTCAGACACAGTGTGCACATTTGTGGACTTGACTTATTTTTGTCATTTCTGTACAGTTGTGGTGGAGAATACACTACAAAAATTAAGCTTAGGGTAAATTGAAGGTTCTCCTTACCTGATGTACCTTCATTTTACTTCTGAGGGAAATATATCTCTACCGAAGATCCCTTCGCAGAAGGCAGTAAAGTGTTTTACAAGTGTGACGCGAGACGTTACTGGTAGCAATTGCGAAAGAATTTTCTTTATTTCTACTAATGCTTCCAACCAATAGTTAACTTGTAAATTCGCGCTAGTGATTCAATTCTTTTTATGAACAAAGGTATCATTACTGAGTTCTGCCGCCTTGACTTGCTCCTATAATGGAGTCTGCCCAGCACCCTGGCATAAATTTATGCAAATTGCCCAATTCGTGACTGAAGGGGAAGAAACACACAGATGTACTGTCAACTGTACCGTTAGACTTGTAGCGTATGCTGCACATCTGGCACTTCAGCTCTGCGTAAGGCAGCCAGGTTGAGGTCGATTCATGCAAGGAAATATACAGGGTGTCCCAGCTATCACGCGGTACGATTTTTTAAAAAAAGGAACGGCGTTACGCGAAGCAAACCTAGTGCGTATTGTTTTCAGTACAGTGGAGTGGAGTAGCCGCCACTAATTTTTTTTCGTTCCTGTGATTTAATTAGCAATTGTAAATAATTATCTAACTCGAGAAGTACTGTCCTAATTATCAAAGTGTCAATGAGAAAATCGTAAAGCAACATGAAAAACTCCCGATATAGCTTTCTGTTGCTCAATACGTGCTACATAAATGTGTTTTTCCGAGTGTGAAAGGTGCCCGCGAATACACTGAGAATTGCCGCGCGAGTGCTCGCTCGAGGCACTTTAGATGTATTTGCGTGCTTCTCTTACGAAACCTTTGGTTTGCTTGGTTTGTTCTCATTCGCGCTTGTTTCGACTGTCATGGCACGGCCGCTGGATGAAAAAAAAAAGGTCCAGCCTGTCGCTTGCATCGAAAACGGCGGGCTGCGCCGTGGCGCCACCAGTCAAGGACCGTTGTCTGGTAACGGCGTTGGAAAAGCGTCAGGAACGCCGTCGCCCGTGGAAGCCGACGCGCCCTAACCCTCGCAGGTAGCGCCGTTCGGACCAGCCAAGCGGCCTCGAATACAACTATGGCTGTAACATTCACTCTCATTGCAGGCCACCTGACGCTGCATGCCTTGCCGTTTTTAGGGGCGAAGCACCTTAGGGCCGAGCCTTGTCCCCCCCTCGTCGTCCGTAGCTCTGTCACGGCCGTTGGATAAAAAAAAAGGATCGCCATATCCACGAAGTGAATGACGATGAGTGGGCGAAGCTCCGGTGGTAATCTGGTAAACCGTGAATCCTCCGTAGATTTTGCCCACACGTTCATCATACAAAGATGCGACACAGAAACATGGGGGTGTGGTGTGATTATATATACAGTATATACACAATGTTTTGCTATTTACATATTGATGCAGCATATAGACAATGTTTCATTATTTACACATGGGGTAGATGATGATATTGTTCAAGAGCTCTACGGACCCCAAGGAGGGGGTTCCCCTGATTCTGTGTTAGTCATATTGTCACGACCTCGCAGGAGACGTGGAAGCAGGCGTACAGCACGTATACAAGTACTTTATATGAGCAGCAAAACGCAACGTCGTTGTCGTCTCTGTTTTTCTACCCGCGCGCTACTTCAGCGTCGTTTCCATGGCCGGGCACATACCCGCGGCGACGATATAGCATGTGGCATTTGCCCCTCCTTTGAAAGAAGCATCGTCCCGATGCGCCAAGCGCCCAAGAAAGTGCAGTGACGGTGCAAAAGTGAGGTCATGATGCAAAATATGGCTTCATACGAAGCACGTGCACAACCTCGGGCAGATGCTGCCGGCGTTTGGAGCAGGAAGGACTGTCGGGCACAACTTCATAATTCACGTCACTGATGCGGCGTAGAACTGTGTACGGCCCGAAGTATCTTCGCAGGAGCTTCTCAGATAGCCCCCGCCGACGAATAGGAGTCCAAACCCACACCTGGTCGCCGACGTTGTACGTGACGGGTCTGTGTCGAAGATTGTAGTGTCTGGCATCGTAGTTCTGTTGCGCTTGGATGCGCAAGCGTGCAAGCTGCCTTGCTTCCTCGGCGCGTTGCGTAAACTCCTCGGCACCAGTCTCGTGATCACCACACTCGTGTGGCAGCATCGCGTCCAACAGTGTTGTTACTTCCCGGCCATAGACGAGGCTGAAAGGTGTCACGCGTGTTGTCTCCTGGCGAGCCGTGTTGTACGCAAATGTAACGTATGGTAAAATCTCGTCCCAGTTCTTGTGGTCGACGTCGATGTACATACTCATCATGTCTGCCAGAGTCTTATTCAAACGTTCTGTCAGCCCATTGGTTTGGGGGTGATAAGCGGTTGTCTTGCGGTGAGTTGTACCACTTAATCGCAACACGGTATCCAGAAGCGCGGCCGTGAAAGCAGAACCTCTGTCGGTAATGACCACTGCGGGAGCGCCATGCCTTAGGACGACGGCTTCGATGAAAAATCGTGCTGCTTCGGCTGCTGTTCCCCGCTGGAGAGCACCTGTTTCGGCGTATCGGGTAAGATAATCAGTGACGACGATTATCCATCTATTGCCGGCAGAAGACACTGGAAATGGACCTAAAAGGTCCATGCCAACTTGTGCGAACGGCACTTGTGGTATCTGAACAGAATGCAGCAGTCCAGCAGGCTTGACGGGTGGGGTTTTGCGGCGCTGGCAATCCACGCATGTCTGGACATAACGTTTCACGACCGGCGCAAGTCTTGGCCAGTAATACTTTAGCCTAATTCTGGATAATGTGCGGGAGTAGCCCAAGTGACCAGCGGTCGGCTCGTTGTGACAGGCGTGTAGGACTTCGTTCCGTAGAGATGCGGGAACGACAAGTAGGTAGCTGCTGCCACTGGGTGAAAAGTTCTTTTTGTAGAGAACGTCGTGACGCAAGCAAAATGAAGGCAGCGCTCTGGCGAATAACCTCGGCACGCAGCTTGTTTTTCCCTCTAAGTAATCAATAAGAGGAACCAGTTCTGCGTCCTCGCGTTGCAGGCGTGACACGGCGACAGCGTCTACCATGCCTAGAAAAGCCGCGTCGTCATCGTCGTGCAATGCAGTCTCAACAGGCGACCGAGACAGGCAGTCGGCGTCGGCGTGCCGCTTCCCCGATTTGTAGACAACAGTGAAGTCGAACTCCTGGAGCCGAAGGCTCCATCGTGCTAGCCGACCAGCTGGATCTTTTAAATTAGTCAGCCAGCAAAGTGCATGGTGATCACTGACGACGGTGAAACAGCGACCGTATAGATATGGGCGAAATTTGAGGATGGCCCAGACTACCGCGAGGCACTCTTTTTCTGTAGTGGAGTAGTTAGTCTCCGTTCTGGATAGGGTCCTGCTGGCGTACGCAAGCACTCTCTCGGTGCCGTCCTGCAGCTGAAGAAGCACTGCGCCAAGGCCGACATTGCTAGCATCGGTATGAAGAATCGTCGGGGCGTCTTCGTCAAAGTGTGCGAGCACAGGAGGCGTCTGCAGCCGCTGCCGTAGCTCGTCAAATGCCCGTTGCTGCTCTTCGCCCCACACGAAGGGGACATCTTCGCGGGTGAGATGTGTTAATGGACACGCGATGCGCGAAAAGTCCGCAATAAACCGTCGGTAGTAGGCGCAAAGGCCCAGAAAACGTCGCACGGCCTTTTTATCAGATGGCGTCGGGAAATTAGCGACGGCAGCGATTTTATCAGGGTCAGGTCGAACACCTTCATGACTAACCACGTGACCGAGGAATTGAAGTTCCTCAAAACCAAAATGGCACTTTTCCGGTTTCAAAGTTAGGCCTGCTGAGCGTATTGCCTCAAAGACCGTCTTCAGTCTCCGTAAGTGTTCGTCGAACGTGGCGGAGAAAACAATCACGTCGTCGAGGTACACTAGGCAGGTTTGCCATTTGAGGCCTGAGAGTACCGTGTCCATGAGTCGTTGAAACGTTGCTGGCGCAGAACACAAACCGAAGGGAAGCACCTGAAATTCATAAAGTCCATCGGGTGTCACAAAAGCGGTCTTTTCATGGTCTCTCTCATCAACTTCGATTTGCCAGTAGCCACTTTTCAAGTCCATCGACGAAAAGTAACGTGCATTTCGTAGCCGGTCCAGTGAATCATCGATACGCGGTAGCGGATAAACGTCTTTCTTTGTGATCTGGTTGAGTTTTCGATAGTCGACGCAGAAGCGCAGACTACCGTCCTTCTTTTTCACCAACACGACAGGCGATGCCCACGGACTCTTAGATGGCCGAATAACTCCGTCCTCAAGCATCGTCTTCACTTGTTTTTGGATTGCCTCCCGCTCTTTTGGTGCTACACGATAAGGATTCTGCCGGATGGGTCTTGCGTCGTCTTCGGTGATAATACGGTGCTTGGTGAGCGGCGTCTGGCTAACTCTTGACGTTGATGCGAAGCAGCTTTTGAACTCATTGATGAGCTCAAGAAGGCTGGTGCGTTCGATGGGCGATAAAGTTCGACTGACATCAACCACAGGTGCAGGCATAGGCGCGGTGGACGCCGCGTGCTGCACTGAGAGGCAGTCTTGTATTGGGGCAATTTCGTCGAAGTAAGCAACAGCAGTGCCTTTAACAATCTGTCGACGTTCCCTGCTAAAATTCGTCAGCAGGAGTTCAGCATGTCCGTCGAGTACATTAATGACGGCCCTGGCGACGGAAACGCCCTAACTCAGTACTAGTGCGTTGATGTGTTCAGCGACGCCAGGCCCGGTGTGCAAGTTATCGCAGATGACAGGCACGAGGGAACAACTTCGCGGCGGAAGCGTGACGTCGTCGTCGGCGATACGTAAACGCGGTCGCTGGTCATCCGCGGGGTCGACGTCTTCGGAGCTCGTAGCAAATGTCACCATGCGGTCGCGGACATTAATAACTGCACCGTACTCCCTCAAGAAATCCATTCCCAAAATAAGTTCTTTACAGCACTCAAAGAGAATGACGAGGGTGGCAACGAAGGCTGAACCGGCGATTATGATTCTGGCTGTGCATTTTCCAATCGGCGTCATCAACTGGCCCCCGGCAGTTCTGATGTTGGGCCCGGTCCACGGCGTCTTCACTTTTCTTAGTCTGTCGGCTAGCTTTAGACTCATTATCGAAAAATGCGAACCAGTGTCAACGAGAGCAGCCACTTGGTGCCCGTCAATGCTAACGACAAGATCGGCGCTGACGGCGTCTGTTACATGTGGTGTGGTTGGAATCGTCGGAGTCGTAGAGTCGTCGATCGTCGGTGATGGGGGTTCTTGGGAAGCTGGACGGTTTGCAACCTCACCCCCGGAGGTCGCTGCCTCTAGTTTCCCCGGCGCGGGCTAGGAGACCTGCCCCTAGAGGCGTCAGGAAAATCGCGACGGGTTGGTTGGGTGTAACGAGCCGGTGATGGGGAACGCGATCGAGGCGTCGTTGAACCTTCCGGTCGAAAGTTGGAAGGATTGTCGTCGCAAGTACGTTGAGCGTCAAACCGAGGGTAACTATAGTTGGTGGGAAATCTGGGAAACCCAGCTGCACGGTAGTGGCAAGCTCGATAAACATGTCCTGCTTCACCGCAATGAAAGCATAGCGGCCGGCGGTCAGCGGTGCGCCACAAATCGGTTTTTCGTAGCGGATAGCCGGCAGGGAATTCTCCGTAAGACCGCGGCGCAGCGATCGGCTGTCGGCGATACGGCATTGCTGGCGGCGGCTGTGACTGTCGAAGATAGGGCGTCGGGGATGGCGGCGGTGGCTGCGTCGGAGTGGTCGACGGTGTCAGCAGCATCGAAGTGGCGGGAGGTGGACGACAAAGAGCTTCCGCGTATGTGCATCGTCGCGGCGCCGCTTGCCAGTCGGGCGAAGAAAAGGCCTGTCGAACTTCCTCCCGGACGACATCAGCGACAGAAGCCACCGCTGGTGCCATGGGAGCAATTCCGAGCTGCCGGATCTCCTCTCGCACAATCTCTCGGATAACTTCACGCAGAGATGTGCCGCCGCTCTCAGGTAGCAGTGAAGCATTTGTTGGCGAGCTCGCGCGATCGTATTGGCGGTACCGCTGTTGTAGAGCCCGTTCGATAGCGGTAGCCTCCTTGGTAAATTCGGCCACTGTCGTCGGTGGATTCCTCACGAGTCCGGCAAACAGCTGCTCCTTCACTCCCCGCAAGAGATAGCGCAACTTCTTTTCTTCGGCCATCTCAGGATCTGCTCTGTGGAAAAGGCGGGCCATATCTTCTGCAAACATGGCAACGCTCTCATTTGGCTTCTGAACACGAGATTCGAGAAGGCGCTGCGCATTGTCTTTTCTGTCGCTGCTAGTGAATGTGTCTAGCAGCTGGGTGCGGAAGGCATCCCATGTGGTCAGGCTCCTCTCCCGGTTCACAAACCATGTCCGCGCACTGTCTCGAAGAGCAAAATAGACATAAGACAGCTTTTGCCGGGAGCTCCATTCATTATGACTGGCGACACGCTCGAACTGGTCCAGCCAATCTTGGACATCTTCAATGGCGTCACCATGGAAACTTTCTGGGACCATAGGATGCTGTAGCGTCACCTGCGATGGAGTTGCAGTGGCCATGGCGGTAGTACTTAGACGCGGTCCGGCAGGATCCTGCAAGGGGTTGAACTCGGGCGTCAGGCCTAGCAGGCGGCGGCTGTACCGGTGAACCGGAGTTTCGACGAGCGAAGGCGATTCCGCGTTCGATGGATGGCTCCGCGAAGGGGTGCTAAGCATGAGGCAATTCTACCCAGCACCTCCACCAGTGTCAATATATGACGTTAATCTCAGGATAAAGTTTCCCTTTGAGTATAATGGCATTGTGGTCCGTAAAGTACAAAGCCAAGGGATCGTGAATTGGATGTAGTCTAATGTTCGAGAAGGCGATGTCTATACAAGTTCCCCTGATGGTGGTGGGACGTTTGTATTCGTATGAAATGCACCAGAGATCGTAGCGGGACATCATGTGTTGGACTAGCGAAAGAGAAAGAGGAAGGACTAGCGAACGGCGAAAGAGAAAGGAAGCGCGCCAAGCGCACCGCCGCGCCATCTAGTGGGCGCCATTCAAATCAAACGAGAGCACAGCTGCACCTCTAGCGGGAGCGGCGAGTACTAGCGTGGCTACAACGGCGCGACGGGGGACAAGTCTCGCCCCTAAGGAGCTTCGCCCCTTAAAAGGTCGTGGCTCTGGTTTGCATGGAGTCCGCTAGGGGCGCTACGGTTGTTCCCGACGCGCGCTCTGTTTCTCTTTTCAACCATGGATGATAACGGTCGCTTCTGATAACGGTGCGCCCGCTATGGATGAAAAGGCGAGAGTGGCGGCTCAACTACAAGCGGAGTCGGGGGCTCGCAGCTGCCCGGGATTTCGAAGAGGCGCTCGCCCGCTTGCGCCCTGCAGCAGACGGCCGCCTGCCTCCTGGACGAGACCCTCGGAGACCACCTCCTGGTGTACGTCGACGGTTCGGTGGTACCGGACACCGGCTCTGCCACGGCGGCCTGCACGGCACCAGCCCTGCAGAAGAGCAGGCAGTGTCGACTGCCCAGACACGCCAGCTCGACTGCAGCGGAGGTGGCAGGCCTCCACCTGGCCGTCGACCTACTCTCCGAGGAGCTTCCTGGGGTACCAGCGGCCATCCTCTGCGACTCCAAGGCAGCCCTCCTCGGCCTGCAGAGGCCAGAAAGCGCCAGCCTTGGAGTCGCACTGCTGTCTACCCGGCTGACAGCGCTGCAGGACGCAGGCCACCCGGTGTCCCTGCACTGGATCCCCGCCCACGTAGGGATCCCGGGCAACGAGGCAGCCGACACCCTGGCGAAGGACGCCCACCACACCACTGTGCCCCTCAGTCGGGCCGTGACGGAGGGCGACTTCACTGAACTGAGGCTGCGGCGACACCTGGCGACCCACCACCCAGACAAACGGGTGGCACTGGGATGCCCCCCACGACCACTCCCCCAGCGAGGCCTGGCTCGCAGGGAGACCTCGCTCCTTCTCCGGCTCCGCATCGGCTGCAGCTGGACGGCAGCACGCAGCTACCGACTGGGACGAGCGACGTCCCCGGCCTGCAGCTCCTGCGGGGAGCCGGAGACGATCGAACATCTCCTGCTGGCCTGCCCGGCGTACCTCCAGCAGCGGGGCCCACTCCTGCAGGAGTTCCGCCGCCTGGGCCTCCCCTCTGGCAAGGAGGAAGATCTCCTCTTCCCCGGCCGACACCACCTTTCTGCACTTCGAGGCGTCGTGGAGTTCCTTGAGTCGTCAGGGCTCTCCGCACGCCTCTAAGGACATTTCTACAAGCGGGAAGGCCTCACGGCCTCCCACCCCACCCCGGGCCTGACCGGCCTGGCACAACACCCCTGCAGACTCTGCAGCACACCAAGGCCTTCCATCTCGGCCTGATACGTGCCGCCTATGCCTGCCGGTTTTGCTTCGCCCAGCCATGGCGACTCCACTCTATCCCTTCTTTCGCTCCCACTTACCCCTCCCCGTTGGCGCTGAGCCGTGCTCCCTCAAGGGCTGCAGAAGATAGCGCCAACCTTTCCCTTTCCCTCAAGAACCACTTATCATCATCGGGGGCTCGCAAAGCTGCTGCAGCACGGCGACGCAGACAACAAGCGGATCCGGACCTGAGGGCTCGCAAGCTGCAGCAGCACGGCAACGCCGGCAAGCGGACCCGGAGCTGAGGGATCGCGCAGCTCGCGCTTGAACCGAGAATCGGGGCCACCAACCCCAGGTAGAGAACGCTTCGGGCGTTTTGCCGCCGCTTCCCGTGTTTTCGCCGCCTCTGGGTCCGCCTGCCGGCGTCGCCGTGCCGTTGCACTGATCGCAAGGCAATTTACGGGGGGGGGGGGGGATTCACGGTTACCCGAATGATCCCCCGCTGCTTCGCCTACTCATCCTCATTCACTTCGTGGGTCATCATCATCAGCCTATATTTTATGTCCACTGCAGGACGAAGGCCGCACCCTGCGATCTCCAATTACCCCTGTCTTGCGCTAGCGTCTTCCATATTGCGCCTGCAACTTGCGCAACTTCGTGGATATGCGGTGCTTTTTTTAAGAGCGAAGCTGTTCTTAGTCGACCCTTTACCGTCTGTCCGGCGTCACGAAGGGCACGTCACCAGGAGAGGATGAGAGCCGCCAGGAAGAGGCAGGTCACGTGACCAGCAGAGGAGGAGAGGCGTGCTGGGGGAGGAGGCGACCAATGGGAGGGCGCGCGATGGGGGTAGGAGGCGGCCAGTGAGAAGCCGCGCTGGGGGCGAGGAGCAGAGGTGATACGAGAAGGTGTTTCTGTCCGACGCGCCCTTTCGGATAACCCACAACGCGTAAAGCTGCTGCGGACGCCGTCCGCGTTTCCCGCGTTCGCGCCGAACGCGCGCGGTGTACGTGACTGAAGTCGATGCCTCTGGCGCCCGCTCGGCAGGTTTCGACCAGAGAACTGGACACTCGTCGATTACCGTCGGAATCGCTGTCTCTTCTCGCCTCGCAACGTTTCAATATAACTTCCTGTTGGACATCTGTGTTTACGACGCTGCACGCGCAATTGAGAGATGATCCGAAAAAGAGGAAGCAGCAGCTGGCATTCCCCCAGTTTGGGTACGAGCCATAGTGTAAAGCCATCATCATCAGCAGCATCTCCGCGTTCGCGTTGCCACGTGGACGTCCTCCAACGCGAGTGACTGGATAAGGCCTCGAGTTAGAACCACGCGTCCACGCGCAGTCGTTAGGACGGCGCTTTCACGTTTTGGACGGCGCACCTAGAGGAGAGTGGAGGCAACGTGGCTGTGCAGAGGCAGCTGTGGCAGGCCTAGACCATCTACCCAGCGGGCAGCCTCAATGGTGCCGTCCCGCTTCCGTGGTTCACGGTGGCCAGCTGCACCAGGGCAATGCCGGGACATGGCTCTAGGCCGGCCCGTTCCTGCACTACTGCCGACTGTCTCGCGGTTTCTCCCTATGCCAGGCAGGGCAGGTCCTGCAGCACTCCTCTGCGACTGGAACAGACTCTTCTACATCGGAGTTGCATCGGTGACAGGTAAATCGAGTTAAATTTATTTATGAAGAGTGTGAGTTATACTGTCAACTATATACCGTTCGACATGTGGCAGATGCTGCACGTCTGACCGAGCAGGTCTGCGGAAGGCGGCAAGTTAGAGCACGATTGATGCCAAGGAAAAATGTAATCCACCCAATTATAGCACCAAAAACGAAGGAAGGCCTTACACGAAAAAGAAAATTAAGAAAATTTATTGGTTTTCTTAATTTGTTTTAATTGTGATAGCAATTACACGGCCGCTGGATAAAAAGAAAAAAAAGGTGCGGCCCGTTGCGTGGCACGAAAACGGCGTCTCGGGCCTAGTTCTCCTCGCGCCCGCTCTGGCGCCACTGCTCTGGTGCAGCCGTTCACGGAGAAGCCTTTCCACAGCCGTGTTTATACGCGCGACAGCGACTCTAATAAGGCCGTAAATAACGCGTTTTATAGTTGCACATTACAGGTTGAATATTAAAGTCCTTATTAGAAGCGCCGATTACCCCACATATGTGAAAAGTCTGCCCTAGGAGTGCCAATATTTTGTATAGTGGGCCTCAATGCTCTCCATGAAGGCTGCCTGCTCGACTCAGATGAAATGAAAAAAAGTGCTCTATTACGAATAATCGGGAGTGCATTTACGTGTTTCTTCAAGACGACTTCAAAACGACGGATCGCGTTTATTCACAAGATGATGAATGCGAAGGTATCGCTCCGCGAAAGCAGTCCACGGCGCCGCACCCGATCCAGCCCAGCTTCGTTCTTTTCTTCATCTGAACACCGCCCGCACGTTTCAATATTCTCTCTGTGCTGGTAGTGGCACGGCCACTATGTAGGTAGGCAGTCGGAAGAATCTTCAGCGCGTTTTTATAGGGGCAAGACTGCGGGTCGCTCCCATGTTATGACGGGAAGGCCAAGCCTCACCGCCGCATCGTGGGCCTTCTGGACAGCCCGGAGTTGATCAATCCATTCGTGGCTCTTTTCACGTAAAAAAACGGTGCGGCCTACTGCGTGACGTCGCCGACAGCTGGCGAGCGCGTCTCGGCTTAATTGACAGTTGCGGCCGCTGTTTTTCTGGGCTCGAAAAAAAAAGGTTACTGAGCTGCGCGTTTTATTATTTTTTTTTTATGTACGGCGGATAACCGGGAAACACAGTCGGGACCGCAGTCGGAAGCGCAAGCCCAATCTTGTGTTCTTTTTATAGTCATTCTAAGTAAAATGTAATGAACACACCAGTGACCTGTCGCTTGGCTCTCATTTGCTTCCTTTTCCTGACGGCCCTTGGCGAGAGATATTCTTCAGCCATGCTTCCTGACGCTGTAGATCGCGGGGGAATTCGTGATACTTCACAGTAGCGTCTCTTCTCGCGTTCGAGTTGTTCGAGTTGCACAGCGACACACAACAGCTTCGCGGCATCACACCGCTAGAAAAAACCGTCTGCCACGCAGGTGCACACCAGAGAACCGTGCTCAAGCACAAGAAACATGAGGCAAGCTGCTCACACACATGATCACACAAAAAAGCACACGAGAATGTGCACAAAAAGCACATCAACACGCATAAATCCTGAGGCAATCACATTGTAGCACGAACCAGCATCTGCCTTGCGTACCATAGTAGTGGCGCCCTCACCAAAAATAGCGGCCGCAACTGTCAACTTAGCCGAGACGCGCTCGCCCATTGACGGCGACGCGACGCAGCCGGCCGCACTTTTTAGGGGCGAAGCTCCTTATGGCGGCACCCGTTCCGTCCCCGTCGTAGTAGTAGTATTAGTGTGTAACCAGTCTGAGAAAAATGAGAAAAAAATTCCGAAGTTGTGTCCGTAGCGCGGAATCGAACCAGGGACCCCTCGCTTCCGAGCGCGCGGCGTTAGCCCACTACGCCACGAAGCGGACATGGACGAACGCACCACGATGGCTATAAATACCCAGCATTAACGAAAGGCCGCGTTTCTAGCGCGTTTCTAACGCGTTTGTGCTAGCGCGTTACGGGCCGTGTAAGAAACTGGTGTAAGACGCTGTGGCCTCTCCACCTTACCTTCAACGCGTTTCGAACGCGCTGCCCAAAGCGGTGGCAAGTCAAGTTCAAGTCGAGGAGCGTTTATGAATACGGGGGGTATACTCTCTCAGCAGTCATGTGATGGCGTCGGCAAACGCGGTGCACGTTCCAGCATGTGTAAATGGCTGCGTAAGACGCTGTGGCCGCTCCCCCTTACTAGAGAGTACTGCACGTTTCTAACGCGTTTGTGCTAGCGTCCCCTTAAGCGGGAGATCCGATGATTCCCTCCGGAGCTTCGCCCACTCATCATCATTCACCTCGTGGATCTGCTGTCATTTTTTTTTATCCAGCAGCCGTGACAATTATATGGACACTCAAAGCGAATTTCTGCCGTCTCCGTCTCCGTGAGGTTCCGTATGACGTGAAACGGTGATTAAATCATCGCTGTATGTGCGAGTGGAAACGCACGTGGGACGTGCGCTTTCATGGGGAGCGAATGAACGGCGGAGAGCAAATGGGCGTTCTGCGCCGTGCTCCCTGAAGGGCTGCAGAATTAAGCCTCTCTTTGCTCCTTTACAATCACCATATATAGAGTGCAAACGCGACTTCTTCCGTCGCGCAAAAGGCCGTGGGGGGAGGGGAGGGAGGGAGGGGAGGCGGCGTTTAGCTGCGGCACCAAATGCGTATGTATATAAAAAGTTGTCGCAGTTTCACCTGAAAGGCGAAGCATCAATTGCGATAGCAAATTTGAAGAGAGCTATACGGAGTAATGATAGCAGCTTTATCAGCTGTATAAACTTGGACATGCAGCTGCACCGGCAACACGCAGAACTGTTGTCGACGCCATCGGCGTTTTGCCCGCGTTCGCTCAAAATGCGTGCGGCGTTGGTGACTGTTGCCGGAGCCTCTCATATAAATAGGTACTTGGTGGCGCAGCTAAACGTCGCCTCCCTTCCCTCCCCCTCCCCCCACGTCCTTTCGCGCGTCGGAAGAAGGCACGTTTGCTCTACATATATGGTGATTGTAGAGGAGGAAAGAGACGCCTACTTCTGCAGCCCTTAAGGGAGCACAGCGCAGAACGCGCGTTTGTTCTCTGCCGTGCGTTCACTCCCCGTGAAAGCGCGCGTCCCTCGCGCTCTTTCACTCGCACATACAGCGTTCGGCGCGCGCTGAGCCGTGCTCCCTCAAGGGCTGCAGAAGATAGCGCCAACCTTTCCCTTTCCCTCAAGAACCACTTATCATCATCATCATCATCGGCGACGATTTCATCTCCATTGACGTCATGCGGAACCTCACGGCGACGGCGACGCCGACGGCAGAAATCTGCTTTTGAGTGTCCATATAATTGCTATCGCAATAAAACGTTGCGAGGCGAGAAGGTGCTGAAAACTTCCGACGCTGCTCTATGAGTGTCCCGTTCTGATGTCGTCGAAAACCTCCGAGCCGGCCCCAGAGGCCCTGGCAACAGTCACCAACGCCGCGCGCGTTCGGAGGGAACGCGAGCAAAACGCCGACGGCGTAGACAACAGTTCTGCGCGTTTCTGGTGCTGCTGCATGTTCATGTTTATACAGCTGATAAAAGTACTATCCTTACTGCGTATAGCTTACTACTAATTTGCTATCGCAATTGATGCTTTGCCTTTCGGGTGAAACTGCGACATTATCTTTATGAATGAATCTTCCTCCCTCTTGAGCCGTTATGAGTTGTAAAATAGACTATTAGTTATTAATCGCACCAGACGTGTACTTCGGTAAGGTGGCAGAGCTCGCTTGTACGGCTTCATTGTCTTTGATGTATCATTTCTCATTTTGGCGCATATCTTTCAAGGAATATTTTTGTCACGTCGTGTTTTACCATCTCAACCTTGAATGTCAGGTATAAGTTTGGGTGGTTCAGGTGGTAAAGAGCAACAAGCAGCTCTTTTTAAACGGCTTGAATAGCTTTGGTTTTCCGTGGCGCGATTCTGTAATACTGCAGCTGCAACGTGGCTGTTAAAACGTGTAAAACGTGTAGCTTTTGGTAATAAGCTTACTAGCTGACATTACACCTCAGCCATCTAACGTCGGTGACTCTGAAGGAAGAAAGCGTGAAGAAACCACATTCCCATTAGGTACACTTAAAAATATGCATTTCCCATGTAATCTGGAATCAGTGAAAATTTCAGCCAGCAAAGCGAGCGAAATGTCGGATTCCGAGAGAGACGCGCTGCAAGTTTCATTGACCAACGCGTCGTCCTTCAGTCCCCACTGTGGACCTTGCCGAGCAAGTGGAAGATTTATTCAGCATTAAAACGGTGTTGAATCGCAGCATTCGATGTTCTTTATCCTGTAGCAACGTGCCACAATGCCACAGTACGATGAGGGTCGGGCAGCGATTTCGGTGATGAATGCCTCCCGTTGCTTTTTTTTTCGCTAGAACTCACGTGCGCTCCCCTATACTCGACGCGCCAAGCGTCTCATGGTGCTCTAGCTTGCATGATGGAAATTCGTAGGATTTCTTATTGCGCCTTTTATTGCGATACCAATTATATGGACACTCCAAGCGGATTTCTGCCGTCAGCGTCGCCATCGCCGTGAGGTTCCGTATAATGTTCAACAGTGATAAAATCGTCGGCGTGCGCCGTATGCTGTATGTGCGAGTGAAAGCGCGCGAGGGACGCGCGGTTTCACGGGGAGCGAACGCACCGCGGATGGATGGATGGATGGAGAAAACTTTATTTCGTCAAAAAGCATGTGCGGACGATTCCGTGTTAGATGGCCATCAACCCATGGTTGACGGCGACCTGGGTGGCCCACTCCACGACGCTGGTCTGTACGACCGGGTCTGAGCTGGCCAACACGGCCTCCCACTGCTCGAGAGAAGGATCAGGCATAATATCCACCGGTGGCGACAATATGCTACATTCCCATATGATGTGGTCATAGGTTGCCAGTTCCTGGCACCATCTGCATTCCGGCTTAATCTCCTCCGGGTATATTTTGCTCAACACGTATGGATTGGGAAAAGACCTAGTCTGCAACCTTCTCCATATGCATTCCTGCGCCTTAGTCATCTTCTTGTCTGGGGGTGGGTAAATCCTCCGCTCCAGCTTATAGTGGTTTGTAATGTCGTGAAAGGACACCAGCCCATCTCTCGTGGACCTCCCTGGAACGACCAGCCCACCTGCTCGGCTGACGAAACCTCGAGCATTTATGTGAGCCGCCTCGTTCCCAGGATTCCCAGAGTGTGCTGGCACCCAGACAATTTCCACCTCCCTAGTCTCTCGTCTCGTGGCCCTATTCAGCAATTGTGCCGCCGTGACAGATATTCTGCCCCTTGCCAAATTTCGGATGGCTGTTTTTGAATCGCTGAGAATCAGGTCAGATTCAGTATTAGCTATAGCTAGCGCTATTGCCGCGCACCGCGGAGAGTAAACGCGACTTCTTCCTTCGCGCGAAAGGCCGTGGGGGGACGGGAGGGAGGGGAGGCGATGTTTAGCTGCGGCACTAAATGCGTATTTATATAAAAACGTTGTGAGGCGAGAAGGTGGTAAAGACTTACGAAGCTGATCGACGAGTGTCCCATTCTCGTCTCCATGTCTGTAAGAAATGAGTGAAACTAAATTTTGGATGGACAGATGACAATGGGCAACGAATAATTGGCGCCTGAAAGGATTACACCTAGTAGCTCCCCAGCACAGATTACCTGGCTAAGAAGAACGTACTTCACAGGACGACGCAGAAGCTTTGTTCACTAAAAGAACGGCGTGAAACACCAAACTCAAGTGCGGTTCAATAATTTTATTGCGATAGCAATTATATGGACACTCAAAAGCAGATTTCTGCCGTCGGCGTCGCCGTCGCCGTGAGGTTCCGTATGACGTCAATGGAGATGAAATCGTCGCCGCGCGCCGAACGCTGTATGTGCGAGTGAAAGGGCGCGAGGGATGCGCGCTTTCACGAGGAGTGAACGCACGGCGGAGAACAAACGCGCGTTCTGCTCTGTGCTCCCTTAAAGGCTGCAGAAGTAGGCGTCTCTTTCCTCCTCTACAATCACCATATATGTAGAGCAAACGTGCCTTCTTCCGACGCACGAAAGGCCCTGGGGGGAGGGGGAGGGAAGGGAGGCGACGTTTAGCTGCGGCACCAAGTACCTATTTATATCAGAGGCTCCGGCAACAGTCACCAACGCCGCACGCATTTTGAGCGAACGCGGGCAAAACGCCGACAGCGTCGACAACAGTTCTGCGTGTTGCCGGTGCTGCTGCATGTCCAAGTTTATACAGCTGATAAAGCTGCTATCATTACTCCGTATAGCTCTCTTCAAGTTTGCTATCGCAATTGATGCTTCACCTTTCAGGTGAAACTGCGGCAACTTTTTTTTTGCAGTCGTCTTATTTAATCATGCGTGAGATTACCGTCGTTCAGACCAGTAGCGCACCCAGTATCTGTAGAACGCTTCAGTTTATGCTATGCAGTATCAGACAATGCAGAGCTCTAAGTTAGCTTGGGAGATCCACTTTTTCCTTAATTCGTTAACAACATGAATGTGGCAAAATTTTTACATTGACCGTATGAAGCCAGCAGTCTGTATGTGTTAGCATTAAAATCCGCCATGGTTGCTCAGTGGTTATGGTGTTGGGCCGCTGAGCACACGAGGTCGCGGGATCGAATCCCTGCCACGGCGGCCGCATTTTGGTCGGTTGAAATGCAGAAAACACCCGTGTACTTAGATTTAGGTGCACTTAAAGAACCCCAGGTAGTCCAAATTATTCCGGAGTCCTCCTCTACGGCGTGCCTCATAATGAGATGGTGGTTTGGGCACGTAAAAGTTCATAAAAAAAACGTTAGCATCATGGCCGTCGAGGGCATTTTGTAGCTGTTTAAAATGCGTATCAGGATTCCTGGGTACTGACCATTATGTGATGTCATCAGCAAAGATGAAAATTCATAGTTCGTATGGTTTTCCATTCTCCCAGCCATAAAAATAAAAGCAATACTGAACAGCTAGGGCGCAAGAACACTGCTTGCGGACTCGAATGGCGTGACGTAAAATAGTTAGTTAAAATAGCGCTAAGTTAGTGTACCGTTTTAGTTGCCTGAATTTTTAGGCCAGTGGGCAATTGCTCGGTAAATACCCTAGAAATCATGTTCTCTACAAAGGTATCGTGGCATTTGAGTCCTGAGGCCACCGCTACCGCTTGTTAGACGTGTATTTGTTTCATTCCCTTGTCTTACTTTGTTTTATTTAACTCTCTAAATTTTACAGTTAAAATATAAATATAGAAGACGCTTGTTTAGGCTCTCTTTTGTTGCGTTCTTCTTCACACAATACGAAACAAACTGCGTTGAAAGTGTTGCCCATTCAAACGAATAAGTACAGCGTTGCGCATAACCATGTTTCCAGTATGGTATGCATTATGGCGTTATTGTACATGATTGTAATTGCTTCTTGCGCAGCATATATACTAGATTATTCATTAGGTCATTCATACATCACAATATAAAAGAAAATTTAGAGATAATTTGAGGTCTCATCTCGAGACTTTCGCAAAGCCATTCTGCGTTTGGTGTTTTCGCATTCTCATTGCGATAATTTAGGTAGATATTGCTTTAATATGATGAAAATAATCCTAGACAATCACACCTATACTCAACCGTGGATTAGCGAAAAAGCGGGTCGTACAACGATCACAAAAAAATAGGTCTAAATGTATCAAACACCTGAGCTATTTGTACTCGCAATATATACTATCACGTTGTTGAAGAAGGAGATGGTAGCACAACTGGCGAGTCACGAAACTAACCCTTCATTGGATGAACTTGTGCCCACAAAATGAATAACTCAAGCTCAGCGATAGTGGCGACACGGGTGGATTGTGTAAATATGATCTGCGGATCAGGCGCGTCGGATGCTCGATTAAGTTCCTATTCGCGTCACGCGCGATATCTCATTCTGTAATGTCTCATCACACAATGTTCAGAAACAACATAGGAAACTAACAGAACCAGCGGTAACAGAGAAACTTCCGTTACAGAAAGGCGCTTCTTGTACCAAGCGCCAACGTTTACCATTTGTTAACCGGTGAAAAGTGGTCACCGCACAACGATAAACAATCACACGTGTCACTGTCCAATGGACAGTGAGATCATTCCTCAAAAATAAAATCTTACAGAATTACTGAACATGTCATCTGCCACGTTTCTACCTTTCTCTTTGCCGAAACGCTAGTCCTCTAGCACCATTTTCAGAGAATAGTATAGTGTACCGCACAGAAACTTTCACTTTCGGACGGCTGTTCATTGCTATGATTTCATAAGTATGCATCTTTAGTCAAAAACGCTTCACGCGCAATTGAAACTTGAACAAAAAAAAAAGGGGAAAGCAGCCGCTAGCCGCGTTCGAGCGCGTCGCCACGTGAACGGGCTCAAACGCGAGGGGCCCGAGAAGGCCACGAACTAAAATCACGCTTCCACGCGCAGTCGTTCGGAAGGTGCTTTCTCGTTCTGGACGGCGCGCCTAGAGACAGCGGAGGCAACATGGCTGCCCCACGGCAGCGGCGGCAGGCCTCGACTATCTTCCAAGCAGGTCGCATCAAGGGTGCGGCGCTGGCTTCCGTGGTTCTGGGTGGCCAGATACTGCAGGGTGGCGCCGGGACTTGGCTTGTCAAGGTGGTCCCGTTGCAGATCTGCTGCCGGCTGTTTCGCGGTCTCTCCCCGTACCAGGCGGGGCAGGTCCTGCAGCCATTTATCGTCGACCACAAGCTGCTCTGGTTCATCAGACTTACATCGCTGACAGGAGCTGTGAGTCAAATTTGATATCAAGAGAAACAGAGATATACTGTAAGCTATACCGGTCTGTTTGTTCTACAGGCTGGACACCTGGCCAATCAGTTTTGTGGAAGCCCACAATGTAGATGACGCTTCATGCAGTGGAAGATTGTAAACCATCCAATTTACAACACGAAAATACAAAGCAAGCCCTTGCGCGTCGATCCGAAAACTTGAAGTTGAAAATTTCCTCCTCTTCCGGGGTTTCCTGCACCAAATTTCTGTTCTTCGAATCTTCCTCCACCTTGAGCCGTTATGGGTAGTTAAACAGACTATCAGCCGTTAAACACACCATACTTCCTAATGGTGTTAGAGCTCGCTTAGACGGCTTCTCTGTGCTTTATGTATCATTTGTTATATTGGCACCAATGTATGAAGGATAATTTGTTGTCACGTGTTGTCTTCCCATCTCAAGCTTGAAGGTCAGCTACGAGTTTGGGCGGTTCTGTTGGTAAAGAGCAACCAGTAGCGCTTTTTAAACTTCTTGAATAACTTTCGTTTCCCGCGGCACGATGCTGTAATGCTGCAGTTGCAACATGGCTGTTAAAACGACTAAATAAAAAGATAATTTGCAAATTTTTTAATTAGCTAACGAGCTTAAATTACTGAATTATCTAACGTCTCTCATTATGAAGAAAGAAAGGGCGAAGAAAGCACATTCACATTGGGTAATCTTAAATGTATGCATATCCTATGCAATCTGGAATCGGTGAAAGTTTCGGCCAGCAAGGCGAAATGCCGCATTACAATGGGAGACGCGTCGCAGATTTCATTGACGAGCACAGCCGCCATAATGAACCTTGAAGAGCAAGTGGAAAATTTATTCGGCATTAAAGCGGCCTTGAATCTCAGCACGTGACGTTGTCTATCTTGTAGCAACTTGCCACAATGGCACAGTGCGATAGGGACGCGCAACGAATTTCGGTGATGAATGCGTCCCATAACTTGTATTTATCGTCCGCTAGAACTTGCGCGAGTTCACCTTTTATAGTTGAGGCTATGCGACTCTCCTAACGCTCCAAGCATCTCAGAGCGCTTGCTTGCATGATGGAAATTCGTAGGATTGTTTAGTCCGCCATTTTATGCTTTTGTCCGTGGCCTAATGGATAGTAGTAGTAGAAACTTCATATTACTTTGAGGTAGTAGGGTAAGGATCGGTGGGTCCCCTAGTCCTGGGCGCCACTGGCCTGCGCGGCTTGGTCGAGCACAACAACTTGGCTCTGGCGATCCTTGCCCGCAAGCCAGACCTCCCACTGCCTTTCAAGTAGATTTGTCCGTAATAAGCGTGGGGTTATTTCGGGTGGCATGAGTCTGCACGTCCACGTTATGTAGGCGAGAGGTGGCCGTACGGACATGTGTCCGGGTGTTATGTTGCGTCGCTTTTATTGAGGATTAATAGATTCGGGTGCTGGCGCCAATCCCTAGCCTGCCGTAGTTCGAGTTGGGAGTGTGGCAAGCTGAATTTCTGCCTTTTTTTTTGAGCTTCAAGGATGTCTCGAGGGGTGATCGGAAGTTCTTCGAGAGTCTCTATCGGGGCTCGGGTACTAATTCCACGAGCTATGCCGTCTGCTCTCTCGTTACCTTCTACCCCGCGTGCGCTGGACGTAAGGTAATCGCGTGATATTGTTGCACGTGTGCTCCTAGTATCTTCGCAGTGATTTTGGGCACAGCTCCCGTCATGTACCGACGGCATGCTGACTGTGAGTCCGAGATGACTAGGGCGCCCTGGGTTTTGTATTCAGCATCACGGATAGCCAAGGCTATGACTGCAGATTCTGCCGTGCTAACCGTGTCTGTTTTTGCGGTTGCTGTAATCGTGGTGTTCTGATTTGTAGCTACCATAGTGTATTTGTTTTATTTCGATAGCAATTATATGGACACTTCAACCGGATTTCTGCCGTCGGCGTCGCCGTCGCCGTCGCCGTGAGGTTCCGTATAGATAAAATCTTCGCCGCGCGCCGTATGCCCCAGCGGAAGCGTACGGGGACGCGCGCTATCACGGAGAGCGAACGCACTCAATCTCCCACGCGCAAGCAAGGAAGCGGAAAGCCAGCGCCGGAGGGAGCAGGGGGGGGGGGGGGGGCACTTCTCTGCTAACAACCGCGCTCGGCGCTCGTCCGCACAGTCTCTTATCTCTCCCACGCGCAAGCAAGGAAGCGGTAAGCCAGCGCCGGAGGGAGCGGGGGGGGGGGGGGGGGGCGCACTTCTACGCTGCCAACAACCGCGATCGTCGCTCGCTCGCACCGTCTCTTATCTCCACACGGCTCTGACCTTTATGCGCTCCGTTTCCGTTGAAGCGATAGACCGCACGTACGTTCGCCGCTGCGGCGTATCCGCTTGCTGCCAGAGTTTTGACGGTCGTTGTCTGCAGTCATTCAGTGTGAGCTATTCATGTTTGTTTGTGCGCGCTCACACCACGCTTGTTCATTCAGTTAGTAATAGTCGGGCCACATTTTCCAACGCACGCTACACATGCAATGCTGCCCGGATCGGCAGTGCAGCGCTACAGATGTGTCCCTTCGCACGCGCTGCCCACGGGAAGCGCTTCTCATCAACACCACCGTTTCACACGCGCCTTCTCGTGGTCATCGAGTCTCTCGTCATGTCGGTCTACTTACGCCGCAGCACACCTCCTTACTTAATCAGCTCATGTTTACTACAATTCATATTGCTACCAAAGCCGCTCACCTTACTTCGTATGACATTGCTGTGTTGCTATCGCATTCATTGCTTCGCCCTTAGGGCGAAACTGTGACATTTTTTGGCTGTTCTACACGCGCCTGTCTAGTATGTATCCCGGTTGCGTCTGAACTTTGTAAAAGCTCTGGCCCTGGCCTCACGTCTGTCCATATGACATTTTGAACTCATGTTTTGGGAATGGAAGATGCTGTGATTTGTTCTCTGACCTCCTAATGCATAGGACATCTGGCTTTTATGCTGTGGCACACTTTAGAGGAGTTTGCTTAAGCATGGCGTTATGACGGTAATGTTTACCTGAGCTGTTGCTAGCAGTCAGATTTATGAACACAGTGCCGAGAGGTGGAGAAAGCTACACTTTAAATTGTATTTCCGCTAAGAAGATCACGTATATTCGCGCGTCATATGTGCGTCAACTCGGATACCCATGGCAAGCATAGTGCGCGATTTGACTACGTAGTGCATATGAACATTGATTGCGGTCAGTTTTGAAAAAGAAAAAAAAAACATTTTTCTTTACTTGTTGCAACAGCTAACTCGTCAGTTACAGCAGCAACAGAAATGTCTTCGCAGTTTAGGGTGCTCAAGGGGCCCGAACGCAGGAGGGTGAAATAAATAAAGCCCGGTACTATACTCGCGGACAACTTTCTGTAGCAGTGAAGGGAAAGGTACAGGCGCGTGGATGCTGCACATGTGTTACCGCGCCAAGTAGTCCGTCAGCGTTTGACAGTGCTATTGGTTGCTTGGAACAGACGCTGAATCGACGCAGCTTGCACGTGCGACGGTTTAGCGTTTGCACAGACGCGGAAGGGAAAAGCCGCCAAATGAGCAAACTTTTACTTTCACTGGTGTGTTCTGTCTTATTTAACTGTTGCTAATAAACTACTTATGTTTCTCTTGCCCAGCCTAAACCAACGTGGATTAAAACGCGGAACTCTTTTCAAAAGCGCTCTCATTTGTGCCCCCTTTGCCTCCGTAGCTTCCCCTTCATTGCCACAGAAAGTTGTCCGCGAGTATAGGAGCGTTTTAGCAGAGCGTTGCTCACAGCACCACTTCCATTTCACGCATAGAGGTGGCTACATGAATTGAATTTGCTTACATAAGTGCGTCTACCAGAGACGTCAGCGACGCGCTGGGAATCGATATATTGATCTACAGTAGTAAATGACGCTTAATGCTGCAACAATTCAGGGAGCACGGCGCAACGTCGTGATGGTAGATGGAGTGGAAATTGAAAGAATAATAGAGGAAGAGTATGAGGGGTAGTAGACACCACTATGTGCAAAAGTGGACAGGTGGTAGTCCTCGGCAAAGGGACCAGATTTGTACCGGGTGCGCAAAAGGTCGCGATCACAATTGCACCTACAAACTCCAGCAGGCTTCGCAGCGCAGGGAGCTGGGGACGTATTCTGCGACGATCACTTCGGCGATACTACTTCGCTTGGCGTAGTGCCCAACCAACCAATGAACTCATCCGATTTTGCCCCACCAAGCAATCACCGCGCACCTGAAGGCGGTACTATCGCCGAGGCGACACTACCGCCGAAAGTTATCGTCACAGAATACATCCCCTGGAGACGCAGGTCAGTCTCGGTGCTCGTTGGAAGGCCCTGGCGTCTGTGGGTGGTGGTGGCTATGGAGCGTTCTTGCGCCAGCGATGTGCAGGCCGAGAGGAGAGGTTCCAGTGTCTCGTGTTCCCCGCACCTCATGCAGGTATGCAGGTAGTTGACGGGGCGCAGCCCTTGGCGTGCATCTGGGCAGCCGTCCAGCCAATCCGTAGGCGCTGGAGCGTGCAATGGTCTCCCCATGAGAGGCCGTTCTATTGGATGCGGTATGGGAGCCTTCCACTAGCCACTCTGGATTCTGCGCGTATAGAGGTGAGCACGCAACGTAGTCGATGTGTCGTGTAATCTGTGGCTGCTACCGGCTCTCGTAACTTGAATTTTGTCATGGTTAGCAGCTTTGGCAAGGTGCTCGATACACTTCAACGGCCATCCCGACGTGCTAGCTTTCAAGTAGCTGGGAACCGGCAAACAAACTAACGAGACGCACCACCACGCACCGGTAAATCGGCTATTCAAATACACGCAAACGCAGAAATGCGTTTCTGAAATAATTACTGTGCCGGTTTTTATTAAATGCCCTGCATTTGAGAGAGAAGGATAAACTGTAGTGCCTGTTGGAAGCGTAATATGGATTTAGTGCCTGAATTTCTACAAATTAATTGTCAAAAATTGGTAACTTTGTAGTATAAAGAGAAGCAGGAAGCACCACGAACAGATATCAGAGTTCGGTAAAGTGCATCCGTTGGAAGATCCAACGCGGACAAATTTGATATATCAATTTATATCTTAACGTGAATTTGTTAGATTCATAAAGTGCTTTTGTAAAAGTCCTACTCACATATCAGTGGTCTCTTTGCGAGAGATATACAGGGTGTTCATCTTTGCGGAATATTTAGAAATCGCCTGTGGCAGGTAGCATAATTCTTATCATTGAGCTGGGTTATTTGATGAGGCGGAGATTAGTAGCACGAAAAATCGAAATACATATTCTACTAATAAACACAAATTCACTAATTAACTTCTTAGTCATTACTTTACGACACATATTGCAATTTACGCATTGTAGCCGGTGAGCTTGACGGGCGTATCCACTTGGAATGAATTTCTAGAATGACACCAGTTTGGAGATATGCGCCATCAAACTCGCCGTAAAATGCGCTAGTGTTCAACTTGCTTCCTTTACCGAAATGCTGTTCTAAACATTGAAGCAGAAAAGTAACTGGAACGCCCCTGTATTTCCTCCCACACATTGGGAACTAATATCTCGAAACTGGTGTCATCCTGGAAATATATTTCAAGTCTATGCGTCTTTCAAACTCACCGGCTACAATTTGTAAATTGCAATATGTGTCGTAAAGTAACTAATGAGCTCATTAGTGAATTTTTGTTTTCTAGTTTAATATGTGTTTCGATTTCTCCTGCTACTAATGTCCACCTCTTCGAGTAACCGAACTCAACGATAACAATTAAGGTGCCTGCCACCAGGCGATCTTAAAAAATTCGATAATACTTAAAAATGAGCACTCTGTATAATACATCAGTCTTGTCCGCTATGGATGCACTGTTGGATGTATATTACAGAATTTTGATATCGTCTTTCATTGCTGTGTTAGAGTTGTAAGCTGGATAGTTTCGCTTTCTGAAAATTTGTCCTTTTCAACAATTCTTGTAAAAACACGGACTGACGGCCTAAAACAAAAATTCGCTATACCAACAGTAACTAGATTTTAACTTTTTCCTTTATACAGAAAAAAAAACATAATCAAATGTAGTGCAGTGGATGCCGAGAAACATGATTTCTTCTTTCCTGTGTATTTAGACAGAAGCCCTCGAGCTAAAGCTCTCTCTCAAGAACTTGTCCAATGTTATTTCATAAGCTATGCTATCACTATTCCTTGCACGACGAACCTACATATCCACCACTGCATATATCGCGCCGCATTTATTCACCTTTGTAAAGTAGATATCGAATCTTGTGACACCATAACTTTCTGACTCACAATTCCCTTGAATTGAACCCATTTCCGTGGTGCAAATAGTTCTATTAGTCGCCACATTAATTTTTCTTTATGAAATAATAGTTAATTCTGTACGACTAGAAAGCTGCTGGTCTGTTATGCACTGCTATTAGCAATGTTTGCTATTTTCTACCAGCTAAAGTATCATTAAAAAGTTTCTTCTTGCTCATTGTATTTTGTCTGTTCATCCTGCTCACCCCACTCCTGTGCAATACCTTCGGACAATTAGGGGAATAATATGTAAAAACATATAACTAAACTGTTTAAGACATTTTTTTTAATTTTTCGGGCATTGTCATTATAGTCTCCCATTGTTCCCAATGACATTTTGTAGACCGACAAATTTGTCCGAGAAATTTTTTTGTGCTAGAACCGCTGCCGAGGCATACATCCTCTAATGTGGTGCACAATGATTCAATGGATGTGCATCTCAGCCGTTATTACCGGTAAACATTTTAGATCGTTTCCTGCCCTCAATGGGCGGCTGGCGGTACTGAAAGGCGTGGGTTCTGATTTTTCGCAAATTGCCAGAAACGGTTAACATTTACGACTTGTCTAGAAGCCATATTGCAGCTCAACTGAACAATCACACAATTTTCCGATGCACGCTTTCATTGGCTTACTTCTCCGTGTTGTACACCTGAAACTGATAAACGTGCATGTACATCAATACTTGGGTGCGCCAGCCGGGTGTCCTAATTTTGCGCAGTGAATAAAAGAAAAAATATATAACGCCTGGTATGCCAAAGTACTGCTGCAAATGCATGTTAAGCTGTTTCTTCTGGTGATCCAGAACCCAGAAACAAGGCAATAAAACTATGAGTCAGATTGTTCAGCTGCGCTGCAATATGGATTCTAGAAAAGTCGTAAACGTTAACTTTTGTATGTAGCACGTAGCGCTGTTTGTCTTTTCAGGTGGATTACCAAAAAGGTGCACATTACCTATGCCACAAATTGCAATGATGGCGTAACTAACTACACTCATCAATATCGTTTCATAATGATTCATCTGAGGACACATGTTTCAATTGCCAATTCAAGGCAATTTTTAATAGGCACATCGGCTTAGCAGAAATACTGAAAAATGCGCCTATTTCCAAGGTCAAGTTTAGATGCACAGTAAAGAGTAAAGATTTATGAGTTTATGGCGCAAAGAAATATTTTTTCTTCGTAGCCTTGGCATGCTGCATGCAATGAAAATGTACAGCTAGGCTAGGGGCGCGTGTTCAACCAATGCGATGCATTGAATGGATTCCACGTTGCGGAGCTATGGCAATTTGTCCGCGTAACTGCATTTAGAACCTTATAGGTGGGCAAATTCTCTCATGTTTTCCTGCCACACCGTCCACCTTGCCCTCATCCTCAATGTACAACCTGCCTCCCATCATCACCTACCTTCACCTAGCAGGAACCTTTCGTCTACCATCAAGCTCAATTTGTCGCTTTTTAATATTTTACTTGTTCTGCGAGTCAAACCTGACTATATAATTCTACACTGCTAAGACGTAACTATTTTTAATAGGAGCTAACTACGAACTATCCCCGTTCATTACTCATCCGGGTCTGCTTAAGAGCTAGTACAGTTGTTTAGCAAGTTGGCAGCGTTGCCGTGGTAATTCGAGTTGCTTATTTTTTTTAATTCTTGTGATAAATCTCTGCTACATTTTGCCATTATTTGTATTACGAACAACAAACGTGTGCACTATAGCCAGATATGCAAGCTATGCAGGTATAGCGTATAAAGAGATATACAACACAAATATGAATTTTTGTATTCGGTTTAAACATGAAAATAAGGGTGTAAATTATAGGTAGAGTAGCTTGTAGACAGTATGGTGCATAATAGACATCTAGAATACTAAACGAACCACGATTATTGCTCACTCGCACATACAAAATGAGACCTGTGCTCGCTACGGACCGCTCTCGATGTCAACTTAAGAGCCATGGTGGCAAACGCGTACTCAACGTGAACATTTGCTCTGAGGGAGATACATCAAAAGTCACGCACAAAGTTGATAGCTTTTCATTCACGAGATAGTATTAAGAACACATAGGCACACCTTATATGATTTCTACTTTTTAATCAACTTATTGAAGTGAAACAAACAAAAGAAGCATCTGACTTATTACGGCCAGCGCATAGCTGGAGAAAACACAACAAAAAAAAATACGAGGACGGGTGCTTGTCACTGTGTTCTTTTACTGTGTGTGGCGTTTCGTTACCTGCTGGTTGTAATAGGGCAGAGCCACACCTTACCCCAGAGCCATACGCAGAGCCACAACTTACCATATTTGAAGTTCTGCAGCGAGCAACATTATGTAGGTTTTCATCATTCTCTTTCAACTGTGCGTTTTAGAGGCCACTGTTGTGGGAAGGAAAACATAACGGTAACACTAAGCGGGCTGAATGGACACTTCCTCATTTACAATATTTTCGTCCAAGGTGACCTTCCTCGCCGTCACCTCGTAACGGTCGCACTCCCTCACCGTCGTACCTAAATGCTTACCGACTGCAACCGTCACCTCACTTTCACTTCACTCTGTGAAAGTGAAGGTGAGAAGGCCCTGTCGAAGGCACGCCCTTATGAGGGCGCCCCTGTCTTCCTAGGACTGTCTGGTTGCAATTTCTCCGAGCATATGTCTCATCGATAGGTTATTCAATACGTACTGGCGGGCAAGTTGGAGATCTGTGATCTTGACGATGCGGCGCACTAGGCAAATGACCTTCACACGAACATGAAAGATGAGGATACGCACAGTCCGCATGTTTCATGTTTGTGTGAACGTCTTTTTTTCTAGTGCGGGGCTTCACCAAAACACCATAAGTTATGATCGCCACATCTTATACACCACTCCTACAGAGTTTGAATAAAACTGGCAAGGGGTTCGCCTTCTATTTCTTTCCCACCGTATGCCACCGGGAACCCACGGGTCATAAACAAATTAACGAGAGCTCGAAATACACTTGACACTTTGTTCTTACGCAGTTACCGCGTTATTCATGGGAACCATTGATGAAGTATTTATCTGCGGGGGCTGCGTGCCACTATCCCTGTTCTGATTTTGGTAAAATGACATTTGACATTGTCTTTGGTGACGTCCCTTCGTGTTTTTCTTCTGCACTGGATAATTACTTTCCAATCATTCAGAAAATGACTCCAATTGGTCACTCTCTACCTCCCTCTTTTTTTCAATACAGATTTTGGATTATGTTTGTCTTGGTCTTTTCTTAGTCCTCAGCTGCTGGTGCATGCTTAAAGAACATGGATTCACAACTAGCTTTGAAAAGCGCAACCCTTTACAGGGAACGCACTGCATACTGCGAAATGCTCGGGTCTTTCTGACGTTGTTTAAGTCATTCTACGCGAATGCATAGAAATGCCATTGTCTGTGTAGCAAAATAGTCCTAGGGGGCTGAACGGCGCTGCCTTTGTTTCGCAGTTCACGATAACCACGAGACTGGCGCCTGGCTATACATCACCCCAGGGCTCACAGGGCGAGACGTGGGGAGGTGTCCTCTGCCTGGAGGAGCTGACTCGGCCACCGGATTTTCCGTCGCCGTGTTCGCGCATGCTCCGAATGTCGCATCGGCCCCGGATGGCCGCGCAGAGAAGCCAACGAATCCACCCAAGGTTCAAGGACGAGGCCCGCCGCTCGACGGTCACGATAGCCACAGTGGAGAGCGCCCAGACTTAAGTGGCTACGGGGCTCGCGGAGGCGAGTGAGGGCGAAGCAGGGCGTTACCGCGAAGAAGACCCACCAGCGACGGCTAATCCACGCTGCTTCAGCACATCAACGTCTTGGATGCGGCACGCCTAGAATTCTATCATACATCAGGCCTGTCTCCAGGATGCTGTCATACGTCTCCACCACGCCGCGATCTTGCAGTGACGATAGCGAGGACGCGTCGGGCTCGGTTCTTGCGCTCCTTGCTGTGCTGGCAGCATATTTTATGCACGATTTTTGCGTTTATCTCCAGTGGCGACTATCGTATGCGCCAATTCGGAAATGTAGTTTATTTAAGCGTACATATTTATTTTGTCCGCCATATGTTGATTGATTTATGCGCTATTTCCGTCTATATTTACCGTTTGAATTTCTGCGTCATAATTTATTCATTTGAAAGAGTTCCGGTAGGTTTGCCAAAGAGCTCCGGAAGTGTTGCCTTGAAGTTTCGGAAGATTTAACAACATTTTATTTCGGCTAGTGACCTTCCAAACAGCCATGAACAAAAGTAAGCCGATGCCTCAAAACTCCACTGGTGTGCAGTTGTATTCAAGCGTGCGCATAATGAAACGCAGCAAATTCATGCGAGGATGTTGCGTTGCTTGTTGCCTCTTTCGAAGATTGTTCGCGTCGACATTAAATTGTAGTGTAATTGCCCATCTATACTTATTTAGTCTTATCTATATTCAATTTCAGCTTTTGTATTATCGCTATGTCTTATTATCTTAACATCAATTTTATACTACGCAGAGTTCTGGAAGGTTTGATTGCTGGAAAAAACTTTTGTATTTAGTTAGGAGCCCTCCAAGCAAACATCAATGAATGCCAGATGTCGTTATAGGCTACACCATTGTTTGATATTGTCTTTGTAGCTTAAGCGGACACCATTGAAACGCTCCAACCCCGTACTTGTTGAATTTGAGCGCACTTTTTGCGAACGTAACTTTTGCAACGTTTTTATGCACAAGAAGCTGAGGGTTTTATGTGAAGGTGTCTTGGCGCCTTCAAGAACTCCGAATGCACTTGAGCGCACCTAATTTTGCAGTCGGTACAAAACATTGCGTAGTGGCGAAGTGTGGACATTTTTGGTTGCAATAAGGGTGAAGCTACTGGGAAATAAGGCTACAGTGCATTGCTGTATTATACCGATAATCTGATATCGAAGAAAACAGCGCCATTTTGGACTGGGGTAACAACCTGTAAGAAAGTGCACGATTCAATGGCACGTACGTGTTGGAAATTTTTGAGCATAAGCTTTAGTGGATCTGTTAAATAAATGCTATACCAGAGAATACAATGCGTTCGGTAGTCCCTGCTTTCGCCCTTTTTTAACGTGAGATATCGTGGTAGTGTTTGCTGAAGAATGGCAGGTAAGAGCTTTGTACTCGTACGAGCTTTGATTCGGCACTCCATCGCCCGCAATCTGTGCCGAAAAAAGAACGGTAAATCGGCGGATTTAAACAAACATCAACGCAGCGATGTCCCAAGGACTTAGTGCTGTGTAATGCTTGTTAGGAGAACAATGACAATGTTTTTGTAGGAGCCACATGCTTGATACGAAAGAACAATGGTAGTGTGAGGTGTACGAGGGTAACTCGATACGTTTTCGGCTTGACATTTAAAACTGACAGTGATTTCAAAATGACCGCTTCAGACACACAGCACCACCTCTTCGGAGGCCAGCATACGAGTTTCAACTCGGTGCGCGTGTTCGTCAGTAGCTCGCACTCGCCTGAAAAACACGAGGCACGCTAAGCGGCGATAATGCGAAAAATTGCGTATCGAGTCCTGATTAAGTTCTTCACCAAATAAGGGGTGTCTCCAAGTGTTATCAACCAATGTTTGTATGGTGTGTACGCAGAAGCTTTCCCTTCGTATTCCACCGTGAAGGCGTGGGCAAAACAGTTTGGCCTGGAAAATGAGAGCATTGAGGAGGAGCACCGCTTTGGTCGGCCCGTGGAGGTGACCACCGAAAGAATTGTCTCTCTCGTGAGGAGAACGTGCTCAATGAGGGGAGGCTGAAGGTGAAAGAAATCGCGGCATGGGTGGAACTCACTGTAACGACCATGTTCCGCATAATTCATGAGAAGTTTCACATGACAAAAGTCGGCGCAAGATGGGTGCCCCGAATCTTTTCTTCTCCATGTTTCTCTCCTCGCATGTTTTTAAAGCTTTGCCGTGGGAATGAGAGAAAAGTGCTGGAGTCGATTTTCACCGGGGATAAAACCATGGTCCTTTACTATGATCCCCTTTCCAAAAGAGAATCAATAGAATGGCGCAAACCAGAAGTGCCACTGATAAGAGTCAAGGTGACTCAGTTGACCAAGAAGATCATGGCAACAATTTTTTGGGATTCCAGCTGGATTCTCTTGATCTACTTTAAGGAAAGAAATGCCACCATGAGTGCACAGTATTATACATCAATTATACACAAACTGCATGATGCAATAAACGAGAAGAGGCGAGAGGTTTTTCATCATGGCGTCCACCGGCTTCACGACAATGTCCACACGGCAATCGTTGCAAAGGCTGCAGCGAAAGACTGTAGCTTCAAGGAAACCGACCACTCACCCTGTGGCCCAGACCTGGCGACCAGTGACAACTAGCTCTTCTCAAAGCTGAAGGAATCTTCCTTCAGCTTTGAGCTTCGAGGCAAAAAATTTGCTGCTGATAGTGAAGGAAGAGTGCCGTCTGCGCACATTTTTACGACAAAAATCCAGACTATTTTTTAAGGGCATAGAAATGTTAGTGCAGAGGTGTGAAACATGCGTTGAAGCGAAGGCAAAATATATTGAAATGTGACACAGTTGCTTGATTTCTATCCCCATTAAAAGTTGTTCAGGCCAAAAGATATGGAATTATCCTCATATGCACAGGTACGACAATTACAACTGATGCTTCCATGTGCGTTGAGTAACGAGTGTGCATATCTCCGCATCTTGCCTGCCATTTTTCTCCGATTTACTGATTTCATGCTTATTTTTCAGGCCGAATCATTGGCCATCTTTCTAGCCCTGCGCAACTTGCCAGAAAATGTGTCGACATCCATTACTTTAAGATTCGCTATAGTTGTCCTCAACGCTTACTCTAAAAACAGACTCGATAATAACGCGGTCGTTTTATTTAATCCACCGGCATTTGCACGTAGCTTAGGTACCGCGTCACTGTGGATTATATTTCAATGAAATGGCAGACTCTTGCCAAAGCTCCCCTGGATGGCCTGGTAGTTTGCCTCGTTGGCTACGGAGCACGTTGCTTTATCGAGATACAGGAAATTCTGCCTTAATCAAATGTCTACAAAAAAGCAATCTAATCGAATTCGCACGTTTTGCACCTGCAGTTTACCTTGAATTCTCAATGGTGTCCGTCATCTAAGTATGGTGTTACACTTACGAGATTGCGATGCTGCATTCCACAGATAGCCCCTGCACCCTCAAACCGTTAAGCAGTAGCGATGAGCTGTGGAAGAGTGCCCTGCGAAGCTCCGATCCCACACTACTGGTCCGAGTCCTAAGGTGGGCGGAGGAGGTAGCGGAGGCCGACCACGACTGGTAGACGTACGTCTAGCCACGCCGAGTGGAGCACATAGTCATCCCTCTCTCTCTCTCCCATGCCATTTCTTAAAAAGTAAAATAAAGTTTATTCATTCATTCATTCATTCATTCATTCATTCACTTGCACAAGGCTGGTTCTGAGCAGTCTCATTCTACCACTTCAGGAATGATCCGGAGACAAGGCCTAATTTCTTGTTCTGTCGTTCATTCCCGCTTGAAAAAATTACTTCTCGATGCTTGGTTTCACCAACTCCGACTACTAACTTCCCAACTTACCTTCTAGCACGACCTCGGCTCTGCCATATGCAATTCATTGGCAACACGAAATCATTGGTGCGATAATTTATTCGTACCTTGCTCCGGAATTTTTTCAAATTGATCATGCGAAATTCCGTGTTTTATTTCATCCAGCTTTAACAAACCCTGAACTATTCCTCTTCTATTTCTCTTCATCACGCTTATAAAGCCTCATTAATCCCTTGTTGTCGATATGTGACGTTAAGAAAATATTCATCATCCTCAGATGCTGAGTGTGCGTTGGCCTCTCATGGCAGCATCTGGCGCGATCCCGCTCTGCAGAATGATCATTCCCCACTGCTGCACCTTTCGCCGAGCGGCTGAGAAGTAAAATTTCAGCGCATAGCCACGCGCACCGGCTCGAGCACGGGGAGCTCGAGAATGGCGCGAGCTGGGGCCACGCTCCCATGCGCAATCGTTCGAGCGCTTCGTTTTCGCTCTGGTCGGTGCACCCAGAGGACGGCCGAGATAGCGTGGCTGCTCCGAGGCACCCAAGGAAGCCCCCGACTACTTTCGCAGCGTGCATCATCAACGGTGCAGCTCTGTTTTCCTTGGTTCTCGGTCGCAAGCTGCGCCAGGCCGACGCCGAGACGTGGCTGCCAATGTTGCCATCTAGACTACATAACTAAAACTATACTATTTGTGCTTTTCTACGGGCGCGCAACTGACGTCTCTGACGTGCACTGACGCATTATCAGCACGCAAACGTGCATAGACGTTATTTGCAGTTCTGCACACATGGGCGTAACTAGGTTTTCTCGCTTTTTATAGCGACGGTACCCTGCGAAGGACAAGGCTTCGTTAGGCCTTGTCGACCGCCTGCCTGACGTAGCGGAGGATTTCCTGCAGCACTTTGTCAAGAAGGCTCTCGTTCTTCGGAGCTGCATGTATGACAGGTACTGTGAGTCATATATCAGAAAGTAGTCTTACTGCCAATCATACCGTTAAACTTTAACCACTTGCTGAACATTTGGAAGAATCGTTCAAGCGTAAATCAGCAAATTTAGGATGATTCATGGATAAAATTTTTTCCACCAGACTGGTAGCAGGAAGCTGCAGAGGAAGACCATAAGGACTTCTCAGAAACCTTCACATTCGAAAAAAAAAATCTTCGTTTGGGATTCCCGTTCCGATATCCTTGTTTATGAACCACCCCCCACCGCGAGGGCTACGGCATAACCAATCGGACTTGTTGAGTGTCCCCGCGCTACGAGTTGTCGAAGAGCGCCTCACTCTCCGTTCTGTTAGCATAGTGTACAGAAGGTGCGGTAGAGTGACCACGCAGAAGTGGCGTCGGCCCCCGGTACGATCGCAGTCAGTTGCTGAATTAAAATTTTGATTTACGCATTTAGCACTGCTCGCCGTTTAAAATGGCTAGCTCATCAGTCACAGCATAAAAATCATATGCAGACCTCATGCACTCGGTAAATCGGAGTACGCGAAGTACGCGATTGAGATTTTACCGAAAAACTCATCCCTTAAACAGTATAGTCTACCTTGCGGAGCAAGTGCAACTTTTATTCAGCATTAAAACACGCTGATTTACAGCCCACTACGTGCTCGACTTTGTAGAAAGTCGCCTCAGCGCCACAATACGATGCGAGACTCAAAACGAATTTCTGCGACAAACGAGTCCCGTAACTTCTATCTTCATCGTCACCTAGAAGATGCTTGCGCTCACTTTTTATGAGTAAATTATTGCGACGAAAATATATGACGCGGCTAACAGGCCAAGCATCGCAAATGGCTGGGCTGCACGAAGGAAATACGTAAACTTGTTTTTCTTGTCAGTTTAGGCATGATGCCAGAAGTTAAATCCTTACAACATCATGTTTCTGTGCTGAGGACACTGGGTTCGAATTTAAATACCGAAAATGCAATATGTGTGAGTGTGCACGTGTGTATGTATGTAAATACTCGTACCTGCATACGTATGCAGGCAAGTGTCAAGGTCGCAAAAAAGGCCAGACACAAAGGGAAGGACCGCAGTGTAGAGACAAAGGAAACTATCGTTCTAAAAGTATAATCTGCACAATTTATTGTGCTCTGAAGCTCCTTAGGCAGGGAGGGAAGGGTCAAAGCAATATAGACGGCAACAAGATAGTCGTAGGACCATGTCCTTACCTTTGTTCCGCTATTTTTCTTGGACAAGTATGCAACCAACTCAAACCGAACATTTAGTTTTTCACTATGCACATTTCTCTTTATTTGTCGTTTCCCCTCTGTGACCCCTGAAATTGCTTAGACTTGCGCATGCCAACATAAGTACAACGTTGACGCTTGCAGCGGAAGGCTAGTCTATGGTGCTACGTCACTTCAGGTCACGCGTGTGGGAACTTTTTTTGAGGCTGAGTTGGGGTGATGTCCGGTGGGTAACCGCGGATGACGTCACCGGAGTCCTTGTACGACTACCGGCAGCGCCGAGGTCAAGCAAGATCATGCTTTATCTGGAACCAGACTCCCACGCTTGCGTTAACCCGAATGCTTCATGTGCACGGCCGGCAACCTTTGCACGCTGCAGAGCAGAAATGAATTTACGGAGACAGTCTATGGGGCTACGTATATTTCAGAAATCAGATTCCATCATGTTGCCGAAATTGCACTCTTGCCATTCTTGATTGGCCCAGATGGCTGCTATGGCTGCTCTGATTAGCTTAAAATACCGCCATTGCAGACTTTAAAAAATGTTTCGGTGTAGCACTAGTCGGAATGTTCAACAGGGCCACTATTATAGTCGGAGTGTTAAACAGGGTCACTACTGTAGCTATGCCAAACAAGGCAGAGACAAAAAGCGAAAGTGAGCGTGGAACGATTTCTTAACAGAACTTCTCAACGTTACTCAGGCGGACGTTCAGTGCCACCACATCTTTCTTTCTGCGTTCTCAGCCACTATCTATTTGTGGCTCCAACAGCGGGATTTCACATTAACCACATAACACCCAGACGCCAACGTGCGCATATACCTGCGCCCCGATGCGAAAGAGGTCGCACACCTTCGGTCTAGTCATAGCTGCGTTATTGGCATCGGTCGTGGTCGGGCGACTGTCTTATCAGTGCGAAGTCTGCGGAAAACTTCGCAGGGTACCGTCGCTATAAAAAGCGAGAAAACCTAGTTACGCCCATGTGTGCAGAACTGCAAATAACGTCTATGCACGTTTGCGTGCTGATAATGCGTCAGTGCACGTCAGAGACGTCAGTTGCGCGCCCGTAGAAAAGCACAAATAGTATAGTTTTAGTTATGTAGTCTAGATGGCAACATTGGCAGATTCATCATGACCGGATTGTGTTCCCTAATGCACCACGAACGTTATAACTGAGTAAATTTATTGCACATGTTTTACGAAACGCCTTGAATAAACTTGTTCTTTAACATCTTCAGTCAATGCGTGGGCGCCTGCCACTAGGTAGCTGCGTGCGAAACGACACCGGCTGCAGATTGACCACATCTCCCGGCGTCTATGCCCCACCTTAACCGGGTAGTACTTGCGTTGCTCAGTGGCCATAGGAATGATGGGTAGTACAATGATTTGTATAATCTTAGTGCTTGCGGCTTCAGGAGTTCTTGTGGATGTAAGGATTACGCTATCGCTTTAACTCGCTAATTCATAAAACATGGCGACTGTCAGGTGCATTCGGCTGTTGTTCTCGCTTCTAACTCTCGGAGGGCACAAAAGCATTGCCTTCCAGATCAGTTTGTTGTTCGGAGGGAACCGTGGCAAGGGAACGTACTTTTACACTGTCTATATCCAAGAAAACATTTTTACAGCGAAGGTGTATACCTCTACCAGGCAAGGAAATTTTATTATCATTGGCGTACGCAATAAACGTGCTTCCAGCTGGCTGCGTTGTCGTTCATCATTCCAGCGTAGAATTTCTCTTCTCTTCTATCGTCGTAATGGGGAGGCCGCGTTTACGGGTTATGAGTCATTGCTTAAGGCAGTACTAGCTCATTAGTGGTGCATCACTGCATGCTTCGCACCTCCCCAAGTTTCACGTTAGTGGAGCTGCATTTCGCTCAATGGGTCATCTGACACTGACGCATACAATTTTAATTCACCGCTCAAACCGAGCTTACGACTTAACTCGTGCTAACTACAATAACTAATAAACCCTAAAACAGTATGAAAGGCGTCCATAATGGGCAAATTGCTGAGGGAGTTAAAGAAAGAAATGAGGGTTTCACGCCATGCAGCTCAGCACGCGTTTTCAAAAGAAAAAAACTAAAAAACAAGCATCAAAACCACATGATGGATGATAAGGCGCGTGTGAACAATGAGAACACCCTCCGACGACTCATTCCGGTAAAGATAAGGTTTGCAGCTGCTTCGAAAGGGGATGACGCCATTCAAAACCGTCGTGTGAAGTGCAAACCGTGTAATGTTTGCTAATGACGTCTGCGAATAGTGCGAAACAGGTTCCTTCTCCTGCGTGTGTTTCCCGGTAAAGATTACGGTTGCGTAAGCTACTCCGAGTGGGAAAGTACCCAACAGCATTGAAATCATGCAGTGACGTCACCAAGGTCTAGCGACTCATTCAGTTCATTCCATGCTACCATGGGTAGATCACGGAAAGTAAAGACGCCAAAACAACAGCGTGTATATAACGTCGTGGTGAAGTAATATAGGGTGTTTAAGTACATTTCACTTGTCTCTGGTTTCACTCTTTGTAGAGCCACGTGTGTTAATACAAGTGACGTCACAATGGGTATTCGTTGTGGGTGTCGTTTACAGCTTCGCTGTCCAACCACCTCCACAGCGTGGATTGAAGCCATAGTTTTATTTATGATGGCGTGAATGCAATAAATATCTGCTCACATGCGCAATCAGCGTAACCATTGCGAATGGCTAAATGCATACCATACTGTTTTGTTCAAAATGACAGCCCTAATTGTTTTGAAGTCAATAGGACGAACTTTGTGCAAATCTATGTACTACTGATCATTCTCATGCTGACTACACAGCCATACTGGCAGCTCCAGCGCACACCAACACCAGATATCGCTCTAGTAATTTTGTAGTAAAGACTACGGTCTTGGGATGAAGAAGAGCGCACGGACAAAGCCAGCCAAATCATCGATTCGATGCCTGTAGTGCCAGCCCGATCACCAGGGCTTGGGGCAAATGTGCGCCATTCGGACTTTCAGCTGTTCAAGCTCTGCGTCGCTTGATTGCTCGCGTACGCTGGCCACTACCTGCTGAACCGTTGAATGCAGTGTGTACATAGCACCGCATGAGCCCCACATCCTCCTCCTTTGCGTGGCAGAGAGCGGTGGTCCTAGGCCTGTGCACTGCCAATCACTCTCTGCTTGGTTTTGATAAGCCTGGCTTTATGCATTACATTTACTACGCTAGTTAACATGGTGAACTCGGAACCAGTAAGGTATCACAGCATGCATTTTGCTAAGATTATCCGTATTATCTCGAACACACGTCAAGTCTGCCTAGCCATTTTCAACTGGATATATAGCCTAACACCCTGACCCCTGAAACAAATATGAAATGGTACATAAGGATGACGAGCCATAAATGGGCCTGCTATATCTTTTGGAAAGTTGTAGTTAGTAATGCGTGCTCTGAATGAAGAGATGCTACGTGCTGACGTTTGAAGCTTCACTTGCTCAATTACCCAGGCAAGCAAGCTTTTTCTTCGCTGAAAACATGATAGCATATTGGTCGGTAACATCAATGCTGGCAGGTACTGAGGTCATTTGACAAATTATTATGGTATTCCATCCGAAATTAAATGTAACTTCATGGCCGCAAATCGAATTCAAATGTGGAAGTGGCTGAGGTTCTACTGGCAGGCAATCCTGCTACCATTTCAACGAATGCGATATTTTCTTTGTTTTATTATTTATTTACTTATTTATTTAGTTCCCGTCGCTTTGGGACCATGGATGGGTGTTTAGTTACCTTCGTAAAAAAATTAAGATATTTCACCATGAGCCGCTCTCTCCGTTCTCTGCTGATAATTTTTGTCGGTGCACTGGTAAATGTTGCTAAAGTCATTGACACTCAGTTTAAAATATGTTTACCGACATATCGAAAAGCTCTTCAGCAGCGCTTGTCACATTGAACGTAATGTCACTGACCACGATGAATGTATGAATTACTCGTCGTTCATGCACCGGTGACATTGTCCGAGCCACCAATCAGACCATTTCAGTCTGGTTGACCTTGCCTCGATGCGTTGTAAAAGCAGAGTACAAAGATGACAGTAAATAAAGGGTACAGCACCGACAGAAAAAGATACCGATATTTCATAGATGTACAGTCGCGAGCAAAAGTTTATCAGCAAAAAATTTAAATATATTCAAGCATAGGTCAGCGGCCTAGAATTGGCTTAATACGTTGTATTGGTCAAACACGTGCACGTAGGCGTGCGCTCTTGATTTAAGCCGGAATGTCAAGGCTGCTAACAAAAAAATAAATAAAAACGTTGCACCTTTGATCCACATACTTTTGCTCGCGACTGTACGTCTGCTCTCTGGGGAACGAACCATCACCGTGTCATTCATGCTTCGCCATGTCTCAACGGGAATTCTTGTGCGCGGTGGTGGCACGCGATCATAGCATATAATTATTGTGCTGAAAGCTGTGCCAAAAAGCAATCGAGCTACCACTGACAACCGCACTAAACACCTTACAGCAACATTGGCTGGAGGCGGCCACCTGAAGGGCTTACCGAGGTCCTGAAGAAGGCAGGCTTTTTGCACCATCGGCTGGCTGGTGGCTGCGCTGTCAGCCTGATTGTCGGTAAGTTAAGCATCTCTTTCCCTCCTTCTGAAATCTACATAATAGTCCCAGTGACAAACAGGTTTCCTTGAAATATATAAACATTTGCTGTTAACTTAACTGGGCTATTTCAGCACCCAAGCCTTTGGATGCAATCCTTGCATGCATCGAAACATTAATGACGAGCAGTGTGCTTGAGGCGTGATGGCACATGTAATTCACATCACGGGTACTGGAAGTGGTGTTCCGGCACTATCACACACAGACACAGAGCGTGTTGAGCACTCGAGATATAAGAGGTGACAGAATGTGAGTTGGGCCCAATCGAGATAGTATAGGTAGTAGATTGCGATGCTCGCGTGTTCCAGCTAACATTAGACAATCTCTTTAAACATTTGGGTGCGCTTTAGGACTAGGCGAATTAAAGCCATGCTGATTGCAAGACGTTCTGTTAAGCAGTTCAGTGTAGGAAATGGCTCATTTCGCATTGTTGAACGCACACATACACAAGAACAGAACAATGAAATACGAAAAACACATCGCAACAGCAGTGTCCTCAATTGGGCCCTGTATGAACGAACGCAGCCTTTGTATGCTTGTACTACGCGGCCACTAAATGACTGGCGCCCGACCAGCTTTCGAAACCTACCTATATATTGTGACGTCACAGTAAGGTCGGACCTTTATTGAACCCGAGAGACGACACGGCGAAGAAGGGCGGCGTCCACAACCAGCCTGAACAGCCTTCGACAGTCCACACTGATGATGATGCGCCCGCACGCGCGATGAAGATGAGGGTCACACGCATGATGATGATAATGTACAGATGATGAATAAGTGCACAATAAATGCCCACACTAATTTCCCTCGCGCGAAAGCGGCCATCCTGACCGCTGCCTAAAGGTACGGGGAACGCCGCGTGAAGGGCTTCATACGAGAAACGTGGACCACTTCGGTAGAGCGGCAACGGCGGTCAGTTGAGGAAACAACAGGGTCTACGCGATAATTAACTGGAGAAGTCATTTCCAGGACCGTGTAGGGGCCAATAAACTGACACTGAAACTTCTCGCACAACCCAGGAGTGCGAACTGGTGTCCAGAGCAGCACTTCATCGCCAGGCTGGTAGAATACTACGCGATGATATGCGTCATAGTGATCCTTGCGGTCCCGCTGCCTGGCTGCGGTGTTGACGCGGGCATGCTGGCGACAATGGACGAGGCGGGAAACATATTCTTCGCAGGAAGGTCGAGATGGACTGACAGGGGCAGAGAAGAAAGCAACATCGAGAAAGGAACTGGGTGAACGGCCATAAACAAGGTAGAATGGCGAGTAACCGGTTGTGCGTTGAACGGCGGTGTTATACGCGAAGGTGACGAATGGCAAAATTGTGTCCCAGTTTCTGTGATCGGGTTGAATATAGGCGGCTATCATGTCAGAGAGCGTACGATGAAACCGCTCAGTCAGGCCGTTGGTCTGAGGATGATAACTTGATGTAGTCTTGTGAGTGGTGCCAGAGGCTTTGAGCACTTCGCCTACTAGTTTGGAAAGGAATGTCTTTCCGCGGTCGCTCAGAAGGACACGAGGGGCGCCATGGCGCAGGATGATGGATTGAAGAATGAAGGCAACGACTTCGGAAGCCGATGTTGAACTTACACAGGCTGTTTCGGCATAGCGCGTCAGGTGGTCGACGGCGGTCACTATCCATCGACTACCGGCGGGAGTCATGGGAAGTGGCCCATATAGATCGATGCCAACAACCTCAAATGGTTCCGCAGGACATGAGACTAGTAGTAGTTGTCCGACAGGAGCTGATGTTGGACGTTTGCGACGCTGACAAATGGCGCAGGAAGTGACGTATCTCGCCACACTGGTAGACAGGCCAGGCCAGTAGAAGCGACTTCTTATGCGGTCGTAAGTTTTCTGGATGCCAAGCTGGCCAGCAGTCAAATCGTCATGAAAGGCCTGAAGGACACGCTCACGAAGGCAACGAGGTAGCACGGGCAACCAGCGTCGTCCATCAGGATGGTGGATACGGCGGTACAGCACGGAGTTTTCAAGCTTAAATTGTGTCAGCTGTCGACGAAGCCGGGCGTTAGGCGGGCGCGAAGCTCCACGAAGGTGGTCTATAATACGGCGACAGTACGAGTCAGCGAGTTGTTGAGACGAAAATGATGCATGGTCGTGCGAAGTAAGATGATCAAGAGTGGCGAAGGACAAAACCGCCGTAGAAGAGACGTCAGTGAGTGCGTCCCTGGAGGCGGTGGCGGAACCATTGACGAGTGCGGCTGGAGGAAGCGGGCAGCGAGAAAGAGCGTCTGCGTCTTGGTGCTTCTTACCAGACTTGTAGATGCTTTCAAAGTCATATTCTTGGAGACGAAGAATCCAGCGGCCAAGACGCCCTGACAAGTTCTTGAGTGTGGAAAGCCAGCATAAGGCGTGGTGATCCGTCACGATGGTAAAATGGCGACCGTGGAGATAAGGGCGAAATTTCTGGACGGACCAAACGACAGCGAGGCACTCCTGCTCGGTGATGGTATAGTTCTTCTCGGCAGGTGTGAGCACGCGGCTGGCATACGCAACGACTCTCTCACGCGAAGAGTTGTCTCGCTGGAGGAGCACAGCACCGATGCCATGGCCGCTAGCATCCGTGTGCAAGAGTGTGGGAGCAGTCTCATCAAAATGACACAGGACAGGTTCAGATGTGAGGGCGCCCTTTAGCTGGTCAAAGGCAGATTCACATTCAGGTGACCACACGAAGGGAGCACCAGATTGAAGTAAGTGGTGTAAAGGTGCAGCTATAGAGGCGAAATCGCGAATAAATCGGCGAAGATAGGAAGCGATGCCGAGGAAACTGCGTAGGTCCTTGGTCTTTTCTGGACGAGGAAAGTGAAGCACCGCCGAAATCTTGTCAGGATCAGGTCGAATACCATCTTTTGCTTACAATATGACCTAAGACCTTGATCATCTTGCTTGCAAAATGACACTTTTTGGTGTTGAGCTGAAGACCAGCACTGGCTATGCACGTGAGAACCTCGTCGAGACGTTGCAGGTGCTGTGCAAATGTCGATGAGAAAATAACGATATCATCCAGATAGCACAAGCAGGTCTTCCACTTCAGGCCACGCAGAACGGTGTCGATCATGCGCTCAAAAGTTGCGGGAGCATTGCAGAGGCCGAAGGGCATGACGTTGAACTCGTAAAGACCATCTGGCGTTGCAAACGCTGTTTTTTCTTTGTCGGCTTCGTGCATCGGTATTTGCCAGTAACCTGAACGCAGATCAAGACTGGAGAAGTACTCGGCACCTTGCAGGGAATCGAGGGCATCGTCAATGCGAGGCATGGGGTACACATCCTTGCGCGTGATCTTGTTGAGCGCTCGATAATCTACACAGAAACGCACGGAGCCATCTTTTTTTCGGACCAAAACAATGGGAGACGACCAAGGGCTAGCAGAGGGGCGAATTATCTCACGTTGCAGCATGTCGGCGACGTTTTGCTCAATAATTTTGCGCTCAGCTAGAGACACGCGATACGGCCGGCGACGCACGATGGATCTGCCGTCTGTCTGAATCCGATGCGCTGTGACGGTCGTCTGTCCCAATGTCGAAGAATGGGCGTCAAATGAACCTTCATGCTTCTTCAACAAGGCAAGGAGCTGTTGCGTCTGCGAAGGGGTCAAGTCCGAGCTGATTACAGCCGCAAGAGCGGAGGTATAGGCAGAACGTCCAGCTAGAGGGATTTCAGAGGGAGCAGCCTTGAGGGTAACGACAGAGAGAGGCTCGGAATCAGCAACGCAAGCCAAAGTGGTGCCTTTAGGAAGTAGAATTTTCTCAGGTGTTGTGTTCCTTGCTTCGAGAAGCGCAGAACCATTATCGAACCTAACTAGGCCTGAAACAATGGCTATCCCTTTTGTGAGCCAACGCGCACAAGGTAACATTAACACATCGCCATGGTCGATGCCGTCGGACGTGATGGTCAGAATTTGCTGACAGCCTGGAGGTAGCTCGGTATCTTTTGCAGCGAGTAGACGAAGTGGCTGGTGCGGTTCATCTCCGAGCGAATAGTCGGTGTCGGTCATATGTACGACACCTGGCCCACAACATATAGCAGCAGAAGCAGAGGCAAGGAAATCCCATCCTAGAATGAGCTGGTGGGAGCAGGGCGACAGCACAGCAAATTGTATGTAGCGGACGATGCCATCGATGGATACACGCACTGTACAAAACGCGGAAGGGCGGATTGTTTTCCCTTGAGCTGCAACAAGCGCGGGTCCATCATAAGGCGTCGTAACTTTCCTGAGACGCCTACACAAATCGGAATGCATAACAAGAACAACAAACAACATAACAAGTCGCACCGGTGTCCACCAAAGCTTCAACGTGCACACCTTCAACAAGCACGGACATCATATTACATGGGCGCGCTGGAGGAATTGTAGTCCTGTCGGTGAATGCAGTTTTTCCTCCGAAAACTGCATTACTTAGTTTTCCGGGCGGCGGTCAGAGGTGAAAGAGGCAGGCCGAAGCGGTGACGAGGAGCGGCGGAAGGGCGATGGTGATCGGCGTCTGGTGGTACGGTAACCATTCGGCGTCTCGGTCGTTGCGAGCGGAGATGGGGAACGGCGCGGAGGGGAAGCGTAACGGCGGCTTTGGTAAGAGGCCCCACCAGAATACGCATCGCGTCCACACAGGTCGTACCCGCGACGCTCATCTTGTTGGCGCTTGCGGCAAAAACGTGATATATGGCCGCGATAACCACAGTAATAACAGGTAGGACGAGATGGTCGCCAAGGCGGGTAGTAAGGGGCACTCGGTGCGCTGTGAGATAGTGCGGTCAGATGGGGCGATGACGGCTCAATTGGTATTGAGGGGACATTGGCCGGAGGAGCGACACCAACCTGCGTGTATGTGGGTAGAGGCAACGTTGGACGTACACTAGTCGGAGGCGCGGCAGCAACCTGCGCGTATGTTGGTACGGTGCGAGGGGCCGGAGGGTCCACACTCGCAGAGCAAGTCATTGACGCAAGTTCCTCTCTGATGACGTCGCGCAATGCTGCACCAGAAGGCTGAGCAGGAATCATCAACGAAGATGACAAGCCAAGTGATTGAAGTTCTTCGCGTAAGATCGCCCGGATCATCAAGCGCAAGTCGGGGTCTGCCGCAGAACGGTGTTCGCTGAAGTCCGGCTGCAAGCGTACGGACTCGAGCTCGTCGAGGCGCTGGCACGTCAAGACGATGTCAGCGACGGTAGCCGGGTTCTTGACGGCGAGCGCGTTGAAGGCCACAGTCCCAATACCTTTAAGAACGTGGCGTATCCTGTCTGACTCAGCCATGGCAACATTGACACGGCGACAGAGTGCAAGCACATCCTCGATGTACGATGTGTAGGACTCGCCGGAGTGTTGTTTGCGAACATCCAGAGTTTTCTTCGCAAGGGCGGAGCGAACCGCCGGCGTGCCGAAAACTTGCCGTAGTTGCTGCTTGAAGTTCGTCCAATCGGTGAAATCAACCTCATGGTTGAAAAACCAGGTCTTCGCCACACCGGTCAGGTAGAACGAGACATGGCGGAGCTTGTGGGGATCATCCCACCGATTAGCAGAGCTTACGCGCTCGTAATCGTCCAGCCAGTCCTCAGCATCTTCACCACGAAGACCAGCGAACAGATGGGGATCACGCTGGTGGCCGCTGATGATCACAGAAGGTGCGGCTTGTGGAGGCGGGATGGTTAGGGTAGAAGCGCCAGGCTGCTCGTCCTGCGACATGCTGATGGACAGTGGGCACAAGCGGCGACCCGAACGAAGCTCCAGGGAGTAGGCCAGGGGCGTAGAGGACGGGGAACCAAGAAGCACCTCCACCAATTGTGACGTCACAGTAAGGTCGGACCTTTATTGAGCCCGAGGGACGACACGGCGAAGAATGGCGGCGTCCACAACCAGCCTGAACAGCCTTCGACAGTCCACACTGATGATGATGCGCCCGCACGCGCGATGAAGATGAGGGGCACACGCATGATGATGATAATGTACAGATGATGAATAAGTGCACAATAAATGCCCACACTATATATATACACCCTCTGCGAACGATTTTCTATGTCTCGCTTTATGGCGAATGCAATTATATCGATACTTCAGGCAAATTGTCGCGGTTATCGTCGCCCTGATGTTACGCATTAAATACAAAAGCATGAGCGACCCATACCCTCTGGGTGCGGGAAAAAGCACGCAACAGTGAGCCGAAAAGGATGGCGGCTTGATGGGCATTATTTCCCACGCGCTCAATATTCGGGTTACCTGTACGTCACGTAATCAAACGCGAATGGGAAGGAGAGCACGCGTTTTCTCCTCTACTCCTGCCGTAGCTTGGAATGACTGTGCGCGGCTGACGCTTATGGGGCCCGCGTGCCATATCTAATTGTTGGTAATCATCAGTGGGTGCAATGATAAAGGGCAACCAGGGATGGCTGCTAACTTCATGCGCGCTGTCTTCCTTGCCGGGCTGTCTTTCTGCGCGCCTAGCCTTGCAGAGTTAAAAGACAGAGGTCATCGCAGATCACTGACAGAGGCCGTCAGTAGTGTACATAAAAATAGGCAGCTAATGATGATGAATCTATTTTTCAGAGTTGCGGTGAATCGCGCGGCTGTACGAACCGTTCGCCTCCGCTGTCGGCGCTCTTCACAATTCTTGAATGATCGCAATTCCGTAGGTGGTGAAGAGAGAAACCATGCACCGCCGGGAGTTCTGTACAGTTGTGTTGCGTGGCAGAAAGCGCTACGCTGTAGAAGGTCTAGCGGTCACGTACCCGTGACTGCCAAGGAGGCCACGCTCTGCCACGCACGCGGTAGTCCAAGGACCTTCTGGCACTCCAGCTCGAAGCCTTTCTGCTGTGGTGCATAGAGAGTCGTCGTAACCGTAGTGAGTTGTACAAGCGCGGCGTCGTGTGTTGCGGGTGCCGTTGTGCAAATGCGTTGAGCTTGTGGATGACGACAGCGGTCCGCACCGAGGTTTCTCGTGTCCCGTGTCGCAGAAAATCCGGTGTGGGCGGAGTTGGCCGTGAGCTAACATTTCCGTATTTATGAAGGTTGGTGGCGCCTTGCTATATTTGCCACGCCTTGCTATATGACATGCGGCATACGCGGGTTATATTGCCACACCATTCCTTTACTCGGGTTGCTCATCCCTTTTCTTACATTCTTCACAAGGTTATTCTTCCTAATTTTCAGAATGACGGCCCACAAACAAATGTGGTGGAACGAAACACCCACAGCGCCATGCCTTTTATGTCAAATCTTTTCAGCCTTAAATATAAAAGTGCGAAACAATAACAGAAACCTTAAAATTAGGTAATTCTTGTGAGGCGGCTGTGTACTACCTCCGGGATCGACCCATGCAAGAGGCCTTGTTTTTAATAGAGCGTCCTCCGCAATCGTTACACAGGAAACATTATGGTTACATAAGCTAAAGAAGCAGTCAGGGATCTTTGAATGGTATGGCGTTGCGCTCTTATGCGCGAAGTTTAGGCGTCCTCCAAGTTTTTTCCCCTGTATTTCGAATATTATTCATGGGTGCGACGTGAGTATTGTCGCTGCCGTCATTGTGACTCCATGGGAGGTCTGGAAGAGCCAGTTTTATGGTGGGGTCGGTGACGCACTTCCGAGGGTCGCAGGCCACGACGATGGACTCTGCGGCGGACAGGATAATAAATCTTAGCATGCGATACCCTAAGTCGACAGTCGATAGCCACCTGGGGGTAGCCACTTTCGCGCGCTGCCTTGCCCAAAGTCCTGAGACCCGATAGGGCAATGTCGTCTACGTAAATTAAGAAGTACAGTTGGAAGCACGAGTATGAAAAGCAATGGTGCATCTAACAATTATTATTTCTTCGCAGCTTGGGCATGGCGGGTGCAATATAGAGTAAGCCTTTGTACGCGTGTTCTACTAATGCTATGTTCGTTCTAGCACAGTTCGTTCCCGAGCTAAGCTAGAAGACATTTTTTCACCCAAGGTGCCAAAACGTTTGATCGCGAGTGTACACCTGATAGTGTGCGTTCGAGGAGAGTGGTTGGCTTTGGGGTGTGGCGTGGCTCGGGTCCACGTTCCCTAGGCGTTGACACTTCCTGAACACCATTGGGTGCCAGGTTGGGGCACGCCTGTATTCATTCTTGTTGGTGTCCGGTGGCAGCTTTTGAACCAGCACTTCCGGTAACCGTGGCGGACGGCCTATCCAATGCACCACGGCAGAGGTGTGTGACTGAGGAGCATTTATGGCTGCGCTGCCTTCTCAATGTTCAAACCAGGATAGCACAGGACTCTCAGATACACCGGAGTCCATGGAGCGCTACACGGGTGAAGTTGAAGACAGTTGCGCAGTCTATTACTATGCGCCGCCGAGGCCCGAACCACCAAAATAATTAACACACGAATGCTTGCTGCCTCGAAGAACCTACTCCCACTGAAACGTGTCACTCTTATATATCAGCCATGACATTTTCCGATAGCTTTTACCAATAAATGAATACTCCCTAAAAACGTGAATCCGTCGCAGACCTTTTAGTCGTAGCTGGTGTCAGCATACACACTACCAGCGAGGAAGATAGTGTCATGCCGCAACTGCCTGTTGTTTATTATATTTTTGTTTGAATTCCTTGATGAACCAGCTAAATATCCATTTTAAAGGAATTTTCGCATTATTCGGGCAATATAGTTTGGCTCATTTTGTGCCCAAAAATGCTTAGCAGACCAAATCAGTTTGACCAAGCACTTCTTCTGGGCTTCATTAAACCACTGTTGATGCATCGCCGCTCTAATGTAGTTGACGATAACGCAACAGATCTGCCTATCAACATCTATTTGCCGCCGACCCTCTTCAAGCGACTTCAGTAGAGAATAAAGGGCTATCAATAAGTGAAACCGTGGTTTAATTTAGCAAATTTTAGTCGAAGTCATACTACAACGTCACTGAACCAGCGCGCACTGCCAGATCGCACGCTCCCATTGGCTGACTTTTCAGCTTTGTACCATCAGAAAGTGCTATACAAGCACGTTGAGTAGTATTTTACAATAAGAAACATTAAAATTTGGCATGGAGCATATAGTTCAATTTGGTGTTTTCAGGTGGTTTGCCAGTACAGACGGATAATATATGCACGAAAAATCACAATGCCCATGTGTCTACCAAGATAATTGACTTTTCATTTATTCATTTCTTAGAGACATCTTCTAATTATGAAATTTAGGTCACAGAGCTGCGAAGTCAGGACCGCTTCCCAAAAGTACTAATACTTCCACCACATTCCGATATCCGTCCGAAATACCTGCTATGTGCATTCTTTTTTCAATTAAGATTGTCTAGAACGAATGTACTGACGCTATTGAAATTGCTTACGTGCAATGAAGTCGTACTTTGCAGCGCACTTTTGGGTCGGATAACTCGAAAGTGGTGCTATAGTCCTGCCACTTCCGTTAAGTGAACATGTCTTCAATATTACTCGGTTTCATTTTATTGCGATAGCAGTTATATGGACACTCGAGGCGCATTTCTGCCGTCGCCGTGAGGTTCCGTATAAAGTCCAAAGGCGTTAAAATCGTCGCCGCGCGCCCAATGCTGTGTTTGTGAATGAAAGCTTGCGAGGGTGAGCCGGCGATCACCGCTCAATCTCGCGCACGCAAAGAGCCGGAGTGCCTAAGAGCTTAGTGCTATCCTTTTTGAACATCGCGAAGGCCGCGGAGCCGGAAATGCTCCTCGATCACACACCGCTGCTCTGGTACATTGGATAGGCCGTCCGTCACGGCTACCGGAGGAGCCTGGTTCAAAAGCTACCACCGGACACCAACCAGTAAAAGAATGCATACAGGCGTGGCCCGAACTGGCACCCAGTAGTGTTCTGGCAGCGTCAACGCCTAGGGAACGTTGACCCGAGCCTCGCCACACCCCACAAGCACCCACTCTTGAGAGGAAGGCAGCAGGAAAGAAACGCGCAGTCATAGGTCACGCGCAACGCTCTGGGGGGAAGGTAGGGAGGGGGGGGGCGCACTCCACTCCAGGCTGCCCCGAAAACAGCGCGCGGCAAACTGCCTCCCCGACGCAGATCCCCTATGGTGTCCCCAGAGTGTCTCCGCAGACTGTCCCCGACGCAGCGGCCCGGGCGGCCCTGGTTGCCGTGCGCGCCCGCCCGGGCCGCTGTAGCTTGAAAGCCATCTGCTCCGTGGACACAGTCCTACGTGCGCTGTTTTCGCGGCTTAGTTCGCGCTTAGGTGAGCCGCGGCGTTTCGACAGCAAGTTTCCGCGGACGTCGAGTGAGATGTGTTCGTGTTTGCTTGTGCGAGCGTGGCACCATGTTTGTTCATTGAGTTAGTGTGCCTATTTTTACATGTTTAAACGGCCGATAAAACTACTATCCGTATTTCGTATAGTTGTTCACTAATTTGCTGTCGCAATTGATGCTTCCCCTTTCTGGCGAAATTGTCACTTTTTTGCACTTTCACCAAATCCTCGTATGTCAAGAAATCGTAGTTAATAAGGTGTAGTGGGGAAGAGGGTCACAAAATATTGAGGGAGGACGACGACGTCCGGCAGCCCGGAGAGCGTTAGACAGCAACCGACGCTCTTGGGCCAAGGCTGTTATGTAGCCCCTGCTTGTAAATAAACCCCCTTACAGTTTGGTGGAAAGGTGCTGGGTAGTCTCCTAGTCTCACAACCTGGAACTACGAAGCCGTACCCTGCCTCCAGCGCCAGCGATGGCGGAAGAAACCACCACCCAAGGACCCTCTCAGACTCGACCCACCGTCTGTCCCAGCATGCTGCCTCAGCGTCATCCATTGATGTTCAGCGGAACTGACGACCAAGACGTCGAGGACTGGTTGGCAACTTACCAGAGGGTGGGCGCAGTCAAAAATGGGACGATGCGACTAGGCTGACCAATGTCATATTTTACTTGACCATTGTCGCCAGTCTCTGGTTCCGCAATCACGAAGCAGAGATTCATAACTGAGCCTCGGTCAAGACTACTTTTTTCAGAAATATTCGGCCTGCCCTGTGGTACGCAAGCTCCGCGCAGAACAGCGACTTTGTGAACGCGCTCAACAACCCGGTGAGAACTTCATCAGTTATATTGAAGACGTCGTTGACTTGTGTAAGCGTATCAACCCGTCGTATCAGCGAGTCGAATAAGATGAAGCAAATCCTGAAAGGAATAGCCGATGACGCATTTCAAATGTTGTTGGCCAAAGACCCACAAACTGTCGCAGATGTTGTCAGCTTGTGCCAGAGTTTCGACGAATTGCGCAAGCAACGCGCCCAAACTCGACGCCCTCTGGAAAAGAATGACTCGAGGCGGCCTTGACTCTGGGCGACCAGAATGCACTGTTCATTCAGATGAAGCAGTTCGTGCGTGAGGAGGTCGTCAGACAACTCTATTTTATCGAGCACGCCCGAGCCGGCACAGGCAGAACATCTGGCCCCAGTCATACGCCAAGTTATCCAGGAAGAGGTCACTGACACTTTGCCTTTTGCTCGTCCGCCACCTCCGGAGTCTGCGCCCTTGACGTACGCGCAAGTCGTCGCTGCCGGGTCGCATCGTCAGCCAACCTATTCTTCCGCGCCGGCAGCCGTTCGCCCACCACCTGTTCCGTTCAGCCGACCAGTCCCCACGTTTTCAAATCCATGGCTCACTGCGGACAATCGCCCTATAACGCTATGCTTACGGTCATGCATGACATGTGGCACGCTTCTGTAGCCGTCGCCCTTCTGCTCAAATAGACGCCATGCGACCGTCTGCGTATGATCCTAGACGCTTTCATGGCACCGCGCGGCTACAACACTCTTCTTCGCCCGACCGCCTGCCCGAGCGCCTGCCCGAGTGCCGGCTGTCCACTACTCCCCGAGCGCCACCCCTCCCCCCCCCCCCCCCCCGACGTCGCTCTCTGTCACCTATGCGCCGTCGGTCCTGCCCTTCTGCCGCGGAAAACTAGATGCCGCAGTTCCCGAGGCACGAACTGCGTCGTCGTCGAACAATTCAAGTCCTCGGCATTTCTCCAGCCAACCTCATCGACGTTTTTCTTGATGGCTTTCATTATACCCTTGCGCTTGTGGACACTGGTGCTGCAGTTTCACTGATTGATATGAAACTTTGCCGCTTGCTTAGAAAGCTTACCACGACATCAAAGGGATTGTCCCTCCGTACCGCCAGCGCAGACAATATTCAGTCATCAGCCGCCTGCAGAGCCCGCGTCGTCATTCAAGATGTTGTTTATCCCATTGAGTTTCTTGTGTTACCGGCCTGTTCGCACGATGTCATCTTCGGTTGGGATTTTCTCTCTCGCCATCATGCCGTTATTGACTGTGCTCGTGCCGAGGTGGCGTTCTCTGCGTTGTGTTCCGCGTCGTCTGGCCCTACGTTGGAGAAGTTGTTTGTCGCCGATGATACGAACATCCGACCCAGTAGTGCAGCCGTTCTACCCGTGTCCTGTGCCGCCGTTGGTTAATACACAGTTCTATTTACCCCCTCCGAGACCGTTGAACGCTGCAGGAATCTCACATTGCCATTTGCCGTTCTCGACATGCCCAACGGCGCTACATGGTTGTTTGTTATGAATTCGTTGCCAGTTCCCTCAACATTACTCCGTGGAGAGTGTGTAGGCACAATTCACATTCGACGCATCCTCGATCTTCTGCCTTGACGACGCGGACAACTTTCAACTTAGTGCCCTGACAGCTTCTGCTGGTACGCCTGATCGCCTACCTTTAAGCATGCTTGGCTGCGCCATAGACGACGAACGAGAATGTTCTTGCACTTACTTCTACACCAGTTTCGTGGCTCGTTTGATTGCCAGCAGAAGTCAGTAGGCCGCACGCACACTGTTCTCCATCCGATTTACACCGGCTCACATGCGCCTCTCCGACAGCGCCCTTGCCGCGTATCCCCTGCTGAGCGTCGTGTGATCTCCGAACAAGTCGACGACATGCTTCAGCGCGGCATCATTCAACCGCCCTGCCATCCCTGGTCGTCGCCTGTTGTTCTGGTCAAGAAAAAGGACGGCTCGATACGCTTCTGCGTCGATTACCGCCGATTAAACAAAGTTGCGCGCAAAGATGTGTATCCTCTGCCACGAATCGATGATGCCCTGGACTGCTTGCAAGGAGCCGAATTTTTTTCATCACTAGACTTAAGATCCGGCTAGTGGCAGGTCCCTATGGCGCCATCCCATGGCCCGAAAACTGCCTTCGTAACTCCTGATGGGCTTTAAAAATTCAGTGTCATGCCCTTCGGTCTATTTAATGCCAAGCCATATTCGAAAGGATGATGGACAGTTTTTGCGTGGGTTAATGTTGAAGACATGTCTGTGCTACCTGGATGACGTCGTTTTCTACCCTGATTTCGATACCCACCTCCATCGTCTTTGCGAATTATTGAGCTGTTTGACGTGAGCAAGACTTCAGCTTAAAACATCAAGAAGTGCCGATTTGCAACTTGCAAACTCACCATCCTGGGCCACGTAGTCTCGAAGGACGGCGTCCTTCCCCATCCACGGAAACTTTGTGCTGTGGCTGAATTCCCGAAGCCTACCACCTGGAAAGCGCTTCGCAGCTTCTTTGGCCTGTGTTCACACTTTCGCTGCTTTGTGAAGAACTTCGCTTCTATAATAGCACCACTGACGAAGTTGCTCACCGGCGATAGCTGTCTGTCTGGTTGGTCGACGGCGTGTGACGAGGCTTTAGCAACATTACATCATCTCTTGACTTCACCGCCCATTTTACGTCACTTCGACCCTACCACTACAACCGAGGTACACACGGATGCTAGTGGTATCGGACTTGGCGCTGTACTTTCCCAACGAAAGCCGGGCTTCTCTGAGTACGTAGTTGCATTTGCTAGTCGTGCCCTCACGAAGGCAGAGTGCAAGTACTCGGTTACCGAAAAGGAATGTTTGGTCATTGTTTGGGCGTTGCAGAAATTTTGCCCTTACTTGTACGGCCATTAATTTGATGTAGTCACCGATCACCATTCGCTCTGCTGGTTGGCTTCATTGAAGGATCCGTCGGGTCGACTTAGACGCTGGGCACTACATTTACAAGAATTCGATATTTGCGTCATTTACCGCTCAGGACGCAAGCACGCCGACGCCGACACACTTTCCCGCTCACCCGTGCCTTCTGACGTCGCGCCTGTTTTCCTTTCCGCAACTTCCTTCGCTAACATCAATATCATTGACATGCCTTCCGAACAGCGCAAGGATCTCTGGATCGCCTCGCTGATCGACGTTCTATCTGCGCCTTTGATGACACCTGCCCCGCGGCTCTCTCGTGCCCTTCGTCGCCAGGTCGCTCATTATAAGCGCTCCGGGATGCAATGTTGTACCGCCGCAACTATTAGCCAGATGGTCGAAAATGGCTTTTTGTTATACCTCGCTATGTACGCTCCGATCTATGCAAGCACTTGCACGCAGGCCCACAAAACGCGCACGCTGACGTTTTGAAAACCTATGATAGACTTCTCCAGCGATTCTACTGGTGGGGAATGTACACATACATCCGCAAGCACATTCGCTCCTGCATTGAGTGTCAACGCCGGAAGACAACTTGTCACACGCCTGGGCGATTACAACCTTTGCCGTGTCCAGCTGACCCGTTTGATAGACTCGGCATAGACCTGTACGGGCCCTTTCCTTCCACCCCTGCCGGCAATCGGTAGATTGTTGTGGCCGTCGACCATCTCACTCGTTATGCCGAAACCGCTGCTCTTCGAACATCTTCAGCTCGTGATGTTGCCTTGTTCATCTTGCGCAGCTTCGTTCTTCGCCACGGCGCGCCACGCGAGCTCCTCAGCGACTGAGGGCGTGTGTTTGTTTCGCAAGTCGTCTAAGAGCTTCTCAGTGCGTGCAATACTATTCATCGCACCACTACCAGCTATCATCCACAGACTAATGGCTTGACGGAGCGCTTTAACCGAACACTTGGCGATATGCTCTCCATGTACATAGCCTCCGACCATTCTAATTGGGACTTGGCGCTTCCTTTTGTGACATACGCCTACAACACAGCCACACAAGCCACCACTGGATTTTCCCCTTTCTTTCTCCTATACGGACGTGAGCCCTCTTCCGCACTGCATACCATACTTCTGGACCGCCCGGATGCGTCCGGATACCGCCCAGCCTCAGAACTCGCTCAATGTGCCGAAGAGTTCCGCCAACTAGCACGCTCATTTACATCCGTGACACAAGGTCTCCAGAAAGAATGCTGTGACCCGGCTAAACCTGCACCTACCTTCCCTGTTGGCTCGTTCGTGTGGCTTTCTATTCCATGCCAGAGCCCTGGTGTCTCCCGTAAGTTTGCAGCGAAATATCATGGCCCCTACCCGATCGTACAATGTCAGTCGCCGGTGAACTACGTCGTCGAGCCTGTGACACCTCCCACCGACAGACGCTGCCGCGGTCGTGAAACAGTCCACGTGAGCCGCTTAAAGCCCTACTACGACCCTCTTGTGCTTACAGCACCTTGGGTCGCCAGGATGGCTCCTTTTCGCCTCACGGGCTAATGTAGTGGGGAAGAGTGTCACGAACTATTGAGAGAGGACGACGACGTCCGGCAACCCGGAGAGCGCGAGACAGCGAACGGCGCTCTTGGGCCAAGGCTGTTACGTAGCCCTTACACAGGGTGTTCTTTTTTTTTAGCTGGCTCCCTCGATAGTGCGCTTTGTCATGCGGGAAATTGACGTCTCTTCTAGAAATGTTCTTGGAAATGCACAAGAGCACTGTCTATCAGAAGCGTCTTTTAAGTACTCCGTCCTTAGCAAAAAAAAAAGAAAAAAAAAGAAATGTAAACAGGTGATAACACTAAAGTTATACTGGGGGATATTTATTAGTAAAAGATTGGTTTAAAAATTCTCTTTGCCATACAGAGCAAATTTAGTCGTTGAACTGCATTTCTTGAAGAGGAGGACTTACATTCTAAATCATTATGGATAATGGCAATTTAGCAAAACTGTATTAATAAACTTTGTGACTAAATAATTTATCGCAAATATTCCAATACACCAATGGAAGCCGCAGATTTCTGAGGGAACGAATCGTGACACTAGCACCAGTTCTGAGATAAGCGCTGTCGAGCTTGCGGTAAAAATGTCGCGTTGTTCCACTTAGTCGTGTTGCCAGGTCCGATGACGCGGTGTAGCCAAAAGCTAGAGAAGTTGTAGCCCAAATGTAGCCAAACACAAAAAATTACAAAAAAGTGCAAAAGAATACGTAGCCAAATATAGCCATTTTTATTTTCAGTTTTATTTGTGTATATACATTTTCACATTCGACTACGGCAATCCTTTTTTGCACAACCCGTCGTAACAAAATGTCCGTGCCGCCGTGACGGTCGGCCCTCGACATCAACAACAGCGACATTATGCTTGCACAGAACACTTTTTGGTTGGCCCCGGAAGCTCTTAAGTTCCAGCGAATCGCTGCAGAGGGCGAAATCAGTGCTTTTATTTTATGACAGATAGTACTACGTTATTATTTTTAGTTTTTAACAGTAATAACTACGAACTCTGCCTTTCAGCTGTCGTAAATGCAAAATAATGTTTAGCATCACCAATCTCTCACGTAATCTCTGCCTACGGCGTAGAAGTACAGCTGTCCAGCGATCTGCGACCGCGACGTGCTCACGGCTTCTTTTTTTATAAGCTAAAACAATTCTTTCGAACTATGATATCTCGTGTTGTTTGTCTCTTCGTCCCATCTTGTTTTCTCGTTTTTTTTTAATTAGCTTGGCCCGGGTTAGCTGGTACAGGCTCTATATACTGTCCATTTACATCAACCTGTCCGCCATGTTAGGTCTCTAGCAGGCCAAGAACTTGCGTTAAAATAAAGTGACATGCAACAGATGCCACTCACGGTCTGAATAGGTGTAAGCGAAGCTTTAAAAGATTACTGCGCAAAACAGAACACCAGTGTAAGAAGCGCGCAGTTCCGAACGTAACTCGCTCAAAATGGTAAAAGCCACGACGGCGCACAAAGAGCAAAGGTAAACAACGAATTGATAAAAGTGGTTATGTTGTTAAAACCGGTTACTGTCAAAAAGCAAACCATGTTGATGTGATAATAAAGTTTTAGAATAGGGACCCGCAAAGTTTGGGGCCCCAAAGAGTTTTGCGCGTATTAGCGTTCGGGCATGCAGGAGTGAAGAGTTTTAGAACAGGCGCTTTGCGTTTGCGGATAGCGTGCTGTGCTTGCAGCGTCACTACGGCGTCAAAGAAAAGCTGTCATAAATATTAAAATGAAATATACCATTTTATGACAACAATGGTAATTTAGATTTCCATGTTTCGCGTTTAATTACAATTTAGAACTTTATTCTATTAGCAGCAAGCACCTTGTTGAGCTTAGTTTTGAGTAACCGACTTCACGTACCTTCACCCAGCCAAGTCAATACGTGTTATGCCTACGAGCCATGAAATCAACAATTGAATTCTGAATCAGCGGCATCTAATGAATCAATCTTCATTACACATGTTAGTTCAGAGAAAGCGATAACCGCAATCACTTATCCTAGCTTACGAACTTGACGCGTACGAATCGAACCCAGTTTGGTGCTGTAGGTTAGAGCCGTCGCTTCGATGGGCGCCGTCATGTTTGTTGACGTAAAGCATTTGGTGCAGCTTTTGGGGCTCCCGCTAAATCAAGGAAATAGCGTGCTCGACGCAAAACCCAAACACAGCTTGCGTCTTGCGCATGCGCAGTGGCTTCGACGCTATTTCTTTGGGCCCCAAAACGTTTGAGGCCCCTATTCTAAAACTCTAATATTTGCTGGGGGTTTACGGGCCAAAAATACGATATTATTGGGAGGCATGACGCCGTGGGGGACTCTGGATTAATTTTGGCGATCTCGGGTTCTTTAACGTGCATCTAAGTACACGGGTGTTCGTGCATTTCGCCTTTATCGAAATGTGGCCGCCGTGGCCGGGAATCAAACCCGCGTCCTCGAGCCAGCAGCGCGACACCTCACAAGCTAAGCTAACACGGTGGGTGAAGTTCATGTGACGTGGTGCACTGATGTCATCGTGGCAAACATGTTTCGACATTAGCAGAATGAGTATCTGCATCCGTGACATTACGGGCAAACCACCCAGAAGTAAAAGCACCAGAACCCACCTTTGGCTCTAGGTTTTTCTCCCATTCTTTTTTATACGTTCTCGCATACTTGGTCCACTTCCCCTTGTTTGGATTCTCCTCTCTGAGAAGGATCCGATCTTACGTCCAACCTATCGAAATGAATCTCGAATGTAAGCACGAACAAAAATTCATCTAGTAGGAGAAGGACAATGGTAGTAAAGCTTCGCGCGAGAAACGTGGAGTAGGTCGAAAGCTGTGCCCGACACGATAGTTCACCCAGAAGACATGGTCATCACACTGGAGCGTGTCATCCACCCGTGCTTCCCTTCTTTCATGTCGGCGCCATGATCGCCCGACAGCCCCGACTCTATGTTAGGGCTCTCCCTTCCTGAGCATAGCCATGTTAGTACAATGTACTGTGAAAACCCACTACTACCAGGTTCATCCCCATGCCCGGGGATCGGGTGCATAACGGTCAAGCGGGGTGTAATTAAGTTTAAGTGCATCAAATATCAAAGCCACCGGCTCAGACAACGGCGCAAACAGGGAAGGGAAGGGGAGGGGGGGGGGGGGGTCATTTCGCGCACGCACACACGCACAGCCACGCGGCCGGCTCAGCCAGCTAAAACATAGCCTTCGAGATTTGCTTTTACCCGATCAGAGTCACCTCTGGAGCGTACTGGAGCGTGGATTAGGGCGCCACTTATAGCCCAAAGAAAGCCACGTCGCAGATTTTCAATAGCCCAAACATAGCCACATAGCGAACTTGTCCAAGTCGACGCCAAAATTTTTTTCCTGTAGCCCAATTTGGCTATATATAGCCAAACCTGGCAACATTGCCACTTAGTCGTGCAACAAAACGTCGTTTTACACATTAAAGCTGTAGAATTACTGAATCAGCAATGCATTTCGTCGTAAATTTGGGAACGCACATCTCGGAACTGGTGTCCTCACAATAATTCATTCCGAGCAAATATATATATATCGCATTTTCGCGCGTATAACCCACCCTTGCACATAACCCGCACCCCTAACTTTGAACTCCACGAAAAAGAAAAAAATAACCTCGCGTATAACCCGCACGCTTATCCGACAAAATGAGGGCCAGGAATTTAAACTACGCGCAGTAATCATTTCTTTTTCAAAACAAATTTATTTCAAAACGATTGCCGCAACGTTGTCAGTGCTGTTGTCCAATTCACTGCTGCCATCCGAGGCTTCATCGCCGCTCTCAAAGACGTAATCGTCTTCGGAACCATCTCGCTTTCAATTTCTTCAGCAGCGGCTTCGATCATCCGTTTCTCTTTCACTGTGAAAGACTGCCGCCGAGACACACTCGTGATGCCTAAACAAGGCTGGCCAACTGTGCAAACTTGGCTTACAAGAAACGGCACCTGACTCACGAGAAAAGCGTGCGAAAAGCATCTAACCAGACTATGGATGTGGATCTGGCTATGTGTTGGCCTCTTATTGGCTTAACACACGTCGATGTCGATAGGCATGTGGACAACGTGGACTCTGCACGGCCGACCTCCACCCCTTCCCTTCGCGAATCTTCGCAGATAACCCGCACCCCCACTTTTTAATCAATTTTTTTTTCAATTTTTGATGCGGGGCATATTCGAGAAAATACGGTATCCCCTCGAAATATATATATCAAAACTGGTGTCATCACAAGAATTCAATCCGAGAGGATATAAATATATATATATATCCGTTAGGAATGAATTGTTATGATGATACCAGTTTCGAGTTATGCGTACCCAAACAATGTTTTGCTGCTTAACTTTTAAACCAGTTACGTTCCGGCAGGCACACACACACACACACACAAACATACACACACACACACACACACACACACACACACACACACACACACACACACACATATATATATATATATATATATATATATATATATATATATATATATAAAGTTACATGTGGGTGTGCGTGCATGCCTGCCGGAACGTTACTGGTTTCAAAGTTAAGTAGCAAAACTTGGTTCACCGTCGAAGTACTCGAAATAGTCACTTTATGCTGTGTCATGGGTGATTAAAAAAAACTGTGAAGGCACAAAAAAAAGCATCTCGTATCGCATACCGATAGGTCAGCGGACCGTCACATGAAACAAGTATTGTGCATGTTATCGTTCTTAAAATTCTAAACAAAGTTGTTCTGCACCTGTAACGGATACGCATTTTCTGCTGTGGCCGTGCTCTGTGACGACGCCTCTCCGTGAAAAAGCACTAAGGTCTGAGTGGATGCAAATCATCCAGGCCCAGATCTGTGAACTGTCTTGAAATACATTTTATAAGTGACCTTCTGGCGTCTAGATGAAATGGACAGTCATATGTTTATTTCATTTCCTGAATATGCAGCGGCAACCCATGCAAGACAAAAAATAAGCATTGATAAAAGCTCGAAAGAAATGGTTTTCGCTGTTTCTTCGTTGGCAGTTATCACGTACTTCTTGAAAAACATAGCCGAAATAATCGGTAGGCCACTCAGACTGCCTCAATGCAGCTTTTTAATGTGAATTCATTATACGTCCGATTACACGAAAAACCGTCGCCGTCGGCGTGACCGAACGATAGTACCAAAAATGGCGGATGGCGCAGAGTAAAAACACGTCAAGAAACGCTTGGATTGACGTCACATTTTTTTAGGGGGGGGGGAGGGTTAGAGCACTGCACGGGCCGATTTTTTCAGCCCGGGCCCGGGCCGGGCCCGATTTTACGTCAGGCTACCCGCCCGAAACCGCCCGAAAGTTTTATGGCGAGACTCGGGCCCGGCCCGGGCCAGGAAATAATTTACGTTACCCGCCCGGCCCGGCCCGCAAGCCCTTTACCTTAGGCCCGAGCCCGGCCCGAGCCCGGCTCGAAACCGGTCCGAACCCGGCCCGAGACCGAAAAAGACCTCCGAGTGGCATTAAAAAAATTAAATAAATAATAGAATGAAAGGAATTTGTTCTTAAGGCATAAATACATGTCATCTGCAATTATGAACACTATTTGAGCGACCTGAACGCAAATACCAGTGCGCGAAGTACACTGTCCATGTTAGTACGAATGACCTTGCCGAGCAGTATCGCCAGCACTTTCCAACGGCGCGACTTTGATGCAGCCCAATCCACTTCTTTCGCCACGCCGCCACAGTATCTTTCCACGTCGGGCGCCTCATTACAAAGCATGCGCCGCCCCAGCCGCTCGTCCCACTCAACCATATTCTAGTACACTCTAGCCCAAAAACAGCCACGACCACTGATCTCCACACCACGCCAGGTCCTGAGCGCAGCGCATGGATGGAGTAAATGGAGAAAGAAAGCTTCTCACTCCTCCATGGTGCAGCGTAATGCGCTGCTGCTAGGCGGCCAGTTGAGAACATGCGTGCAATCATAGATGTCCGCAGTGCCATATTTCAGCCGCGTGACGAATTATCTTATCTTACCAGTAATCGTTATACCAATTCGCCTTTTAAGAATCAGCAAGTCGCGAACGCGCTTACACCGTGCTGAACGCAATAATTATATTGATTTAAGTAAGGAATACAATGGCATCCTTTGGTTTGAGGCAACTTCGGTCTTTCATGACTTTTACATTCTGTTCAAACAGTGCAAAATACGACGGAAGAAGAAAAGGGAAGTACATAGGAGTATCACTGCTAGCTTCCAGCTGTGCCGGAGCAACAGGTTTTCTGAGTCGAGGCGCGCGAGTATAACTCGTTGCACGTTACATGCACACCATCAGAAAGTCCGAGCCCGGCCCGGACCCGCGTCAGAATACCCGAGCCCGGCCCGGGCCCGGGTCAAAAAGCCCATGCCGTGGCCGAGCTCGTGAAAAAACTGCCCTACCCGACCCGGCCCACGGGCCGGGTTCGGGCTTTCGGGTAAGCCCGAGCTCGTGCAGTGTTCTAGGGGGGGAGGGTTACTGTAAACAAAGTAAATGTAACTTTAGAAAAAAAATGGGGTACATGTCGGTCTGGGTGGTAATCGAACCTGAGGTGCGAGACGAGCGCGCTTTGCCGACGCCACGGCGGCTCCACGGTTCTGGCTGACTAAAGGTGTGGCCTAGTGCGTGCGTCACTGCACACGTCACGCCGCAGCTATCTGGCTGACTAAAGGTGTGGCCTTGTGCGTGCGTCACTGCATACGTCACGTCGCAGCCATCCGGCTGACAAAAAGTGTGGCCTAGTGCGGGCGTCACTGCACATGTCACGTCGCAGCCATCCGGCTGACTAAAGGTGTGGCCTAGTGCGTGCGTCATTGCACACGTCACGTCGCAGCCATCTGGCTGGCTAAAGGTGTGGCCTAGTGCGTGCGTCATTGCACACGTCACGTCGCAGCCATCTGGCTGACTAAAGGTGTGGCCTAGTGCGTGCGTCATTGCACACGTCACGTCGCAGCCATCTGGCTGACTAAAGGTGTGGCCTAGTGCGGGCGTCACTGCACACGGCACGACGCAGCCATCCGGCTGATTAAAGGTGTGGCCTAGTGCGGGCGTCACTGCACACGTCACGTCGCAGCCGTCTGGCTGACTAAAGGTGTGGCCTAGTGCGTGCGTCACTGCACACGTCACGCCGCAGCTATCTGGCTGACTAAAGGTGTGGCCTTGTGCGTGCGTCACTGCACACGTCACGTCGCAGCCATCTGGCTGACTAAAGGTGTGGCCTAGTGCGTGCGTCACTGCACACGTCACGACGCAGCCATCCGGCTGACTAAAGGTGTGGCCTAGTGCGTGCGTCACTGCACACGTCACGTCGCAGCCATCCGGCTGACTAAAGGTGTGGGCTAGTGCGTGCGTCATGCACACGTCACGTCGCAGCCATCTGGCTGACTAAAGGTGTGCCTAGTTGCGTGCGTCATTGCACACGTCACGTCGCAGCCATCCGGCTGACTAAAGGTGTGGCCTAGTGCGTGCGTCATTGCACACGTCACGTCGCAGCCATCCGGCTGACTAAAGGTGTGGCCTAGTGCGTGCGTCATTGCACACGTCACGTCGCAGCCATCCGGCTGACTAAAGGTGTGCCTAGTGCGTGCGTCACTGCACACGTCACGTCGCAGCCATCCGGCTGACTAAAGGTGTGGCCTAGTGCGTGCGTCACTGCACACGTCACGTCGCAGCCATCCGGCTGACTAAAGGTGTGGCCTAGTGCGTGCGTCACTGCACACGTCACGTCGCAGCCATCGGCTGACTAAAGGTGTGGCCTAGTGCGTGCGTCACTTGCACACGTCACGTCGCAGCCATCCGGCTGACTAAAGTGTGGCCTAGTGCGTGCGTCACTGCACACGTCACGTCGCAGCCATCCGGGCTGGACTAAAGTGTGCCTAGTGCGTGCGTCACTGCACACGTCACGTCGCAGCCATCCTGGCTGGACTAAAGGTGTGGCCTAGTGCGTGCGTCATTGCACATGTCACGTCGCAGCCATCCGGCTGACTAAAGGTGTGGCCTAGTGCGTGCGTCATTGCACACGTCACGTCGCAGCCATCCGGCTGACTAAGGTGTGGCCTAGTGCGTGCGTCACTGCACACGTCACGTCGCAGCCATCCGGCTGTCTAAAGGTGTGGCCTAGTGCGTGCGTCACTGCACACGTCACGTCGCAGCCATCCGGCTGACTAAAGGTGTGGCCTAGTGCGTGCGTCATTGCACACGTCACGTCGCAGCCATCTGGCTGGCTAAAGGTGTGGCCTAGTGCGTGCGTCATTGCACACGTCACGTCGCAGCCATCTGGCTGACTGTAGGTGTGGCCTAGTGCGTGCGTCATTGCACACGTCACGTCGCAGCCATCTGACTGACTAAAGGTGTGGCCTAGTGCGTGCGTCACTGCACACGTCACGTCGCAGCCATCCGGCTGACTAAAGGTGTGGCCTAGTGCGTGCGTCATTGCACACGTCACGTCGCAGCCATCTGGCTGACTAAAGGTGTGGCCTAGTGCGTGCGTCACTGCACACGTCACGTCGCAGCCATCTGGCTGACTAAAGGTGTGGCCTAGTGCGTGCGTCATTGCACACGTCACGTCGCAGCCATCCGGCTGACTAAAGGTGTGGCCTAGTGCGTGCCTCATTGCACACGTCACGTCGCAGCCATCCGGCTGACTAAAGGTGTGGCCTAGTGCGTGCGTCACTGCACATGTCACGTCGCAGCCATCCGGCTGACTAAAAGTGTGGCCTTGTGCGTGCGTCACTGCACACGTCACGTCGCAGCCATCTGGCTGACTAAAGGTGTGCCTAGTGCGTGCGTCACTGCACACGTCACGTCGCAGCCATCCGGCTGACTAAAAGTGTGGCCTTGTGCGTGCGTCACTGCACACGTCACGTCGCAGCCATCCGGCTGACTAAAAGTGTGGCCTAGTGCGTGCGTCATTGCACACGTCACGTCGCAGCCATCTGGCTGACTAAAGGTGTGGCCTAGTGCGTGCGTCATTGCACACGTCACGTCGCAGCCATCTGGCTGACTAAAGGTGTGGCCTAGTGCGTGCGTCAGTGGGCATGTGACGGCGCAGCCATTGGGGAGGAGGTGGCGCCAAGTCATGAGTTTATAAAATGAGCGCGTTCATGACCTTCCGAGGTCTACAGACTCTATAACCCTTTCGCATTCTCACACGTAAGCAGTCTTAAGTGTGTCTGCCAATTTCATTTCCACCCCATCATTACGCATGTACTTCAATCATCTGATAAAAGCTTGAACTTGGAATACGCCACACTACCTCTTAATAATTAGGTAGAAACTTTCCTACCAATATTAGCTACGTAGGAGCAAAACAATTGGACTCTTGACGCTGTTGGAAACATTCTTTACTTTTTTAACCACTAAATAATTAAGCAACATTTCTGGAAAGACTCAACTAAATAAATTAAATTTTTGTTTTCTTACTCAGATCAAAATATTTTATATTGCTGACTTCCGTCCTCAGCAGGGCTGATATTATGGGAATGCACAACATTAAAGAAAGCCATATTGGGATAGGTCGGCGTCGTTGCCTTATTTTCTGTAGTCGGCGCTGCCAGATGTTTTAAAAGTCGTTTAAATGATCCTTGTGACTGGTTCGGAACGCCATCGCAGTTGTGCGAAGCAGTCTTTAAGGAATGTGGGACAGTGATTCTGTTTTACAATGCGTCACCACAATTTTAACAAATGCCTGGTAATACGTCGGCCCAGGGCTCACCGGCAAGGCCTGGGGAAATGTCCAGCCTGGAGGAGCTGACTCAGCCACGGGCCGCCGGAATTTCCACGGCCGTGTTCGCACGTGCACCGATTGTGACCCCTGCCCCGGATGGCCGCGCAGAGAAGCCACTGCGTGTGCCCAAAGGCCAAGGACGAGGCGAGCTAGTCCACGGCCACAAAAGCCACAGTCACGAGTGCACAGGACGAGTAAGAGTGAAGCAGGGGGATGGCCATCAAGAGGTGCCTTCCGCGCTCATTCTTCAACGCTCCTTCGGCGTCAGAGCTCCATGGCTACGGCCCGCCGGCAAATGCATCGTGTCTCGGCCTGTCGCCTGGATGCTGTCGTCGTCGCCGAAACGCGGCGATGTCACGTGTCAAGAGCGACGCGAACTGCCGGGCGTGGTCTTGCCTTACATGCGGTGGCTCCTTGATATTTGTGCGCGATGTTCCTCGTCTAGCGAATATTGTTCGCTCCGATTTTGAATTGTTGCGTAATTAAGCGTAGATATTTATTTCATACGCTTTATAGATTAATAATTGTTGCGGTAATATTGTCGTTATTTTTATCGTTTTAACTTCCATTTTAGAATTTATTCGTTTCAGAGATCTGGAAGGCTTGCTTGCTGAGGACACCTTTTATTTCAGCTAGTCACCTTCCAAACAACCATCAACGAAAGCCTTACGTAGGCTTAAACACGATATATCGTAGATTGATTGTATTGACACGCGTTCGTGCGCACTTAAAGTGTGTGCGAACGCGAGTGCACTGGACATTTTGTCCTGTATACATGCGCATCGTTCGATTTCAGCCTTAATGTTGTGACTAATATGGATAGTTAATTTTAGCGTTAAAAGTTATTTTGAAGAGTTCTGCTAGGCTTGGCTGCTGGGGACAACTTTTGTGTTTAGTTAGCGATCTGCCAAACAAACATCGACAAAAGCCAGACATTGTATTACAAAGAGCGTTTGTGCGGATGTATTGTATGCCAATGAAGCGCACCAACCTCATCTGTGTTGAATTGGTACGCATTAATTGTTTACGTGCCGAACATCCGGAGCGTTTTTTGTGCACAAGAACTATGACGGCATTTTGTTGTTATTAAACGTTACCACCCCCATGAAGTGGATCCATTAGGGCGGGGGAAGGGATAAAGAGGAGGTCAGCTGAAATATTATTCATCATTTTTGACCTGTAGAAATTGAAGTAACGACCGTAATATGAGGCGCCGTCTCTCGGGGGGACCAGTGGGAAGGCGCCAGGCGTCCAAATCCTGAGGCCTCTGAGTAGAGGGAGGGTGGCTATCGCTCTTCTCTTTCCGAGCAGCCCGTAATGTGGGAAAGTGTTTTGGCGCATACCAGACCCTTAACTTGGGCGCACCTAATTTTACATGCGGTACACGTCATGATGAAATCTGAACTTTTTTGCTTGCAGTAAGGGAGAGTCCATCGTGAAACAAAGCTGCGATGGTTTGTTGTGTCATCCTGGCATTTTCACATGAACGAATAAGAAAATTTATTGCAGGGTATCGTACAGGAAGAAATGCAGAGTCAACGAACAGGTTTCGATTTGTGGTAAATGAAGCTTTAGTGAAGCCGGTAAATAAACGCTGTACAAGTGCAATGGCAATCTTTATTTACGGTTCAACGTGATTTCTCGGGGCGATGTTTGCTTATTTACGGTAGGTCAGTGATTCATTGTCGGGCATTCTTTGTTTATTCCCTCCAACGTCCATAAGGTACGTCGCAATATAAGTGCTGAATAGGTGGGTGCACACTTGAAGACGTCAAAGCAGGAATGTCGCAAAGACGAAGACGATGTATGATGCTTGTGGAGACAAGAATGATGTCAGGTTTATGTAAAGTTCTGCACGAATCTAGCTATATTGAGATATTTCACACCTCTTTTGTCCCTAGGCGCATACAGGCCTATTCGAGGCATTAGCCAATAATGGGAACTTAGCCAGTGGCCTAAGAACAGAGTGGCCGAAAAATAAGAACTTTACCAAATTGAACGTAGTCATCGAATAGCGCGCGCTATGTCAGTGTGCTTTATAAATACATGTGAGCCAGTGAGTGAGTAAGTGAGTGAAATGACTTAATATTAGAGGTCCAGCGAGGACGCGAACTCGTCGCGCACCCGGCTAATCCCACGTCGGGACCAGCAGGTCTAGCCCACGGCCTGGTCGCGGGCACGACGGACAGCCATGATTTGCTTGTCTAGAGCGGGGCTACGCAGAAGCGAGTCCCACTCATGCTTGCTGAACATAGGGTATCTCGCCCCGCACTCCCAGAGCATGTGTGCTAGAGTGGAGGTCTGCCCGCAGGACGGGCAGGCGTCGTCGCGATATACGTCAGGGTAAACTTCGTGCAGAACGGCCAGACATGGATATGTGCCGGTCTTTAAAAGTCTAAGCGAAACAGCTTGTGCCCTATTCAATTTGGGATGAAGGGGTGAAAAGACTCTTCTGGACACGTAGAACAATTTTGTTACCTCATTGTAAGTAGCGGGAGCATCCCTGTGGCCGTAGGCGGGAGGTGTGTCGGGGCTCTCCTTACAGAAGAAGCGCGGTCGGATGAGGTCGCGCGCAGCCTCGTGAGCAGACTCGTTGAGGTGCGGGGGAGCACCCTCGACCGACCCTACGTGAGCGGGAAACTATTGAATCGAATGATGCGTGAGAGCATCCGGATTGGAGACGCCGAAGCAGTACAGAAATGCTCTCACTGGCACTACTGTGCTCGCCAAAATTTGCTGTTATATATATATATATATATATATATATATATATATATATATATATTGTAAGGAAGAATACGAACGCCATAGCGGGTCACGCTCTCCAGCCATTTCTAGTGCGTCGATCCCTCCTGCGCTTTCCTCGAGAAACGACGCTCGTGCTTAGAGCTCGGACCTTCACACAACGGACAGCCCAAAAGGCTGGTGTCTCATAAACGCCTTTACAAGTAGTGGAGAGTTCTTCTGCCTGCAGCGTAAATCCTGGAGCTTCGATCCCGTACCCTACGCTCTACCATGCCCAAAGACGCATCCCAGCAAGTTCCACCTACCCCATCCCAGCAAGCGCCTTCTCAATCTGTCATGTGCCCCGGTGTACCTCGCCACAGGGACCCTGCAATCTTCAGCGGCGCGGACGAAACCGATGTGGAGGACTGGCTGACAACGTATGAGAGAGTATGCGCTCACAACAAATGGGACGAGCCCGATAAGCTCAGCAATGTGATCTTTTATCTCGCGGGTGTAGACAGTCTCTGGTACAGCAACCATGAGACCGATTTTCCGACGTGGTCCTTGTTCAAGACTTCTTTGGTAGCGGTGTTTGGTCGCCCTGCGGTGCGCAAGCTGCGAGCAGAATCGCGTTTGCGCGAACGTGCACAGCAGCCGGGTGAATCCTTTACCAGCTACATTGAAGATGTTCTGGACTTGTGCAAAAGAGTCAACGCGACAATGTCGGAATCCGACAAAATAAGAAATGTTATGAAAGGAATCGAAGACGATGCGTCCCACATGCTACTTGGGGAAAATCCTCAGTCCGTGTCAGAAATCGTTACTCTCTGCCAAAGCTACCAGGAGCTACGAAGGCGCTCGTTGACACGTCTCCCTTCATCGCGTGACGAACACATTGCTGGTTTGACCACCATCTCCGACCAGTCCGCACTGCTTACAGAAATGAAAGCTTTCGTTCGGGAGGAAGTTGCACGCCAGCTCTCCTTGCTAACCTTCACTCAGCCACCCCATGTGCAACAGCCCGCAACGAATGTTATGCCCTCGCTCCGTCACGTGATCGAGCAGGAAATCGCCGAGGTCTTGCCAGACCAGCATCAACATCTTCCTGCGGCCGCTCCACTAAGCTACGCTGATGTCGTCACGACGCCCCAACAGGTCCCGACGGCTGCAGCACTCAGCTACGCTGAAGTTGTCGCGAGGACTCAACCACTCTCTCCGCGTGTGCCTCTCGGTTATGCCAACGTCACGGCTAGGCCCCGACCGCAGCCCGCCATGCCGTCATACCAGCAGCCGCCCTGTACTACGCGACCTCTTACCTGGATGGGACCTACCCCAGCGAACCGGTGGCGTACTTCCGACAACCGGCCGATAAGCTTTGCGTGCAGCCATGCCGGTCACATCGCTCGTTATTGTAATCGCGTTCCGCCGCCTAGCGACGCATCAGCCGTGGCAAGCCAGTTCAACCGTCCATTTTCCGACCCCCATTCGGCTATGTCACCGACTCTGTGCCCGACGCCAACTACCCGCCGTTCACCGTCTCAACGCCGTCGCTCACTGTCGCCGGGACGAGGAAAACTAATCGTTTTAGCTTTCCTCGGGACGAGGAAAACTAATCGTCGCAGTCCAAGAGGCAAGGGCTGCGGCGCCGTCGAAACGTGAAAGTCCTCAACGCAGTCCTTCAAATGTGATGGAAGTGTTTATTGATGGTGTTCGCGCATCTGCACTCGTGGACACTGGAGCCGCCGTATGTGTTATGGACGCTAAGCTTTGCCGCCGACTTAGGAAAGTCACGACGCCCCTTTCTGGACTGTCCCTGCGCACAGCCAGTGCTCAGCATATCCACCCCTTAGCGGCTTGCACTACTCGTGTTGTTATATACGACCTTCTGTACGCCGTAGAATTCATCATCCTCACCTCGTGTTCTCATGACATTATCCTGGGCTGGGATTTCCTCTCGCGCCACAATGCCGTTATCCATCGCGCACGGGCCGAAATGGAACTGTCGCCGCTGTTAGATTTGCCGCTCACCGACAATACTTCGCTGTTGAGGAAGCTACTTATTCAAGACGACACTCATGTTCCTCTCAACACGTCAACGGTCGTGCCCATGTACTGCAGCGGCCTCTCCGACGCTGTTGCGCTGCTGTCTCCATCTGACCGCTTTCTCACCCGGACAGGCCTGCTGCTACCTTTTGCGACAGTGGCCATCAAACAGGGCTACAGCACCATTTTCGTTTGCAACCCGTTTCCATACTCTGTGATGCTGCTCCGAGGGCAATGTCTCGGCCATGTACAAGCGATAGAAGACGTGCAAGTTATAGACCTCTCCGATGACAATTGCTGTGCTAGTTCCAGTGCGCTCACTGCTCTTTCTACATGTGAGGGACCATCCAGTGATGTGTTCGGTTCTTCTATCGCCGATGACCTTACGCCGGTATAGCGATGTCAACTTTTGTGCCTCTTAGAAGAATTTCATTCTTCTTTCGATGTCGGGCAACCTTCCCTAGGCCGGACATCCACTGTTACGCAACGCATCGACACTGGCTCGCAACCGCCATTGCGGCAACGACCGTATCGTGTATCTCCTGCAGAGCGTCGTGTAATCAATGAACCAGTCGACGACATGCTTCGCCGCGAGGTGATACGACCTTCCAACAGTCCATGGGCATCCCCTGTCGTCCTCGTTACGAAGAAAGACGGTTCTGTGCGGTTCTGTGTCGACTACCGGCGCCTCAACAAGATCACACACAAGGACGTGTACCCTCTCCCTCGCATAGATGACGCCATTGACAGTCTACAGGGCGCAGAATTATTTTCGTCTTTGGATATGCGCTCAGGGTACTGGCATGTACCCATGGCAGACGCCGATCGGCCAAAGACAGCTTTTGTAACACCCGACGGCTTATACGAATTTAACGTAAGGCCTTTTGGACTTTGTAATGCGCCCGCAACTTTTGAGCGCATGATGGACGCAGTTCTGGACGGCTTGAAGTGGCACACATGCTTGTGCTATCTTGACGTTGTTTTTGTGCCGGACTTCACAACACACCTTCCACGCCTACGGTGTGTTTTGACGTGCTTAACAAACGCTGGCCTACAACTAAACCTAAAGAAGTTCCGATTTGCTGCTCGGCAGCTGACAATCCTCGGTTACGTCGTATCCAAGGATGGGATACTCCCAGATCCAGCCACACTTCGGGCCATCGCCGAATTCCCTAAGCCAACGTCTGTCAAAGAATTGCGCAGTTTCATTGGTCTGTGTTCGTACTTCAGACGCTTTATTCGGAATTTCGCCGCCATCATCTCACCCCTGACGAAAGTTCTTCCACGCAACGGGCCCCTCACTTCGTGGACATCCCAGTGCGATGAAGCTTTCAGAAAGCTCCGGCATCTACTTACGTCTCCGCCAGTTTTGCGCCACTTCGACCCGAAAGCTCCTACTGAGGTGCACACAGATGCCAGCGGCGTCGGCCTCGGTGCTGTTCTTGCCCAACGCAAACAAGGGTTTCCTGAATATGTCGTCGCTTATGCAAGTCGTACGCTTACGAAAGCTGAGACAAATTACACTGTGACGGAAAAAGAATGCTTGGCCATCATCTGGGCTCTAAGTTCCGGCCTTATTAAAGACGATAGTCTTTCTTGGGGAACTTAAACGCTGAAAATTTGGTCTGTCTGTCTGTCTGTCTTTCTGTTTGTCTGTCTGTCAACCGATTCAGCCACCCGGCCAAAGTTGGAACCACTTGCTTACCGCCCACACTACTTAAACTGGTACGGCTGTTCATACTTGTGAACGTTATCGATCAAAAAGTAAATATTACGCATATCTGAGGCGCAACATCACTAGGTTAGTATTAGCAGGTGTGTTCCTTTAATAGAAAATACATAGATACGTAACTCTAAAGACCCTAGTTTCTTAAGCTGCGCTGAAAATGCCATGCTATGCACGCCGACGAACGAGGTTCCCCGACTGCGCGCCCACGAGCGCCCTCTGCCATGGAGGAAGGAAACACTCTGCACAAGCTCATGTTTCCCGATGTATTGCCAGATGGCGTCCATGTCTCACGCAGCGCCTCCTCAATTTTATCAATGCCAGCCAGATGCGGCCGATTCCGCCTCCTCAATTTTATGAATGCCAGCCAGATGCGGCCGATTCAACATAAAGGAAGCGCTGTCTGAGGCAGGGCAAAACATAAATGGCCGCTTGATGAAATACAACCCACTCTACAAGACATGCCCAGACAACGCAGGGAAAACACCGACGACCAAATTGCAGCGGAGAAGCGCCGGCGTGCCGACGCTCGTCGTCTCAAGCGTGCCCAGGAAACGTCCGAGCAACGAGCCGAGCGGCTAGCGCAAGATCGCGAGTCGAGGCGCACCCGGAGGCAACAGGTCAGACCAGGATCAGACCAGCACTCATGTAGTACGGCCGGCAGAAGACTATCGTCTTTCGACGACATTTGCAGCGAAGCACGCAGATACGCGGCCATTTTTTTATATGGTCGTCCATTTGACGTAATCACGGACCACCATGCACTATGTTGGCTGTCGTCCTTGAAGGACCCCTCGGGCCGTCTTGCTCGATGGGCACTTCGCCTGCAGGACTACGATGTCCGGGTGCTGTACCGCAACGGACGCCAGCATTCTGACGCCGACGCCCTCTCGCGCTCTCCCTTGCCTGACAATGCCTGCTCCTCACTATCTGAGATTATTGTTTCTTCGCTCGACCTTAACACCATCGCTTCTGAGCAACGCAAGGACCATTGGATTGCCTCCCTTATAGACATGCTTTCTAATTCGTCGGCACAACCAAGCACTCGCACGTTGCGTCGCCAAGCACGTCATTTTACCATTCACGACAACCTGCTGCACCGACGCAATTATAACCCCAATGGGCGCCAGTGGTTGTTAGTGGTACCCCGCAGTCTGCGTTCCGAAGTATGCACAGCTTTCCATGCTGATCCACAGTGTGCACACTCCGGAGTTTTCAGGACTTACCAGCGCCTTCAACAGCGGTATTACTGGCGCGGGATGTACAGCTACGTTCACAAGTTTGTTCGCTCTTGTCCCAATTGCCAGCGCCGGAAATCTTCACCCAGCCTTTCGCCAGCCGGTCTGCAACCTTTACCTTGCCCTACCCGGCCGTTTGGACGCGTTGGCATAGATTTGTATGGGCCCCTTCCCTTGACGTCGGCTGGAAATCCCTGGGCCATTGCGGCCGTCGACCACCTGACGCGCTACGCCGAAACAGCCGCCCTACCGGCAGCTACAGCGCGCGATGTTGCCTCCTTCCTGCTTCGACGATTCATCCTGCGACATGGGTCACCTCAGGAACTACTCAGTGATGGTGGGCGTATCTTCCTGTCTGAAGTAGTTGAAGCCATTCTCAAGGAGTGCCACGTTGTTCATCGCACAACTGCGGCGTACCACCCCCAATCCAATGGCCTTACAGAACGCTTCAACCGTACACTCGGGGACATGCTTGCTATGTACGTCGCCTCCGACCACACTAATTGGGACGTCACTCTGCCATTTGTAACTACGCGTATAACACTGCCACTCAGAGCACAACTGGCTTTTCACCTTTTTTCTTACTCTATGGTCGACAACCGTCGCACACCATCGACACAATTCTACCGTACCGGCCGGATGCATCTGAATGTGCGCCCATTTCTGACACGGTAAGACATGCTGAAGAGTGCCGCGATCTCGCACTGGTCTTTACATCCAATGACCAAAAGCGGCCGAAGAGCACACGCGGTGACACCACTTCTCACTTCTGCACCCAACTTCCTTCCTGGAGCGCTTGTGTGGCTCTCGATTCCTTCCGCTACGCCTGGTCTTTCATCCAAACTAGTGCCCAAGTATGAGGGCCCCTACCGTATTGTCGAACGCACATCTCCCGTCAACTACGTGATCGAACCACTTGAACCTTCTGCGGACATGCGCCGTCGTGGACGCGACACTGTCAACGTCGAGCGCCTCAAGCCCTACTATGACCCTGTCATAGTGACCAGCTGTTAGGTCGCCCGACGGCTCCCTCTTCGCTCCCGGGGGTCATTGTAAGGAAGAATACGAACGCCATAGCGGGTCACGCTCTCCAGCCATTTCTAGTGGGTCGGTCCCTCCTGCGCTTTCCTCGAGAATTGCCGCTCGTGCTTAGAGCTCGGACCTTCAAACAACGGACAGTCCAAACGGCTGGTGTCTAATAAACGCCTTTACAATATATATATATATATATATATATATATATATATATATATATATACCTCAAAGGTAAGTGTCCACGATGCACGCAATCCTTTTCTGTATTCACCCAAAAGCGATTACATATCTATCCCGACTATGAACTCCGATGCCTGTGAAACGACGTGGGAATGGTTTCGTCATGTTCCTGCCGTCTGCGTACGTCAAAATTGACACAAACCTGATATAACAAAGGGTGTTGCCACAGACAATGAAATGAACTTTTGACACGCATTTCTAATACAGCAAGATGACATTAAAGTTTAGAACGCTGCATCAACATATCAGTACATCTGTTCAATTGCATCTTCATCTCCACATGTAGAAAAAAGAACGATATTTTTCATATCACGAAAAGACGGTAATTTTAATGCGATTAGCGTTCTTGGGATGTTTGATGCACCTTACGGAATCTCTGTCCGTGCAATTTTCTAATCGTTTTGTCCGACCTCTTGAATAAAACTTATCTGGTGCTGGGCGGAATCAAACGCGACTCACACGGGTTCCTCAAGAGCAGCATTTGAACGCTTCAGCTAACTGCTCCACGAATCCACTGGGTATGCGCCCATTTTAAGTGCACCTCTCTGGCTCCAACTTGGGTAACTGGTACGTTAAAGAACCCCAGGTGGTCAAAATTAATCCGGAGCCCTCCACTACGGCATGCCTCCTAATCAGAACTGGTTTTCGCACGTAAAACTCCAGAAAGAAGAAGAAGGGTATGTGCCATTGGGTATGTGGCGCTATATATTCGATTATCAATTAAATAATCTAAAGTTTATCCCGAGCTGGGTGGAATCGCGCCCACGTCATATATATTCTAACACGCGCGCCGTTCTGCACGAAGTTTACCCTGACGTATATCGCGACGACGCCTGCCCATCCTGTGGGCAGACCTCCACTCTAGCACACATGCTCTGGGAGTGCGGGTCGAGATACCCCAAGTTCAGCAAGGATGAGTGGGACTCGCTTCTGCGTAGCCCCGCTCTAGACAAGCAAATCCTGGCTGTCCGGTGTGCCCGCGACCGGGCTGGTGGGCTAGACCTGCCGGTCCCGACGTGGGACTAGCCGGGTGCGCGATGAGTTCGCGTCCTCGCCGGACCTGTAATAAAAGTTATTTCACTCACTCACTCACGCGCGCGTGACCTACGAACTTGAGGGAGCCGCCAACAGATGGCGCAGCGTCCCTACGACTGGACAGTGGACAGTCATGGTGGAGTTTTTTTGTGCATGCTTTGAGATTGCTTCTGTTGTTAGACTTGCTGGTTTTTTTTTTTCGCCTTTCGATAGGTTGAAGCGGCAGGGCTATCAGATATTGTTTTTTTTCCTTCTTCGTATTTGTATCGGGTGTATCGGACAGTGAGAACGTCGTTCCCTGACACGTGATTCAACAAGTGCGACTGCGTGGTACGTTAAGTCCTTTAGTCTCGAAATAGTAGGTTGGAAGTGTCAGGGATATTAGCCATTAGTGTTTTTAGCGTGTGTGTACTTGTATCGAGAATATTGCTTTTGTAGGACAATCAGAGTGTCGCCACATTTCCGAACACGTGCGCACGCGTCATGAATTAAGTTTGCTCGACATTTTGTGCTGATACTTTGTGATAAATTGCGGATAAATAAATTCTGGCATTTTAAGGTTTTAGGTTCTGTCCGTATCGGCCTTTTGTAGGTACGTACTTTGGAAGGTTCGGTGATAGCATTTGAGAACGCCAAGTGCATAATATGGTGGCGAAAAGGGCGGGAAGGTGAGCAGGGTGCGGGGGGTCTCTCAAGGTAGACGAGGGGACTGATGAGAATAGCGTGGAAACTGAGCCAATCAACACACCCTGTGATGTCGATGCTAGGCTAAAGAAAATGGAGGATTTCCCGATTGAGCTTGTGAATCGGATCGCAGAGCTGCAAAATGAACTCAATATGGAACTTGATGCAGGGAAGGCAGTGGAAGAAAGACTCCAAGCAGCTGAGGAAAAAATGAACATTGCAGCCATTACGAACGAAAATGGTAATGACGATGAAATACCGACTCCCAGCGAGACAGGACCGGAAGTGCCCACAAAGCACATAGAATGCGTGGAACATGCTCGAAGAAGGGTCACCGACAGTGACGCTGCAGCGAAGGGAGAGCAGAAACGCAGAGGTCAATGCCCTGTGTCAAATCCGAATCACGCGGACAAGGAGGACAAATGAAAGCAGGTTGAGATACCGCGTCAGGAGAGGAGAGTGAAAAGGTCACAATCACCGGTGACTCAAATCTGTCGAGGTGCTCAGCGGCAATTGTGGAGCGGGTGAAAGGCGACAAAAGAGTGGCGGTAGGGACGTTTCCAGGGAGGACATGAGCACATGTCATGGAGCGATCTAAAAAAAAAAGCTCATGAAGAATGCGCAGGCACGCAACCTTGTCATAGTAGCGGGCGGCCTAAATGACGTGCTGAGCAGGAAAGAGGCGGGCATTGCCCAGCGTTTGGCAAAGTGTGTAGACGACTTACGCCAGGTGTCTCCTCGGGTGCAGATTCTGGTATGCACTGTGCCGGAGGTACCTACCTGTACGTGACATTAACGTACAACGAGCAGCTGCGGCCACTAATCAGGCGATTTGGCAAATGAGCCGAGAGAAAGGTTTCGAGGTCGGGGAAGACAACAGGGAAGTGAGCAGGTATGGTGGCTTTCAAAGAGACGGAATCCACTTCGATCACAGGCTTGGACGTGAAGTGGGCTGGCGACTCGCTGGTGGTGCAATTGCTTTATTGGGGGGCCCACGGGTGCTAAGGAGGCCAGGGTAAGCAGTAATGAAGAAGGTGTCTTAGGGGAACCTCTGACAAACAGCACCGGTAGCAACAGAAAAACGAGAAAGAGCTCGCTGTGCAATAGGTTATGTAAACATGCAGGACGGTAGAAGAAAATAAAAGTGGTTAGAGATTGAGGAGCAGTAAAATAGAGAACAAATAGGTGTTTACGCGTTTACGGAAGTGCTCCTTAGAGACTTAGAAGAGCCACCAATGATTGAGAATTACGTTTGGGAAGGGTGCAACCGCACCAAATTGGAAAGAAAGGGAGGGAGAGTTGGAATGCTCATACATCAAGGGGCCAAGTGGGAAAGAGTAAATTCAAAGTGTCAAGAGCACCTTTGGCTATCAGGCACAGTCAGTGGAAAGGAAACTTGGCTGGGAGTGACGTATTTATGGACAGCGAAAAATTGCAAACAAAAGAATGAAGAATTAGTGAAATGCCTAAGTGCGCATATTAAGAGTTTCGGAATGGAGGGCGAAATTATCCTGCTGGCTGACATGAATGCCCACATACAGGGTCTAGATGGTTATACCGACAACAAAGGGAGGTTAATGCTAGATCTCTGTGAGCAACATGCCCTCGTTATCGTGAACACGGGGCCAAAATGTGATGGCCAGATCACATGGGATGGCGGAAATAGACAATCGGTCATCGATTACTGTCTGATGACAAAAGGAATGTATGATAAGTTGAAAGAAATGGTCGTTGACGAGGAAGGGGATAGCAGCATATGGAGTGACCATTAACGCATCATTTTGAAAATGGGATATGTAGTTGGGAAAGAGAGCAAGGTACGAAGAATGACCAGTCCAAATTTGAACAATGAACAAATAGCAAATATAACCACAAGAGTCGCGAAAGAACTTGACAAATGGCCAAGCAAGGAGTGGGATTAGGGTGAGCTCGTAATTGTTATTATTATTTAATTTGTAAACATATACACAGGAAAGAGAAAGCGAGAAGCAAGGCTGGTAACTGCCACCAGAAGGGGCACTACGCCTGCCTACTCTTCGGAAAGGACGAGCGAAACATAGAAAGAAAGATAGGAAGGAGGGGAAGAAAGGAGGAAAGGAAGAGCGAGATGACAAATCTCAAAGAATAAAGTACAACATACAGTAGGGCCCGTCCCTGCAGGTCAAGCTACTAAAGAATGTAAAATAAAAGAAATAGTTACTGGGTTACAAACGTGCCCCTAAGTTCGTTGCTTGTAGAAAAGTAAGGAGATCACGATCAGCTTGATCACGTCGAGACGCACAACCACTGGGGTATAAACATTCACCTAGAGTCGTACTCCGCAAGCCAAGGAGATGATAGTCCCTCACCAGCGATATGCGTTGCGCACTGAAAGCGGGACATTCCAATATCAGGTGCTGAAGTGTCTCGCAGCCACCGCAAGACGTGCACGATGGACTAGTCACAGGTCTTTGTCTGTGTAAACGTTCGTGCACATTAACACAGCCAACCCTTAGCTTGAGTAGTTGCGATCTAGCGCGACGAGGCAAGCCTCGACCGCGGACACGCGGCGGGAACGTTCCATTTGCGACGCGCTTGGCTGGATGCTGCTTGAGTAGGTGGCGACAAATCAGCAGATGAGCGTCATCAAGCTTGCACAAAATTTCAAGGGCAAGCACAGTCGTTATGAGTGCAAGTTGAAGCCAGCCGATCAGCCTCTTTATTTCCGGCGATCCCTACGTGCTAAGGTATTCATTGAGCAATGAGAGATACCCCACGTGATAAAATTTTGTTGGCAGAGTCATTAATGCTGCGCACAATTGGGCAATCAACCTGAATGCGTTGTAATCTGCTAAGGGCAGCGCGGGAGTCCGTAAGTATGACAATCTTCGGTGTGGTTAACTCCTCTTGCACGTATTTCAGTGCAACATTAATTGCTGCTAGCTCCGCAGTTGTTGACGAGGCTGGATGGGGTATGTAAAATATACGTCGTACTTGAGTTGAAGGGCAAAAAAAAAAAAGCTGCAGAGGCGCCTTGACCGTCGCTGTGTACAGATGCATCTGTAAATACTTGACGGTAATCTGGAAATTTTTCGAACATATGCGACTGAGCCAATTGGAATATGGCCGAAACAGGCATATCAGACTTTTTGTGTATGTCAGGGATTGTAAGGTAAATGGGCAGCACTTGTTTAGTGATATCTTGCGGCGGCGAAGGCGTAACTGAAGCATCATGTTCAGAAATGTCAGTAATGTTCATAAATAATGCCGCCATTTTCCCAATGCGAGAAAACAGGTGGTGAATCAGACGATCAAGGAGCATTTCACCATTCGATGCGCGGTGCGGACGCTCAATATGAAATAGAGCTCTCTGGAGCTTGTAAGTGTAATGAGGAAAGAGAAGCAACATGCTTGTTGGAAAGGAAAAAGGAAGCCGAAAAGCTGGTGGAACAGGGAGATACGGGAAGCGATCGACGAACGAAAGAAAGCATCACGAGAACACAGACAGGCAAAAAATCCACAGTTGCCGCAGGATGAAATAGACAGAAAATGGGAAATATACCGCTGGAAGAAAACCATGGTTCAAATATTAGTTCAAGCAAAGATTAAAGGTGAAAGTGAACGTTGGTTGTCAGAAATACGTGAGAAAATAGAAGGCCGCACCTAGATTATTTTGTAACCACGTTAACGTATTAGGCAGGAAGTTGGGAACAGTACAGCAACTTATCCTTGACGAAGATGGAAATAAACTGCAAGGGGACGCGGCATTAAAGTACATTCTAAAAATAACAGCCGAATCATTTCAGGGCAATGGCTAGGTGGTTTCTGAGGAAAAAGAGAGAATGAACGAAACCAGACGGACAAGGAGTTGGTGCTGAGTAATTTCAACTGGAAGAAAGGTGAAGAGAAAATTCCTAAACGCACAGCCACGGGTTCAGACGAGGTTCCCGTTAGACTGATGAATGAGCTAGGACCAAAAAGTAAGGAAGCTCTGTTGAAAGCAGTAGCAAAATGCTTACAACATAGGTGAATACCAGACAGTTGGAGACAAAGTAGGATGAAATTAATTTATAAAGGTAAGGGAGAAAAAGATAAAATTCACTCTTATCGACCGCTGACCATTACATTGGTAATATACAGGTTAGCAACGCAGGTGATTAAATTGAAGCTGCAAGCATGGGCCGAGAATAATGGCATATTGGGAGAACCTCAGAATGGTTTCAGAATCGGTAGGCGGCTGGATGATAACTTAATTATCCTTACTCAGTGTATTGAAATATCCAGAAAAGAAAGGAGACCACAATATGTGACTTTTCTAGACATTACCGGAGCGTATGACAATGCAGATCGCAGCATCTTGTGGAATATTCTAGAAGGGGAAGGTATAGGCAGCGACTGTATACAGCTATTGAGGGAAATTTACCGAGAAAATACTGTTTGCGTTGAATGGGAAGGGATGACCAGCGAGGATAAAGTTGATATCAACAAGGGACTGAGACATGGGACTGCATCCCCTGAGACAAGACAAGGGACTTAATCCCCGCTGCTGTTTATGATGTACGTGGTAAGGATGGAAAGGGTGCTAGAAGGAATAAATATCGGGTTTAACCTCTTATACAAACTAGCGGGCACAACAGTTGAACAGCAGCTTCCAGGTTTATTTTATGCGGACAACATTGTGTTGCTTCCTAACAAGCAAAGTGATATGCAACGTCTGGCTGATATCTGTGGAGATGAATGTGAGAAGTTAGGATTAAAATTTAGCGCTAAAAATCAGGTTTTATGTTATTCAATGAAAACAGTGAACAGACAGTGTTGATTCAGGGCCAGCAAATACGTCGGGTAAAAGCATACAAATACCTTGGTATATGGATAAACGAAGGCGATCGATATCTGGAGACGCAGGAGAAAACAACAACAGCAAAAGGGAAGAGAAATGTGGCCATAATGAAACACAGGGCGCTATGGGGATACAATAGGTACGAGGTGCTCCGGGGTATGTGGAAAGCTGTAATGGTTCCAGGGCTTACATTTGGAAATGCGGTTGTTTGCTTGAAGTCAGGAGTACAATCAGGACTCTATGGCAACCAAAGGTCACTGGGATGCCTCGCGTTGGGCGCCCACGAAGCTGTGCAGGGTGACATGGGCTGGACAAATTTTGAAGCAAGGGAGGCTCAGAGTAAAATTGATTTTGAAAAACGACTGAGGACAATGGAAACAAGTAGATGGGGTGCAAGAGTATTCAGGTATTTGTACAGGCAAAACATTGACTCACAGTCGAGGAAAAGAACTAGGAAGCTTAACAGCAAAAATGCGACCGGTATGGCCAGCAACATGGCAACAAAGAACGTCAAACGCAAAGCGAGAGGCTGAGACAAGTTTATGGGTGGCGGCAATGGAAAAGAAACGTGCTATGACTAACTACCTCAAAGGAAAAAAGGAAATCAGGAAAGAAACAATTTATGATAACTCAAAGGGAAGCTCCTTACTTTTCGAAGCAAGATCAGGATGCCTTAGAACGCGCGGTTATAAAGCAATGTACACCAAGGACGGCGCCGCATGTGCTTGCTGTGGTAAAGATAAAGAAACGGTGGAACATGTTTTATAGGAATGTGAAGAAATCTACCCAGCCGCAAGTCTAGGCTCCTCTGACCTCCTTGAAGTCCTTGGGTTCAGGGATAGCGCGGGCAAAGTAAACATGTCAGCTGTAGAGATTAGTAAGAGGCGGTTGGAGGTTTGGTGGCAGAAAAGTAGGCAGACCACAAACAACGGAGACGTACAGAAACAGAGTTCCCAGTAATGGATCAAAAAGGTTGATGCCTGGAATTCTTTGTGTGTTTCTCAAAAATAAAGGTAGGGCATTAGGCAAAATAATAACAAGAGCTTGGTGGCGCAACCCACCACTCCGTTTCAAAGGGGACGCTCATAGCATCCATCCATCCATCCATCCATGAAGCCGACGGGAGCGGACGTGTCGAGTTGAGGTGCCGTGTCAGCGCAGCAGGAGCAGCATGCCAAAGAGATAAGTTTTCTTATTTTATATGTCGCTCTTGTTTTTTAGGAGTGTTAGCTTAGCCAAGCAATCTTTATAAATTATTTTCATGCTTTTCAGTTTCTTGTTTTTTTTCGCTCAGTTAACATATGTCAGGCACATAGGAGTGGCTGACCTCACACGACGCAGCACATCTGGCGTTGCTTCGCGTGCGCGGTTAACTCATGAAAGACCGGTACGTAGGATTGAGACATCCGCGGTTCGGTTGATCTGGGAGCGGGTAACATAATTCAGTATCCCTGCACCGGCATGCTCGACTCCGGACTCTGACAAAGATGTGAATGGTTTTTCGTGTTTCTTGGACACTTATTTTGTGCCATCATGATTACCGCGCACAGTACTGCAGTTTTTTATTAGAACTTTGGGTTGTGTTAGAACTTTCCATTTCTTTTGTGAGAACTTTGGCTTGTGTTCCGTAGTCTCAACGTGTTTTGTGATCACTGTGCTCGTAAATTGTCTGTGGACCACGAACTTTCCTTGAACTATTGCACGTGCCTGCACTCATGCACCCCTCCTCCTGTGTTTAGAATAGTTGCGGGCAACTATTTTAAGTGGGGGGGCACTTGTGATGATGTGGATAGTGGCGTGTGGCGGTGCCAAAACAACGTGCGTGACAAGCCAGCTTGAAGTGATGGTGATTGTATGGCAGCACCAAGAAGAGGATTGGTGATGATGATAGTGGAAGAAGACCACCGCGTTCCATGAACAAGAAGTGAGACACGAGAGCACGCAGAGCGTGAGAGCGAGCGGCAGCCTCGAACGCAAGCTCGCAAAACGGCGGCTCCAGGCTCGGGTACCGGCGACCGGGTGTCCAGCTACCGTGCGGACCTGGTCGGAGATCCAGCTCGTGGCTGGGCTTTCCTGCGCGCCAGCGGCCTGCTGTGATAGCGGCCTGGTGCAGTGCTTCCTGCTTGGACCGGGACGCCTGAGCTACCAGCCTGCTGAGCGAGCCCGAGGACTGGCGACCGGGCGTCCTGCTACCGTGCAGACCTGGTCATGGATCCCGCTCGTGGCTCTGCTCTCCTGTGTACCAGCGGCCTGCTGTGATAGCGGCCTGGTGCAGTGCTTCCTGCTGGCCACCGGGGCGCCTGAGCAGTAAAGTAGGTAACGAATAATTGTTTTTTTGTTGTTGTTGTTTTTGTCACATATACGCCTTGTTAGTACAAGATGATGGTTGGTATACTAGGGGGAACCCACGCGTGCGTTGTTCGGAGTGTGAGCGTTCTTACGCGTTGGAAGAAACGCGGTTTAAGTCAGCACGCGAAGCGAACGGTGCAGATTTTATCTGTAGGATGTGTGTACTAGGGTCGCGGCTAGACCGTCTAGAGCAGGAGAAGGATAAGCTAGCTAAGCGGGTTGGAAAGCTAGAAAAGGAACTTAAAAGCGAGCAGAAGCAGAGGAAGGAGGTAGAAGAAAAGCTAGCTAACGCAGAAATGCAGCTGAGGGCCACCATTGTGAAAAGTAATGGTGAATGCATCGAGGCGAGCACCGCGAACGCAGCTGGCTCCGATGCGAGTGCAGCTAAGACAGCCGAACACGCCACGCCAGGAAGCAGTGGCGGAAACGTCAGTGATGGTCACGAAGGGGATACCACTGACGCGACCGAAGGAGCAAAGCCAAGGGCAAGGATAAGAAAGGAAGGGAGGGCATTGTGACCTCGGGGCCAGATTTCAGCGGTGACGGGAAGAAAAACGTCTAGTTGTCTATGTTGGGGATTCCAACATGTGTAAAGTATAAGCGGCGATAACAGAGAGGGTAGGTTCAGGCGAAGGCCAAGGAACGCATGTGGGACACAATGGAGGAGGGACACCTAGTGCTGATAATGGGCGGAGTGATTGACGTGCTGCACGGACGAGGGGCAACGATCACAAAGCATAGCCAAAGGGGTGACCGACCTGCGGAATGTTTCAAAGGAAGTACAAATCGCGGTGTGCACGGTGCCAGAGGTCGAAAGAAAGGGATATGAAATTGAAAGGGCAGTTCTTGCACTAAACAGGGAAATTTGGACTCTAGCTAAAGCACTGAATTTCACGGTCATCGACATCAACCGAGAAGGGCACCGAGCAGGCCGCGAAGGCGCTTTTGTGCCTGCCGGGATACATTTTAGTGAAATTGTAGCAACACCGGTCGGACGGGGATGCGCGGCGCGAGCTGTAGCTTTTTTAGGCGGGCCGCAGGCAATCAGGAACCAGGTTTAAGTATTGAACGTAGCGAAACACCAGTAAAGGGCAGAATTAGACGACCAGGAGTCCGAAAAAGACACAGAAAGGATAAAAATAGAGAAGGTAAAATTTGCTACATTAACATGCAGGGTAGTCGCAAGCAGGAAACATGGCTGCAAATTCAAACGCAGCTGAATGATGAAGCGATTTGCGTGTAGGCCTTGACCGAAACGCATCTGCCAGATTTGGAGCAGCCGCCTCTTATTGACAATTTTGTATGGGAAGGGTGCAACAGAATGACTGGGTCAAGGAAAGGCGGAAACGTAGGCGTACTAATTAGGCGAGTTCTGCAGTGGCGAAGGGTAAAAGAAACATTGTTGCGGCTCGAGGTGGCGTTTGGGCCAAGAATCCACCAAGCACATCTATGAATACATCCAGTAGTAATAAATAGGAAACTGATTTGATTTACATTATGTACACTGTCCCCTGGCACGGAAGCCCACTCCATCAGGAGCATATTCAGCATCTCAGTTCGTATCAGGTCCTGTCAGCACCACGCACTGCACCACCGGTCTCCGCTTATAATCCCTTCGTCTCCCCTAAGAGACTCGACTGGGGAATCTGCTGACCTTGGGGCGGCCAATCAGAGGGGTTGTATTGTTCACCGAACTCCGCCTCTACTGTTGCATCCTCTCCCTCTCATTTGCTGCCACTGCGTGGTCATCTAGGAAACCGAGATCGTTGTCGTTCCTACGGTAGTAATTCCTGGAAGTTGGCCTCTCGCCTTAATCCGGTCAACTCGTCATGGTTGGTGTCGAGCACTGTCGCCGTCTAGGCGACGCTGATGAAACGGGCTGCCTTGTGGCAAACGTCCAAGTTATACGCTGGCGCAGGTTGAGACCTAACAACATGTAAAGAGATCATTTGTGGATTAGCGGCACATGGCAAAGTAAAAAGACGTGGCTGGGAGTAACTTACCTATGGACAGGTAGTCATAGCAGAGAAAAAAATAAGGAATTGGTTGATTGCGTTGGAAGCGATATAAATGAGTTCAGTAAATCGGGACAGGTGATATTAGTGGGACATAGGAACGCACACATGGACGATTTAGACGGATATGCTGATTACAACGGCTCTCTAGTGCTGGATCTGTGTGGTGAACAGAACCTTATTGTAGTTAACAGGGAGAATAAGTGTCATGGACAGATAACGTGGCAATGCGGAAACAGCCAGTCATGTATCGACTACGTCTTAGTCTCAGAAATGGTCTACGAACAACTAGACGAAATGATAATAGACAAAAATGGAAAAAATATCCTGGGAAGCGATCATAGACGTTTAGCATTAAAGTTTGGGTGAGATACCAACGCAGAACATGAACCAGTAGCCTCAGAGTTTTTAAATATGAATGACGAGGAAATAACAGAGATCGCAAACAACATAGAGAAGAAAATTGAGGCTTTTCCTGCAGCTGTCTGGGAATATAAGGACCTGGTGGACGTTGGCGACGAGTGGCAGCGTGAAATAAGGCAGACACGGCAAAACAATTGTTGGATTGGGAAGAAGAAACCACATAAGTGGTGGAACAAGGAAATAAAACAAGCCATAGAAGAGCGTAAAGAGGCATCCAGGGCTCATCGAGAAGCCAAAAAGTTGGGATTACAAGAAGAGGTGCTCCTTAGATGGAATACATACCGAGAAAAGAAAAGGGTGCCGAGTGAGCTCGTGCAAGAGAAAATTAAATGTGCAAGTAAACGTTGGGTGCATAACATTCACAAAAGAGACAAAGGTGCCCCAAAAAGATTCTGGAAGCATTTAAAAGCACTCGCAGCTCCAACTAAAAACTCGCAAACGCCTACAAGGGATGAAGACGGTAACATCTACGAAGGAGACGATTCGCGGAGGTACATCACAGGCGTTATTAGGGATAACTTCGGCATGAGAAAAAGCGTAGTTCAGACAACAGATCCAGCAACAGCAGAGAGGTCTGAGAGATCAAAAAGTAGCATAGAAAGCTTTTATTGGTAAAAGGCAGCAGAAGATGTCCCTAACAACACACCAGCAGGACCCGATTAAATCCCAATACAGCTGATGGAAAACCTCGGTCGAAAAAGCCAGGCACTGCTGACTAATGGCATAGAGCAAGTGATTAGAACAAAGAAAATTCCCGTTGGATGGCGTGAAAGCAAGATTAATCTCATCTACAAAGGCAAGGGAGTTAAGGATAAGACGAGCTCGTACAGGCCAGTTACAGTAACGTCGGTGATATATAGAATGGAAATGGAAGCCATAAAATTAAAACTGTCGAAGTGGGTGGATAAAAACGATGTATTGGGGAAACTACAGAATGTGTTCAGGTCAGGCAGGCGCTTAGAGGATAATATGTGTGTACTAACTCAGTGAATAGAGATATCAGTAGCTCAGAAAAGACCTTTGTCGATAGCATTTCTAGATAATAAAGGAGCTTATGACAACGTAGACAGGGAATTGTTATGGGATATTCTTAAACACGAAGGCATAGATTACGATTTCGTTGAGCTGCTGAGGGAGATATATAGAGACAACCAAGTACAAGTGGTATGGGAAGGTCGAAAAGGTAATGAAATGGAGGGAATTAACCAAGGATTGAAGCAAGGATGCTCTCTGTCACCATTGTTGTTCACGCTTTACGTTGAGGGTATAGAAAGACTACTGGAAAACAGCTGATTAGGTTTTGATTTGTCCTACATGCGTAATGGACAAATGGTGCAACAGAAGGTCCCTGGACTTATGTACGCAGACGACATTGTGCTACTAGCGGACAACAAAGAAGATTGACAGATACTTGCGAATATCTGTGGGAATGCAGCGACAAATCTAGGCCTCAATTTTAACACAGAGAAATCAGGAATTATGATCTTTAATGAGGAGACGAGTAACTAACTTCGTGGTGTCAATTCAACCGCAAGTAATACCTATAGTGGGGCAATATAAGTACCTCGGCGTACACATAAACTAAATAAAGAATTACTCAAGCAACCACCAAGATAATCTGAAAATAAAGGGGAAGCAGAATGCAGCAATAATTAAACACACAGCACTCACGGTGTGCTGACATGCGGGCTGTGGCGGCGAAGCAGTGTGGTGGTGGTGTTGGTGGTAAACATTTATTAAGGTGTCATTTACATAGAGGTTGTTCGGGAAAACCAGCCCTTAGTGGGCCAGCTCCCTACAATACTAGGTGGAGTCCCTATTCAGGGACCCCATTGGTCGTGGCCGCTGTCGTGACACGCTGGACCATGGCCTGTTGAGCCGGAAGGTCCAGGCAGCCGAGCAGGGCCGCCTCCCAGTCCTCTCGGGTTGGGTTGGGGTTGGGGGTTTGAGAAGGATTGAGTTGGCATGCCCATACCATGTGGTAAGTGTCAGCCACCTCCCCACAGTACTGGCAGCAGCCGGAAAAGGAAGAGTCAAAGTGTTTGAGCACTGCCGGGCCCAGTAGCGTATTCGTGAATAGGCGAAGAAGAATTCTCTCGTCCGCCTTCTTGAGCCCTTTGCAGAGCGCAGGAAAGCGGCGGTGAGAGTCCCGATAATGGGTACTTATGTCTTTAAAAGTGAGAAGAGGAGGATTATATTCTGGATCAGAGTGGTCATCGGTGGAGGAGGCAGTTGCCCGGGGAATGAGTGCGCGGGCGGCAGCGTGGGCTGCCTCATTGCCTGTGAGTTCCTGATGGCCGGGGGTCAAGACTAGTGAGTGGGGAGAGGGGTCACCTACCCGCGGGCAAGGTCGAAGAATTTGAGCAGCTAGGGATGAGATCCATCCCAGCTGGAAATTTCTACAGGCTCCTCTGGAGTCAGATATGATGGTTTTGGAAGTGTCATGTGAGATAGCTAGGGCTATCGCCACCTCTTCAGCATGGGTAGCATTGGTTGCACGGAAGGAGAGACCATCCACCTGCCTGTCTTGGTGGACTACGGCGGCCGTATACCAACCCCCATGGTAAGGGCCGGCGATGTCCGTGTAAAATATGCTTTGTCTGGAGCCGTAGTGGCGTCGGAGGGCAAGAGCCCGCGCCTCCCGACGACCAGTGTGTGACTCCTGGGACATATTGGTGGGGTGGGGTCGAACATGGATCGCGTATTTCCAGTGTTCGGGCACTCGTACCCGCTCCTGTGTGTGGAAGTCATGCCTGATGTGTAGGCGATCTAGGAGTCGTCTGCCTGACGGGGTCTGCGCCAAGCGGGTGTATTGATTTGTCAAGTGAGCCTCCCGAAGCTCCCGGTAGGTGTTGACCACCCCCAAGGCAAGAAGTCTCGCATTGGAGGTGGAGATGGGGAGATCTATGGCTTGCTTGATGATTTTGCGGAGGGTGACCTCCAAAAAATCTTCATCGTGTTTCCGTAAGTGCAGGTACGGAGTCGCATACAAGATGCGACTCGTGACAAAAGCTTGTGCGAGACGAAGCGCATCCTTGCTTTTAAGACCCCCCCCCCCCCCCGCTTGTTGGAAACCCGGCGGACCATGCGGCCCACCTGTTCTCCAACCTTACGGAGTTTGTGAAGTGTTGTCTCTACTCGGCGGTGTTTGTGTATGTGGAGTCCAAGGACACGGATCTCCTGTGCCTGGTTAATGGGTCCGCTATGTAGGGAAAGGTTAATGGACGAAGTGCACTTCGGTGTGGGCCGAATGTGCACGAATTCTGACTTCTGTGGGGAACATTGGAGGCCGCAGTATGCCGCATATTCGTCCACTATATGCGCTGCGGCTTGCAGGCTGTCCTCCATGTTGCCCAGGTTGCCGTCTGTGGCCCACAGGGTGATGTCGTCGGCATAAAGCGCATGCTTTACCCCGTCGACAGCATCCAGCCGGGCCGGGAGCTGTACCATAGCTAAGTTGAAAAGGAGAGGCGACAACACAGCGCCCTGTGGTGTGCCTCGCGTGCCCAGTGGGTAAGGGCCGTATTCCTGATCTTGGATGCGAATGTACGCAGCTCTGTCAGTGAGAAAATTTCGGATATAGTTGAAAGTGCGATCGCCACAGTTAGTGGCACTGAGGTGAGCTAGGATGACTTCGTGCTTAACGTTATCGAAGGCTCCCTTAAGGTCAAGCGCTAGAATGATCTTGTCATTGTGGAGGTGTTCTATGGGAGTGAGGACTTCGTGGTGTAGTTGTAGGAGTATGTCCTGCGCAGATTTGTTGGGTCTGAAGCCGTAATGGAGTCAGCGAAAGTGTTACGCTCTTCCAAGTAGGAGGAGAGACGATCCCTGACCATAGTTTCTATTAGCTTCCCCGCACAGGAAGTAAGAGAAATGGGTCTAAGGTTATCAGTGTTGATGGGTTTTCCTGCCTTTGGTATGCAGGGTACTAGAGATGTTTTCCAATCTAGGGGGAGGGGTGTTTCTCCGGACCAGATAACATTGATGTATTCGAGAAGCGACTGGTGTGCAGTATCGGGTAGGTTTGCTAGGACTTTGACGGTGAGTTTGTCTCGCCCGGAAGCCGTGCCCCTCCTCATTTTGGTAAGAGCCGCACGGAGGTCGTGTAACTGGAAAGGAGCGTCCAGTTCCGAGTTCTCCCTGCCTGCGTAGTGATACTCGGGGCCCCGCGGGTCCTGCTCAGTGCAGAGATAGCGGTCCCGGAGCGAGAGAGCTAGCTGTGTTGTGGAGCCCTGAAAATTGTGAAAGGCTCGATGTAGATGTCTTTATGTCTCGCCTCGCGTTTGCGCGGGGTCGATGAGACTACGGAAGAGTCTCCATGTATTGCGGCCAGACATTTGCCTGGCGGCAGTATTACATCGGCCTACCCAATTTGAATCGGCGAGCTGGGCAGCGTACTCGGCCGCCTTCTGGGTGAGATCCAGTATCCGCATGCGGAGTTTGCGGTTGTGTTTTTGTCGGTGCCATTTCTTTGTGAGGCTGCGACGGGCCTCCCAAAGATGGAGGAGGTGGTTATCCACGTCCGGATGGCTGTCCGTGAGTTGTATTGCGGTCTCGTGTTGTCTTAGTGTTTGGAGTATGGATTGGGCCCACTCGGAATAACCATTGTGAAGGATGGGAGAGGCAGGTACGGACTGTCGGAAGGCGTCCCATTTGGGTAGGTGAGCCTGTGTGAAGGGGCGTTGTAGGGGTCGTGTTGAGAGTGTGGTGTTGAGAATGCAGTGGTCGCTGCCGAGGGTTTCCTCGGTATTGACCCAGTCTGCGTGTTTGATGTTTTTCGTGAAGGTAAGGTCGGGCAGGTGTCCCGGGTCACAGAGTTACCTAGACGAGTTGGTTGCGCAAGGTCGGTGTGAAGAGTGATGCCTAGCGTGGAAGTTAGCTCCGCGGGTTTCCTTCCACGCATCTCTTCCTTGCGATAGCCCCAAAGCCTGCTAGGGGCGTTAAAGTCACCCACTATTAGGAGGGGATCGCGCCCTGCGATCTTCAGCGCCCTGGTGAAGGTGTCAGCGAAAGTGATCTTTTGAGTTTAGGTCGGCAGTAAATGTAAAGGATGTGCACCGGGGGGTCGGCTCTGCGCAGGGGAAGGATTGTGACCATGGTGTACGAGTAGGGTATTGAGAGGTCGAGGTCGACTTCTTGTGCAGTTAAGGTTTTATGTACAAGAAGGCAGGTGAATGGGTCCCACTGAAAAGTGTTATAGCCTGTGAGGCGCACGGCGTTGCCGGGCTCTTGAAGGGCAACGACCGCGCACAGGTGTTCGAAGGTTTCGAGATAGAGGCTGAAATTGGCCCGTTTGGCCCTATCCTTGAAGCCTCTACAGTTCCACTGAATTAGAGAAAGTAGTTGAGGTTTTCGGGTTCGCGATGGGGGTAAGCGTTTAGGTGCTACCGCCATACTGAGAATTTGGGGTGGCTGGGATGGACTCGGCCCCTACATTGGTGCCTTGTGCAAGAAGGGATTCGGAGTCCTCAGAGAGTTCGGCGAGGTCGTTGGTATAAGAAAATTTAGTGGGGCGGTTAACGTCCTTGAGGGGACTTGCCCTGCGGCTGCGAGGGTTGGTGTCCTGGAGCCAAGTCTTAATGTTACTCGTCACCTGATGGGTGACGGTATTGGAGAGATTTTCGATGCTTTTGCTCATGGTGGTGAGTTGTGTCACCAGAGCAGTCATAGCGCTTTAAATAGCCTGAAAATGCTGTTCAGTGTTAGATGGCTCCGAGACGGACGGAGCGACGCACATGGGCTTAGGTTCCGGAACGGCGACGGTAATTTTGGGGAGGGGAGGGGGCGGTGACGCGGGGGTGGAGGGCGTACTACCTGTCTCCAAAGTGGCAATTTTGACTAGAAGCTGCGCGTTCTGTGCCCGGAGCGCAGCGAGCTCTTGTTTGAGCACGAGGAATTCGAGGGAGGAGGTGGGGGAGGGAGAGCGAGAGGAGGAGGCGGCCCCCGCCCAGCTGCCTACCTGAGAGGATGTCTTCTTTGCTGGCTGCCTGGGGGCAGCGCCAGAGGTCAGGGGTGGAAATTCCCCGGCTTGGAACACGGGGGCGCCCTGGTCGGCGGTCTTGGATGACGTCTTCTGTGACGCCTGTGATGTCTTGGGTGGATGTGGCACTTGCTGATTGGTCTTGGGGGTTTGGTTGGTTGCTCCCGGCTGACGGCCTTCCGGCGTGACGTCAGATGTTTTGGGCTTTGGCCGCTGCTGCGGGGAGACGCGGCCACCATGTTGGCCGCCCGTCTGCTGCAGGCGGCGAAATTTTGCCTTGCAGGCCGGGGATCCGGTGAGGTGTTCCTCGCCGCACACCAGGCACGATGGCTTTCATTTATGTGGGGTCATCCCCTCCTCAGAGGCACCCACAACTTGACCACAATAGTCGCAGCGTTGATCGTTGGGGTTGGGGCACAGCTCCGGGCGGTGGCCCACCGTCCCGCAGCAGTAGCATGCTGGTATGGTGCGCTTGTATTCGCGTACCGGGGTCACGACACTGTTGTAGTGCACGAACCGTGGCACGTGGTGGCCTTCCAAAGTGAGGAGGGCCACGGAAGTCTTGCCCAGCTTCCTGATGAAAGCGATGTTTCCACTCCGCCAGTGGATCTTGGCTTTCAGGGAGGCGGAGGTCTCCTGTTCGTGCACCGTAATGACGCCACGGCACACTTCCCCGCTGATCTTCGCGTGGCCTATCATCGGCAGGGGACCCTGGGATGTCTTGAGCGAGAATTCTCGCGAGAGAAGGTTGGCAGTGTTGATGTCGTTGGTTGAGACAACGATGATATTTTGCGCCCAAATGGGCCACACACTGATACAATCACTGTTGGTAGCGTTCGAATATGAGGCGAGCTTGGCTCCTAGCTCACCTGGCTGGAAGGCAGCTTTGAGATCCACCGTGACTCGAGGCTTGAGCACGACGGTGAAGTCTTCCGCAGCAGTGCGGGGCATAGAGGCGGGCCGCCACGATACACGGGATGTCTTCTTCTTGGGTGGGGTCTTCGCTGACTTGGCCTTATCGGTATCCGAGGCCTTAGCAGTGTTAGATTGCTGGCGGCGCTTACGAAGCGTCATCACTGTAAATAGTCCCTCGTCCACGATATCCGTGGGTGGAACGGAGTCTTCGGGCGTTGAGGCAGGAACGTTTTTCCACGCCAAGGTAGTGGGATCATATCCACGGAGAGCGGTGACCTGCATATAAGGCGGCGTCCGCGGGAGAGTCCCGGCGCAGACGGCGTTGGGCCTAACTCGTTAGGGCAAGCGTAGCTCCCCAAGGTGAGGTCAAGAAGTGGACATAAAATGTCCAAATATCGGCCTACCTGGATAAGAGTGGTGTCTTCTGGTGCAGAACGATGTGAGGAAGCTGATAGGGTCAATTTTCGTGGGATACCGTGCAGGGTTCCGCAGGTCCTGACGAAAATCACAGGAGCAGACGTGAGACGCGTCCGCTCTCGACCGCGTCCGTGGTGGCGTCCCAAGCAGTGTGGCCGTGCCGATGAGCTGTGCGACCAGCTCGAGCGGACGCGGGCGACTGGCGCCGTGGTTCACCATGGCGTTGCTCCGACGACTACGCATCCTGCCGCGTATGCTGCGGTGGTCCGTGGAGGTGTGCCGGTGCGTCCATACACTAATTCCTGCTGTGGCCACTGGCACCACAGGAGCTCTGTGGTAATGTATGCCCAACGCCTCCTATAAAGTCTTTATAGGAGGTGTTGGTATGCCTTTGGCCGGTGCGGGGGCCTCGGCCCCGGAGCTGTGGTGCCTACCGGTGGGGCTGCCGACTCTCTCATCAGGCGAAACCATGCCCACATTATGTTTAATTGCGATAGAAATTATATGGACACTGAAAAAGGATTTCTGCCGTCGGCGTCGTCATCGCCGTGAGGTTCCGTATGACGTCAACGGCGATGAAATCGTCGCCGCGCGCCGGACGCTGTATGTGCGAGTGAAAAGGCGCGAGGGACGCGCGCTTTCACGGGGAGCGAACGCACGGGGGAGAACAAACGCGCGTTCTGCGCCGTGCTCCCTGAAGGGCTGGAGAATTAAACGTCTCTTTCCTCCTTAACAATCACCATATATATATATATATATATATATATATATATAGAGAGAGAGAGAGAGAGAGAGAGAACAAATGCGACTTCTTCCGTCGCGCTAAAGGCCGTGGGCGGACGGGAGGGAGGGAAGGGAGGCAACGTTTAGCTGCGGCACCAAATGCGTATTTAAATAAAAAAGTTGTCGCAGTTTCACCTGAAAGGCCAAGCATCACTTGCGATAGCAAATTAGTAGAGAGCTATACGGAGTAAGGATAGTAGTTTTATCAACTGTATAAACTTGGACATGCAACAGCACCGGCAACACGCAGAACTGTTGTCGACGCCGTCGGCGTTTTGCCCGCGTTCGCTCAAAATGCGTGCGCGGTTGGTGACTGTTGCCGGAGCCTCTGATATAAATAGGCACTTGGTGCCGCAGCTAAACGTCGCCTCCCTTCCCTCCCCCTCCCCCACGGCCTCTCGCGCATCGGAAGAAGGCGCGTTTGCTCTACATATATGGTGATTGTAAAGGAGGAAAGAGACGCCTACTGCTGCAGCCCTTAAGGAAGCTCGGCGCAGAACGCGCGTTTGTTCTCCGCCGTAAGTTCACTCCCCGTGAAAGCGCGCGCCCCTCGCGCCCTTTCACTCGCACATACAGCGTTCGGCGCGCGGCGACGATTTAATCTCCATTGACGTCATACGCAATCTCACGGCGACGGCGACGGCAGAAATCTGCTTTTGAGTGTCCATATAATTGCTATCGCAATAAAACGTTGCGATGCGAGAATGTGGTAAAGACTGCCGACGCTGCTCGACGAGTTTCCCGTTCTGATATCGTCGAAAACCTCCGAGCCGCCACCAGAGGACCTGGCAACAGTCACGAACGCCGCGTGCTTTCGGTGCGAACGCGGCCAAAACGGCGGCGGCGTCCACAACAGTTCTGCGCGTTGCTCGTGCTGCTGCATGTCCAACTTTATACAGCTGATAAAACTACTATCCTTACTCCGTACAGCTCTCTGCTAAGTTGCTATCGCAATTGCTATCGCAATTGATGCTTCGCCTTTCGGGTGAAACGACGACATTTTTTGACACCTCTTGTACCCACTGCCACTGCATCTGACGATTTATCGGCTTTAATGAAAACCAACATAGATCTATCAAAAGAACGTATTGGCGACATTAGTGTACGCAAAACTCCGCACGCCCTGACACTTCTTTCGGACGACAAAGGTTCTATGGACAGGCTTAAGACCGCAATTGAAACCAATGTGGTCACAAATCCCACTATGTCGTTAAGTTTGAGCAAAAACGGAAGCCGCATGCCAAGCTAACTGGAGTAGATCCCGACGTCCCCGCGGTCAGTCTCATTGCCCAGCTAAACGCGAGGAGCCCCAACTTAACCCTAGACCCTTCCACGTGTTCGTTACGCACAACGTTTAAAGAAAGGACCGGCGACTTCAAACATGTTCTCGAGGTTGAACCGGCCACGTTCCGATCACTCGTTGCCCGCGGCCGCGTCGCGGTGGGATGGACGTCCGCTGCCTTGGTGGAGGATATTCACGTGCCTACGTGCACCTTCTGTGCGACGTACGGCCATCCACGCCGCGCTTGCCCTGTGCGGCTGCAGGCGGACTGGGCCGTGTGCACGCGTTGTGCGGGCGATCACCTAGCTGCTCAATGTACGGTCCGCATGGGTGACGCGGCTGTGTGTTGGAATGAATGCCGCAAGGCGGGCCACCATGGCTCGCACCCCACTGGTGATAAAACATGCCCTATGCTGGTCGGCAGAGTTGCTCGCTTGCGAGCACGGACCGATTATGGATACCACTGCCTACATTAGAACGGGGGTGACGCGCGGCGGTCTCGGTGCGTTTGGAGCAAAGGGGCGTGGTTGGCGCTCGCGCGGGCCGGTGCGCTCTTTCGCTGGGGTCTAGCGCGCACTCGGCATCGCCGCGCATGTTCCCTAACTTTCGAGAGCAACTTGTACCTGTTCGATTATTCACTCTCTTACTGCTTCACACGATTTGGTAACGTCTGGGTATTTTCTTTTTGGTGCCCCCTCCACCTCTGGGTGTGAACATATGCTGTAGTGATAGCGCACAGTCACGAGGGTGGGTCCCTTTTCCAAGCGTTCTTTTTTGGCCTCGACGAGTAGCATTCAGCCATGGCTAGTGCTACAGGGCTGAAATTCTTAAAGGCCAACATGGACCATACTTGTGATGCGACAAAGCTGCTTGTGGAATAACATGACATGCGGGGGCTTTGCCTTCGCAATTGTGTCAGACCCATACATGAGCGCTGACAAGATCCCGAACGTGCCTCACTTGATTACTATCTTTCATGCATCCGTGGGCCCGCGTGTGATGTTACTGGCTCGCGTTCCTGGCTTTGATCTTTTCCCATTGTACCTTTCGCAGCTGGTGGTAGCCGTCAGTTGCGAGGGTGCAGGACCGTCCTTTCTAATTGTAGCGACGTATGCACCGCCTCATAGATCACTGGATCTATGATGAGCTGGCCCAATGTTTCTCGCGTTTACCGTCGCGCGACTTGATTCTTGCCGGCGAGCTTAACGCGAAGCACCCGCTTTGGTCCGCGCAAAACAAGGTTAAAATTAGCTCTCAAAACGCAACAGAAGCTGCGCCGGCCATGTTGTTGGAGAAGGAGCCGTCCGTATAGATATGATGTGCACGCGCGCCAGCAAGCTGTGCCGCCTGAAGAGGATTTAACCTCATGAATGGAATGCTGTACTTCTCGCGCGGGTGCTCGGTCTATTGATCACAGGGATATTCGACCTGGTCCGGACAGATGGTTGTGGGGCCGTAACGGGTCACTTTACGCAGAGTGAAAACGGAAAATTCCGCAGCGAGACAGTCCAACTCCACCGTAAGTGGGGGACAATTCGCTAAGATGTTAAGTGCCGATGTGCGAGTAGTATGATAGGCACCAGTAAGCGCGATCAGTATCGATCGTTGTACGGAATGTACCCGAGCAACGAAGTGAACTGACGGAAAAGGGGGCCACCAAGCGGGCGGCGCATATGAAAGTGCTGGAAACAGAACCTGTCTGTACAAGCGCCGAATAGTAGCGGGAGGGAGGGAGTAATGTAAACGGAAGAAATTTAGCAATCGGAATACCAATAGCTCGGCTTTCATTTTAATGTAATCAACATGGGCGAAGAAGTTAAGCAGATCGTCAAAGACCACGCCGAGCAGTTTAATGTGATCTTTAATGTGATCTTGGTGCAGACGAATAGACGGACGTCGTTTTTATGTTCCAATATGCCCATTATTGAAAAAAAAAACAATGCCAGGGTATTGTTCGGAAGTTTTGCTTGTTGAACGCCTCTAGTGCGTATACCGCTGAGGTGTGTGCCATGTCGCAAGCGCTCGCGTACGCGGCATCTGTGCGTGGCACGGCTCCAGTATACTTGTATACTGACTGCCTGTCACTCCTAACCTCACCCTCAAGTCTCTGTACACAGAGACCAACGCATGCGTCAGATAAAGCGCACATTGCGTGCCTTGCGCGCCGGCGGTCGCCGTATGTTTCTGCAGCACGTCCCGGTGCACCGGGGAGTGGCGGGTAACGAGGGTGCGGACGCGGCTGTATCGTCTGCGCATTCGACCGGAATAATTCGGCCCTGTGCCGCTTCCTTCCATATGATTCGCGGCCGCTTTTATGCCATCGCGAAGAACCAATGGCATTCTTACTGGTCCCGGGAGTGGGTCGGCACGTCCCTCCATCGCTGGGTGCGTAGTGTGCGCGCCATCCCTTGTCGGTTCCCCCCGAACCGCCATCTTGCACGGCTCATTACTGAACACGCGCATTATACTTACTACTGGTACCAATTTAATCTCAGTTCATCGAGTCTGTGTGCGTGTGGGTGGAGTTTGACGGCGTGCTTCACTACTTTACTGAGTGCCCGCGCACCACGGACACTGCCGCTCAGTTACAGGCGGAGTGTCACATTCGTGACACCATCACGCCTACCACTTTCCCGAGGTTGCTTGACAGTAAGCGGTCACGGGCTTTACTTCTGCAGCTGGCTCACACCATCACATCACTCGTGCCTGTTATTCCTAGTCTTTCTTCTCTCCCTGATGTACATTAACATTTCCTCCTCTTTTACCTGGCCTTTTTGTTTCCTCCCCTATTATCAGCACTCCTGCCACTTGCACTGTTTACGCCAACCAAGGTTGGGTACGCCCCGTGTCATCTGGCATTAACTGCACGCACCATCCTCATTTCGCTTGCCTCTTACAACTCTTTCTTCACTATGACTGATCACTTCCATTACTAAACAGTTTTTTTTTTCGTAGCATTCGGCCATGCGCAGGAACAGGTTGGGCCCGGTCTTCCATCGTTCGAGTGGAGAACTTGTTCCTGATTCCACGAGCCGGCCCTCCCACCCAGACCAGCCAGCTGCTCAAGATTCTACTTTTGGACTTTACTTTTATTTAATCTTATAAAATAAATAGGCTGATCGCTGCGGGTCACTGCCGAGAGCTGCCACATAATTTCCTTAACCTTCCTTCCGGAGCTTATTACCAGGTTTCTTTATTGTTACACTAGCACTACCTGAATTATTTATTTTCGTTGATCACGCTTCAGGTCGCTGAATTGGCCTCCGAAACTCTTTTTTTTTCGCTGTGATTGGTTTTTTCTCGGAATTTCTTTTTTGGGTTTTCAACCCTGATGACCCATTTAACTAAATTTTATGATTGGTTTTAATGCCCGTTCTACCTTCCCGTGGTGCGGGCTCCCCCCCCCCCCCCCCCCCCCACACACACACACATTTCTTCTTGGTTTCCTTTTTGCCCTGAGGGCAAAATTAAGCAATGGAGTGCAGCAAGCGCGCGTAAAAATCGGACGATTGTCAGGCGTCCGCCAGAGATTGCTGACTCTCGGCCCGCCCCAAGATGCAGTAGGAGCGGCAGGTGGAGCAGGCTGTTGCAGAATCAAGAAAGGCGGGTGGGGAGCCCTAATCATTACCTGCGCATACGTAAGAGGCGTGGCTACAGGCTGCACTGCCTGCGCATAGGTAAGAGGCGCGGCCACAGGTGGCGGATGGTGAGCGGCGGGAACAGCTTGAGCGACCTATTCGGCAATGAGAGTGCGGAGCATTGGCGGCAGACGACAGGGCGGCTCCTGGGTGAAGGGGACCAAGGAAAGTTGACGGGAAACTTCCTCGCACACGATATCTTTAATCGGCTTAAGCATTAGTGCATTCGGAAACGGCAACGAGACTCGATCGCGGGTCAGTGGTCGACTGGTGCTGCCAAGTGAGGGTGCGTTGCTTCTTTAACTTATCGTAACATTTACATAAGGTGAAGACACCAGAAACGGTGCGCGGTTTCCTGGCTAGGAGCATATGGAATGCGCCGTCATCGATGTCTTTTAGAATGTGCTGAATTTTATCAGCTTTGAGCGTGGCGGCATTGACACGTTTACAAAGGTCGACCACTGCTTCAATGTAGCTCGTAAAAGATTCGCCAGTCTGCTGTGTACGGGCTCGCAAGCGCTGTTGAGCGCGTAGTTTTCGGATAGCAGGTCGGCCGAACAGTTGAGTGAATGACGCTTTGAAAGTGGACCATGTCACCATGTCGCTTTCGCGGTTATGGTACCACAGTTGGGCAACGCCAGTAAGATAAAATATGATCTTAGACAACTTCGCGGCGTCGTCCCTCTTGTTATGTGCGCTCAACCGTTCGCACGACGTAAACTAGTCCTCCACGTCGGCATCATCTGCACCACTGAAGACCTTCTGGTCACGTTGCCGAGGAACCCCGGTGCAGATGACGGAATGGGGCGAAGGTGCCGCCGGGTCTGTGGTGTTGGTCATGATGGGGGGAAGCGTTCGACGTCGACGCTGCAGGGTGCAAGTGACGGGGGAATTCCAGCAACCTCCACCAAATAATAAGAGGTTTAATGGCGGTGTCCTTCAAGTTCAAGGAACGGCGAGGCAGCGTGCATGGGCACCGTCTCGAAAGACACCAGCGACCAGAAGAAGCGCGAGCAGAGCGAGCCGAGCGTTGATGGTGCTGCTGGACGGAGGCGCGTCTTCTTCTTCACAGTAAGTCCTTATTGTACCTTATGTCTACCTGTTCGACAATGACGGCAGTAGTTCATGCTCCTTTAACAGAAGACAATTACCCTATTCCTTGTTTTCATTTCTCTCTCGATCTCTCTTTATAGGTTAAACCCACACTCATATAGTGTTTTGTTTCAATGGCCACATAGGAGCTAACGTGAATATTCTACAGTGGCATGAAGGAGTTGCTTTCACAGAGACATACCAGGACGGAAATATGGTGCTGTTTTCAATGTGGGCGCCTGTAGTGGCGGCGTCGCCGACATGGCAATATTCACCGACTTTCTTCCTAGTTTACTTATGTTAACTGTAGCCCTACATCGTGTTTCTTTGTGCTTTAGAGCCATCATAGGGGAGAGAAAACGTATTTACAGAGATAAGTCCCGAAAAAAAAACACATAATTATGACGTTGTCCAATTATTGCATTGTGATTATTATGCAATACTTCTACTGACCTAAGACAAGCCTGCGCGGAAATAAATCGTGTACACAAAAAGACGCCTGCAACAAAGTAACATATTGCTGCGCCCCTATCTGTATCGAGCCATGCACGATGGTGGCGAAAAAAACGATCTGAGAGTGTGCGCAGGCTCAGTAGAAGGAGACTACGTTCCCTATTCCCGGGTGTGCTTTGTTGGGTCTCACACGTGCTCTTGAAGCAAATGAACGACAACACAGTAGTGCTAATGATCAAAAGGGCATTTATTGCTCCTTTCATGTACTACTACACGCAAGACGCCTAGCATACAAGCGAATATGTTCGCCCGCATGCTAGACACCAACGCCTAGTCGTTCACGTGTGCGGTCACACGAACGGCGGCGCGTTCGAACGATCCGTGTTGGTCTATTGCGATGCCGTGGCCCTAAGCCTTCTCGGGACGGTTCCGCGAAGCGGGTCGGCACATGCGCGAAGCTTCCGCGCTGCTCGCCGACCCCACCATAGAATAAAGAACCAACTTTAGAGAAGGGAAACTCTACATTCCACAGTGTTACGAAAATAAGAAGCGGCAGCCCATGGAACTGACTGGGGGACACGGCAGCTGGCGTTCCTCAAACAGCAAGTGGAAATGCAATTTGTTTTGTGCAAAATTAAACATGGCCACTTTTTACCGGTAGCGTACGCTGGTACCCGCCGCTCTCGCCCTGCTGACTTTGTCGCTTGCTCCAGGGCCTTGGCTGCCGCTTAGCTGGTGCGTTCTAATTGCCAGGAGACCAAATAGCCTATGCTGACGCCCATACAAACAAGCCACACGTGAGGGAACAGGGCGTACGTCTTTATTAGCAGAAGGCAAGCGGTGCACCTTCTCGTACAAGAGCAGCCATAAAATTTGCATGTCGACATATGCTGAAACCATAAACGCGAGCTCATAAAGTTCTCAGTTTCGTCGTCGCACATGGCGGTCTGACAACGAGCGACAACCAGCAGCGCAAGCAGATTGGACAGTGTCCTAGCTGCTTGCACCGACAGTAACCGTTGAAGATCAGCAACTTTCATTGCGATGCATTTGGGTGACGCAGGCACCTGCTGCCGCAGCCAACACCCGGCATTTTATCGTTACATCCTTTCCAACGTGCACGTTTCTTGTCTTTCGGGGGCCGCTAATATGTGGCCCACACTTGGTGCCCCACTTTGTCTCAATATGGACATGTTGGTTTCTTGGGCATCACTTTTGGCAGCCACTTTTGTGGGCATTTCCACCCAAGTGGCTATCAACTTCATACGCTTCGGACCATGTAAGCATGTATGCTGGTGTCTGTTCACGCCAAATCGCGGCCAACGAAGGCCACAAGCAAAATTTGGACACGGCTGCAGCAGGAAAAGACGGAATGGGGGCCACAATCGCGGTGCGTGTAAATTGGAAGTCTCTCGCTGTGCGGACTGCAGGAGCAGATGCTTACCTCGAGGGAATGTTGCTAAATGCAATTCACCAGGCCCCCAAATCGGACAAACGTAACAGGGCAACCACGACCAAATGGTACAGCAGCGAAACCAGATTTTTCAATCAATCACTGCAGTGTAGCTTGCGCAATAACCCAGGCTATCAAGCAAGAAGGGCAATCCTGAACGAGACTAGGAATTAAACATGCATGGGAATGAGAAATTTTGCATTCAAGAAAGAAGCCACTCTGCTCTGCAAGCATAAGAATGTGAAAAATATTAAGAAAAGTAAAATGCTACATAGCACACGGTGCCAAGGTTAATGCAACACACATGCCGATGCCGCATCCGCTATTTCAGGAGACGAATAGAACATGGTAACGTACAGTAGAAAATACTACTACAGATATGTTATGCTACTAGACAATGACGGGTAATAAGTATGAGCAAAGAATCAGTTGACCTTTATGTTTGGGTAAGGAAGAAGAATTATCTCTAACAATAATGGGGAATGTAAAAGCTTGCATTCATAGAAAAAAATTATACTTGGCAGAAATGGAATTTGACAAGGCCAGGAAAATGGTTAATGAAGGGCAAACTGACGGAACTCTTTAGCCCAGCGTCGTCCATTCTTGTTCAGAAGTTGCAGGCGCATCTGAGCACGAGGAATTTAGTTTTTTGCGGTACCTGGATCCGGTATCCGTGCTGGTGCAATGAAGGCTGAGGCTCTTGTCAGTCTTGACACAGTCATCCGTAGACTTCATATCTTACCCAAATACTTCTGGATCGGTTTCTTTGTTCGTGGTGTAAAAGCTTCGTGAATTCGTCTCACCCAATCCTGATTTTGCAGATGGGGGTTCCTGTGATGAGTACTACAATGCGTCTCAACAGCTTAAGTATTATTACGATCATAAATGAAAACATTTTTGCGCTCATTTATATACTAGAAGGGATCACACTGCTGGACCCACAAGCAAATGCTTGAAAAACATGAAGCTATTAGAACTGATGTATTCTTTTTCTGCATGAAAGTGATCCAATGCTTCACTACTGCAAAAATAAATGCCATAAGGTAAAGTAAACTGAACAGCAAGAACATTTGGAACCAACAAGTACGAAATATGGGTGAATTATCATGCGTGCAACTATTTAATATATTCAATTCAGTACTTTCACTATAAATTACCAAATGGTTATTCGGTTTTGTGCACGAAAGTCGTTTTTGGTCCGCCAAAAAAAAAGAATGTTATATTGATAAGGCTATGCAGTCGCCTATGGCCATGGCCACAACAGGATGAAAAATGTGATGCACGTTCCGATATCGCTCTCTCTTTCAATATCGTGCGTATAACGACAGCCTCGCAACTAAAGGTTTATTTCAGAAACGGCAGCGGAGGGTCCTCACTACCCATATGTAATGCAGAATCCAGTTCGTTAGCTTGTTTCCGCCTGTGAATTACCGGAACGAATATTACATAACGATTCGAGCAGCAATGTTAAACAACTCACCGGTATTGCCGTCCTCAGTTGCAGCAGAATCCGGCTCCCGTTTGATGCAGACGTGGTCGGCATGGCTCACGACCGAAACCTTACATCTTACACCGAAACCTCACACACCGACCCAGCTTACATCTCCGCTTGCAAACACGTCACTTCACCCCAAGTTAGATAACGCGAGGTATCGAAGCGCAATAAACTGTTTTTAGCCTAAAATAAGCAACCAGCTTAAGTGTACGAACCAATGAATTCGTGCCTGTCGTGCACGTGAATATACCGGTAGAAATTTAAATCCAGGCCAGAGGTCACGTGGGTGATCGTCGATGCTGAACGTTATTTTATGTTCATAATGACAAAAAGAAAAGCAGAGTGAGTACTCAAGAGTGCAGTGTATACTTAGGAATAATAATTTTGTACTCTTTATCATGTAATAAAAAGGCTTCAATTAGTGTGGGAGAAAGTTTGTAGGTTGAAATTGCGCTTGCTACGGCGCCTTAGCGGGATATAATGTGCTCACGTAGGCAACTTTTTGACGACGTACAATGCTTGTTTTATTAGCAGTGCCGCCAAGTCGATTTTCCCGCCCTCTGTGGCCATTTGTTGAACTTGAGAGGTTGCGGGGCCTCATCCCATGCCAAAGAGCTGCAGCCTTCTCCCTTTTGCGCCCAATTAACCCCGCCGTTAGGGGGCGTTAGCAGCGCTACACCCGCGCCATCTCTCGCAATACGCCGTCGCCACACCAACCGCCGCCGTAAAACCACGCGGCGAATACGGATTACAGGAGACGGGAGCCATGCAGAGAAAACAGCATCAGTGGGCGCGGCGAGTGGCGCATCCCTACAGCCGATAGAGTGCGACAGGACGACCTTTTGCAATTAAAGCTCGTGTTCTCAGTGAACCCGACAATATTTACGACACTGCCAGAATATTGCAATGTGATTATTACTAAATACTTAGGCATGCCATGATGCGCATGTGTGCAAATCGTATCTGCAGTAGAAGCTGCCCTTTTGTAGAGGCGGTTAACCCACGCGTTGTCTCGGTGGATATACGGCACTGCGCTGCTGAAGAAGGAGTCGCCGATGTCTTACGCGGCCGCGGTGCTGCATTCAAAAAAATATTTTGTGCAGAACAATAGCTGCACGATAACGAGCGCCAGGTGGTAAAGCTCTTTCCTGCTGTGGCGTCATTAATAGAAATTCTGTGGACTTTGGACGTAAGCCTTCCTAATTTATTTTATTTTTGTCAGACTCATTCAAGCAGTCTCGGAACCGTAAAGCGGTCAATACATTATTGCGATAGCAATTATATGGACACTCCAGGCACATTTTCTCCATCGTCGCTGGGTCGCGTCGCTGTGATGTTCCGTATAAAGTCCAAGTGGGATAACATCGCGGCTGCGCGCTGTGAGTACGAGTTAAAGCGTGCAAAAGTGAGCCGAGGGGGGCTCGATCTCGCGCACGCAAGGGAGGAAGGTGGGAAGGAAGTTCCAATGCGCTGGAGCAAGAAAGCAGGTTTCCTTTTGTAGTAACAAGGAGTATGCGCGATAGAAGAAGGCGAGCTTCCTTCCAACCTTCCTCCCTGGCGTGCGTGAGATCGAGCCCCTCCACCCCCCCCCCCCCTTTCATTCGGCTCACCTTTGCACGCTATAACTCGCCTTCACACACTCACAGGATGACTTGCTAGCCTGAATAGGGCAATGTAATTGCAATTTTTTTTACTGTGCTTCCAATTCAGCTAGCAGCTTCGAGTGGATGACCGACTAAAGAGCGTGCCCGGAATCTGGCAGTGTCATGTCCCACGTAACTGGCATGTCATTATCTACTAAATCCCTGCCTCTAAGTCTTCCGTAAAAGCAGTGCATTGTTAGTTACCCAAGTATTGAAAACGACAGCTGGCAGAGTGAACGATGGAGTGTGCGCTGAAGGCCAAACAATACCGCAACTTGCTAACGTTTCTAGTCTAGTTTAGAGAATAAAAATGTTAATGAATGTAGGAGGAGAATGTCCTTGATCACACTCCTAAAATAGTATTGTGGTAAGCCCATCACGCGATAAAGGACTTGCTTTGTCGACCAATGTAGGCCTCATCATGTGTTTCCCTAAATTCTATGTGAATGCTCCTCAGCATGAGCCAAACATTTTCCAGTTTCCTTCCCCTTTTCTGCTGCGGCGACTTTCGCGCTCTACAACGCCTGTATTTCAGTGAGCCTAAAGTTCACCTCTGGCAGAGAGCAGATGATGCACTTCCTAGGCGAGATGGGTCTCCCGTGGCCCCATGCTTCCAGCGGCTGACACGGGCACCTTAGGGACGTCATCCTGGACCTGAGCATCAAGTGGAGCATTCAGCTGAGGTTTGAGCTGAGCCTCCGATAACTACCCGAAGAGTTTAGGTATGCTACAGATCCTTCTGAGCCACAGAAAACAATACCTGACAACGCGACATCAAAGCCACAGGTCAACACGACGCAGTCGGGATCTGACGCCCAGACCTAACTGCAACGCAAGACAAAGAACCACCGACCTCGACGTGCTTCTCAATGGCCACGCAGTCATCGCTTTAGTGGACGCGGGAGTTTAGTACTCCGACAATAGTGGACCCATCGCCGCGCAGTTGAAGAAAGTGAAGACTGCATAGGAAGGCACTCAAATTTGGACCGCTGGAAGATACCTAATAATGCCGACTGGAATCTGCACGGCAAGAATTACTGTTCATGACCAGACCTACCCTGCCACCTTCGTTATCATCCAACAGTGTTCACGAGACGTCATTCTCGGCGTGGACTTCCTGAACCAACACGGCACAATCATCGACCTGAAGTCGAAGTCCATAACGCTGTCCGAAGGTCGAGCGATACAGCCGAAGAGCTCTCGTAGTCACCATGCCTTGAGTGTGCTCGAAGATCAAGTTAGCATCCTGCATCGCTCCAGCATTGTCGTTTCCGTCGGCACCGCAACACCCGTGGTCATAGAAGGTGTCATCGAGGGTGACCAAAGTCTACTGCTCGACCGTGAAATATGTGTCGTAAGAGCGATCGCAAGGCTGCACGGAGGAAAAGCGAAAGTGATGTTGACAAAATTCATCCAGAAGTTCAAAAACATCAACAAGAGCACGACGATCCCATACATCGAAGAAATAGTGGAAACCAGCAATAAGTTTGTTCTCTTGGATTCCGCCGCATGTGCTTCGACGACCATAGCTCCTGAACCAGACTTCGACACAAATACAAGTCTTCCCATGAGTAAGCAGCAACAGCTCAAAATCTTCTCCGAGGATACAAAGACTGTTTTTCGACGTGATCGAGGATTCGACAAACAATAATTGCAAAACATCGCATAATAACCGAAGAGTTTGGACGAGTTTGGACGCAAGAACACGAAGCTATAAGGCAAGAAATCGATTAAATTCGGCGGGACGACACCATCGAGCCGTCGATAAGCCCGTGGACACCTCCTGTAGTAGTGGTGAAGAAAAAGGACAGAACCTCACGTTTCTGCGTCGATTATGGTCGACTCCCACAGATAGAGAACGCATTGGATCGGCTCTACAACGCTAAATATTTCTCGTCGATGGATCGCAAACTGGCCACTGGCAAATAGAGGTCGACGAGAGGGATCGCGAAAAGACCGACATCATCACGCCGGACGGCCGCTATGAGTTCAAGCTCATGCCATTAGGACTATGCTCGGCGCCTGCAATGTTACAGCGCGTGATGGACACGGTGTTAGCAGGGTTGAAGTGGCCGACCTGTCTCGTCTACATAGATGATGTCGTCGTCTTCGCCGGGAATTTTGACGATCACCCTTGGCGGATGGGAACAGTACTAGAGGTCATCAAGTCATCAGAGCTCACTCTGAAACCGGAGTAGTTCCACTCGGCTTACGATGAGCTTCTGTTCGTAGGCCACGTCATCAGCAAATCTGGAGTCCGCCCTGAGGCGCAGAAGAGATTTGCCATCGCTAACGTCCCATAACCCACCGACAAGAAGGTAGTGAGCAGATTCCTTGGCTTGTATGCTTATTACAGGCGCTTCGTCAAGAACGTTTCGTGCATCGCCGAGCCATTAATCTTTCGCACGAAACCATGCGTCGATTTTAAGTGGCAAGCGCCGCAAGTCGAAGTCTTCCAAGCGCTTAAATGGTGCCCGCAGTCACCACCAGTGCTCACCCACTTCGACTAAGACGCCTACGCCGAAATCCACACAGACGCAAGTAGCCTAGCCCTCGGTGCCGTCCTAGTCCAAAGGAAAGACGGATTTGAAAGGGTGATTGCTTACGCTAGCCGGTCGCTTTCGAAAGCGGAAGCCAATTATTGTACGACGTAAAAAGAATGCCTTGCCATCATTTGGGCTACCACGAAATTCTACCCTTACCCATAAGGCAGGTCCTTCAAAGTCGCAAGCGACCACTATGCTTTGTGTTGGCTGGTAAACTTAAAGTACCCTCAGGACGCCTCGCACGTGGAGTCTCCAGGAATTTAACATCACCGTCGTCTACAAGTCGGGACGAGAGCACTCTGATGCCGACTGCATGCTCTGATGACGCCCCCCTTGACCCGCCCCCGCAAGACGACGAGGATGACGACGCCTTCCTATGAGCAATAAGCGTAGAACACTTCGCTGAACAGCAACGAGCAGACCCGGAGCTAAATGTCCTCGTGGAGTATTTGGATGGCAACACCGACGTTGTCCCTAGGGCATTTAGGCCAGTATTTTCTTTGTTTTTGCTGCTAAAGAACCAACTCGTAAAGAGAAACGTCTCACCAGTCCGCGCCAACTACCTTCTTGTTGTTCCCTCAGCACTGCGTCCAGAGGTACTGCACGCCCTACATGTCGATCCGACTGCTGGGCACCTCGGATTCTCCCGGATGCTATCCAGGATACAGGAGAAATATTAGTGGCCGCGTCTCACCGCCGACATCGCCCACTACGTCAAGACATGCCGAGACTGTCAGCGACGCAATGCACCACCGACAAGTCCAGTGAGACTACTGCAGCCGATCAAGCCACTTCGCGGCCCATTTCAACAGAGCGGGATATAGTTGTTGGGACCCTTTCCGACGTCAACACCTGAAAATAAGTGGATCATCGTGGCTAACGATTACCTTACCCGCTACGCCGAAAGAGAAAGATCTGCCTAAAGGTAGTGCAGCCCTCCTCATCACCGACATAGGAACGGTCTTTACATAAGAGCTAACCCAAGCCATTCTGCAATACAGCCAGACAAGCCACAGAAGGAAAACTGCCTACTACCCTCAAATGAATGCTCTTATGGAGCGGCAGAGCAAGACCCTCACCGGCATGTTAGCGATGTACGTCGACGTCGAGCACAATACAAGACGGGTAACCGTGCTTCCGTACGTAACATTCACGTACAACACGGCAGTGGAAGAAACAACGCAGATCACGCCGTTCAAACTGGTTTACGGAAGGAACCCGACGACGACTCTCGACGCCATGCTGGCGCACCTCACCGACGAAGAGAATCTCGACGTCGCCTCCTATCTCAAGCGCGCCGAAGAAGCCCAACAGATCGCCCACCTGCGCGTCAAGAACCAGCAGAGGACCTACAGCCGACACTAGAAACTTCGACGGCGCTACGTGGAATAACAGCCCGGAGACCGTTTATGGGCCTGGACTCCGATACGCCAACGAGGACTTAGTGAGAAACGCCAATTCGGACACAAAAGATCACCCGACGTGTCGGCGCACTGGACTATGAGGTAGTGCCAGACGGCATTTCGCAATCACAGCGGCGCCTCGCACGACCTGAAGTCGTCCATGTCGTGCTATTTAAGCCTGTCTATGCCTGCTGACGAACTTCGGGACTTAGTTTCTTTGTTTCTTTGGTGTTTTTCTTTACTACGGGTACTTTTCTTTTGGCGCTCTTCTGTTTGTTTGACATCGGGACTAGCTTGAGAGGGGCGCATAAACACGCATACTTTATCATTTTCTCGGGTGCTGCAGGTCAACCGCTAACAACCTAATGCTATCGCTCAGGGCATGACGCGCCTGCATGATTTAGAACTTAAGTGAATGTTATGGTTGATTCTATCTCTTATGTATGTCCTCGCTGAACTTTGTATAGCCATACTGCATGCGCGACATCAATTGTGTAGTAGTTTCTGAAAACCACGCGGCCTCCAGCGATAACACTGGGACCTTCGGCGAATGATGTATAAAGTCCGACGCGCTTGACACGCTGATAAGATTTTCGACCATAGCCTAACGGGCTCGCCGCTATCGTTGTGCTTTGAGTGTAGCCTGTTTTTTTGGGGCACAGGTTCGCCCAATAAAAACTTAGTTTCCTCATTCATAGTTTTACTACTGTGTTGTTGACAATATATTCGATGCCCGTAACTCCCAATGCTAGTGATGTACGGCGGTGATACTAACATTTTTTTTCAGCACATTCACATACAAAATGCGATAAATGACTACCTAATTAATCTCGAAGGCTGCATTTATATGAAGAAGTTGGCGCTGAATATGAACAAAACTAAACATATTGCGACGCAGCAGTTAACACGAGGTTGAATACGCCCGAAGACGCGGCGGACCGATCACGCCCAAGGCGCAGATAAATCTCAAGACGAGTCCCCACAAGCGATCAAGACGAAAAAGATGATGTGATGATGATCATGTGCAGCCGATGAAGAAGTGACTAAGTAGAGCCCACACTAATTTCCCCCGCGTGCGAGCGGCAGCCTGGCCGCAACTTAAAGGGACGGAGAACGCCTTGTGAAAAGCTTCATGCGGGAGACGTGGACAATCTCTCGGCAGCGCGACAGCGGCGGTCAGTTGGAACCACAATAGGTGGTGGTGGTAAAAAGCATTTATTGAGTGTAAAGAGAGGTGTGGGCCCCCCTGTGGGGCCCTGCATACTGGAAACCACAATAGGTCGTACGTGATAATTAATGGGAGAAGCATGCTCCAACACTGTTTATGGGCCTATGAACCGAAGCTGAAACTTGTCGCACAATATCTTCTTCAAGCCCACTAACAAACCATCCAACATTGAACTTCCGTTGACGTTTCAAGAGACCCTTTCAGAACGCGTAATATCTCAAACATGTTTTGTGTGATTTGAAGAGAGTATGTCATAGAATACACATGTAAACAAAGTCACGTCAGTACTAACAAAAACAATCGTATTATGATTCCAATTGTTGCATCTAATTCCTGTGCAGTTAAAGAAGGCGTTATATTACGCCCACTTTTACTCCCGTTTATACCATTGCGCACTAGTCTGGAGCGCTACGAATACAACTATAACAAAGTGGAAATGATGCAAAAGAAAGCGCTGAACATTGTCGAGAATTATTGTGGTGAACCTAAAGACTTGCCACCTAATCCTGTGATTATCAAACACAAATTACTCAAAGGGCGCGAATTAAGTCGGTATAAACGCCTGCTTTACAAACTTAACGCGTAACACACCGCTCATGGAGCCTGGGGCGCTATACCCTAAAATGATTCCAAACTGTTTTGATTCCAAACTCCTGACGTCAAATTTACGTAACCACTGACGCAAGCAACGGGCGGTGACCCGCATCGTTGTCTGAAAAACCCAATCACTCTCCTCGTTTATAGGAGGTCACCTTTGTTCCCTTTCAAAACTAATAGCATTGTCCACACTCATCGGTTTTTCTTATCTAATTGGCAGACAAGAGGCGAGGAGCAGGCTCTAGTGGAGAGGGTTTCGATGGGGCCGAGCCAGCACAGTGAAAATAGATAACCGCATGAAGAGGGTGGTGGCGGCTTCTCCGATTGGTCCGCTTCGCCTTACTTAGCTTGCGGTGGCTGGTCGAAAATCGCGGCGGCGTGCAACGGAAGGATAAGAGTGCCGCTAAGACGGATCCTCAGCAAGGAAGAGTTGGCAGAGTGATCTCCTATGCATGTCGAAATGGCTCGATAACGTTTTACTGCCACGCAAAAAGGTTTATCATGCGCAAATAAATACATGCTCATCGGTAGGTGCGAGTATAGCAAGGGCTTGAGCGATCGGCGGGCAGCCATCTTCTATTCCTTTCGGAACGGGGCAGTCTGTGGCTATTCAGAAAATTTTTCACTTTTGTTCGGCATATTACTGCATTTTTTTGCTTACACGTCACTTTGACGTGGTGAGTTTTCGCGGTTTTGTGAGGTCGCGTGACAGACAGGCGAAGTGGCCGTAGCCAGAAAACATTGGACCAATAGCAGAGGGATAATGGTGAGAAGGCATCGAAACAGGAATGATTATTTTTATTTTGTGCGGTTTAATCATGCATGATCAGTGTGTACACGTTATATCAGATGGGGAGCTATCGCGGTTTTCGTGACGTCGCGTGACAGCCAGGCGCAGTTGGGAGTGGCCCGAAAATGTTTTGACCAATCGTGGAGGCTGATTGCAGAAATTGGAATCAAAACAGTTTGGAATAATTTTACGTGGTCACGTTACAACCCTGCCTACCAAGCGGATACTGGCACCACGAACACGCACAATTAATGGAAAGACCGTTCTTGTATCTTTTTTCTCTTTTTTATGCGAAAGCATGAAATGACCCACTTAGCCAAAAAGCCGGTGCTTGTAGCAGCGAAACGGCCCCTAAATTCCAATTGGCTGCGACGCCACGTCACGAGCTAGCCTCGATGGAGCAGATACGGCGATGCGATGCCGCGGGGCGAGACGGATTGTCGTTGGCGAGGCATGCGCGCGACGCGCGCATGCGGGTGCCGCCGTCTCGCTCTCGGACTGCTTAGTGGTTCGGTAGTAAGTGGTTCGGACTATTAAAAGATTCGTTAGCTGCTACGTGCGCCTGCCGGCGTTGGTGGCCACTGCTGTCTCCTCGGTCTCTGGTCGCGCAGCGCGTCAGTGGCATGCGGCGCGGTTGATGTCTCAGCAATATTGCTCAAATAATTCCGTTCTACTGCCAGCATGCTAAGTTAGAAATTGTACAATGAAATGCATTACCCGCACGAATTTAATCGCAAAACTCGGAAACATACCCCGCACCAAAACTCGAAAACATTTCTCGCAGGGCAAAACACGAACGACCACTCAGCGATGTTCAATCGGACATTAATGTTTGCGCATTAACAACTCATAAAAAGTGCTTAGGTGTCCTCGGACGTTTTTTATTAGACGGTATTTACTAAAGTAACATGTACAAATAGCAGCACCTGATTACCAAACTATTAAAGTTTTAACGGACACTGTAAAACATTCACTAAATGTGCCTACGTCAGAATGGCGGGCACAATGACAGTCACACTCACACAAGACGCATGATAAAATCCACTGTTCACAATTCTAGTGGAACGCATTTGACTAAAATACACATTTCACTTTAGGCCCTTTAGAAGGGTGGTAAGGATAAGCACCTCGTCAAAATTGGTGCCACTCCGGTCACCGTGTACCTGAAGCCTCTGATACTGCGCGAAATGAACCGCGCAAAACCGTGGATGCTGTAGCTGAAGGCGTCGCGACACGCGATTTCTAAAAACATAGTGCTCTTCCTTTTGCCAGTATAGAGCCTTTTGATGACATTACCGTGGACACCGCCATGTTTGGTCACGTGGTGTCGCGCCCATTGCATGCCCATGTTTAGAATGGATGCGCAAGACGCCACCGCGGCTCAGCAGGCCTCGGTTTCGGCAGATATAGCAGACCGTGACTGGGTGGACGACACAAAGCTTTGACCACAGCTTGAGAGGACATGTAAGCGCTTTTGGAGCTCATTACGCCTTGTATAAACGGTGCGAACGGCGTACACGTTGGTTGTACAAGAAAGGGCCTAGAAATATTTTTCAAGCTGCCGAAATTTTCCGATTCCATTAAATCAGGAGATGTGCCTTTTCTCTTCCTCCTTTAATCGGCAAACATTTTGAGGCACCGACTTGTCAGGTTTCGGACTCCCTAAGGTTCCGATGAGGCCAATATCTCTTTTTTTTTCTGCCTTAGCGCAAGTGGTTATGCTCAGTTGCAATATACTTGGTATAGCTGCGCGCAAGACTTGAAACGTATATGTTCTGTGTTTTGTAATAGCGCGTAGCAAAGGCTCACAATCGCTATTCACTCGCTTGCTCTGTGCACCCTCTCGAAATGTTCAGCTTCGAACATTTGTGTGTTATCGGTAAAGTCCGTCACCCATTTTTCGGCGCATTGATTCAAGAGTGCGCCCGTTCACATATTGCTGATGCGTCGGCAATGAGTGAGTGTAAGTTTGAGTGTGAGTTTGGGTGGTTGTCAGTAGATAACGTGTGAGAAATCTACTATGCCAAGAAGCGGTGCTACTCCCTTTGTAAATGTGTAACGAGCGGTACTCACTCTTTCCGACCTCTCGGAATTGAAGTCCTTTCTTGGGAGGTTAGCGATATAACGCTGGCGGAGAAGTGAATTTCTTTTATCCTCGAGGAAAGTCGTACATCGCAAAGGGCTGGAAACACGAGTCGTCCGTATGTAGCAGCGATACGTGGACTTTGTCACACATATTCATTCCCTTCATATGCCAGTCACTATTTTTGAAGCCATTTACAGCGCACGTCTTCCCTCTACCGTTCCACATATGGCAGCATGAATGGAGCACAGTGCGTTAGCAAACACTCAGTTACATTTCCGATAGCTGACTGCACAGCAGCCGTCAACGCGGTAATGGTTTCGCATTCGTGCTTTCGCCAGAGGCAACGCGTGGCGCGGCGCCGAAAGCACCACCTTGTTGCCCTAGGGCAAGCTACTCCCCGAGAAAGGTCTATAACTGCAGCTTCGCTAGCAAGTGTCGATGTAGTCGTACTATGCTTTGTCGGGGAACAATTTTTGTACTTCGCATACTAAACAGTCGTTTCTTCTCTATAATCACCGTTCCGGCGTACGAAGTCACAAATTCATGGTAGGGCGACAGCGTGTAATGGTTTAATTTTCGCTGCGTATGAAAAGGAGAAATAAAGAAACTGATCAGTTGATTTGAGAGTGCTTTCTCCGCTTACAAGTTGATAAACTCACGCATAAAAGCTAGCTCGCTAGTTTTGGTGCCGGCTCAAGCTAGCGTGGATAATTTACATCTTAACGAGGGAATCATTGCTGCTGCGTCGTATAAGGAACACAAATATAGACATCAAATGAGTTGGCCTTCAGGCAGACATCGCATATATATATATTCCATTGAGAGGAATCCTAATTATACGAAGTCTTTCGAAAACAAAAAAAATTTTCGTTAAACACGTAAACAAGCGATTTCGTGATGCCAGCTTGAACTGTCTCTAACGCGAAATGAATACATTGAGAAGCGTTCAGCTGCGCAACAAACAGCTTTTTGCGACACCTGCAGGGCGGACGCTGGTATTTCGCGAGCACCCATGATTGCGACAATTATTTTTCTCCGCAAGCTCTACAGCGGTGCGCTCTAGGCAGCAGCCCCGGTACGTGCCGAGATAACCAAATTCGTGGGGCACTCTTGCGTCCGCTGGTCTTGTGGGCCTCGTGCTAAACGTGTGCTGCAGAACAGCGATAGGGTTGCGACCACCAGCGCGGGATGGGAGAGGCGAGCGTGGACGGCAAACATCGTAAAGCAGTAGTCCCTTCGCGGCGGCGATTGTAATGCGCCGGCCACAGTGAACGGGCGCCTATCCCGTTCTTTCCATAAGATTTCTTAAGCCGGATACTCCTACAATTTTAGAGACAGCGGTGCCTCTACGTTTCCTTTTCCTAGACACACGCGCATAACGTGCTGCGGCCATAAAAGCACGCGGCCAACTTGCTGACCTGCGGTTGCGATCCAGCGAGCGACAACCGCCTTTAAGATTCGCGGTGACCGAGTTCTTCCCAGTCCTGTGGATCAACGTAAGTGTACAGTACGCTAAATGTGATGATGCTGTCGCGCTATTTTTGTGGCAACGTGCTCTGACCGCGTTGCTCATAGAGACGTGCGTATATTACTCGACGGAAAGCGCCGCTAATGAACATTTTGTTAGAAATAACGTGCATCGTTATTCACGCAAGCATAGTTGCAGTTTTGTTTGTGGGGTGTCAGCATTGTGCGACTCCAATTTTGTTAAAAGCTGAGCGCTCGCTCTCTGAAACGTACTCATGAATGTCATTCTCATGTATGACATTCACTGATTATTCCCTGAATTCTTTTAGTTCAGCCATTGAGCTTTTGAAAATGCTAGTGCATTGGTTAATTCCTACCAAATAGTTGCCACACATGTACTGTGCACAGCTGCGATTTATAAATTAGATAGCAAAAGGCGCTCTCATCCATCATCCAAAAGCCATTGTCTCATCCTTATACCAAGTTATCTTGGCGTAGCTGCGAAAAAATAGAGTTCTTAAGATAAGGACGACTCAAACTTTAGGTGAGTATGACTTGGGATAAGGTAAGCCCAAGTTACTGGGATACCACAGAAATTCCCCTATGTAATATAATCAATACCTACATCGTAATTGGTGTTTCGGCATAAATAATGTGTCCAACTTGATGAACCATGATATGCAAGTGCGAAAGCGTACGTGCTACGGATATTGACGCCTGTGAATACAGTGTTTGAGGTCTTTTAGTAAGCCCATGCGGTCCGTGGAAACCACTGAGAAACGAGAAAGCAGAATTTTTTTATACATGTGCATTGACTGGCCCCGAACAATGCCTAGATTTATTTTGGTTTTCATACTGACCTTCCTTATTCGCTGACGCATGCGCAGGTAGTTTTGAATACGGACAACACTAGTGCTTCAATATCACAATAACGACTTCATGAAGCAGGACTTTTCGGAATAAGAAATTACGTATTACATAACTGAGGTTTACTACGGTATCAGTAGTATTGCAAACGACGAAATAAAATATGTATATTTTTTTTCTCTCCATGAGTACGTGTCCGTATATTCAACAGTGCAGACAGTGAGAGAATTGGTACTAGACATGTTAACACGCACGGGTGCGTGGGCGCGGCCATAGATTTATCATGACATTGCCTTGCTCATGGTTGAATATCTCTAAAAAAATTGAGCAAAAGGCGAAGTAACGTTAATGATCCAAAAGACGTTAAGTAGGACACTGGGTATAATATTCTTTATAGCATTTCATCTGTTTCAACGCCTGCGTGTAACTACGTGTTTGCACATAGAATTCAAGTACTATAAGTAGAGCCGTCCATCAAGAAGGTTTCGAATTCGCATCCATATATAGGAACTCACCATTTTGTACTGTTCAGCAATTTTAGAATAATGCACTTCAGCATAACTAGCTAATATTAATGCGCATTGCTGGTAAACTAAACAACGCAGTGCCATTCCACTCTGAGAAGGTAGATGACCAGCGAAGATGTGTATGGTGTGACTGACCGTTGCTCCTGTGAAACGTTCCAAGTTTGCAGGATCAGGGCCACATGGACGGTTCCCATTTCTTTTCGCCTCGCGGTCCTGGCGGGCAGCATGCTTACGGACGGCGTCCAAGGCCCGCTCATGGTCGATGGTTTCCTTTGGCCGCCACCGCGTCCATTCCCTTTTCTGTTCACGCAGTCGTTCTTTGTAGGCACGATGTTTTTCTTCGGAGCCTACAACGCGCGGCCTACCCATCTCACAGTGAGAGATAAACTGAAGAAACGAGTCTACGTAGAGCATGACGTCAGGAGACAGAACACACTCAGATTGGTAGGCACTAGTTTGAATACGCGGGATGGCGTACACACGCATGGTGCGAACGTAGACATGGTCGATGCCGGTCAAAGTGTAGTATCTGTTCTTATCAGCCTAATATCTGATGCGGGTTGCGTTTGGACCCAAGATATTAAACTTACTTTGCAAGTTAGCGGAATGCTTTAAGCCTGCTTCACCTCCGCCGCGCGTTGGCCCGGTATAGGACTATCTTCGGGATTCTTGGTCTACGGAGATCGATCCGCTGGAAACTAGCCATTTTAAAGGTGGCCCTACCACATGGCTCCCCATCGAGAACTCGGCGGTCGCTCTCCAGACCTCCTGGGCAAAGACTACCAAAAAATCCGTTGCCGAAGGACGCCTTCGAGGATCCGTCCAAGCATGGCATCGATTCCAAGAGAACGCATATACCATATGGCCCACTTGGAGCACGCGCCTGACGGCCGCGTTTGCACCTCTTCCGAGCGCTTATGACGTGCATTTCTTGATGATGTGATCACGCCGCCAAGGCTCAACCGAAGACATTGCCCCGACATTTACTACAAGCTGTTCTCCTTACAAGCTTGCGACATACCCTGGTCCTCTCCGGAAGCTAGGCAGTACATCATCGACGGATCCACGACTCGACGTACGCGGCTGTCTTGTCCCTGCACACACCAGGCCGAGATCTCCACTTTCGTACGCCACGCGGTGGAGTTGCAGGACACTTCTAGTCGCCACTCGTCGGCTGCAGGGTGCCCACAGAAGCCGACTACACCGAGACGCGGCTGCTTTGCGTGTGGGCGCTTCGGCCATGCATATGACCTGGAATAGCCATCTTTCACTTGTATGCAATAAGCTCCGTGGTACGTCATGCGTTTCATGCAACTTGCGTTCTTTAATCCCACACCCTGTCCGTAAACTTATTGTGCATGCGCTCGCTTAAAGCACGCTCAGTTATGGCATCACTCGATTTTAAAGTTGTTCTCTATCTTGGCGCAATAAAATTAACTGCCTCTTGAACATTATACTTAGAAGTGTCGGGTACAATGTTTACCTTTCCCAGAGCTCGAACCTGTTTTCTAGCACACACACCTGCCGTCGTTTGATGCTCTTTTTTTACGTACCGTTGTAAGTAATCATTACTGGGATGGAGGAGGAATAAACATTTATTGCGGAACCAGCACTTTAAGATGGCCGGGCCTAAGCCTCCCATGAGCGTACGTCGACGGCTTGCCTCGCCGCCACCTCACGGGCGTGCTGGGTCGCCCAGGTTTGGTCGTCGAGGGCGGAGCTCCGCAGAGCCTCACGCAACCTCGACGAGAGGGTCGTGGTGTTAATGTGTGTGTACTGTGCTGGGCCCTCCCTCAGCATATGCGGAAGCGTAGCCGGGTGAGTGCCACAGAACCGGCAGTTGGGGGTATTGTAAACTTCAGGGAATATAAGGTGGAGGCGGGCGGGGGAACAGTACGTGTTTGTTTGTAGCAGACGCAGGGTGGTAGCCTGCGCCCGGCTGAACTTGGGGTGAGGTGGGGGGAAGGTTCGGCGACTAAGGTAAAATGCCTTAACGAGATCGTTATAAGTAGTCAGATTGTCCCTGGTGTCCAAGTCGTCTCTAGTGTCTCCGGCGCGGTTGACTAGTCCTCGTGCAATGGTGTGGGTGACCTCGTTGAGGTTGGGGAGGTGTGGCTGGACAGTGCCCGCGTGGGCCGCGATCCATGTCAGGGAGATCATGCATTCTTTAGAGTGTGGTGCCTGGCGGAGGATACCAAGAGCTTGGGGAGAAATACGGCCTTTGCTGAAGATAGTGCCTTTTTAATTTAGCATGTGCCTGTTAGACTGTTTCGGTCAACTACCCGCTTTTCTGTTCCGAGATGCTATACGAGGCATGGCCATTTTACAGGGAGTTATTGCATACCAAGGAAGTTTAACTTGCTACCGGATTCCCTATTTTCTGTCTTAAAAGTGTGAATTGGTTCAATACCTTCGTGTAAACTTTTACAAAGTGCCCATACAACACGTTTAAAGGAACACTAAAGAGAAATCGGAAGTGGAGCTTAAATGGTAGATTATCCTTTCACGATCACAGCCATACCATTCTTACTGCAAACAGATGTTTAATAAGCGAGAAAATAGCGAAAAACTGAAGGATAGGTGCTGACGCCCCTTCGAAATTCCCGCACTACACGTTCGTGACGTCGGAGATTACAAATGCAGGCCGGTCGCGATTGGTCGAGAGCGATTTATCGCTGTTAATAAAGCGCAAAATGAAATACACCTTAAACGTACATAAACAGCATTTGCCAACTTTTTAAACCGTTTCAAGCGAGGAAATAAAAGTTTAGCACAAAATTGAATAAATAAGAAAAAATGGCATGGAGATACATGCGGCCGTGATAGCTTCGTAGTTTCGTTTTTGGTCAATGCATCGTTGCGCACGCCTTGTTCCGCTCTACGGTGTTTGGTTGCGTGTTGCGTGGCTCGAAAAACGTTGACTTCGCGGGAAACAGCCAGAAAATGCCTCGTGCGTAGTGTTGAGGGCTGTATAAATGGCCCAAGGCGCTTGCTCAGGGGCAGCGGCAGTGTTGACTCGATTGTGTCCTTTCATCATGCAGTGTTGCCAGGTCCGACGAGGCGGCGTAGCCAAAAGCTAGAGAAGTTGTAGCCCAAATGTAGCCAAACAGAAAAAAAGTGAAAAATATTTCGTAGCCAAATATAGCCATTTTTATTTGCAGTTTTAATTGTGTATACATTTTCACATTCGACTACGCCAATCCTTTGTTGCACAACCCGTTGTACAACCGGCCACAACCTTTTTTCCACAACCCGTTTTTGGCACAACCCGTTGTCCGTGTCGCCGTGACGGTCGGCCGTTTACATCAACAGCGACATCATGCTAGCACAGAACACTTTTTGGTTGGCCCCGGAAGCTCTTAAGTTCAAGCGAATCGCTGCAGAGAGCGAATCGGTGCTTTTATTTTATGACAGATAGTACTAAGTTATTATTTTTAGTTATTTACAGTAATATTAACTACGAACTCTGCTTTTTAGCTGTCGTGAACACAAAATAATGTTCAGCGTCATCGATCTCTCACGTTATCTCTGCCTACGACGTAGAAGTTCAGCTGTCCAGCGATCTGCGACGGCGACGTGTTCACTGCTTCTTTTTTGATGAGCTAAAACAAGTCTTTCGAGCTGTGATATCTCGCGTTATTTGTCTCATCGTCCTATGTTGTTTTCTGCTTTTTGTTTTTGGTTTTCCAATTAGCTTGGCCCGGATTAGCGTGGACACACACTACCTATATAGTGTCAATTTACATCAACCTCGCCTGCCATCTTAGGTCTCTAGCACGCCAAGAACATGCGTTAAGAAAAGGGGCAGGCAACAGATGCCACTCACTGTCTGAATCAGTGTAAGCGGAGCTTTAAAAGATCACTGCGCAGACCGGCACACTACCGGCGCGCAGTCGTATTCGGCGACGAGCACGTACCGAACTAACTCGCTCGAAATGGTAAAAGCCGCGACGGCTTTTAATTGATAACAGTGGTAATGCTGTGAAAACCGGTTACTGTCAAAAAGCAAACCATGTTGATGGCTAATAATTTTATGAATAAAGGTCCTTAAAGTTTGGGGCCCCAAAGAGCTTTGCAGGAGTTGGCGTTGGAGCATGCAGGAATGAAGAGTTTTGGAATAGGTGTTTTGCGTTTGCGGATAGCTTGTTGCGTTTACACCGTCCCTACGGCATCAAAGGAAAGCTGTTATAAATATTAAAATAAAATATGCCATTTTATGATAAGAAAAGTAATTTATACTTTCCTGTTGTCGCCTTTAATTACAATTTAGAACTTATTCTATTAGCAGCATGCAACTTATCGCGCTTAGTTTTGAGTAACTAACTTTATCCACCTTCACCCAGCTAAGTCAATCCGTGATAGGCCTACGAGCCATGAAATCGACAATTGAATTTGGAAGCACCGACGTTTAATGCATCAATCTTCATTACACATGTTAGCTGAGAGAAAGCGATAACCGCAATCACTTCTTCTAGCTTACGAACTTCACGCGTTACCACGAATCGAGCACATTTTTGTGCTAGATTGGAGCCGTCGCATCGAAGGGCGCCGCCATGTTTGTTGATGAAAGCTATTGGGGTAGCTTTTGGGGCACCCGCTAAATCGATGAAATAGCATGCCCGACGCAAAACACAGTTTCCGTAGTGCGCATGCGCAGTGGCTTCGACGCTATTTCTTTGGGGCTCCAATACGTTTGAGGCCCCTATTCTAAAACTAATAATTTCTGCAGTTTTACGTGCCAAAACCACGATATGATTGGGAGGCGCGCATGACACTGTGGGGGACTCCGGATTAATTTTGGCCCCCTCGGGTTCTTTAACGTACACCTAAATCTAAGTACACCGGTGTTCCTGCATTTCGCCTTGATCGGAATGCGGCCGCCGTGGCCGGGAATCAAACCCGCGTCTTCGAGCCTGCAGCACGACACCTCACAAGCTAAGCTAACTCGGTGGGTGAAGTTCATGTGACGTGGCGCACTGATGTCATCGTGGCAAACATGTTACGATATTGGCAGAATCAGTATCTGCATCCATGACGTTACGGGCAAACCATCTAGAAGTAAAAGCACCAGAACCCACCTTTGGCTCAGGCTCTTGCTCCCATTCTTTTTTATACGTTCTCGACTTCTCGCATACTTGGCCCACTTCCCCATGTTTCGATTCTCCTCTCTGAAGAGGATCCAATCTTACGTCCAACCTATAGAATCTCGAATCTAAGCACGAAGAAAAATTAATCTAGCAGGAAACGGAAAATGGCAGTAAGGCTTCGCGCCTGAAACGTGGAGTAGGTCGAAAGCTGTGCATGACACACACTGGAGCGTGTCATGCACCCGTGCTTCCCTTCTTTCATGTCGGCGCCACGATCGCCCGACGGCCCCGACCCTATGTTATTGCTCTCCTTTCCTGGGCATAGTCATGTTAGTGTAGTGTACTGTGAAAAACTCACTACTCCCAGGTTCATCCCGATGTCCGGGGATCAGGTGCCTAAAGGTCAAGCAGGGTGTAAGTGTAAGTGCATCAAACATCCAAGCCACCGGCTCAGACACAGCCTTTGAGATTTGCTTCTACCCAATCATAGCCACCTCTGGAGCGTGGATTAGGGCGCCACTTATAGCCCAAACACAGCCAAGTCGCAGATTTTCAGTAGCCCAAATATAGCCACATAGCTAACTCGTCCAAGTCGATGCCAAAAAAAAATTTCCCGTAGCCCAATTTGGCTATATATAGCCAAACCTGGCAACATTGCTTTCATGTAGTGTCGCGCGGAGAGCCCCGGCTCCCCGGCGTTCGCAATGGCTCAGTGCTCTGCCGATGATAAAACGGCAAAACAGCCAGAGAAATCAATGGTGTGCTCTCTGCATTTCTCGCCCTCGGATTATGTGTATAATCCTGCCCTCGGAAAGTATCTTGGCGTGCCCCAGAGGCCAGTCCTTTCTCGAGCTGCTGTTCCCTCAATGCGGCCTTCATCAAACCCCCTACCGGTGCCCCTGCAGCAGCGAACTGGCGGCTCGGTGAGTGCTGAATGTCATTAAATAAAGCCACGAAATAACCATACCGAGTATGTGCGCAACTTTCTACGCTTGTTCTGTCGGGAACATCGTCGCCTGGCGGACCGGACGCTTCGCCTTCCGTCGACGAAAACGAAGCTCTGCTTTCGCTGGCGCGGCCGGCGGCTCACCGCCATCGCACGCGGAAACACCTACCGCTCGAGCACGGAGGATCATTTCGCGCTCCGTTTCACTGATTATCGCTGAAATGCAGTCCTGCTTCCCTGGCGAGCTCCTCGTTGCAAGGTTCAGCGGCAGAAACGGCAAGGTCGATCCACATAGGTCGCGAAGCTTCGGGCGAAAAGCGGTTCAGAACCGATTGTCACCGACATCAGCAAGGGTGGTTATGGGAGCAACGATTGAAGCGCGACTATGTTTGGGGGGAATAAACACTGGGAAATAAAATCGTTTTTAAATTAAAGCGAGACGCAGTTAGATTCATTCAACGAAAATAAAATTCCTAATACATTTTATATATGCATGGCGAGAAAAGATACAACTGTGTTTTACTAGATCATTATCAATATATACCTTTTTTCAGGGCCCACCGTGAGAGCTCCCATCGATAGTGGTGGGCGTTCACGCCGCTATAACTTGCAATGCCATGCAACTCTTGGAGTGCGTGGAAAGGCGCGCTCGTAAAGTTCACCTGTTACAATACGCCCCCCTCACATGTGTTGTGTTGCATGTCGACGTTTGTCTGAATTAGGTGACGTGGGTAGTTTTATTGTTTCTTAACCTTTGCAGTCAAAAGTAATAGTAGCGACCGTCAGATACTTGTTTATTTTAGTTGTTTTCGCGCAACAGCGCTGGCCGACGGGCTTGGCGTCCGACGAAAGGACGAGCACTCAACGCAATCTAAGCCCAAAGTGTTCGTCGGCCTCCTAAAAAAGTATGTTCTGTGCAGCGATGCGATTTCGACACCCGTACGGCTGATCTTTTCCGGCATCGCTTTTCGCGCTGAAAACTCGGAACGCCCATGAAGTCGAATGGCGGGGCATTTGAATATACAGCTCTAATGGCAGGCCTCCAAAAACAAATTTCGCGCCTATGAAAACAAAATGACGTCACTTCTGTTTTTGACGGATATGACGTCAAATTATGTTTTCTTCCGCCGGAACTGTTCCCTCCTCACATAGATGGCGCTAAGCCTCATGAACCGCCGGTAAGCAACCATGTTTTGAACGTATGGGCTTCTATGGAAGCTTCGCTACCAGGTATATCTACCTTGGAAACGGTATCTATCGCGGCGAACGCAAACGCAGCGACCATGCATGCAGCCATGATGCATCCAGCGCCTCGGCCGTTTACGCAAGGGGTGACGTATCATGGTGCATTCTGATTCGCTCAGAGCAATGAAATCTGCGACGACACTGCTTCAGCGCCAAATCTGGGATGAGGGAAATTGAGGAAGAGGTATTTGGGTCTTTGTTTACGAATTTCTCCGCTAATAACTCATATTTTTGCGCCCAACAAAAACTGCATGCATTCCTGAAGGTCCCTCTTTTATTCCAGCTGAACTTCCTGTTTCTCTTTAGTGTCCCTTTAACGTTTACCTATGTAGTACACCATCTCATGTAATCACTTTTTTTTCTCGTTGCTTACAGTTTTTGTTTTAGAAACTGCACTTGAGCCTTTTTACCGCGGGCTGCCGCGTACGGCCCGACAAGTCTCCCCCTGACTTGGGTCGACCCGCCAAAATGACCTCTACATCTTAAGACGAAATAAACGGTACTATTATTATTATTATTACTATTATTATTATTATTATTATTATTATTATTATTATTATCATTATATAATACCTACCCTTATGCCCAACATAAATCCATGCAATATCAAACACGCCCGCTTCCAACACTCTTGGTCCACGTCGACGGCATCAAAGAACTTACGGCGCTTGTCGATACGGGAGCACAGCGTACGGCGTTGCTTCTACGCCACGCACCAGAAACTGTCCAGCCTTTGACTGGGTCACCGCTCCGGGGCCTCGGTGGTAACGTACTGCCAGTCCGTGCGCTGAACCTCCAGCTCCAAACCTCGGATGTCTTGAACTTAGTGCCCGTCTTCGAAGACCTGCCTGCAGAAATGATTTTAGGGGCCGACTGCCTTCTGTCAGGAGAAGTGCAGCTCGCTGTGGAAAGAAGTAGCGTCAGCCTCTGTTCCGTGGCTCCGAGTACGCCTCGAGCTCAAGCTTCACAGGGTGAGCTGACAACGCTACTTACACTGTTCGCTATACTCGAAAGGCACGAGTCGCTCTTCGTTGATACTACTCCTCAGCTACCCGGAGGTAGCGTGCTACAGCACCATAATCCAACCGACAATCATCCGCGAGCGTCCATACCGCTGCGATGATATGCCGAACGAGAGAGGACTGTAATTCACCAACAGGTACAAGACATGCTAGCCGCTGACGTCATCACGCCGTCTTCTAGGCCGTGGACTGCACCGGTCGTCCTAGTCCATGAAAAAGACGGGAATATCTGATTCTGCGTCGACTACCGAGAGTTGCACAAACACACTACACCAGACTCGTACCCACCGCCACGCATTAACGATGCCATTGACGCCGTACGGAATTCCAGGTTCTTTTCGTCTCTAAATATGAAAGCGGGGTATTGGCAGATCAACGTGGCTGAAGAGGATAAGTTTAAAACAGCCTTCCGGACACCATCTGACTTGTACGAATTAAACCGGATGCCTTTCGGACTGCGAACAGCCCATGTGCTTTCGAGCGCTCCATGAACACCGTTCATGGCGCACTGATAGACCACGCCTGCTTTGTGTACCTCGACGGCATTCTAGTTATCGGGGAAACCAAAAAACAACATCGGCACAACCTCGAAAAAATACTGCAGCCGTTGCATAACGTCGGGTTTCGACTTAACCGTGAGAAATGTTAGTTCGGATTGACTACAATATTGTATCTTGGCTATAAAATATCTCGTAACTGCGTATAAACCCTACCTGAACGCATAGACGCCATTATCTTGCACCAACCTGTATTGAACATCTCCAAGTAAACCTCGGAATGGCGTCGTAATTGCGCAAATTTGTTCCGAAGTTTACGTCAACTGCGACTGCACTCAAGGACTTTCTAATGAAAGAAGCTCAATTTCAATGAGGACCTTCGCAGGACAATACCTTCAGAATCCTCAAACACCAGCTGACACATAGTCCGGTGCTGTGTCACTTTAATGAAGATTGGGAGACAGAAGTACTGTACATACCGATGCGAGTCATATTTGCATAGGAGCATTTTTGCTTCAGCGTGGCACAAGTTGGCGTGCACACGTTGTCGCCTACACCAGTCGCAAACTCTCAGACGCGAAGCTTCATCCCAACGAACTTCAATGTTTGGCTGTAGTTCGGAGCGTGGATGAGAAGTTCCGTCATATGAATAAATTGATTTTTCAACATTGCCTTTTCAAAGCATAAAGATTGCCCTGATTCCACTTTCTACATCATTTCCTATATGGTATAACTATTCCTAGTTAATGTTACTAACCGTGTCCATCAATCTACAAAATCGCATATCCTGGTGGCCCACATTTCCACAGAGGTATCTAGCGGAATTTTGAGCTGAATTAAAGCATGAACACTGTCCCCATAGAAAAGCCAAAACTTGCCAACTTAGGTTGTTCGCACGTTTATTGTACGGCCGCAATGTTTTGGTGCTTTCTGAATCAGCGGGGAACCTCCACTTCCTGTCTGAGATTTTTTAAAGTGACTAATTGAACAGTTTTTCTATATACTATCAAGAATATTGAGCAGATGCAGTTCGCAGAAAGAACGTCTCCCAGGTTGTGCGCCTGTCACTGAACATATGTGACACCACAGTGCACTTATTGCTAGCGAATATACTCTAAATTCAGCGCTAGCAGACCCTGAGAACAATAAATATAAATTTGGAGCCATATCTAAAGTATCTTCTAAGGATGTTTTGTTCAAACCCTATAAATTTCTCATCACACACCATGTAGCCGTTTCTGGTCCACAGCTGTGTCGTGCGAGGCTATGAATAAGGACCACAAGACCAGCAGATGAAAACAGTCATTGCATACATGGAACATGTGAACGCCAACTGGTATCTTTGCGCCGTAGTGCGGGCGTGAGTCTTCAGTAACCACATAGGTGATGATGTTGTCAACACGGGAGGGCCCCCACTCATTACGTGATGGGTGGACACTGTGAAAGAGTTTCGCCATCTTGCGCGTACTACTACATTGTCTCCCTCAAGTACTCTACAGAAACCTCCACAGTGAAGCGACAAAGATAAGTCTACATCTGACATTACGATTGCATTTAGCGTCAAACGCATCACGATGGGACGCAACACTGCTCGGCTGTTAGTCGTAGTAGCATTCATAAATTCGTACTGATGCTGCACTAGCGTGGCTGACTTTCCTATGTGAGCTCGCTGCACATGTGAGGAGACAATAGAGCTCTTAATTTGCCACTGTTCCCGCCTAAAGAACAGTGCCAGACTCGCCAGTGCACTAGACGGGGCGATCTACCTATTGCCGAATGTCACATCCCCTGATCCTGGCCTTAAGCCTCATTGGTCAAAATAGCACATGAATGCATCAGCAGTGCACAAACGCGACGAACATCGGTGCCAGAAAATCGATGCGCTACATCACACGTTGTGCTGGTGATCATTCCACATTCGAGTGCATCGCTTTCCCTCCTTCATCCTCCCACGTTCAATGTAGCAAACGGTGTAATCCAAGTTCGCTGGTCTTTACTTCTATCTGTGCCTCCATCAGGAGTCAGTCTATAGATGGCATTCAACTTGTGAAGGACAGTTCGGTGACTTTTGGCTTATTCACGAAATGATGGCCGAGTTGCGCGATCTCAGGAGCATTGTTCATTTGAATCTGACTGTATAGAATAACAATAAATAATAATTTCACGATTCACAACATAAGCAGCAGTAGACGCGTCTGCCAAAGCCACAGACAGGAATGAACAGGCCCAGCTCGGTAACTAGCTTTTATTGCGATAACGATAACGCATTAAAATGTCGACTTATCACCTATTTTTCAGCATTGTACTTTTACAAAAACTGCATTCGTCACGAAGCATATTATGTTAAAAAGCTTTTACAAGACACGTGTCCACCCCTGTTTTCAGGATCCCAAGATGCGATCCTGTTTCCAGTACTCATCTGCACTGCTCATCACACTGCTCGCCGGCTTTGCCTTAGCCCAACGTAAGTGTTCGTTATCCACGTTAGTCACTTGAATTCTTCTTGAGGCAGCGTCTACAGCTGATTCTGTTGCGACATAGATCTGAAGTGACGAACATAGTATATATAGTTGCTTTTCACTTCGAGGCTGCAGCGATAAAGGCCACTTTATAGGCCGACTTTTAATCTAATTATAGTATTTGAGAAGTTGAATAATTAATTAAGACTAATTATGTAATGTAAAAGATAATATGAACGTAAAAGATAAAAAAAGAAAATCAGAGTATTTCCAAGGGACGGCAACAGCATTACTATGGTTCTGTTCAGCTACGTGACATTTGCATATCTTTAAATCTTTGTGCACCCTCTATAATACTGCTGTTTTCTGTGCAGATGTGTGCCTTATTTTCAAATTTGTTCCATCCTGGCTACTGAATTTTTTTACAATGCGCGTGCTATGTCTATTACACGATTGCATGTTTTTATTCATCATTTTTTTCATTGTGGCAGTGTATGAAAGCGTAAGCTTCTGGGATCGTTATGCCCAATAAAAATTGTCGAGCTGCTTCATGCACAATTTTTTTTTCGTATTGTGTTTTTGCAAAAAATAAAAGGTCTATGGGATTATTGTGTGGTAGGTGTAAGTGTATTTGTGGACAGGCTGTAGCATGCATTGTCAAACACGCTTACATTGGCACACACTCATATGCAATTTAAGAAAAAAGAAAGTCACCTCTTTTTTTTAGATCTTGCGGGAACCACTCAGTCCTTAATGAATGAAAGCCAAATGGATAATATGCACGGTATAAGACGCCTGCCTTCGTCCCGCCGAATAAATTCCCATTTGAAAGAGTTGTTACATAGCTGGACGTACATTCTCATCATAAGTTCTAGCCATCAACAGTCACTTTGCTATAGTTCGTTGCATATCGCAAGCTTGCTCCGTTTCATTTCTTAATTTATATCACGGCCACACTGAATTCGTGCAACGATGCTTGAACGGTTTTCTGAGTGTGAATGGAAGCAGCGATAACCACGAAATACAACATTTTCCGGTGCACTAGTCACTATTTTCTTCTGATCGAGGGGTAGCACGTGGGCTAACGCTTCTATTTTTTATGCTTGGATGAACCGCTAGACCGGACGAACAAATTGTGCGCGCGAGCGTAACTTGAGTCGGCTTTGAGTGCTGCCCGGTCGATCCGTGTTCAGGTCATTCACGCCCTGCAAAATGAACCTTCATGTTAACCAAGCATTAAGCCTGGTGTACTTGTCCTTTATTCTGAAATAACGAATTTCCTTCGCGATTTGAGTTTTACTCACTCCACTATGAACAAAAATTTAGGGGAGGCAGAGCAATGTCAAGCCGCCGGCGCCGCTAAGCTAGGGACCGCAGCGCCATCTATTGGCTCGCAGCAGAGCTACTCGGTGGGCCCGCGCGCTTCTGAACATATTTTTGACGCTCGCGCGCGCGCAGTGTCAACACCTAAACGTTCTTACACCGTGGTCTTCGACCAATGCCTCGCACCAGCTGTACGAGGCGTTGCTGGGAAACGCACGGTGACGTCATCGCCAGGCGCAGTTTTTTTGTTCGTACTGCGCGGCCAGACCAAGAGCGTAAACAGCTCTGCTGTTAAAATTAGTCAAGCGGGCAGATTTAAATAACAGATTCTCCCAAAAATTTCTCCACTCGTCGAGAGCTGTACACTTTTGCGTACCCAAATTAACTTTTTTGCGTGAGAAGCAGTTCATAAAGAAAGACATAGAAGTGCCGTGATGCTCTGCGTATGGGGACACCAACGTTAAAAGAAATTATTAGTTCATTATCATTGCAATAATTAAATTGGTGTTCTTGCAAAGCAGGTGACCAGCCAATAAAGAATCTTCGTGCAACTTTGTTGAATGTTTTTCACGCAATATCAAATTACAGCGCAAAGCAAACGTATATTTTCGATAAATTGAATTGTTAAAATCTAACTTTGCTCATCACAGCTCGAGCGGGACAGTATTTGCAGGAGAATGAGCAATTGAAATCCGCTCGGTAGGCAGGTACTAAACAGCGAGAACGGGACAGTCAATCTCTAATAAATGGAATCACTCCGTTAGTCAGCTCTATGTGATAGTTTATTCTTCTGTCTATATGGATTTTAGAACATGTATCATTTATCCTTTGTCGTCCGCTTCTGTATTCATTGTGCAAGTGCCTCAACTGTCTCTTACTTTTGTGACATATGCTTGGGCTAGGTCATCGTGTTTAACGCGACAGCGTTAAGGGCCCCGTGTCGCAGAAAATACGGTGTCGGGGACGGCGGCGTTGTCCGTATCAGAAAAATCATCCCAAACCACGCATCCCCCTTCCTGGTCCTCGCGTGGCGCAAATGCGTTGCTGATCTAATTGAATTTCGCGAAGTAAAATGCGTCAGAAAATTAGTAAAGTACGACTTACACACAACCTACAGGCGTGATAACGTCAGATTGTTTTTGAATATACGAGAAATCATATATTTGCTACTCAGCAAATCAAACAGCAACCCCTTTCCCGCTGCCGATTGAGGTCTGTGTTAGTCTTTTTGGCCCGACAGTGCACTACCTCCGCGATCAGCCCGCGCAAGAGGCTCGTTTCTGAAAAGCACAGAGGGGCGCGCCGCTCGGTTCATTGCAACACCATCCAAAGGGCGCTCGCCTCCATGGCAAAGAAATAAAAAAGAACCAGAAAGCTCGCCTTCGTGCATAGCGCTCGCCGCTAGCGCCAGCGTTTGCCGGTAAACATTACGTTACATAAGCTGCAGTTGCCTGGAAGCGTGACAAGCAGTCAGGGATCTTTGAATGCTCTCGCGTTCCACTCTTAAAGGCAATGCTTGAGCTTCCTCGAAGTTTTTATTCCATTGGTTTAATGAATTCAATATACGGAATAATGCGTCCATTGCATTTGTAATAGACTCAAGGATGCTAACTCTGAATGCTATCATTATCTGGATTATTTTCTAAGGTTATATCGGTCTCCTTGACAAACAAATATAGTTAAAATACTTGCGCCGGAAGCTCCTTACATTTGCAATCTCATTAAATAGATAACTCAATGGAACCACTCTGCTTGTAAAATGCCGTACTTTTCAAATAGGAGACCATCGCCAAGACACTATTCTTCCAGCGCACCTTTACTTTTATTCGAAGTATAACCGTACATAAACGTTCCGTATATACTCCAATATTTCTCATATAGACTCCGTAAGAATAAGGCGCAAATCATGGGGAAAATACATCAAATAATTGAAAATGCGTACGGAGCGTTTCTGGGCTGCGGCACTTTAAAAGAGTGTAAGTAATGCTGTTTACGGGCAACTCGGTCACTGGATACTTGATTCATGTTAGCAGCGCAAGATTAAACAGCGCGCAAGGAGATGATGTAGTGCCTGTGCCTGTTCTTCGTGTCCCGTTTTATGTTGCAATACTGACATCAACTGAGAATGAGGAGGATTCAGTTTTTATTTCATTGCCACAAGAGAAATTTTAGCCCGATTCTCTAGCGAGAACTGAATGACGGCAAGGACGTTTGAATATTATGTTCCTGGATACTGCTTGTCCCATTTCATTCAGATTGCCCTTCTCTCTATGGAGAAAGGTGCTTGGAGCTTCCGCTTATCTGCGGATATGTCACCATGAACAACGACAATGCATGAAGACATTTCATTGGACTCTTGCAACAAGATCATGCTGCGGAAAATATCGCCTTGCAGCACTTGGTTTGCTGTTCAGTTACACCTGCGGCGATGAACGTTATCGACTGTTTGCTGGCTACCTTTCATTATTCTAGGCCGCTGTCTGGCAACATGAGCACGTCGTGAAGCGTGCATGCACGCATGCGATGCACAGAAGTACGATTACACAGATCGTGACGTCATGCCTGACTTAGTTCGACCTCTTCAGGTATCTGCCTTTGAAATTACCCTGTCTCAGGTTCTCGCTCGGTATATTTCTGTCCGCTCACACATTTCCCCCCAGCTGTGCAACGTCCAATAACTTTCGGATGCTCAGTGGCTTTTTTTCAAGGACCCGAAAGACATTTCTTGCGCACCTGATGTACCATTGACGGGAAATTTAGCACCTTTTGCGCACAAAGACAAATGGCGGTGACCTGCAGCCAAAAATGACGAAAAAATACATGAGGGGGCTGGTAACTGCCATTTTACTACAGTGAAACGTTTTGACGAAGTTCGAAACCTGCGACAGATGATTTGAAACCGCGACAGAAGCAAAGTCAACAATAAGATACTACAGGGTGAAGAAAAAAGCAGCAGAACCCATCTTCCGATGAATGCCGCAGGTAAAGCGATTAGCAATGAAGCGATGTAGCGAAACCCCCTATTGCCACTGCGGAAGCGCGTCATGTGTGGAGCATGCATGCAGCCGAGCTCCTCTCTGGTGCTTCCGTCTGCACACGCTGCGTCATTCAGCGGCCCCTTCCCTGAGTCTGCGCTTGGCGCTTGTCAGTATGTAACATTCAAGCAAGTTTGCCTGATTATATAAAAGTGATTTCGATACCGCGCAACACCGAATAAAGTTTTAACGTTTTTTTTTTGCCACTGAAGAATCCTAGATATTAAGTGGCACATAGTTACTCTTGTTGGCGTCAAAGAGGTTCATTGAAGAACAGCGCATACCCAGGGGCGCCTACCAGTAACCAAGGTTGGCATCAAAGAGTGTCATTGAACCGCGGCGCATAGACCGGGACATCTACCCGGTGACGCAAGTTGACGTCACGGAGGTACATACCCAGTGTCTTATACATGGCGACCCAAGTTGACCTCAGAAAGGTTTCACTGAAGCACGCCGCATGCCTAGTCGCCAAATTTGGCGTCAGGGCCATTCAAGAGTGGCGCAGACGAAGTGGCAAATACCCAGTGCTCCAAGTTGCATTAAAAGATTTTTATTGAACAGCGGCACCTAGCCAATGCCAGATACCCAGACAAGTTGTCCCACGGTTAGCTTCGAACCCTGTTCCATCGGCACAGTAGCCACCATTCACTGAGATTGAAATATATTTAAATAAACCAAACAGCCCGGATTTAAATCAGCCATCGAATGGGGTGGATGTTTTATTAGTCACACTGACACGAAGAAAACAAGCAATGAAGCCAGAGAGAGCACAGAGGAAATTAATCGTTATGTTTAATGGAAACGTTGTAGTAACATTTACCTTTGTTCTGTATTACAAGGAAACATAATTATCTTACTTTAACATTTCAATCAAACATAATTCTTCGCGCCTGTGCCATCTTTATGTATCTTGTACGCTCTTTTGGAATCTTTTTCTTCGCACGGTGGTAACCAATCAAAAGATGTTACGGGGAGAATATATATACAATGAATATATTTACAAGGTAAGGCGCACAACGCTACAACAATCGTTCAGGAGAGCGCGTGCACACCAGAAAGCCACGCCGCCGTCGTCGTCATCGTCCAAGCACCGACCACAGGATCGCCGCTCGTTACATTACCTGCCTGCGGCAGAAGCACCGTCCCGGTGCAATTAGGGCCCCAGCCGAGTGTGGTGCGGTTTAAGGCGCGAGACATGGACTATGTCACTCGCGATTGTTGCCGAAGCCGACTTAGGATATAGGGGAGCGATTTCATAGGTCACATTAGTGACTGCGTACGACGCGGTAAGGGCCAGTATAACGGGAGAGGATTTTTTCGCATACGCCAACGCGACGTGACGGCAACCGGAGGGAAGTTCCTGGAGCGATCCTGGAGGGAAGTTCACCTCCCGGTGTCGGCGGTCATAGAGACATTTTTGATTGACCTGTGAAGCCGACAAGCCATCGCGGGCAACCTGACGGGCGATGTCAGCACGGGCAAGAGCATCACGTGCATAGGCAGAGGATGTGTCTGCGTGAGGATGAAGTATGGTGTCCATAGGCAATGGTGGGTCGTAGCCAAACAGTAGATAAAAAGGTGAGTAGCCAGCTGTGTCGTGACGAGAAGAGTTGTAGGGGAAGGTCACAAAAGGCAAGTTAATGTCCCAGTCTTGGCGGTCCTCACACACGTACATAGCGAGCATATCTGTGAGAGTACGGTGGAGGCATTCAGTAAGGCCGTTTGTCTGTGGATGGTACGCAGTGGTGAACTTGTGATTGGTCGAGTAAGAACGAAGAATGTCGTCGACAACTTTAGACAGGAAGCAGCGGCCGCGGTCCGCGATTAACTGACGGGGAGGACCGTGGCGCAGGATGACGTCGTGAAGAAGGAAATCGGCTACATCAGTAGCACAGCTGGTGGGAAGTGCTCGTGTAACAGCGTACCGCGTTGCGTAGTCAGTAGCGACTGCAACCCATCTATTGCCAGTCGTTGACATGGGAAAAGGCCCTAGAAGATCGAGTCCCACCCGGAAAAATAGTTCATCAGGGATATCGAGGTTCTGAAGGCTGCCAGCAGGCAGTAGGGCAGGAGTCTTGCGGTGCTGGCAGAGGTCACAAGGCGCAATGTACTGTCGCACAGAACGGTAGAGACCAGGCCAAAAGAAGCGCCTACGGATGCGATCATACGTGCGTGACACACCTAGGTTGGCGCAAAACGTGCGTGGCACGCCGTGAAGCTGGCGCAAAACAGTAGAGTGAAGATGCGCGGGAACAACAAGCAAGAGCTCAGCGCCGTCAGGCCGGGCGTTGTAGCGGTGTAAGGTGTCGTTGTGGAGCACAAAAATCCGTAGGGAAGGCTCAGGGTGTGGTGAGTTGAGACCGTCTACAATAGGCCGCAAAGATGAGTCGCGGCGCTGTTCGTCAGCTATGTGGACGAAGTCTGTAATGGCCAGAAAAAAGGTGTCAGGTTCATCTTCCAGTGTATCAGGGGGATCTACCGGGTATCGTGACAAGCAGTCAGCGTCTTGGTGAAGCCGTCCAGATTTGTAGAAAACAGAAAATGAGCACTCTTGCAAGCGGAGTGCCAAACGGCCAAGGCGACTAGTGGGGTCTTTGAGCGAGGAAAGCCAGCAAAGCGCATGGTGGTCGGTAATAACTGAAAAGTGCCTGCCAAACAGGTACGGGTGGAATTTTGTGATGGCCCAGACGAGAGCTAAGCAATCGCGTTCTGTGATCGAGTAACTTTGCTCCGACGGCGACAGAAGGCGGCTTGCATAGGCCACCACGCGGTGGAGGGCGTGCTGCTGTTGTGCAAGGACGGCGCCTATACCGTGGCCATTGGCATCGGTACGAACGTCCGTGCTGGCTGACGTATCGAAATGTGCTAGAACAGGTGGGTTCGTTGGGATGGCAACGAGCGATGAAAAGGCGTCCGCTTGGTCACGACCCCAAGTGAAAACGACGTCCTTCTTGAGTAGGCCAGTTAGAAGGCGGGCCACTTCCGCGAAGTTCTGGACAAAGCGACGGAAGTACGAGCATAGGCCAAGAAAACTGCGGACGTCCTTGGCCGACCGTGGAGTAGGGAACTGACTAACCGCGCGGACATTGTCGGAGTCTGGCTGCACGCCTGCAGCGTCAACAAGGCGGCCGAGTACGCAGATTTGACGGTGCCCAAAGCGACATTTCGACGAGTTAAGCTGAATACGAGCGCGGCGAAAAACATCAAGGACGGTGGACAGGCGAGTGAGATGGTTTTCAAACCTAGTCGAAACAACGATAACATCGTCCAGGTAGCAAAGGCATATGGACCACTTGATGCCTCGAAGAAGAGAGTCCATCATGCGCTCGAAAGTATCAGGGGCGTTACATAGGCTAAAAGGCATCACTTTAAATTGATAGAGGCCATCAGCATTCACGAAGGCGGTCTTCTCGCGGGCTTGGTCGTCCACAACGATTTGCCAGTATCCTGAGCGCAGGTGAATGGAAGAGAAATATCTGGCGCCGTGCAAGCAGTCCAGTGCGTCATCAATAGCACCGACCACAGGATCGCCACTCGTGACAATATTGTAGAAATCCTGAGCATTAAAATTTTAACTAAAACCTGGTTTAGGTGTTGTATGGAGCAAGCGCCGAGGGTGTCGTTCATATGGAGGCTAATTCTTTTTGATCTGGTATCTAGAAGACAGCAAGGCTCAAGAATGTGAGCGAATTTCATTCCTACCTCGGCCTTGTCACGTACTACACTAAGTGCTTCCTAACACGGTCAGTTTGCTGTCCCCACTCTACAACCTGCTAACGAAGGACCGCCGTTGCAAATGGGGATTTGCAGAACAAGATTTCTTTCAGTCGTCAAACAACCCCTTGTGCGAAGCGAGAATGTTTATACACTTCGATCCCTCACTGCCGTTGCACCTCAAGCGCGATGCATCGCCAAACTGGTATCGGCACAGTCTTTTCCCACCGAGCGGGGAATGTGGACATGCCTATTGGAGCCTGTTCTTGGACACTATCTAAAGCATAAATGAGCTATTCTCAACTGAAGCGTGAAGTACTGGCACTAGGCGTCGGAGTATCAATGTTTCATGATTGTCTACTTCGAATAACTTCTGCGGTGTCACTGCCCACAAGTCGTTGGTTGGTCTGTCTACTACAGCTAAAATATAGCCTTGGTCATTGTTGCTGGGAGCATACCAGTACAAACTAGAGAAAAGACCGGCTTGGACATTATGACTGCCTTGGACATTTCGACAGCCGACGACGCATTCGAAGAGCTACCAGAGTCTGTGCACTCGCTACAGCAGCTCGATGACACTCCCCTTTCGTCACAAGTAATTCGCGAGTTGGCCGACAAGAATACGGTACTCAGAACCGGTAAGACGTACGGTCTTCACGGATGACCAAAGACCAAGGACAACTACCTAGTCACCGATGTTGGGGGAAGAATGGCCGGAGACATGGAAAGTGCGTGAAATACCTTAATAATGCTATATTATCAACAACGTTTTGATAACAGCTATAAAAAGCGAACTTGTGGAATAAACGAATGCAGTGTTCTGGTTCCACCTTGACCGTTCTTATGGCGCCAGCCGCGCGGCCACCCACCGTTGGTAGTCTAGTTTGGCAACAGTTACAGAAGCAACATTTACTTTTGCTGTGGATTCCAATTAACCATAATTAGCCTCTTTGAACACTTTCAACCAAAGATAACAGTGCGTTCTCCCTGTTGCATTTTCTCGTAATTGTTGTGTTCTCTTTTTCGGTCTTTTTCGATCTTCGTATGGTTGCAACTAAACAAATTATTACATCAGTTTCCAGCATTAAAGTTGTAACTAAAACCTCGTTAGCTCAATTAAAATTGTAACTCAAACCATATTTAAGGGTTGCATGGGGAAAGGGGCACGACTAGCTGCGTACATATGGTGGCAACTTTTTTCAGTGACAAAATCTGGGGATACCCCCAACACCACAAACTCCTCATGCTCGCGGAAATATTGTCGCTGAGCAAGTCTTCCCATGTAATCACTCTAACTTGCGCACAACAGGTGGTTATCGTGGTCGACGTTGCGGGCCCGGTGAGCAGTTCTCCCAGTGCAGCACCGCCTGCCCCGCAGTGTGTGGCCAGCCTCCGCCGGAGGCCTGCCCTTACAAGTGCGTCATCGGGTGCGTCTGCCGACGTGGATTGATTCGCGCATTCAATGGATGGTGTGTGCCCGAGCCCCTGTGCGTCCGAAGAGGATAAAGGCCTGTTAAAAAGATAACGTCGTAGCCTCGTACCGCACTGCGCGGTATTCCTCATGAAAAGGGACGCCTACAAGCCTACCAGGTTCAAGCCAAGAGCTAGAATCGTCCAGCACTGTGTCTAATGAAGTAAAGACAAGTAAACTGGGTTCAACCTGGTGTTCTCCTTGAGTGAATAAAGCAATTGGAACTGGTACTTGAAGTTAGCATCAAACTTGTATGGAAACGCATATTTTGTTCCTGAAAAACATAGCATCACAGTTGACGACTGGCACTTCCTAGTCCGGGCAAACGGCTGGACGCCGCTGCCTATATAATATAGTCGCTCTGCGAAATAAGCTGACCAGAATCTTAGTAGTTTGAAGAGCGAGAGCTGATTAGCCGACAACTTGAAGGATAAGAACATTGACACAAATAACTAAGCTGGGCGGAAACCGGCGATACACTAAAAGTGGGTGCCGACCTCACATGCCATTTCCTGTGACTACGCATTGTGTTCATGAACTTTTTTTCCCACATTGCACATTTAGGCTCTGATAACTGCCGACATACACCCGAACTTAGTTGTGCTTCTTGCGAGGGGTCGCATGAATGAAACCTCGATAATATACAACACCTGTGTTCTCGCCGCCCCAGCCGGAAAGATGTGCATGTAATTTGTACTGCTTTTTATCGCACCGATGAAAGACAAGCATTATAAGCAACGCTGCTCACTCATTCCCGTCAAAGCTCGATTCTATGGTGTATTTTGGCCCTGTTGTATGATCTCGACGTTCTAAGGGCATTTAACATCAAGCTTTGGTATTTGCATTTCTTGCCAAGCTGTAATTAGGACTATTCATAAATGTTTTCGTCAGTATACGAGGAGCTTATAATTATGCATATTTTTTGTAATCTCGACCATTATCGTGAATATTCCACACTGTTATTTCCGAAACAATTTACCACATTGCCTATGTAACCACTTGTAAGGACGACGCACCGGTAGAAGACGCAAACCCGTTTATTGCGCGGAAGCGTTCTCTGAGCCATACCGTGCACGCGTCTGCCGCGGACCCAGCACTCTTGTTAATTCGAAATAATTATATGTCCCATGAAGCGGAGTATCCGGCGTTCCGCATTCTCATCTGATGGTACCAAAACCCACATGGCCAAGTGATGACGTCACGTTCCCGGCGCTGGACCTGCGGTGGCTCGCACTGCTAAATACCACGGTGAACAGCCATGGCGTTGGACGGTTGCCGTGGCGCACCCTAAAAATTGGATTCATGTGTATTAAAGTGGATTATGGTGGAATGAGCTGCGTTAAGGTCAACTGAAGTAAATTAAGGTGGCTTAAGGTTGTTACAAATTAAAGCAGGGTGGATTAAGGTGGAGATTTAATTTAAGGTGATAACTTAGACAAGTACTTATGCTTTCACATTCAAATCACGTTAAGGATACTTAAGTGACTTCCAGTTTTTCATCGTCTTCTAATGCTGGCGAATATGTGCACCTACACAATCTATCCACAGCGAGAGCTACAATATTAAGGTATTCGGTTTGGTTGGCATTGGGGGCCCACCGTAAATCCACAAATGAGGTAGTGCGGGGTGAAATGGGTTCGGCCTCTATCGAAGTTAGAGAAACGCAGAGTCAAATGAGTTTAAAAAAAAGACTTAGGAATATGGAATAAAATTATCTGTAGCTTAAAAAGGGTGGACACAGAATGAAGGAAATGGTCTAGAAAGTTGGCAACCAAATGTGTAAATAAACAGCCAGGAGTCATCAAACAGAAGTTGAGAGTAACATATATCGGATGCAAGGACTGAAACACAAAATACCATGGAAATTTACAAGAAAAGCAAGCAAGAAATTAGCAAGGAAAAGTTGTACGATAACACAAAGGGAAATCCATTGCTATCTGAGGCCCGAGCTAGTTGCTTAAGGACAAAAACATACCAATATTCTTAAACAAGATGCAGCATGTGCCTGCTGCAGCAAACATCCGGAGACAACTCGGCACTTCGTAATGGAATGCGAAAGTATTCATCCACCGATATCCGTAGGTAACGGCCACCATCCAGTAGTGCTGAGCTTTAAAACGGATAGTTGCATTAACCGGTCAGTAGTCGGGATAAGCCAGAGACGTTTATAATATAGATGAAAAAAAGCAGACAAGAGATTGATAGGGCCGGGTCTGTGAGAGACATGAGGTAACCATACAAGGTAGTTATAGAGGTTTTCCGGCGTGAGAAAACATTAACTAGATATAACAAACGGGCTCAACTTATACGCTTGATAAGACTGCCTGATTAGCCCAAGCAGGCAATGTGACTGTTTTTCACCGCCCCGTTTCGAAGGGAATGATCTTGTTTGGCGTTCCTCTGCTGGACACGAAGTCGGGGTCCAAATCACTAGCCTCGGTCGGCACGTAATCACGTAAAGCACAAATACGAAAAGATCCATGTTTTTAGATTCAGGTGCCGGTTAGGTAACCCTGGTGTTAATGATTGCTTCGGTGATGTCCACTGCGACATTTCTTAAAACTCATGTTCATTCAAGCCACTAAGCGCCATGAATGGCTAGAGAAATCCATAGAAGACTTGCGGAATGGTACAGACACTGATAATTAGGTCAGTAAATGCGGTATAAGACAGTAAGAAGGTGATGGTGAGAATGCGAGTGACCAGCTGAGTGATATAAATCATACGAAACCAGTAATAAATGGTCCAGTAACTTATGTGAATATTATACCTCGCAGCTTATCGCTGTGTCTCCACCGCACGAAAAAAGGAACTTGTGTTGGCTGTATGATAGAGAGAGTGCATGTCGAAACTTAAGTCTATGTAGACGAGCCTTCCTTTTACCTATCTGTCCTACAGGTACTGCCAGGTATTCTCCCGGGTCTCAGTTACGGTACAGAACGATATGCTGTCAAGGACTCAGTAATATCGGAAACAGAGAATATTTTGATAGCGAGATGTATGCGCTGGCGACCAATTCCTAACCAACGGAACATTTACTGTATTTATACTGGATAAAGTTGTATTCCACAAAAAGGTGCAGTAGCTAACAAAAACTGGCGTGTACAAAATGTTTCACACGTTACATGGCACGCTGTATAGAAACTACGAAACTGCACCATTGACTACTGTATCGCATTACATTTAACCCATTTTGCAAGAGATATTTTCTATATACCCACGGCATTGCCTTCCTTTTATATGTTTAGTTTACCACACAGACTGGCTCAATCCTGATAGCGTTCTCCAATGCTGTCAGGCTTAGTAACAATGAATAAGCAACGCTGTCAGAATCACGAGTGCACAGCGCGAGGGCTAAAGTGGACGTATACAAGACAAGGGCCAGCATGTATGTGTCCTGCAGTGTTTATCCATTTCATTCGCTTTCTGTGATTATGCTTCGACAGCAAAACAGTGGTGAGAGTCGACCACTGTTCTTCAGATCGGTTCTAATTTTTTTGTTGATGTAGGCTTAACGTGAGAGTCTGTGTTAGCTGAGCATGGTCTCGAGATTCAGTGGCACGTGCGGCTAGGCAGTGCGCGCAGCATTACTATTTCGGAGGTCATACACATAGAAGTTTGCTTGTACATTTAATTTTGCATAGGGGGCCCTACAGTCTGCCGAAACTTTACCGAAACTCTCAGTCGCCGTTTTCTTCTTGCCTGTCACTACTACGGCGAAACAAATCGCCGTAGTCAAAAGTCGAACCCTGAGGATTAACTAATTGCCTATTCAAATTGTTCCGTAAATCTTCATTGCAGAGATGGTTTCGGAATCTCTGTCGCCAAAATGTGCCAAGTAATGAGCTCAAGCTAGTTTCATTCAGCAGCGAGGGCTCTATGCTTTTGAGAAAGTAGTCACACTAACAGCAATGTATCCGGTAGCCGATTTCGGAGCTCATATTGAGAAGCGGATGCTAAGGCCTTGTCATTTCTGCTAAGCAGATTTCATCTCGATAGTGCTTGCGAATACTTAACCTAACAGCAATAATCACGGTATTCATTAGGACCTTTATTATTAGCCTCTGCAGATAGTAATGTGTAGTGCAAGAGGCCGTACTACTCTGTAAGCGGCAAGCAATTCATTTGAAATTCTGTTTCAAGAATTAACAATTCAATTAACAATTAGTAATTCAAGAAACTAACAGCACGCACATTTAATAACGGTACAAACCGTATGAACAGCCTTCATATTGTTGCGCAAAAACGTATATTTACAAACATTTACAAAATAGGCGAGTAGCACAGGCGTAGCAGCACCAGCCAAGATGGCGAGGAGCAACCTCCACCTCCTGTTCTTCGGTGCCGGCCTAATGCTGACCTCTGCTTCGGTGCCGGTCTTTTGTCTCGCGGCATTACCCCCTGGGCGAAAACACGCGCACCATCCGGGCTGGTCAGAGTGCAGCATCAGCGGACGGGTGACACGGCTTCATCCGGGCAACATGAACTACGTCAGTCTTGACAGGCGCAGAAGATAACATTGGCTATGCTGGTGCAATCTCATACGTCACGTCGGTAACTTGGCGCAGAACGCAATAAGGACCATGGTAGCGTGGTAGAAGCTTCTCGGAGAGACCAACGTGTCGAGTTGGCGACCAGAGGAGCATCCAGGAGCGTAATATACATCCTTGTGACGGCAATTGTAACGGTTCTTCTGTGACACCTGCGACATCTGAAGGCGGACGCCCGTGATATGACGCGCAGCGTGCGCCCTTTCGATGGCATCTTGTACGTACTCCGATGGTTGTCGTGGAGCGGCTGGTAGTAAAGTATCCATAGGTAGTGTCGGTTCCCGGCCAAAAAGAAGATAAAACGGTGAACAACCTGCCGTATTGTGGCGTGACGAATTAGAGGCAAATGTGACAAAGGGTACTGTAGCATCCCAGTCGCGGTGGTCGGCGGAAACGTACATGAACAGCATGTCCGTTATGGTGCGATTCAGACGTTCGATGAGGCCGTTTGTCTGAGGGTGATAGGCGGTGGTGACTTCGTGTCGACGTCTGTTTGTATAATCGCCCGTTCAGCAGCAGAAACGCGATACGGACGGCGATGAATAGGGTTTGCGTCGTCTGTGTCGATTCCGTGCATGACAACCGTTCTCTGGCCAAGTGGGCGGTTGTCTAAGTCAAAAACGTCCCGGTACGACGCTAACACACGGCAGAGCTCAAACATATTGGGCGATCATCCGGCGTCCTCCACTCCGCGGGATTGCGGTATCGCGAGTAAAAGGGCTGGTTCCGCGGCGCGACTAGTGGCACTGGTGGTGTGACTGGTGCGACTGGTGGCATGCGAACAGCGCACACAGAGGAGATTCCCAAATTCGCGACCTCCTGTCGAACCACGGCTTGAATCAATGAAACCATAGGCTGGTTGGCAGTCGAGACATCGGGCACGGGAGGGGCTGGTGACATTGCTTCAAGTTCCCGACGAACGATCCGTGTCAAAGTGTTCGAAACCGGCGATTGTAACGTAGGTAGTGGTTCCTCACATGATGACGATGCGGCAGTATTGAGGAGCCCGGTGAATTGCTGGGCCATATGGCGGGAGTTACCTTGTTCGAATCGCCGACACTCTGTCACAATAGCATCCACGGTGGCGCAGTTCCTGAATACTAAGAGGTTGAATGCGTCATCGGCGATTTCTTTGAGTATGCGTCCGAACTTGTCCGCTTCGGACACGTTACCGTCAACTTTACGGCAAAGCGCTAGAATATCCTGACTATAAGAAATATATGATTAAGTAGATGACTGCACACGGGAGCCAAGTTCTTTTTTAGCGGCTAGTTGACGACCCAAGTGCTTGCCGAACAATTCAGTTTTTCTTTGCAAACGTCCCAGCTGGTCAGATCGTGTTCATGCGTCTCGTACCAGACGCGCGCGGTTCCTTTCAGATAAAATATCACATTCGCCAGCATAAGCGTATCGTCCCATCAGTTCTGTTTGCTGACACGCTCATACCATGAAATCCAGTCCTCGACGTCCACGTTATCTGTGCCAGAGAAGATGACCGGATCTTGCGGAAGCGATAAGATGACAGACGGCGGGGATGGCTGCTGCACGGTAGGTTCCGGCGCGGTGCGTGCTTCAGTGGCCATCACCGAGGTAACAACGCGGCGACCACTTCGAAGTTCCGTGCTTGGGTGATGAGGATGAACAGGCAGCGTACCCAGCAGCTCCAACAGAAAATGTTGTGCAAAAACGTATATTTACAAATTGTTACAATATAGCTAGGCGAGCAGCACAGGCGTAGCAGCAACCAGCCAAGATGGCGAGGATGATGATGATGTCCTCAGCACATGGCTCGTACCCACTTCGGGGGATTGGCCAAGAATTGAGCATCTGACTTTTAGATATGCATTCTGAAACTACAGTTAATCTGCATTTTAGTAATCAGAACAACAGACAGCTTAATTTTTCTGAACTGCATAATTTATAATACTAATGCCATAAATTAAAACTGAAATATCTCTCAGAGAATTGTAAAAGTGAGAATTTAAAATTTTATTCGTTTTGTTGATTGAATGAAACCACAAACGGCATCAAATACGTCCCTGTGGCTAAAGCCCAATACCGAGGCACCAAAAGTGAGTACTGATTCTGATGTTAAATTTAACCCTAATTTATCAAGCGGAATTTCAAGAAGTCTTTTTCTTTGCAATTTATACTGACGACAGATTAAAAAATAGTGTTCTACGGTTTCTATTTCTAGGCAGAATTGGCACAGCGGCGATATCGCCAGACCAGCCCTGTGTAAATATAAATTTAATGGTGGGACACGGCAACGTAATTTTGTAAGGATGACTTCCGATTGTCTTGATGGACACCAATGAATTTTCCACGGAAATTTTAGGTGCTGAAATTCAGTCCATGATGTTATTGTTTCCATGATATCTCTACGAATTGCATATTTCCGATATCTGATCGCTGTTATTTGTGCCACCACTGGAAGGACCGATAGTATCGGTCCATTCAGGGATGCTCTCGCTAATGAATCGGCCATTTCATTTAAATGTAATACGCAGTGTCCTGGTACCCATAATAATTTTATAAGATTCATCTGGGGGGGAACTAATGTTAGAAACGTCTTTAGAGCCGGTGAATTTGTTGAAGCTGTAAGCGCAGTACAGACAGAAAGGGAATCTGTTAGAATTAACGCGCTGGATTCATTTAAAGGGAGTTTCCGCAAAGCTATAATCATTGCTAGGAGCTCAGCTTCAAATACAGGAGTGAAATCTGGTAGTCTGAAGGAGAATGACCAGCCAAGCGAAAGCGCGAAAATGCCTACGCCCGCCTTTTCGTCATTCACGGAAGCGTCAGTGGCTATTATGTTAATTGTGTGTACGTGTGCAAGGTAATCTTGCAACATATTATTTAATAACCGGACTGAATGAAACTTAGGGTTCTGTGGGAAAATTTCATCTAATTCAATCTTTAAATTCTGATTTGAATCATATGATGGAATAACGTCTCGAATTTTTACATTCAAACTGTCTAATTGCTTTTGTACAAAAATAACCTGTGGGGTGTGAAAACGTGGCCAATGAGCAAGAAAGAAGGAGCTTGGATCGTTTATAAATACATATTCAGATCGTCTAATTGGAGAACTGTAAAATTTGAGAAATGTTTGTATCGTTAAGATGCGGAATCTGCAGGGCAATGTTGGTAGGCGCGCTTCCTGATAAAGAACATTGTTTGCTACAAACCTAGGGAGTCCCAGGCACAGGCGCAGGGCTTCACGCTCCAATAGAACCAGAGGCTTAGTTTTATAAGCAGGGCTTCCCGAGAACAATACGCAGCCGAATTCCAATATTGGACGCATGTCCAATATTGGAATTCCTGTCCCACCTGCAAGGCAGTAGCAAAACGACGATTGTGAGAACTGCGAGAGAGCTATGTTTGCTTGAAACCACTGGCGCCATCTAGGAGAAGTGTGCTCAACTATTTTATGCTTTCTTTTTAATTCTACTGGGTGGCGCAAGCATTCCGTGCGTGTTTTAGTTTGTTGCTTTTTTTCGAAGGACGGAGCTGTGCACGCACGATTTTCAAAGAGCAACATCCTTCTTCAAAAATGCCAGGTAAGACGCCCATTGTGTTCTCCGTGCTTCAAAATACGTCAGGCTCATATGAGAAAAATTTTATAGTTCGTACCGTATTGTAAACAATTATGTGTTCGAAAATCTGCAGGCATATGCAAATTTATTAGGCTTAGGCTTTAGAAGCATGGCGTCGTGTGTCTTTCGTGTTCCAATGAAACGTATTCATTCATTATGTATTCCTTCGTCCTTGTCGGGGAACGAAGTCTCACCGCTGAAGAGGCATTAGAGATGTTCTTTAGCCTACCTGACGGTTCGGAAAGTGATGTGTCAAGTGATTCGGGTGACGAGTTTACCGTACCATCAACCTCGGCTTTGGCTCCGATAGAGTCATCGGAAAACGACGAAAACATCGAGCCACCGCCCAAGAAAAGACCCAAGAAGGCATACGCACGAAAAAAGAAACCTACGAAAGCGCGCGCTAAGCCCATTGATCGTGACAGTGACCATGAAGAGGAAGAAGACGATTCCCTATCAGCAGGATGGATAGCCGGGCAGCCTTGCGACATTCCAGTGAGCATCGCAGAAAATCCACTCACATACTCGCAAAAACTAAATGTAGACTGCAGCGCATGCGACGCGTTTTCTCTGTACTTCAATGAAGAGGTGTGGAAGATGATTGTTGAGGAAACAAACCTCTATGCTGTTCAAAGAATGATGCCAAACTGGCGCACGCTGACAGTGAGCGAGCTCAAGGCTTACATAGGGATGCTCATTCTAATGAGCATTCATAACTTGCCTCAAGTGTATCTGTATTGGAATTCAGACAAGTTTTTCAATGTTCAAGAAATATCCAATGTAATGTCGTTTAGACGTTTTCAACAGATCACTCGTTGCCTGCATCTAAACGACAATTCAAAGATACCCGATAAGACCTCACCAAATTTTGATAGGTGCTACAGGGTGAGGCCTCTAATGGAAATGCTGAACATCAATTTTCAAAAAGAGTACAAGCCTTCCTCCTACGTCGCTGTCGACGAGTCCATGATTCTGTTCAAGGGTAGATCAGCAATGAAGCAATATATGCCGCTAAAACCAAAAATCAAGCGCGGATATAAAGTGTGGAGTATCGCTGACAGCCAGACTGGTTACCTCTGTAAATTTGACCTCTATCAAGGCCGCACAGAGCGTAGACCCACTGACATGGGACTCGGTGAGCACGTAGCGCTTTCTCTGACAGAAGACGTGGTGGACGCAGGTTCACAAGTTTTCTTCGATAATTTTTTTTCATCAACGAAGCTTCTCCTGCGCCTCCGAGAGCGAGGCGTATTTGCTTGTGGAACGTTCAGATCCAACAAGAAAGATCTGCCCCAAGAGGTGAAGGTTGACAATAAATTCAAGCGTGGATCATTCCTATACAGATCCAAAGGGCCAGTTTCTGTGTACCAGTGGCGGGACTCCAAGAACGTTCATGTGATGTCCAATTATCACGATCCCCAAGAAGAAGCTACGGTGGAAAGGAAGCTGCCTTGTGGGAAAAAAATCCAGGTCACATGCCCCAAGGCTGTGAAAGACTATAATCGGTGGATGGGTGGAGTTGACCGTTTTGATCAAAAAAGAAATGCCTACGTAGTAGATAGGCGGTCAAAAAAAGGATGGCACAGAATTCTTTATTTCATGGTTGATGCTGCCATCGTAAATGCCTTTATTCAGCACGCAGGTGTTCACGATGCTGGCAGCACAGGCTTGCTGCAATTCAAGCTCATTCTTGGGCGACAACTAGTCGCACGGCAGTCCTTCCGCATTGGAAGATCCCAGGCAGACTACCTCAGAAAGAATGGGCGCCACAGTGGTTCTCTACTAACTGGAGTTCCACACGAAGTCCGTTTTCAAGGAAACAACCACTTCCCAAAATCATCTGACACAAGAAGGAGATGCCGCTGGTGCTCAACCAAATGCGCCGAAGTGCGCACCAAGCTCATATACACAGCTTGTGACGTGCCATTATGTATGCAGTGCTTTTCTCCCTTTCATTCATCAAAGTGAGCGTAAAATCCCCACGCAACTTTTTTTTGTGCCACCCCCTCGTGAGCGTTGGGCACATGTTGTCCCACCTCCCTTTATTCCTTGTCATGTGCAGCGGGACACACGTTGTCCCACCTTTTGTGCTAAAACCATTGTACGGAGAGTGATGAAAACTGGTCTGACCACCTTCTCTTAGCCTCAATAAAGTGTATTTGGGTAAAAAACTAATTTTTTTTGCGTGTGACCTCATGTCTTATAAAGGGTTAAGAGGGCTTGCCTACATAGCCCATATTTTCGGTTGCTCAGTCTGCGTAGTAAACCTAAAGCACGCTGAGCCTTAGATGCCACGTTTTCTATATGTGGACTCCAGTTGAGTTTTCCGTCATAAATGATACCTAAATATTTAAGAGACTCAACCTGCGGAATGTTTTCTTGATTGTAAAATATGGATATAGAAACCGGATGCATAAGTGGGAACACCAATATTGCGTTTTCACTTACGTTTAAAGACATGCCAATTGATTGAAGCCATACCTCAAGCATGCTCAAGTATCTCTGCAATTTTTGGTATAAAGAATACATGTCGTTGTCGGCGGCGAAGAATGCAATATCGTCTGCATAAACGTAAACTTGCACGTCCTGACTGGCTGGAATAGAACTCATTAATATGTTAAATAATATTGGAGATAGGACTGCTCCTTGGGGGACCCCACGAGTCTGTTTGAACTTAGACGAAAAGCAGCCATCCTTAAGGCAATAAAATTCTCTTGATCTCAAAAATTCTGCCAACCACGCAATTATATAATTTGGGACATTATGATTCCGTAGTACATTCAGTAAAACTGTATGTTCTACGGAGTCATATGCTTGAGCTATGTCTAATGTCACTAAAGCGGCATATTGTCTTCTTTTTCTAGCGAGTTGTATGCGGCTCTCTAAATCAGCATGGGCACACCATATAGAGCAGTCAGCTCTGAAGCCTATTTGATTTGGATTTAATATTAAATTATCCGACATCCAGACAGTAATTCTGTAATGTAGAACCCTCTCTATGAGTTTAACCATATTAGAAGTAAGTAAGATAGGTCTGATATTTTCTATGGAGTAACCTAATCCTTGTTTTTTAGGTATCGGGATTACTTTAGCTAGTTTCCAATCGTATGGTATCCAGGCGTTGTTTAGAGAATAGTTTATAATGCTGAGGAGATCAGAAGGAGATAGTTCGAATAAAATTTTTATCATATGCACTGTAATTCCATCAGGACCTGGAGCTGACACGGGTAAGTTTCGAATTACTTGAGCTAATTCAGGCAAAGTAACTTCATTAAAGTCTGACGTTAGGGCTGGTTTTTGCAAGTTTTGTGACATAGATGACATGAATCTACGCTCAAGGCCCTTCGCAATCTGTTCTAGGGATTTTGTCATTTCATCAGATGATAGAGTTACATAATCAATATTAATTGGTGGTGGCAGAATTTTGCGATTTCGCATATATCTAAACAGCGCTTTTTTGTTTTTGGGATTTGAAAGGAAATCAAAGTGTTTCCTATCATAATCTTCTTTTGATTGAGCGACTGTGCGTTTAAATATAGCGGCGTAAAATTTGTAATCAGCCCAATTTTGGGGGGACTGGTTATAGAGTAGTTGCTTCCAAGCTGCTTTTCTTCGTCTGTAGTCTCGTGTACAGTCTGGATTCCACCAAGGACTATGAGAGGCTCTCTTGGCAGACTCAATAATAAATTCAGCCTCTTTGTACGATCGTTTGATAACAGCACAAATTTTCATAGGTTTGTATTCTTCGCGCTCTTGAGAATGGTGGGCCAAATGTGCTTTTAAATCATTTTTAAATTTATTGTAGTTCACGAATACTCGGATCTGAGAGCACGATGGTATTAACGGGCAAGCAATTTCAAATATTATTGGACAGTGATCACTGTTGGTGGCACAGTCCAAGGCTGCCCAAGATCAACTAGTGAGAGATGAACTTATGAAACTTAAATCTAAGGCTGAGCGCGATTGATTACAAACAAATGTAGGAGTTCTAGTGTTGAGACAAGTCATATTATTATCTGTTGACCAATTCCACAAGCGTTTGCCACATTGGTCTGTTCGAAAACCCCAACACGTGTGATGGGAGTTGAAATCTCCCACAAGGATTTTATCCTTGCACCATGACGTCAACGCGGAATCCAAAGATCGAGTGTCTTGCACACCCGCAGGAAAGTATACATTTACTAAAGAGAATGGTAGGCAGCCCGGTAAGGTTACATCTAAGGCGAAATTTTCACTTTCAGGGGACATATGTTTGTATGAAATCTTCACCTTAAGACTAACTCTATTACTTATGAAGAAGGCTAAGCCACCGCCTTTCGAAGGACGGTCCAATCGGAAAGATCGGAAGTTATTTATATGAAAAGGTTGATGTTTTGAAAGCCATGTTTCTTGTAGTGCGATAATGTCCGAGGAGAATTTTGATGCCAAATACAATAAATCTGTTACGGAAGAGTGAATGGATCGGCAATTCCAATGAAGAATTTTGAGGAATCCTATGGTTGCGAAAGGATTGACTCAGTAACTGCCTTGCTTAAAATGTTGTCTTTTAAGAAATCGTTCTTTGTAAGGTTTTCTTTCAGGTATTTTTTTGGTCTTTGAGTAAATAAGTGTAGTGGCTGTTTTCGACAAAGGGGATCTTGAACGTTTTAGCGATCGGGGGTCCATGTCCATTTCCTCTGAGCTTTGTGCCTCCTCATTGATGCTTTCACTGTGATTTTTGTTTGCATCAACAGATGGACCAGCAATTTGATCATCTTGGGACATGAGTTTAGGAGCTACCTCTTCATTTGATGGTCGTGAACACTCAGTAGTTTCCGAAGTTATACTGATAGGTGCTGTTGTGCCGAATATCTGCGCCATCTGGGTAGCTAAGATTTGTGACAAGGACTCACAAAGGTTTCCAGCTAGGCGCTCCATGGCCTTCTCCATTGCCCTTTCGACAGCATCGGCAATTGAAATTGAAAGAGACGCTTCCGTGGACATTGTATGACGGGCTGTGACAGCTGCGTACCCCTGTGTTCTAGCCTGCATTTCAGCTATGGCTTCTTGACGAGAACAACGTCTTCGCTCAACGATTTCTACAATCTGTAGTTCTCTGGCCCTTGCTGAGCAATTCAAATAATCAGCAGAGTGGCCTTCACTGCAGAGGCAGCACTTTTCTTCTTTGTTGGTGCATTCGCTGGAATTATGTTCCTCACCACAAACTCGGCATCTAGGAACAGACCTACATCCTTTCATTGTGTGTCCGTAGCGCCAGCACTTTACACATTGGAGAGGACGAGGGGATAAAGGTTCCACTCGATAGATTAGGGGCCATGCCTTGATTTCTGTTGGCCTATCTGTCCCTGCAAATGTTACAATGACCGATTCAGTAGGAATTTTGTTTTTGTCTACGACACGTCCACACCGATAAATTGAAATAGCACCTGCTGGTTAAAACAACTCTAATATTTCTGTTGGTGACATGTTGACATCAACGCCACGCACAAGCCCTTTCACACACGCCAAGTGAGGTGGGATGAATGCCCTGATCGGATGGGAGGCAAATGTGGAACACTTTAGAAGGTCTTGTACACAGGGCTGGTCTGGAGAAAAGCAAAGAATACCTCCTCTGCCGAACTGGCGGACCTCTGTAATATTCAGGAAATGGGCTGTCGCCGATCGCAGTTCCGCCTGAATCGCTTTCGGGTTCTTCATCCGTATGATGCCATCATTGGTTGGGACGATAGCCACGGGAACTGATTTGACGCCGTTACGCAGAAACAAGTCCACATGTAAACCCTGCGAGGGAATAGAGGCGGACCAGGGGAAAGCCCCGGGCCCTGGTGACGAAAATGGCATCTGTCTGGTCTGATTAGCCAAAAAAGCACTTATTAAATAACAAATATGCTACAAAAACAGTTAACAAGCAAAAAAGAGTCAGTAACTACTCAATTCGTGGCCGCAATCCCCAGAGCCGAACACGCAGCACGAACGCCGTGGTCAGCGAGGCCGTGGTCAGCGAACACATGGCGAGGAGCAGCCTCTACCTCCTCTTCTTCGGTGCCGGCCTAATGCTGACCTCTGCTTCGGTGCCGGTCTTCTTCTTCTTTCTCACGTCAATATCCTTTATTGGGTGATTTAAAAGTGTTGTAAACCCGAGACCTGCCACTAGAATCTCTTGTAAAACAAAGCGCATTACAACATCCAGGGCGATTTCGGCTTTCCATTCCACAAATTTTCGCATGCCCTCAGAAAGCACAGTTTTCATCGCGAAGTACCGCCGAAACCGCCGAGATCTCTCAATAAGTTAAAGCTTGTTTGTGAACGATATCCTGCCAAAGAGAAAACAAGACAATAACGGCACCAAGGTGAGGGAAATAAACGCCGTTTCAGCGTGACGAACAGCCCTTAAATAGGTTAGAAAAAAAACAAAAACAGAACGTTTACAAAGATGCGCAGAGTGAAATTATTCTGCGAATTCGTTGCATGAACTCAGGTGCGGGATAATTTCTTGTTTTACACTAAAGGAAACTTTTCCTTACTATGCGGTAGAACGGGAACTATAAACGGAAATCCAGTTAAAGCACCGGGATGCTATGCAGGATGCGCCGAGTTTGGCGAAACTCGGGATCTTCACACCTTTGGCGACGCGCCAAGATCAAAGAACTAATGGTAACAAGACGAAGTTGTGTGTCGGCACGCCTCCAGTTTTATTGGTTTATCTAGATTCACTCTGGGTGGCTATCATCCCTTGGGCGCTGCCATGGGTGGTCGATAAACTGGGGCTCACATGACCATAGCGTCGGTACATGATCATGCCTTCTTTCACTTGTTTGTCGTTCCACCGAGTGCATTAGAGGCACAAGAAGTTATAAAATAAATGCATTTAGCACAACAATATTAGTCACATCAACGTGGGTTATAAGCATTTTAAAGTTTACAAGATGCACACTGAATGTGTATTAGACTAATTTGCAGTTTCATACGTTTCGTTTTATACCACGAGGGGACGCTCGCGTTCCTTCTCTTTACTCTGGATTGGATTGCCGCGGCTCTCTGTGTGCTTGCGCTAGGATTTCCGAGCACAGATTGGTGTGCGCTTATTATTCGCGCTGGGCCTTCAACAGATCGCTCGTTGCTCTTTTTCTTTCCTCTGGATTGGATTGGAGCGGCTCGCTACGTGCTTGCGCTCCCATTTCCGAGCACAGAATGGTGTGCTCCTGCTTTTCACACTGGGCTTTAAACAGGTCGCTCCTTACTCGCACTAAAGTAAGGCTGCGAGACGAAGTGAGCGTCGACTAGCGCAGAAGAGGTTTGCCGCGCGCTTACCGTGCAAGCGCTCACACAAGAGTCAGAAAACTAGGCTTTATTTTCTTTTACTTTGTGATGCACCTTCGTACTGGCTAGCGCTGAGCAATGGCTTCTAACAACCGCAGGAAAGAGTGTTTATACTGGGTAGCCTGAGCGATCCTTGGGTTCTAACAAACGCAAGAAAGGGTGTTTGCAGCGCACGTGGCTGTTGACTGCCACCACATCCATCCCAGGTAGGACTCTAGCATCGCATGTAGTTACCCTGTACCCACCGCTGACGAGGTGGCGCTTCACCTTTTGGCTAGTAACTTTCATTTTTTGCGTGTGAATGCCGTGATGGGGTCCACAAAGTTCACGCTGTGGTTGACTGTCTCCCAATGCAGATTGAGGCATAGCCCCATTAGCATCCACTAAATTTGCGATACAGTTGTATGCGGCCAATTCATCACTATGAATAATGGTCCCCCGTTGAACATTGGCTGCAAAAAGGGCGCCTAGCGACACTGCCTTTCGTCGGTCGACCTTGAAAAGTCTCAGCACACCTCTGGTGGCGCTGACCATGCCGAAGACCCATGGGCCACCATCTTGAACACTGCCGTAATTTTGGCGGCTCGGCGGAACGTTGTCGCCCGTCATTAGGCGGCCTCTATTGTACTTTTGTTCGCCGCGAAGAAGGCACTCGTCAATTTGCACGATCTTCCCGCGGCCACAACATGGAGGTTGCGCCAGCAGCTTGTTTCTCGCGACCTCACGGGGGTAGTTCCTCCAGTCGGTGATGGCGTACTCCGATAGAGGGAACAAAATGCCGGTCATGTATTTCAACTGCCATATGTCTACGCTTTTGCTTACGCAGTACGTTAGCCAAATCATTTGCCCCTGGAGAGGTGGTCGTTCGGACGGCCGAGGTGGTCTGTGTTGACAGAGTAACTTCCTTCGCCTCTCTTCCCGTGCAGTGCAGCAGTACCGTGTAACTGTGAAAACTGCTTTCGGCACCTGTTGCACCGGAACGCAGCCCGGGGTCCATACTGAGTCTTCCTATATAACGTGACCACTTCACCTCCGCAGGTTGGTTGGTTCGGGTTGAACCCCAGGTGCTCACAGGTGCCCCAGTACTCCGATGACGCCGCCGGACCTGGTCTAGGGCTCGGGCGCGTTGGAGGAACAGCGCTTCAATTTGGAGAGAGCCGAAGCGATTGCAGGAACTTTTCCTCCGCAGCCTAGTCACGCCAGTCTGTGCTCGGAAAGCATAATTTGCCCGCCACGCTGTCTCCGCAGACGAGGGCCTTCGCCGAACTCGTCACACAGCCAGCGCACTGCCATTTTGGAACGGCAGAAATGACGCTGAAACTCTACGTCGGTCATGTATGATAACGAGTCCAGAAGGTCATATTGACGCTTGCTGCTGCTGGATGCGATGACATGGCTTGCTGCTGCCGCCGCCATTCGCAAGTTAAACTCGAGGGGGGTTTCGCGATGTACGAGTCTGGCACGAGTTCGCCTGTCAATAAAAACCACAGGTCACGCCCCGCCTGAGGCATGTAGCTCTTGTGCACGCCCACCACGATTGGCCCACGCCCAGTTTATTTTTCGGCAACAGCGACGTGGTGCGGAACTGAGAGGCATTAACGATCTTGACCGGCGAAATAAAACACGCACAACGCACTGTCATCGGTGATGCACTGAGCACCAGTATCAAAAAAAAAGACGTCGACTTTCGCTGGCTTATGCATATATCTTATTGGGCTGTGATGGTCCCAAAACACGGTTCATTGCCTGCATTGAGGCGACGTAGCGTACAGTTAATAATTATTGGCACGCCACTGTAGCTGCTTGCAAGGCCTCAATACGCTATGGTGGATGACGATGCTGAGCAGTGCGTAGTGTTTCCCAACGACAACGTATCGCAGCTGTCGTTCGAGATGGCTGCTCTGTCAACGGTGATGTATCGGAGCCGCAGTGTCACGAACACGGTCAGCCTCAAGAAACGCTCCCTTTTCTATACCCAGTGCGATGGCATTTCTTCATGACAAGCACGGAATACGAAACAGTTGCAACACCTTCCTGCGTTCGAAGTCCAGTTTCCTAACTGCACACAAGAGCCTTCAGCCGCCAAAATGCGATTGCTGCGCTGTCGTTACGATATCTATCCATAGTATAACATACGGATTACATGGCCACTCCAGCCTAAAAGCGGCCGAGCTACGCAGCTTCATGCCGCCCGCTAGAGGGCAATACAACATTCCCTGTGACCGAGGGAACGCGCGTACTAGTTATCTGCTGTAGTAACTTTTCTAGTAGACTATACGTCTGCTTGTCCATGTGGCTGTAGACGTAGACGTTATCAACGGGATCGGCCGGCCGTGAGCGGTGGATGATAATACTAGTCTATAGAATAAAGCATAACGCATTGCTACAAAATATCGGCCGTGGTGTGATCAGGCAAGGCGACGCTACAACATATGTCCGATAACGTCTGCATGGTCTTTGCTGGGTTTGTCTGCCAGAACGTCTGTCTGCTTGGCTTCTGCTTGGTAATAAGGCCTTCATTACGCTCTTTTTTTCCTTTATTACTTTACAAATTGCTTATGTATTTGTCACTTCAGCCGTAAGTTGACATTTGTAGCATTGTACTGTTCGGCGCAGAGAGTGTTTTTGTGTTCTTCACTTCGTGCATAATGTTCATGGATTGCTTCACATTATGTAAGAAAGAGTAATTTGGAATTCTGCGCAGCACGTTTGCGAGAAAATCGTTTCTTGGCGCAAGAAAGTGAGTCGGCACACGCCGGTATACGTAGTCTGAATTCAATGCACTTGTATGCAATTGTGTGAAAGAGTGCAGTTATGCTTATGATTGTTATTCGTGGCATGCGTAGATTGCTTGAAGCCTTTGTTACGAGCGCAATTAGAGCGAACTTGCGAATTGAGAAGAATGTTTGTAAGCTCTGGCTACGACGTATTCTGAATAAACACGCCTGCCTCAGTAGGGCATGCATAGCACCGAAGGTTTTTTTTAGCTGCGGCGATTGCACGTGACGCTTTTCGCGGGAGGGCGATCTGAAGTGCGTAGGTGAAAATTTGTGCGAAGGCGGGAGAGAAGACGTCACCAATACTTTTTTTTCAGGGCATGCCGTCCGTAGTCAAGTACTACGGGAATTACTGCTATGTTGCGTGGTACAGTAACAACGGCATGAAGGGAGAGAGCGGGGTTGCCTGACAACTACAGTGAGAAGCCTTCATTCCTCGTTTGCTATGCAGCCCGAAACTACCACTTAATAAGAAAGGTTAGGCTTCAAAGGACGAGCGTTGTTTTCCTCTTTAAAGCCCGTTTCACATGGTGCGAATTTGACTGCGTTTTCGCACTTGCGAAATCGCAGCTGCGCAAATTGGCCGTCCGACCCTTCGTGCGTGCGATTTTTCGATGTTCGGAGTGTTGAACTTCTCTGCGAAAACGCACATGCGGCAAGTAGGGGAACCAATCTCAATGTGGATCGTAGACACTTCATTGTGGCCTGCCGGCTTATTTTCTGGCTTGATAAAGTAACGCAGTCGTAACCCAAACTACTGTCAGAAAAACAGTTTCTAAGTTGTTTTACTTTGTTTTTACCGGAGCTAACTGACGCCAAGAATAATTCAGTCCTCCGCTAGGTGCTCGAAAATGCGAAAATCGCAGCTGCCGCGCTCGGTACATGTGAAACAGCAATGTGAATTTCGCATCTGCGGAAATCGCAGCTGCGAAAAACGCACTGCAAAATCGCACCATGTGAAACGGGTTAATGCTAATGCTGTCTTCTGCAGTTTTACTCTTCTGTGGAGTTTTTCGTAATATCGCCTGCTTATTACTTTTGGGCAATTTATTCTCAACATATGACACCTGTATTGGAATGTCTTGCACTTTGCCGTGCAAGTGCAATCTTTCCGTGCTTGCGTTCATCGAACGCTGCGAAAAAGAAAGTGTGCATGTGCTTACTCAGAATATGACTCGAAAATAAAATGTTTCGTCTCTTCCAACACTTGTCATGTTTATTTAAAATGTCTGCATAAACACACAGTGGCATCGTGTACTTGCTGCTCTGGCCGTACAGCTTACACGAAGCTACTCGATGCATGCAAGCAAAGCGTCAAAAAAATCGAAATATAGCCTCCGGGATGAGCACTCGCACGGAAGCGATCTTGGAGGTCGGGTAATTTTTCTAATCCCCAGAAGATAGCCTTCGAGATCAGTTTTCCTGCGGTGCCAATCTTTTAGTCTGTGTAGATTCCACACACCCGCTGGTGCGCTGCGAACCAAAATCGGCCGCACGGGGCCTATGGAAGTGTCCTCTCTTATCCTCTATGATCTATCTGCACTCGTTGTTAGCTCAGCAGCACAGGCGATCGGCAAGCACATTGGAGTGAACAACACACTCTAATTCTGCCTACATGCGCACGGAGGCATCTTCACTGGGTAAGCGTTGACAAGCGATGAATTTTGTCGCTGGACAGCATGCTCTTCTACGCAATGCGCACGCAGATAAACTGGGGCATTTTCGCTGTCCTGCGCCACTAGGGACCCTAGAATACCGCACAGCCATTTTGCAGCGCCAGCCATTGCTCTCGTCTCCATGGCAAGAGTGTCGTTTCAATTGGTAAAGCGGCGACCGTAATAGCCGCCTCTGTGAAGCACCTGCGGTGAACAGCCATGCCGCAGCGCTACGTTGCCATTGCCCTAATAGATAGCGAGTGGAGAGACAATTGTCATGACAGACTTTATCGAACATAGCACTGCAGCGCCCCTGGCGAGTGCTAACCGTATGAACTACCTCGTGTGTGCGACCCTCTAGAATGTATCAGCTTGTAAGCTTTCGCCTCACTGTCATCACTCGTGCCAAAAAAGTGCACAATAAAATAATTCGCTAGATCTCCGTTTGTCATCCCAAGTTTATAGCATTCAAAACGAAAAGTCGATACTTAAGGAAATAAAATGCTCGCTATTTTATTTGTTGTATTTTAAAGTATTCGATTGAGGGAAAGCGTGGGTGTAAGAATGCGCCGTATGTGCCCTGTTCGCATTCGAGGGAGGATAGAAAGATAATGCCTGAAAGAGGAGGCGCGCCATTGATGCGCCAGAGAAAGGCGTGGAAAGCGGCGCACTTGCACGGCAAGTGTGCCGATCGACAGCGGGACAGTTACGGTCTTGCTAAATTGCAATAATACGTTGACAACAATAGGCGGTGCTGTCGCGTTTTGTTGCGCAGCCTTCTGTGCTTGAAGCGCGGAAGCACTGCGCCGCGCAGGGTGCGCTAATGTCATATGCGGCCTTATCTCGACATCTGTTATTGCGTGCTATTGTTGCGCGTTTCTTGCTATCTCCGTTCACTGACTGCCATCGAGCAAACTCGGGTAAAACTCGCGCTAACGAGCAACTCAGTGCATCCTATAGCACCCGAGAGCGCGGATGTACTCTACTGTTACGTCTCAACCTGGGAAGGAGTATTCCTTGGACGTTTCCCACGAGGTGGTCCATTCATCAGCACGCTCCGTGACAGCGACCGGACTTGCCATAGACTATGACACGTACACAAAGGAGCTCACTTCGAGGCTACAGCAACCGCCGCCATTCGTGGAATCGCTAATTACCGCGACGACCACTCTCTCTAATCCAGGTCCTGCAAGCTCACCGTCACGCAGAGCCCACTGATTGATGAAAGGCGCCAACGTCTACCAATACCATGGGAACTACGTCGATCTCGGTTTCCAAGTTGGCTACGCAGGAGCACATGGCTACGATGCGGGGTCAAGGTTGCATGAGAGAAGGCGGGTCCGAGGGATGGTGTGACACCCTAGGAGGGATTTTGCGACCGATTCAGCGGTTGTGTTTGCCAGAGCTAAAGTTATCAGATTCTCTAGTGTAACCTCCTAGGGAAGACGACGGGATTAAAAGCGGGGACCTGTGCTGCAGTGGAAGGTGCCGAAGTGTCCTCATGTGAACTCAGACGTTTACTATGCTCCTGATAGAGTGGGATTCCATATCTCAAGCCAGTGTAAATACTGTAAAATAAACCATTTTTCCTTCATGCCTACTACCGGACGTACTCATCAAAGGTCCTGATGGATTCCAGGCCCAAACGCTACCTCGAGCAGCAAGACTACCCAGTTCGCTCGTAGATAGGAACCGTGCACCGAACAGTGCCACGCCTTGTCGCGTGGAAGGATATCCTGGCCGGCACGCGATTGTTGTAGACGAGAGGTGGGTGTGCCGAAGAGTGCATGCTTAACCGGGAGAACCCGTGCCTGCGAGATGTCGATTACACCGGCTACGCACGCGCCAAGCAGGCGAGATTGCCAAGGCCGCCTATCCTCCGTCTTCACATCACACTCGTTTATATTCGTTCGCTTTCTTTCCCGAGGCCACGAGAGAGCGACCTCCTCTTCCGCTTTCTGTTCCTCCAACACACACCTCCTGCGAACGCGACACACGACGGAAGCGTTGTAACAGCATAAATAGCCGCCAGTGTGACAACGCCGTAAACTCGAGGCGTCTGCGTGGGTTTCTCGGCGCACTTTGGCTTAACGTGAGTGGATGCTGCAGCAATTATTGTTGTTATGAAATTCTGCGTCACTATCGTGCAAATCGCGGACGCGATGTTTTCGGTAGAGTGTTTAAATTACAACTGTCCATATTTCCATCACATATGGCACCTTGCAGCAGCGCTGCCTATCGTAAGCCCTTTTCTGAGCCCTAGAACATAGTTGCCACGAATACCTCGAAAAGTGCCGAATCGGTATTCATTTTGGCGAGCTAGAGCAAAGTTCGAAAGCAGGAAAAAGTGCAATATCGAAAGTAAACGTCAGTGATCTGCGCAGACGAAGTTTTGGGGTTCAATCCTGGAGCTGAAATTAACAAGCTAACTTTGTTCACACATATGTATGTATGTATGTATGTATGTATGTATGTATGTATGTATGTATGTATGTATGTATGTATGTATGTATGTATGTATGTATGTATGTATGTATGTATGTATGTATGTATGTGATTGTGTGTGCGTCTGTCGTGAGCCCAGCGGAATAGAATAGTGGTGAGAGTGAGTTCCAGTGAGACCATAAGGAAAAAAATATTTTGTGAGTGCGCCCGAGTGAGTTGCAATTTTTTGCCGACCTATGAGACTACTACTACTACTACTACTACTACTACTCCTACTTCTACTACTACTACTACTACTGCTGCTGGAAACTTCTGAGGCGCAACCGGGCCGTTGCATTATAAGAAAAATAACACAACGCTAATTTTCGGTGCTGCTTCCGATGTAAGGTTTGATACCATTAATCGTGATACACAAATGTAGTACGCAAAACTTGATGAATCTTTCTAAGGTCTTTTTTTACAGTTATTAGTATTGCTTTGAGAACGATTTGTTGTTTAGATTAACGCCTACTAATGCGCAAACGTCGGATATTGTCAGTGGGTAGTAAAGGGAGGAAGCATGAGAATAAGCCCATCGAATACCCGAAAGGGCATACTGTGCCCTTGTTGTCAAGGGTAATGAGTTAACTACTAAGCACCACGATTGCCCTAAATGTTGTAGAGCCAGGGACATTTAACACGCATGACTTTATCTGTCATGTCGTAATGCACGCTAACAGTGAAACTCCACTGCATTTTCATGGATCGTCATTTGACATGGCATGACATGGCTTCCCCGACATTTTTTTAAACAGACGCATAAGTACTTTTCTGTGGAGAATAGCGCAATTCTTATGTTCTTGCAGTCTCATTCTTACTGTCTTCATCATCATCATCAGCCTTTATTTATCTCCACTGCAGGACAAAGGCCTCTCCCCGCGATATCCAATTGCACCTGTCTTGCGCTAGCTGATTCCAACTTGCGCCTCCGAATTTCCTAACTTCATCACTCCACCTAGTTTTCTTCCGTCCTGGACTGCGCTTCCTTTCTCTTGGTATCCATTCTGTAACTGAAATGGTCGTCCCTTGCGCCATAAAAAACCTACCACTAACTAACTCTAATGGTCAACCGGTTATCCATCCTACGCATTACATGCACTGCCCCGCTCCACTTTTTCCGCTAAAATAGAACACCGGCTATCCCCGTTTGTTCTCTGATCCACACCGCTCTCTTCCTTTCTCTTAACGATAGGCCTAACATTTTTCGTTCCATCGCTCTTTGTGCGGTCCTTAACTTGTTCTCGAGATTATTTGTTAACCTCCAAGTTTCTGCCCCATATGTTAGAACCGGTGGAATGCAATGATTGTACACTTTTCTTTTTGACGACAGTGGTAATCTCCCAGCCAGAATTTGGCAATGCCTGCCGTATGCACTCCAACCCAATTTTATGATTCTGCAAATTTCTTCCTCACGAGCAGGGTCCCCTGTGAGTAATTGACCTAGATAAACGTACTCCTTCGCAGAGTCTAGAGGCTGACTGGCGATCCTGAATTCTTGTTCCCTAGCCAGGCAATTGAACATTGCCTTTGTATTGTGCATGTTATTCTTCAACCCCACTCTCACACTTTCTCGGTTAAGGTCCTCAATCATTTGCTGTAATTCGTCGCCATTGTCATCTGCAAACCGAAGGTTGCTGAGATATTCGCCGTTGATTCTCACTCCTAAGCCTTCCCTGTCTAAGAGCTTGAATACTTCTAAGCATGCAGTGAATTGTATTGGAGAGATTGTGTCCCGTTGCCTGACCCCTTTCTTGATAGGTAACTTTCTACTTTTCTTGTGGAGAACCAAGGTTGTTGTGCAATCCTTGTAGATATTTGCCAATATATTCACGTATGAATCCTGTACTCTTTGGTTACGTAATGTCTCTATGACTGCTGGTATCTCTACTGAATCAAATGCTTTTTCATAATTTATGAAAGCCATATAGAGAGGTTGAATCTACTCCTGAGATTTCTTTATTGCCTGGTTGATGACATGGATAAGACCCATCATAGAATATCCCTTCCTGAAGCCAGCCGGTTCTCTTGGTTGGCTGAAGTAAAGTGTTGCCCTGATTCTATTTTAAATTACCTTGGCGAAAATTTTATACAATACTGAAAGCAAGCTTATGGGTCTATAATTCTTCGTTTCTTTAACGTCTCCCTTCTTATGGAAGGGCATAATGTTGGCGTTTTTCCAGCTTTCTGGTACACTTGAAGTCGTGAGGCATTGCGTATAAAGGGCCGCAAGCTTTTCAAGTATGATATCTCCTCCATTCTTGATTAAATCGACTGTTATTTCATATTCTGCAGCAGCTTTTCCCCTATTCATGTCTTTCAAGGCCCTTCTAACTTCATCGCTAGTTATAGAAGGTGCCTCTGTATGCCGTTCATCACTACTTCGAATGAAAGTAGCTTGGTGGCTCTGGGAACTGTACAGGTCAGTATAAAATTCTTCCGCTGCTTTTACTATGTCATCGAAATTGCTGATTATATTACCCTGCTTATCTTTCAGTGCATACATTTTGCCTTGTCCTGTGCCTAGTTTTCTTCTCACTGATTTCATGCTGCGTCCATATTTTACTGCTTCCTCATTCTTTCCCACGTTATAATTTCGAATATCCCTTAATTTCTTCTTATTGATCAGCTTCGACAGTTCAGCGAATTCTATCTGTCCTCTCGAGTTTCACACTTTCATGTTTTGCCGTTTCATGATTAGGTCCTTTGTTCCTTGAGAGAGTTTACCTACTGGTTTCCTTGGTGCCTTACCTCCCACTTCAATTGCTGCTTCTGAGATCCACCTAGTTACGGTTTCATTCATTGCTTCTATGTTGTCTTTATCTTCCTGTTCTAAAGCTGCATATATGTTCGCGAGCACCAGCCTGAATTGGTCTGCTTTTACCCTTACTGCGTCTAGGTTGGCCTGTTTCTTCGTGACTCACTTTATTCTTTCTCTTCTCAAATTGAGAGAAATCCTAGACCTCACTAACCTATGGCAACTGCACTTAACCGTACCTAACACTTCTATATCCTGCACTATGCTGGGATCGGCAGAGAGTATTAAATCTATTTCATTGCTTGTTCTTCTATTTGGGCTTTTCCAGGTCAACTTCTTGCTGCTGCGCTTCCTTAACAGGGTATTCATTATTCGAAGCCTATTCCTTTCCGCGAATTCTACCAAAATCTCTCCTCCAGTGTTCCTAGAATCGATGCCGTACTTGCCAATTGCTTGCTCGCCAGCCTGCTTTTCTCCCTTTTTGCATAAATGTCGCCCATGATTACAGTATACTGAGTTTGCACCCTTTCTCATTGCTAATTCAACATCTTTATAAAACTGTTGTATTTCTTCATCATTGTGACTGGAGGTTGGGGCGTAGGCTTGTACAACCTTCATTCTATACCTCCTATTCAGCTTTATTACGACGACTGCTACCATCTCATTAATACTGTAGAATTCATCAATGTTGCCAGCTATGTCCTTATGGACTAGCGTCCTTATGGAATTTTCTCCTACCTGGAAGACCTCTGTAGCAGAGGACGTGGCCGTTAGCACTGTGTAAGCCTCACCAGTTCTTCTCACCTCACTAAGGCCAATAATATCCCAGACAATACCTGATAATGCTTCAAATAGCCCTGTTGAGCTAGCCTCACTCGATAGGGTGCGCGTGTTGAATGTCATGAGGTTCAGTTTCCATTGGCGGCCTGTCCGGACCCAGAGATTCTTAGCACCCTCTACCGCGTAGCAGGTCTGACCGCCGCCTTGGTCAGGTGCTCCGCAGCTGTTCGGGACTGAGGGCCATGGGTTAATTGCAGGAGTCATGAGGGAGATAGTGGCCGAATACTGCACCAGGGAGGCCAATTCATGTTCTGATGAGGGAGTGAGTTTGTGGAAGCTTAGTGGGCTTTCCTAATTTGGTTGCATCTGTACTAGTATAGCCCCACTAGCTCTCGGCGATTTTTTTACCGGTGTCAGGCGCACTCCATGCCTGAAAATGTAGTGGACTGGAGCACGATTCAGACTTACGACCTTCAGCGTACTATTAACAACCTTCAGCTTACAATTATACGAACAGAACACTACACGTCTATGCATACAACACCAAAATCATCCAACTTAACTGCAGAATGACCCTAAATAATTGATAATTCAAATGTCATATGTTCGTACTCTGCATCCGTTATTAACGCACGTAATTGTGCCACTGAGAGCCTCGTTGACTTCACGAATGTACTATCAGACTCGCTCTCACTTTGCAGCCAAAACTCTTGCGCGCGCCTCACGAATTAAAGAAACAAAAACAAAAAAAACTTGCGCAAATTACACGTTCAATACTACAACAAGATTCGCGCTCATTTATAAGTACCTCAACGCACTAAATGAAACTCAAATGCTGCCGTCTTCTAAATACACGTGCGAGACTCGCACAGCCTTAGACATGCCCTTACATAATACGTCGAAGAGAAAAGAAATCTGTAGAGTACACCATAACTAAAAGCGATCCGCGCAGCGCGTTTCTAAGGCGCGTTACTCCCTACGTGCGTGCGGAAACAACCATCCGGCGATTTCTAAAATCAGCTGAAGTAGACTGCAGAATAAGCAGTATCTAACATAATACAGAGTGTTTTTTTCAGAACTCGGGAAATCCGAAAAGAAAGTCTTAGTTAAACGGAAACTCACGCGAACTATCTACATATCTCTGCGAAGAAACGCCACTGACGCTATCCTTTCTCAAGTGTTCAGCTGTCACGTTTTACTGAAAGTCAACATCAAATTAACTTAAAAATTTATCTGCCTCTACCATGATCAGAAGAGACCAATATTGCGCTCTGCCTAACAGAACGTTCCTAGAACTCAAAGTTGTTCCAAAGTATCCTCAAAGAAATGAATAATAATGAATGCATCTTACCAAACGTGCGTCGAAAGAAAAGCACTACTGTCAGATATCTTATGTAGTAGATACGTATTTACTACTATTCAAAAATAAATATTGGCACATAAACTGAAAAATTCCATTTCATTGTGGGAAAATGCACTGGTGATAAGTGTCAATGGAATATCAGTGTATTTCGACTCATATCGCTAGAACGTAGTTTCCGAAGCTGGGGCAGAACGAGTTCTGAAGTGATACCACTTCATTACGGCTCTGCTTCAATCCCGCAATAGAAAGATGTGCCCTACAACAGGATAAATCTAAATTTCCTAGTGCAAGTTTGGTACATAGGTAGTAATGGACGCCAGTTAATCGCGAATGTAATGTCCACCTATTCTATTAGGCCAGATCACGTGCACCAGGTGCCATAATGGAGCTACCTACCAGAGGCTGATCTTTTTTTATTCTGTTCCCATGAAAGAAAATCACATTGCCGATCAGCTTTATTCGGGAATTCGTACGTAATTTAATCGAACAGCTTAGCAAAATGATTTCTCTAGCGTTAACTTGCATCTAAGTGGGTGTTCACATGGGATATTTCTCCCGTGGATAAGGCGAATAGCGGTGACATCGCATCCAGCGAACGCCCCTTCGTCCCTCCAAGACCAGTGAGTGAGGTGACACGCTGCCATGGTGCATTGTAACCTGTCGATGCACACGGACTTCCACCTATTTCTTAGCCAGCGCAGCGAACATTTTGACGCTTTGGAATAAACGTTTTTCTTTTGCACGGCATTCTTCACGAGAGTAAGTTGCTTCAATAAGGTTGGACGCCTCGTCACTTGGTGAGCCCTTTTGAAACAAGAAGGCGGATACCTTTCCTCTGAATACGTCTTAACAAGAAGCTTAACATCGGAGCCAACTTCGATTTCTATATTAAAATACACGTAAAACGGAGAAATGTATTTATGAGACAACCGCTGGACCGATTTCAATGAAATGTGTTGCATTTGAGAGAGAAAGTTAAGTCCTCGTGACTCTAGGAAGCAGATTTTTGATGTAGTGCGCTAATTTGTTTACTAACATTCCCGCAAACTGGCAAGCTTGACAGAAATAAAAGCGCGAAATTTAGAAATGTGTAACCCTGCACAAAATACAGTTGTCGCTGTTCCGTCACGCTGAAGGTGCACGAGCAGTGGATCGGAAGCTGCAAGAACGAAGACCAACGGCGCTTGGTCCCGCTCCCGCGTGATTGACCGAACCCTGCTAAAATACAAGTTGTGGACACCAGGCACCAACGTCTGTCGGCTTTTTCCTCACCCACAAATTGGTGACCCGGACTTAGTGTCATTCCCTCTGCACCTGCCCTACACTTGCCTCAGCCGCTTCGCTAGGCATACCGCCGCCAGGAACTCGAGCCATGGACCCTTCGCAGTCCGCCCTCTATCCAGTAAGCCATGGCCTCGCATTCCTCCGATCAAGTACTGTCATCGGCGCCATCACCATACAAGCCCGAGGTCTCCGTCCTCGAGCTCCCCGAGTTCTGGTCGTCGGAATCGGAACTTTGGTTCAACATCGAATCCTTGTTCCGTCGTCACCGCCTCACTTCGCAGTTGACCATGTTGAACCACGTCGTTGGAGCACTTCTGCCTAATATATCTGTGGTTGTTCGCAATGTTCTACGCTCCCCGCCTGTCCCTCCTCCTCATCCCTCCTCCAGTTCTTGGGCCTCGCCACTCTATATGGTGCCCAAGAAGACCGCTGACTGGTGCCCGCTGACTGGTGACTGATTACCGTCCTCTTAATAAGGCCACTGGCACGGACTGGTACACAATCCGCTACATCCAGGATTTTACGTCGGCGCTGCACGGCTGCACCATCTTCAGCAAGGTCGACCTGGTGATAGATTGTCACCAGATTCTTGTGGAACCCTCAGATATTCCTTAGACCGCCATTATAACACCCATCGGCCCGTTCGAATATCTGCGCATGCCTTTCGGTCATTGTAATGCGGCCCAGAACTTTCATCGTTTCATTGACCAGGTATTGCGTGGCTTGGCGTGCTCCTTTGACTATCTCAACGACATCCTCGTCTTCAGCACCACCGCTGACGCTCACAAGCTCCACCTACGTCAAGTGCTCGCAAGACTCAGCAAGTTTGGTCTTGCTGTTAAGGACTCGAAGAGCGAGTTCGGTTTTAAGAATTTGGATTTTCTCGGCCATCGCGTCAACGCTCACAGCATTCGTCCACTTCCGACCCCCATCACAGCCATCCGTGATGTTCCTCAGGCATGAACCACCAGGCAACTGCGCGAATTCGTTGGCCTCGCCAATTATTACCGCCGCTTCATTCCTCGCTGCGCCAATATATTGCAGCCTCTCCACGACCTATACTCTCGGGGAGGTCGACGCCCAGACCCTCATCCCCCCGAGATACAACTCCACGTGCATCAGCAACTCATACGTATCTACAGTGCCTAGCATCCGTATATCCTTGGCTTACGCATCCAACAAAACAGCTGAAACACGGAGATGCTCAAGAAATTAGATAGTCATGTACACCAAGCCACTCGCCTCATTGCACGCATCGCAAATTGACATCACGGCATGAAAGAAAACAACCTGATTCGTCTAGTAACCACCTACGCCCTGAGCAGGATACCTATGTCGCCCCATACTTTCACCTCAATGCGACTGACAAGCTCAAACTCAACACCAGGATTAAGAGGGCCTATAAGCAAGCACTACAGCTTCAAATTTCCACATCTAACGAGAAAGTGGATGCCCTCGGCCTTCACAATACCATAGACGAGCTTATTGAAGCTCAGCGTATAACCCAATACGAACGACTCGCCAACTCCACCACGGGCAGGCACATTCTGCGCACCCTAGGCATAACCTACACCACCCAATTCGGACCAAAAGTACCCGTCCCTCCAAACATTCGCGCTCAGTTAGTTATATCGCCTATACCTCGTAATATGCAGCCAGAACACAACCAGGAGCGACGTGCAGACAGAGCTAAACATCTACAAAAGTGCTACGACCAAGCCGCAGAGGTAGCCTACGTGGACACCGCGGATTACCCCCACCAGAACGCCATGGCGGTCGCCGTAGTCGCGGGCTCGCAGTACCGCCTCATCGCGGCCGCATCAATACTCACCACTCAACCCGAAGAAGGAGAGGAAACGGCCATCGCCTTGGCCTATGCCTCTACCAATGCACACTACATCATCAGCGATTCAAAAACGGTCATTCGCAACTGCACAAGAGGACTCATAGCACCCCAAGCACAGAAAATACTCTCCGGCACTCCCGCCTCAAGGCAACGCCGCGTACAGGTCATCTGGGCCCTTGGTCATTCGGGTCTGACTGGAAACAAAGCCGCCCACGATGCCACCCGAGCTCTCGCATACGAGGCGCATCATCCGTCTCCTCCGTCTTCGGATCCTGACGAGCCCTTTGTTCTGCACCGCGGTCACGCGCGCGACCACATGGTCACATTCAGAGAAATCCTCCTTCACTACTGCAGAGAGCGATTACGCTACCCACCAGCACACAAAACACTGAATAAATCACAATCCACCACTTGGCGACTACTTCAGACGCGAACTTTCCCAAACCCCGTGCTATACCACCGAATTTACCCCGATGCATACTCCCCACTCTGCAAAGCCTGAGAGGCCCACGCTGACCTCGATAACATCATCTGGGCATGCCCGAAAGCTACACCCATCAACACCCACCGCACTAACACTACACGCATAGCTACGGCCGAGCAGTGGGAGACTTTGCTGCTCAACTTGGACCCAGAAGAGCAGCTCTGGGCCGTCCGGATGGCCGAAGACGCCGCCAGAAAGCAAGGGCTGGCCGCCGTCTGAGGAAGGGGAGGTCTGGGGATTAGTCTCCCAACCCCGGCCGCCCCCACACCCCATCATGGACACAATAAAGTTTTAGCTCTCTCTCTCGGGCCTCAAGACATCGAATACTCCCGTGCCCGGGAACGACACCGCTGACCGCGAGTTTAGAGGCATCAAAGAAACCATTGCTGGCGCGACGCTCCTCATCCACCCCAAATATGACGCCCCAACATCCGTCGTGGTTGACACATCGGACACCGCTGTCGGCGCAGTCTTGCAGAAGTTAAATGCTGGCACTTGGCAGACCATCTCCTTCTTTTCTAAGAAGCTTGCGCCCCCGGAGCATCGCTACAGCACCTTCAGCCGAGAGCTGCTCACCATCTATCTGGCTATAAAGCAATTTAGACATTTATTTTCTCGAGGGACGTTCCTTTCATGTCCTTACTAACCATAAACCACTGACGGCCGCCCTAGCGTCTAGCAGCACCTCCTTATCTCCCCGCGCAACCGGAAAGCTCACCCACATTTCTCAATACACCAGCGACATTCGCCACGTCAGCCGACGCACTTTCTCGCATCGTCATTCGTGCAACGAACCACGGCCGACCGGTCATTGATTTCACGGCCATGGCTGACGCCCAGAGTATTGACGCCGAGCTCTAGCTGCTTCGTACAAGCGGCACTTCTCTGGGGTTTGAAGATGTCTTGCTCCCTGACTGCGACGTGTCCCTCGTTTGTGATACCTCGACCGGACGTCCTCGTTCAAATGTGCCTCGCACATACCGCCGGGCCGTCTTTAATGCTCTCCATTCTTTGGCTCACCCTGGCATTCGCGCAACACAGCGACCCATCACTTCTCGTTATGTGGCCTATATCAACGTAGACGTTCGTCATTGGTGACGCGCGTGCCTGAACTGCCAACAGTCTAAAATGGAACGTCACACTGCGATTCCTCTTGCCATATTCCCGTCCCCGGACGCCCACTTCATCCATGTGCACGTCGATATTGTCGTCCCCCTTACTCCCTGCGGGAACCATTGCTACTTGTTAACCTCCATTGACAGGTTCACCAGATGGCCTGAAATTGCCTCCTAGATATGAAGGTGGAGTCGATAGCCCGAGCCCTCAACACTCTCTGGATTAGCCGCTATGGTGTCACTTCCACCATTACGACCGCCCGTGGTCGTCAATTCGACTCAATATTGTTCACCAATCCCTCACCGCTCTTCGGCGTCAATCACATCAAGACTACCTCTTACCACCCGACATCTAATGTCCCCATCGAATGTTTTCACCGCCAACTGATGGCTTCGACTTTTCCTTCATCTTGGATCGAGCGCCTGTCTGTAGTTATGCTTGGCATCCGTAAGGCTCTTCGTAGTGACTCTTTCTCCAGCGCCGCGGATTTTACGTTTGGCACCACTCTTCGAGTCCCTGGCGAATTCTTCGGCGACTCGCCCACCGTACCTACTGACGTTTTCGACTACGCCTACCGACTACGTAGCGCTATGCGTACTGTCGTCCCCCAGCTTTTAACACGTGTTTTTGCAGCTTTTAACACATGCAGCTTTTAACACGTGTTTGAAAAAGTTAAAGCTCTGATGTTATTTGTCTGCTGCTGAGGCCTAACAAGTAATATTCGCTGGCAAAATTACCATTGCCGCTATCGTCTATTTAGGTTTAATTGCAAGTAAAAAAAACAGGTGGTCAAAATTATTGCAGAGACCTACAGAATGGTGTTCGTCATTGACCTACTGCGTACTTTCGAGAAGTTATACCCGGCAATTGAAATTCTCAACATTTGCTAACGAGTGCCCAAATAGTGCTACACGTCCAAATTTTGTCACTGAATGCGAGCCTATTTCCTGTTCCCAGCATATTTTCTTAGTATTCCTGGCCCGTTCTAACAAAGAAGTTCTTATATGCTATATATGAATCAGTATAAGAACAACTGTACGTCTGCCAACGGTGAGAGGAGATATTAGCGAATGCAGACGGCCAATGAGCACCAGCTTTTATATACAGAAATATTTGTGAATTGCGCACCTCATTTTCTCTCGTGTGACCAAACTGCGGCCTCGACAACGATATCCAATTTTCTGCGATTAAACTGTCAAACAATAAATGTACAAAGCAAAAACCTTGGTTTGGTGTTGTCGCTCCATTGCAGGAGACCAGAATGCAGGCCCGTTACATGATCTGCGCCACCCTGGTGGCTGTTCTGCTAGCCAGTTTTGCCGAAGCACAGCGTGAGTCACCTTCTATGTTATTGTCCTGGCAACTACCTATTGCGTGACATACATCGTTGAATTTAGCAGTACAAGACAAGTGTGTCAGAAGCACGACTGTGCACTTTAGGAATTTTGGTGCCGTAATAGATTCTATTTTCATGCACAATCAATAGCAGGGTGCAGCACACTAAATAAGTTAACTTGCGGTTACCCAGCTATCATTGCAAGAGTATGTGGGAGAACTTAGAAAGCATGACTAGTCCATACCACAACCACAGTAATCTATATATTATTGGTGTCTTTCAGGTTTTGTTTTTCATCTATGAACCGCGGTATGTACGTCGTGATACACGTGCCCTATATTCGATTCTACTCTAGTACAAATTCCTACAAAGCATTGACCGCAGCTACTGACCACTTGAACTATGAAAGACGCCCACTCCGCGTCGTCTACTGTATATAGTGGCTTCTTGCGTCAGTTGACCTACAGGGGCCACCTCTTGACGAGAAATTGAGACGGCGCTTTGCTGAGAGAAAGCAACGGCCCCAATCTAGCGATACCTACACATTCACTCAACTGTCTAGGTTCATGTCACTCGGAGCACCATCGGTTAATGCGACCGGCTGCGACAGATCACTGCTAACACTAGTTGATGCTGCGCACTCCTCCCACCTTTTGCGTGAGCTTACCATTGATGGAAAACAGATTACATAAATTTATAGAGGGGTCAATACTGCGCGAGACACGATTGTATTTGTAGCAAGGGGACGAATAATACGATATATACAAAGGACTACAGCACTTAAGTTCACCAATTCGACAATTTAAACACTGCGCTAAAGCTACTGTAATAATGTCAGGGCACAAAGCGCCTGCTATCCCACTATTGCCACGTGTGTGCTGAAGTTACTGTATAAATGCTAGAAGAATGCCCCATTGTCCTAGCATGATCCGATTCCTAAATTGCCACATCTCTGTCTTAGTTAAAAGAAATTACTAGCGATCCACCGCCGTGGCTTAGCGGCTACTATGTTGCGCGGCTAAGCACAATGTCGCGGGATCAAATCCTGGCCCTGGCGGCCACATTCCGATGGCGGCGAAATGCAGAAACGCCCGTGTCCCGTGCATTGGGGGCAAATTAAAGATTCGTTGGAGGTCAAAATTATTCTGGAGTCTCCCACTACGGCGTACCCTATAATCAAATCGTGGTCTTGGCAAGTAAAACACCAGAATTCAGTTCAGTTCAATTACTAGCGGTATTTATTGCAGCTTCCGACGTACAAGCCCTGACGTGAAATTTGACCAGCACAATTATTGCTTGATTTCCATCGGGGAATTTTTCATATCTGCGTATCGACAATCGTGGCGAAAATACACCGTGTATCTCAGAGTGCCTTAATATGTGCGCAAAGATGCAAATATCAGGTGCGCCAATTTCTGATCGCCGTTAACTATGAAATTGAAATATGATCACTGAAGTTACTGCTCAGTAAGTAATTTATCGTTCATTAAAATATTCCTTATGGTCGCGCAATTCCTGACGTTACCAGGCACAAATCAAGTGTCCCAAACACAGCGACTGCTTTACCTTAGAAATATTATTCGTGTATGCCTGGAAGTAACTCGAAAATAGAAAAGAGAAGAAAAAATGAACAATCTGCCCTCAGGAAACGCAATCTATTTTGTTTGCAGGCTCTTGCTGCTTTCTGCTGCATGTAATTCACAACTGTCACGAAAACTTTTTCGAATTTACGGATTTCCACGCAACTCGTTCCTGTACTTTTCATCGTTTGCGGTACTCTATCAGATAACTAGCATTCATCGCTGAAATACCCATCACACCAGTCATGCATTTGCACGTATCTTTACTCGGCGCATTTGCCGGCGCAGGTGGTTTTCGGGGTCGTGGCTGCGGACCAGGCGAGGTGTTCAACCAGTGCGGCACTGCATGTCCGCGCGTCTGCGGTCGACCACCACCCCGGGCTTGCACCCTGCAATGCGTGGTCGGATGCACCTGCCGTCGAGGTTATATCCGCACGCCGGGTGGAGGCTGCATCCCCGAGAGCCAGTGCCGCCAACGAGGATGAGCACACGTGGCAGAATAAAGCCGCCATCTTGCTTACCTGTTAATTGACACCTAATCCAAGAACACGAATGTAACCTTTTTTCGATCTTTGCCGTAATAAATTTGTCCATTCATCAATGCCTTCGAGTCGCGTCCATGATAGCGGCAAACGTGCCGCATAGGTGCGCCGGCTCCCGCACCTTTGAGCGTCAGTGGCTTGGTCAGCGCAGACGGCTATTTTACCGGCGTGGCAGCTACGCAAGACTATCGACCTTCGCGCTAAGAAGGCGAGGTTTTTGTGCGCTTGTCGCACCTGCCGTCAAATAAAAATCTGGATTTATGGCGCTTAATTCAAGCCCTTAAAGCCTCATGTTATGCACAATACGCGCCAGAAACCACGACCTAATTTGTCTGCTGAATACGTGTGCCCCACCTTCATGCTACGAAGCTGACGTAGCATCCATTTGTGATGTTTCAAAAGCAACAACCATATTGTTCAAGCAATCATTTCACAGGGTTTTACTGGGCACACGAATGGCCGTTTTTCTTTTTTGCTGTGTTTCTGTCAATCCTCATACTACTGCCAAAACGCTTAATGCAGATATGTTCTGACACTATCAACAGGTAATCTATAGTTAAAAAGCAAAACCTTCCTGTAAAAAAATGTGCATCAGTGACACAGGCGCTAACCAGCCAGCTCTCCTTTGGATGGGTGCCGCCATGTTACCCTTTGCAAGGTGCCCTTAAGTGCGTTATTCTCAACGTGAATATGGAAAAAGAGTACGCGTTTGTATATCAACTATTTCACACAAAAAATACTATTTGTCGAACGACCCTCTATATTGGTGAATAAAAATGTTCACGTGAGCCTTATGAAGAGTACCCTCGAACCATTCGATTCCTTACCGAAAGAAAGTGTTCCTTCCTCGCGGACGGGTGAAGGAAGCTTTCAAAATAAACTTGCTTCGTCCACGTTCATAGGTGACAGACCTTCGCATAAGATTAGGGAGTAGTCCAAGGAAAGGAATGTTTCGAAATATGACCTTAGTGTAGTAGTCTGAAAAGTAAACAGATATCCTCAGCGTGTACAGATGGACACCATGAATCGAATAAATATGAAAACAAAAACAATTTTCGGGCCAGAACGAAGCGTAATTCGGCAATGTAATTTAGGCAATGAAACGATTTGTAAACGTAGATAAACGCCACCAAAAGTAACTTACTCTGTTTGTAATTTTGAAAATGGGGACTATATTTCTTTGGATCAGAAAAAATTGTATTTGTAGTACAATACTCCCGTTACTCCTGCTGGAAAAAAGTTCTTACCCTGTCCGGTTCGTCCTAATTCAGTGCAAAATTACTTTTACACAAACAGAAGACTAGGTCAGGTAACACATTCTCATGTCCTCCTCAGTAACAACGGCAACTACCTAACTTCACTCTGCTTGTGAATAGTTTCTGTTAGAGGAATTAAGTTATTTATTATACATCCGTTCTTATTATTTTATTTTATATTATATTCAAGAGTCAAACCCTAAGGACTCATAAACGAACCATTTAATTTGCTTCCGAAATACTCAATCCACAGCTAGTTTCAGGATCTCCGTCCTCGAGATATGCTAATTAATGAGCTGAAGCTTGTTTTGTTGAGCAGCGAGGGAGCGATGCTCTTGAGAAACTAGTCACACGAACAGCAATGTATCTGACAGCTGGCTTCGGCGCTTGTATTGAAAAGTTGAGGCTCAGGTTTCGAGATTTCTGTTAAGGCTGTTAAGCAGATTTGATCTCACTACTGCTTGCCAACACACTGCCTAATAGAAATAATTATTAGAGTAATTATGATTTTTTATAAGCCTTCGCACATCGCAATTTGCACTGCTAGAGGCCGTATTGTGCAGTATCCGGCAAGCTATTCATTTAAAGTTCTGTTGAAAAAATTAGCAGCACGCACATTCAATAAAGGTACTGTTGGGACTGGGGGTAGCGTTCAGGCCGGGGACCCTTCAGCTGTAGGGATGAGTACATTCGGGAGTAGGAGCGACAAAAAATAATGTTTATCTTGCAATATTTACAGTGGCTCCAGATATGGAAGCCCACTCTATGTAGGAGCACTTTGACTGACTCACTACGTCTCAGCACACATCAGAACACGTCAGGACACACTCACTGCACCAAGTGTGTCCGCTCATAAAGCAGTCGTCTTCCCTCGGTGACCAGACTAGGGAATCTGATCACTGTGGATCGGCCAGTCACAATCGTTGCCCGTTCGCAATATTCCGTGCATGACGTGGCACCATTCCGCTGCCCTCCGCCTCCAATGTTGGATCCTCGCCCCCGCATCATGGGAAATCGAGATCAACACAGTTTCCACGGTGGTGGTCGACGTTGGCCCCTTTCATCAATTGGTGGGCTCTCCGTGACGGTCCATCTGTCAGGGTCAGGATCAAGTAGAATGGTCTTCGCGGTAGTTCTGGCCTTGACGTGAGTTCCTTTGTTTACGCGTCAAAGTGTGTCAGATCCAGTCGTCGTCTGGGCGCGCGCTGATGAACGGACTGCTTCGTGGGAAACGTCCAAAGAATGCCCTTTTCTAGGTTGAGACGTAACAGATTCCTCCGCCGCCGGGGAGATTCGACCCGAGGGTGACCAGCTGTCAGGTTGCCCGAAGCGTCGGTGTTCAGTCGCGACTTCACGTTTTATTTTGAATTGATTGCCAATGACATACAGGAGCTTGAGGTCCCAACATTCGCTTCATTGTTGCTTTCTCCATGGGAACACACAAGCACAAACACGACCGCAGGGCACAGGAAAGCGCCATGCTTGCATCGAGAGCCATCGGGTCTAGCAAACAAACCAACGCATCTGATTTATCTAATAAGAGCACCAAATCAGCCATCAAATCATAAATATTCGCTGAAGCCCACAATCTTGAAATTAGATTAGGAATAACGCAACCTTCTCACAACATCCGACACGGAAGAGTCATTTCCAGTGACAAAGCACCACATGGCGCTCAAGCGCCAGAAATCGGCTTAGATCCACCAGGCTTTGCTTGACCCAATGATTTGAAAACAAAATTTTGTGCCGCCAAAGCGAGCTCTCATTTACGTCTGAGTTCAACTAAGCCAGACTGTCGCGCCGCACGAGACCAAGGTAAGATACACGAAAGAGCTCTAAATAATTGATACCTGAAATAGAATATGCAGCACGAACGCCATGAAGCGACGTACTCAACATCCGTCATCAACGCACGCACTAGTGCCACTGAGAGCCTCGTTGGCTTCACTGATGAACTATCAGAGTTGCTCTCACTTTGAGGTCAAAACTCAACTCATACGTGCGACTCACGCACAAAAAAAAAGTTTCTTTCTCATGTCCACAAAGGACACGCAATAAAGAAATAACAGAAAAAAAATCACATCATCTCACCCTACGGGCAACCATGGTGGGATGCGAAAGCATCGCGGGGGTGGGTGCGCATCGAGTTTCCGTTTGCGATCCATAGCGCCGTGCGTTAGTCGACGAATGCTCATGATCCGTTCTTCGACCGGGTTCAGCGCAGGGAGGTGCTCTGGTTTCGGCGGGTATCGGTAGCCGTTGCTCACGCTCATCACCGGAACCTTTCCCGACGTTAGAGCCTCCTAGCACGCGGAGCACACCGCGAACTGCAGGAAGTCGCCGGTGTTGTTGCTGAAATGGCGTCGAAACACGCCGACGGCCGCGTTAAGCTGACGTTCGTTCTGGACGCTCCCGACCTTGCTTATGTTGCTGCTGAACCAAAGCCGGTCGCACAGGTTGCAGCTGTGCCCGAAGCTCCGATGGAGGAAGTCGCGCTTGAACCGCGCGTCAGCACCGTCGAAGCCCGGGCGTTGTAATGGCCTCGAACGTGTTGCTGCTCTGGCCGCAGACTCGCGTTGCCACGTCGCTTCGGGATCGGGAGTTGCCGCTCGACGCTGCCGTTGCACTTCGACTTTCCGAGCCCGGAGTTCGGGGTCGGCTTAATAACGCTGACGTTCTACTTCGGCGTGCCGAGCCTGCGTTGCTTCCGTAGAAGTTTCCTGCCGATGTTGAAGTTTACGTTCGGCTTCCCTGGCCCGATGTTCGGGGTCAGCTTGCCGACGCTGACGTTTACGTTCGGCTTCCCGAGCCTTCCTCTTCTACGTGGCGGTGGCGCTGACGCTGCAACTAGCGCCGACGTTGGTCATGGCGTTTCGCACACCGTTGCACAGAGAGAGAATCACGGAAGCACAGCGAACGCGCGCTTTATGCTGCGCCTAAAATCCCTACATAAGAAAAGTACCGCCATCTACTCTTTCCTCCGCCGCCTCCTCTCCTAAAGCGCTTGCTTTTTTCTTTACTTTTTGCTTGCGAAAGCCAAGTCGACGGTGGCGCACCTAGAAAGTCCACGTTGAAGCTTTCATGCCGGGCGCGCGTCGCCACGGCCGCCGGCGACTGCGGCTGCGCAGAAGACTTTCAACATGGCTCTGAGGCGGAAAAAAAGAAAATATAAAGAAGTGAAAAGCGCTCGCTATCATCGTCCAATAGGAGATACGGGAGAGAGAGAAGCGGCGTTTATCAAAGGATGGCGGTACTTTTCTTAACTTTAGCTGCGCCGCCACACTTGCGCCGCCTACTGGCGTACCATTAGAAAAATAGGGAGAGAGTGAGAGAGAGAAAGCTATATGCAATGATTGGCTGCGCCGCACATGGGATGGAGAGGGGGAGAGGAGAGCGCGCACCTGCGTAGGAGAGGAGAATGAGAAAGAGGTGCACATGCGCAGTATGGGTGTGGACGCCGCAGAACCGGCACTGCGCCGAGCATAAGACGCTCTCCCATCTAAAAGCCGGCAGATCAAACACTCTTTGGGAATCGACGTTATGCGAAGCAGTGTGCGGGGAGCCTACCAAGTTAGCGAAACGACCATGAGAGCAGCAAGACTTAGGCGGCTGTTTCATGACATGACACGCATGTCATGACATTCATGTCATGAGCCCTGAGGAGTCATTTTAGCAAGGCTTAAGGGACCTTAAGGCGAAAGCCTTAGTCATGCTCATGACTATGATTTCGACCATAAATCTTCAGCCTTTTGCTTCACTTAGCACCACATCCGAACCGATTACATTGGTTTTTCAGTGTTAATCTTTTTCTGTGAGTCATTTTCATTTTTGCTGAGTCATGCTCATGACTATGGCTTCTACCATCATCCTTTAGTGTTTCCTTCACTTAGTACCCACGTCAGAACTCATTTTAGTGGTTTTTGAGTGGTAATCTTTTCTACTGAGTGATTATCATTTTTGCTGAGTCATGCTCATGACTATGACTTCGGCCATCATCTTTTAGAGTGTCCTTCGCTTAGTACCCACGTCGGAACTCATTTCAGTGATATTTAGTGTTAATACTTGTTTCGCTGGGTCATTGTCAGTTTAGGCGGCTGTTTTATGAACTACATCATACGCATGTGATGAAATTCATGTCATGACCTATCATTTATGTTCATCATGCACTGTTGTCACACTATGCCAATTTTGGTACCTACCAAGTTAACGAAACGACCATGGGAGCACCAAGACGTAGGCGGCTAGTTAGTTAGTTAGATAGATAGATAGATAGATAGATAGATAGATAGATAGATAGATAGATAGATAGATAGTTGTCAAAGTGGCAAATGTTGGCCAAGAAATGCTTCGCATTTAAAATCTTGCGTAAATTACGCGCTGAAGACTACAGAAAGTTGGCGCTTATTTATAAGCACTTACATGCACGCTCTAAACTAAACTTAAAACGCTGTTGTCTTCTAAATCGTCTTCTAAATATACCAAATTTTTTAAAATTAGAAAAATTTAAATCTTGGTCACGATATGTTTACCATTCGAGTGTACGATTGGCGGCCTCTGGAAACAGCAATTTCCGCACTTACGTGCGTAATTAGCGAAGTTACGGTAATTAACTTTCTAATTATAAACAATAGGTGGCTACAGCCAATGAGTACATTGGGGCCCGTCCTCGACACTATCTATCCCAACGATCAAATTTTGAATAGCGGAGTTCATGTGGGAGCTACGCGAACAATTAGTTACCCTTGGCTGGCTCCTCGAAACCGAAACTGACTGCAAAAAGAGCGTCTGTGTCGTCAATGTCGCCGCCCCCCTGCCTTTCTTCACGTCTCCGAGGTAACCGCCGGTCCGCCCAGCGAGCAGCTTGTGTTATCTCCTAGCTCTCTGTGGCGTTCGCAGTCGACGCTACAGACTGATATGACACCGTGCCTGCAGTATCTGAAAGCCCAAGGAGCGGGGTTGGCGCTGCAGCGCAACGTGGCGCCGGACGGAATGACGAAGTAAATTTGGCGGCCCACCGGTATTGAAGCGCTAGGCCAACGCCGCAGACAGCTAGGAGATAACGCAAGCTGCTCGCGCGGCCGGACCGGCGGTGACTTTGGAGTCGTGACGAAAGGCGAGAGGGGGGGGGGGGGGCGACATCAACGACACAGACGCTCTTTTTGCGGCCAGTTTCGGTTTCAAGGAGCCTGTCAAGGGTAACTAATTGTTCGCGTAGCTCCCAAATGAACTCCGCTATTAAACATTTGATCGTTGGGATAGGTAGTGTCGAGGATGGGTCCCAATGTACTGATTTGCTGTAGCCACCTATTGTTGATAATTAGAAAGTTAATTACCGTAACTTCGCTAATTAGGCACGTAAGTGCGCAAATTGCTCTTTATCTAGAGGCCGCCAATCCGTACACTCGAATGATAAACATAACGTGCCCAAGATTTATATTTTTCTCATTTAAAAAATTTGGTGCAGCTAAAAAAAAAAACACCCTGTGTACCCAAGTTCGCGCGTAGATAGGATACGTGCACCGAACAGTGCCACACCTTTTCTCGTGGATATCCCGGCCGGCACGCGCTTGTCGTCGACAAGAGGGGGATGCACCGAAGACTGGATGCCTAGCCGGGAGAACCGGTGCCTGCGAGACGTCGATTACACCGGCCCGCGCCAAGCAGGCCAGATTGCCAAGGCCGCCTCTCGTCCGCCTCCACTTTACACCTTTACATTCGTTCGCGCTCTTGCCCGAGGCCGCAAGAAAGCGACGTGCAATCGTGCGCCTCCGCTTCCGTTTTCTCCTCCTCAAACATACGCCTCCGGCGAACGCGACACATGACGGAAGCGTCGCTACAGCATAAATAACCGCCAGTGTGACAACCCCGTACACTGAACTCGCGGTGCCTGCGTGGGTTTCTCGGCGCACTCTGGCTTAACGTGAGTGCGTGCTACCCTGTTTATTGTTGTTATGAAATTCTGCGTCCCGATACAGCTTTTCGTGGAAATCGCGGACGCGATGCTGTCAGTAGTGCGTTTAAATTACAAGTGTCCATATTTGCATCGCATATGGCACCTTGCAGCACTGCTGCCTATCGTAAGCCCTTTCCTCAGCCCGAGACCATAGTGGTCACGACCACCTCATCATCAGCCTATTTTTATGTCCACTGCAGGACGAAGGCTTCTCCCCGTGATCTCCAATTACCCCTGTCTTGCGCTAGCTGATTCTAATTTCCAACGGGAAATTTCTTAATTTCATCACCCCAAGTAGTTTTCCGCCGTCCTCGACTGCGCTTCCCTTGTCTTGGCACCCATTCTGTCACTCTAATGGTCCACCAGTTATCCATCCTACGCATTACGTACATGGTCTACGCAGCTCCATCTTTCTTGTCTTAATGTCAATTGGAATATCGGCTATCCCCGTTTACTCTCTGATCCCCACCGCTCTCTTCCTGTCTCTTAACGTTAAACCTAACATTTGTTCGTTCCATCGCTCTATGTGCGGTCCTTAACTTGTTCTCCAGCTTCTTTGTTAACCTCCAAGTTTCTGCCCCACATTTTAAGTTTCTGCCCCACATGTTAGCACCGGTGGAATGCAATGATTGGATACTTTTCGTTTCAACGACAATGGTAAGCTACCAGTCCAAATTTGGCAATGCCTACCGCGTGCACTCTAACCCATTTTTATTCTTCTGTGAATTTCCTTCTCATGATCAGGGCCCCCTGTGAGTAATTGACCTAGATAAACGTATAGAGGCTGACTGGCGATCCTCCATTTTGGGTCCCTTCCCAGGCTATTGAACATTATCTTTGTCTTCTGCAAACTCATCTTCAACCCCATTCTTACACTTTCACGATTAAGGTCCTCAATTATTTGTTGTAATTCATTCCCAGTGTTGCTGAATATGATAATGTCATCTGCAGACCGAATGTTGCTGATATATACGCTGTTGACCCTCACTCCTAAGCCTCCCAACTCTAATGGCTTGAATGCTTCTTCTAAGCATGCAGTGAATAACATTGGAGAAATTCTGTCTCCTTGCCTGAGCCCTTTCTAGATAGGTATCTTTCTACTTTTCTTGCGGAGAACCAATGCAGCTGTGGAATCTTTGTAGATATTTGCCAAGATATTCACGTATGCCTCCTGTACTCCTTGATTACGCAATGCCTCCATGACTGCTGGTATATCTACTGAATCAAATGCCTTTTCGTAATCTATGAAATCCATATAGAGAGGATGATTGTACTCCACAGATTTCTCGATTATCTGATTTATGACATGGATGTGATCGATCGTAGAATATCCCTTCTTGAAGCCTGCCTGTTCTCTTGGTTGACGGACGTCGAGTGCTGCCCTGATTCTATTGCAAATCATTTTGGTGAATATTTTATACACCACTGAAAGCAAGCTACTGGGCCTATAATTCTTCATTTCTTTCATGTCTCTCACTTTCTATGGATTAGTATAATGTTGGCATTCTTCCAGTTCTCGGGTACATTTGAAGTCGTGAGGCTTTGCGTATAAAGGGCCGCAAGCTTTTAAGCATGGTATCTCTTCCATCTTTGATTAAATGGACTGTTATTCCATCTTCTCTCTTGCCGCTTTTCCCCCGAGTCATGTCTTTCAAGTCCCTTCTAACTTTATCGCTAGTTACAGAAGTAGCCTCTGTATCCTGTTCATCACTACTTCGAATGTAGCGCTCGTCCCGTGTTCTTCCTCGTCCTTGTGTCGTTTTAGCGCTATGAATCCCAGTTCGAATGAAAGTAGCGTGACTGCTTTATGCACTGTACAGGTCAGCAAAGAATTCTTCCCCTGCTTTTACTATATCGTCGAAATTGCTGAAAATATTACCCTGCTTATCTTTCAGTGCATATACATCTTGCCTTGTCTTATGCCACGTTTTCTTCTCACTGATTTCCTGCTGCGTCAACTTTTTACTGCTTCGTCAATCTTTCCAACCTTATAATTTCGAATTTCCGTTACTTTCTTCTTGTTGATCAGTTTTGACAGTTCAACGAATTATCTTTGATCTCTAGAGTTCGACATTTTTATGCTTTGTCGTTTCTTTATTAGGTCCTTTGTGACTTGGGAGAGCTTACCTACTGGTTGTCTTGGTTCCTTACCTCCCACTTCAATTGCTGCTTCTGAAATCAGCCTACCTCGAAAGATGTCAATTCAGTATTCATGTTGGTGAGGGGAAGAGAACTGTCGAAAGCAGGGCGAAGTGCAATATCAAAACTAACCGTCAGTGGTGTACGCCGGCGGAGTTCCGGGGTCCAACACTTGAGCTGAAATTAACAAGATAATTTCATTCGCACATGTGTGTACAGTCGACAGATTCTTTAAAAGTACCGTGTGACCGTCGACTGACCGGCCGGTCAGCTGCTTCTAAAGGGCCGTTTATAGTCCGACGTAACGCGAGCGCGCGCGCGCGCGCGCACGCTACGTCACGTTGGCGAAAACGAACTACTCTATAGTCGAGCGCACCGACGCAGCCAACGTTAAAACCCTTTAGCCAACGTAACTGGCTAAAGTCCCTATATAAGAAAAGTACCGCCATCTACTCTTTCCTCCGCCACCTCCTCTCCTAAAGCGCTTGCTTTTTTCTTTACTTTTTGCTTGCGAAAGCCAAGTCGACGGTGGCGCACCTAGAAAGTCCACGTTGAAGCTTTCAGGCCGGGCGCGCGCAGGCGCCGCCGCCGGCTACTGCGGCTGCGCAGAGGGCTTTCAACATGGCTCTGAGGCGGAAAAAAAGGAAATCTAAAGAAGTGAAAAGCGCGCGCTATCATCGTCCAATCGGAGATACAGGATAGAAAGAAGCGGCGTTTATCAAAGGATGGCGGTACTTTTCTTATATAGGGGTTTTATAACCGCCGGCTTCGACGCGCCCCGATGGTACCGACGGGCCCGGCGCTAAATTGGCTGAGCTCCTGACCCATTCGCGCGTTGGTCGCGCCGACTGCGCCAACCCACTTCGCATTTCGCGCGAAGAAATAAAGGCGACCACGCCGCTTCGCCGATGGTTTAAAGCAGCGCGCGGGCTTGGGATCGTTCTGCGCTTGCTCCGAGGATAACAGCTGACGGCGCGCGCGTCGGAGTGTAGAGGAGATGGCGTTGCAGCTGGCGCAGCGCAACCGGCGTAGCGTGGCTGACCGCGAACGACGCTGGCCCGCGCGCTGATAACGTCGGACTATAAACGGGCCTTAACGGCCCTAAACGACGAGACCAGCAAGAGTAGCGCATGTGCACAAAGTTCACTCGAAGCGCAAGTTTCGTCGCCTACGGTTCTTCCCCCGGGGATGACACCGCTCCTTTCGCGATTAACTCAGTGCAAGATTCCCTGCTTATTGGAGACAGCACAGAGAAAAGAATTCAACAAGAGCGGACACTCCCATAGAGCCCAGCGGCCGAATTGCCTGCAGCACGCCAAGCGGTAGGCATAAATCACTTCCGGTATCGGTTTTGGGCGCGCGCATTTTGACGCAAGCTAGCACGCCGGCTGCGCCCCCCCCCCCCCTTTTTTTTTGCTCTTCGAGCGGAATTGGTTTATTATTTGGTAGAAATGATTGCGAACGATCTCGTCAAGTCCCATAAAATCTGTGCCACGTGCAATTTCACAAATTAGACGCAAGGCCTTTTGTGAAATGTGGAAATATTTATTTTGCTCTATATAAAAGTTCGTTCCGCGCTTTGTGCATTCATCCAACGTTGTGACCCCAGGTAAGCAGTAGTTCCCGTATGAAGCTCCACCGGACGGCATCAGCTGAAAAAAAGTAAATTAGAAGCATGTTACATTTACAAGCACGTAACAGCATGTTACAAGCATGTGTCATTTTGGTATTTAGACATAGGAATACTGCGTGTAGAGGCGAAACGTGCGAAAGCGGTGAATGGGCGGCATTACAAACAAAAGCAATTCGCTTTTACATACATAGCGTAGAAAATAGCCGACTTATCCCAAACAATACCATAACATATGAAAACATGTGATTTCCAAGCGTTCCCCCATTTCCGGACATTATTTCCTGCACTTTGGCAGCACAAATACACGGGCGACTTCGCGTTTCCAAAACTTGGCCTCGGGCGACTCGACGGTACGCTACATACACAGAGACGGACGCAAAGGGCACTACAGACAAATGCGTGGGTGCAAAGCCTTTTTCAGTCCTTTAGAAGACATAATTTTCGAATTACAAGTTTCTGATAGGTTCCTCGGCGTTATCTTTCGCGTGTTCTGCCGGCGCCAGAAGCACACTCCCATGTTATCACTCTTGGCAATCGCCCATCGCGTTTTCAACAGGCGTGAGTACCCAAAGAAGGTATATGTTGTTGCGGGGCCACAAAAAAAAAAAAAACCGTCACAAACATGTCCCTCTAAGATTCATTACATGCCAAACTAACTTTATCACCACGGCCGAGCTGCTAATCGCTAACTGCGTCACGGCGCGCTGTCCGGCCAGCGTGCCTCAAAGGTACCCCAGAAAGTAACGAAATTACTTTTCAGTAATGTCTGGCGTCAGAGAAAGCGGCACAAACTTCTCCTAGCAAGATGCACTAGATTACGCACCACGGCCGAGTTAGTTGTCGCTAACTGCGACACGGCGCCCTGTGCGCCTCAAAAACCGAAATAAGTTACAATAATCCGCTAGGTAGCGTCCGAAACATGTCCCAGCATGATTCATAAACTCAAATTAACTGCGCCAGGATGGCCGAGCTGTTTTTCGCTAACTGCGTCTTAAGTCTCGGTCCCGTGCCGTAAGCCTAATTGCTTCGTAGACTGTGAAACAAGATTTCTCACCTTGCCGTAGTACAATAGTGCAGTGGTGCCTTGTCCCAGTGCAGATGGACAAGGCACCACTGCCGACGTCTCTGTGGACGTCGGCATCCTTGTCGAGCCAGACCTTATCGTCCGCAAAAAATAACCGCCTCAAAAATAGGCCGTTTACATTCTTCTGTTTTCTCGTATTTTACTTTGCCTGCCTAACCTTGTGTTCCTCAGACATTGTAGAGCGCAAGTAGTTTTTCTAATCTCATGTTAAAAATATACTGTCTGCGCTTCAAGTGGTCACTGGAACGGTGGCTAGAATCTGAAGCCGTTTCTACACATTTACATAGAACCTGCAGTCGCAATGAGAGAGGGCATCTTTTCCGGTGCTAAAACCTAAAAGTACTCCTTCGATGTCGTTGGCATCCTTGTTTAGGTACCTTGCACGAACAGTAAACTGTTGGATACCGGAAATATCCGTCGTTTCGTCAGCAATTATGGAGAAGCGGCCTGCACCATTTACTTTTGCATCTAGGCTTTCTTTGATAACTTCACCACAAATTTCTATAATTTGGTTTTGCACATCTGGGCTCAAATGCGAGGTATTACTGGGGCAACATCCAAATGGTTCTTCAGATATGTAGCTCCACAATCAGCTCGCAAATGAAGAAGCGCTCTGAAAATACCAATATTTTCAAAGCCGATTTGCTTAATTTCATAGGACCACTGTCCCTATGGCCACGGAGAGCCAGACCTTGTCGTCCGCAAAAAAGAACTGCCTCGAAAATAGGCCCGTTAACTTTCTTCTGTTTTCTCTTATTTCACTTTGCCTGCCCTGGTCCAGCTGATTGATCACATCGGGCGCCCTTCCTGAAAATGTTTGGAGAAAATTATCAGCTGCCAGCTGGCAGTCACGGTCATATTTAGTATTATCGTGTGTGTGGAAGATTGCGAGCGCGGCCTTCCATTTCTGAAACGGCTTTGACACGAGGGCTCCAGTGCGCGCATGTTAGCTCAAGTTTATAAGAACATTAAACCCATAAAATTCCAGAATTGAAAATCTAAAGCACGCCTTTGGAAATGTCAGTGCACCTTTCGCGTCATAAGTTTATGAGAACTTTATACCCATAAAGTTTCGGAATTGAATTTCATGCGCTCCGTAGATTCCGCGGCCGCTGCGAAATGCCGCAACGCGCCCGCTCGCTATCGAAAAACCCTTGAAAGTTTGTGCTCGGATGGGGCTCCTTGCGTTATGCGAGTCCAGGTGCCAAGGGCATTGCGACGAAATCCAGCCCGAGTTCGCAATGTGCGTGCCGAAATCTGTTTTCGAGCGTGAAAAGGACATTGTGGACAAAATCCAGAATTATTCCCGGCGCCGGTGGTTGTTCTGGTCGGCGGTTCATGCCAGCACGAAATAATTTAGGGGGGGGGGGGGGGGGGTCTGAAGTACCATCAGTACTATTACTGCTACTATCCCTACTGCTACTACTATTACATTATTAATAAATAATTATTATAGAGGAAGTACAACAACAACGAAAGCTTTACATGAGATCCAACGCAGTGTTTTAGCATAAGTGATGCGAATGTTCCATTGCGATTATAGAAAAGTTTTCATGTGTTAAATTTGTCGATTTGATGCAGATTGACAGTGGAATCAACACTCTTTGGCTTACTTATCGTGATTATTTTTTTTCATTTACCATAAACCACATCTCCACTATTAAATCTCTTAAGCAAACTTTAGTGGACTCTGCGCTTGGGCTCCCGTGTACTGGTGAGGGATAGTGCCCCTGTATACGCAGGGCCTCTCTTTTCCTCGCGCCACCGGCACCGCCGTTGGCCGAGCGTCGTCACGCCGTGACAAGTAATATAAGTCGTTCTACTCGGCACAGAGCAGAGAACATCGCGGAAACAACGCTGGTATACCACTTGCTTCAGCTCTTGTGCCATCCGTATCGGCAAAGGCGCGTTCCCAGCACGGCGTCAGGAAGAACATCTGGCCGCTTAGGCCGGAGCAGCGGTCTCACTCCTATCGCGTGCACTCGAGCAGTATACACGTTCCCCCTCGTCGCCGCGCAATAACTATCTGCAGCAACTCTAAGCATGACGGGACGCTGCGCACCGGGGCTGCGCAAATCGCAATGAAAGTGGGAAAGCTGTTTACTCTGCGCCGTACAGACGGACCGTTGTCGTCTACAGTAGTCATTAATGCGAAAGCATTACATGAGCCATGAGGCAGAAAAGCCGGCGTCATCCACAACGAGTGGTATCAAAAGTCAATGGGACTTCATTAGCGTCTTGAATGAAATCAGTAGTAATAGAGAAGATAGTAAATGGTATGACAACGTTAATTAGTAGTAATTATGGGTAGTTATTGTGAATTAAGGCGAATTACAGTGAAGTGAAATAAAGTTACAAGTTAGAGAAGGGTGACTTAAAGTGGAGTCAAGTGAATTAAGGTGAAGTAAACTAAATTACGACGAATTAAATTTGGTTAAGGTGGATTAAAGTGGATCGCCATATCAACTCGTAGCTACTTGGCGATGAGTTCTGAATGGTTGTGGTCTGGTGATTAATGAACGCAGAGAAAAGAAAGCGAAGGAAGGATCGCAAACAGGTTGTAATACTTAAGAAGTCTTTATTGGTAATGACTAAGAGGAGTGATAATGCTTTCGCATTCAACTCGCGTAAGGATACTTAAGGTACAATTTTTTTTGCCCATGGGCCGCACGCAACAGGGCTATCGCTTTAAACCCCACCGCACCTCTGCCCGCCATATAACGCTTTGCAGTAAACCTTCTCTGTGATAGCGTTCATGATCCAGCAATAAAACCCACCATGTTTGGCTACGTCATAGTGCAAAGCTGTCGCTTTAATATCAACAATCTTTTTAATCTTCGGCGCGAACGTCCGTCACATCCAATTATCCTCGCGTTGCAACGGCAGCCCTTGACACATTCGAGTTTCAACCCACCGCCCGTATATTTCGGCCGACAGCATGCTGCACTGTAAATGCTTGAAGGGGTCTGCTGCGTCGTGGCGCGAAGCTCCCCTCGCTAGAAACCGGCGAAGTTTCTGCGCGCGCTAACAGTGCATGTTTATTCCCCCTTAAGGCGGTGGTCCCACTCCGGCGGCCCGAGCCCCCTGTTTCCAGTACTTTTGGAGTAACTGTGGCGGCTCTTTTACTTAGGATATAAAGTTGTGGTATATACCATAAAAAGCTTAATTCTTGTAGATTCCAACTTTATATAATATAAGGAAATTGATTAATGTGATTTAGAAATAAGTGCTCAAGAACAAGCATGAGATACATCGTTTTTGCGAACTGTGTCTCAGTTGTGACCATATTTAGAAGAAACTACCGCCCTTACTGCATTGCGGCTTGCTCTGTAGCTTTAGGACATATTTATCTAGTTCCTAGACGCAGCAAATTAATTTTTAATTTTTACTTTTTGGATAATTTGCTTTTGAAAATTGCCAAATATTGCAATCTTCTGTTGTAAACAGCCCGGCAACTACATGCTCAAGGAAGCTAAATTTTGGATAAAGTAGAGCTCAAGGAATTTCCATTTAGGACACAAAATTTCATTCATGTAACTTTATTAGTTTTAAAGCGCAGCTTCGCAGCTTTATTACCTTCCCGCAAAACTGGGCAAAAATAAAACCAGAATTCTAAATATTGCTTATTTTCGGCCGCATTATTAGGAAAACTAATAAAGTTACACAAATGAAGTTTTGCCTCCTAAATGGAAATACCTTGATCTCTACTTTATCCAAAATTTAGCTTATTTGAGCATGTAGTTGCTGGGCTGTATACAACAGAAGATTGCAATATTTGGCAATTTTCAAAAGCAAATTATCCAAAAAGTGAAAATTAAAAATTAATTTGCTACGTCTAGGAACTAGATAAATATGTCCTAAAGCTACAGAGCAAGCCGCAATGCAGTAAGTGCGGTAGTTTCTTCTAAATATGGTCACAACTGAGACACAGTTCGCAAAAAACATGTATCTCATGCTTGTTCTTGAACATTTATTTCTAAATCACACCAATCAATTTCTTTATATTATATATAGTTGGAATCTACAAGAATTAAGCTTTTTATGGTTTATACGACAACTTCATATCTTAAGTAGAAGAGCCGCCACGGTTGCTACAAAAGTACAGAAAACGGGGGGCTCGTGCCACCGGAGTGGGACCGCCGCCTTAAACACTACGATTAGCAACATCTAGGTTTTAAAATTTTTTACGTGCCAAAACCACGATCTGATTATCAGGCACGCCGTAGTTAGGGACTCCGGAATAATTTGGACCACCTGGCGTTCTTTACCGTGCACCTAAATCTAAGTACACGGGTGTTTTCACATTTCGCCCCCATCGAAATGCGGCCGCCGTGGCCGGGATTCGATCCCGCGACCTCGTGCTCAGCAACCCAACACCGTAGCCACTCAGAAACCACGGCGGGTCGGAACAGATAGGAAATTAAAATGAATCACATGCATCAAAGTTTGCATTGCGAGTATTATGAAGTACAGTTTGTTTTTTTTCTTGCAATTTATGATATATGACAGTCTTTGTGATGACTTCAATTTCCTGTTTTACGTTTACGCAACTGACACTGCACAAACTATATTTTTTGTCATAATACAGAATACAGGCACCAGAGTGCGGCTCATAAACACATCGGTATAATGAGGTGTAATTTGTGCATACATTTCTCGCTATGGGTAATATAGGAGCTCCTTTCTCGCAAATATGTGTCTTGGGTCAGAGCGCTTATGCTGAAAGCGGACTGATTTTCCGCATTTTCCGTGGAGCTACCGAAGTGACTGTGAAAGCCTTTCGCTGTTTAAAGGTGTAAGCCTTTCGATGCGAGGCACCTGAATTATACACAAAGAACGCGCTCGTCCGGAACCAGAAAAGTCGCAAGCATCATGCCAAAGTCAGGATTACCCTTCTACGGGTTAGTCGCGTCCTTGACAAAAAAAAAAGAAAAACCGGGGAGTGACAAGTCATTTTAACGACGTCATGTGTGATCACTTATCGTGATCACACATGACGACTTGAGCCAACGTACCGCGCTTTGTCGGGAAGCTGTGATGGTTCATTCTTTAGAAAGGGTATTTATTTTTTCCTCAACGTAACTAACGTCATCGGGGCAGATTTTAAGATATAAAGGTCACGAGTCAGGCAGTGGTACCCTAGGTGAAATGAACGCCCGAGAAAGATGGACTTGTAGTCGCTTTCTTTTGGAAACGCTGATGACGTTGCAGTTTAAACCACAATTGACATTCGTACACAGTATTTTTACCAACAGCTTAACAGAAGGCTATTCAGTCGTGATATTAAACTTATAACTTTTTAGCAGAGACACTCTCACATGAGTTCAACATATATACAATAAAGGGCTCTGTAATTTCCACCGTGACTTAAACTAGGTACGTTGGCGTACTTCATGTAATAATCCCAGTCAGCTATACTACCATGGCCTCGGCTACATCGCAAGAAGCAATTGCCTACGTCTTCTCATTGCTAAAGATTCGGTAGCCGTAAGACAGGCCAAAATTAGAATATGAATGCCCTGTATGGAATTAGCATGGAACCTTCAGTGATATAGAACGTATGCATTACACTCGAGTCTGTCCAGAAACGGGCAGTAGCATTAATTTACTCTGACTATTCATTTATCATCAGTGTTAATAAACAAAAAGCATGCTGAGCTTCTATCGCTAGGTTTGCGTCGTGAAGTCACCTGACCTTGCACAAGTTCTACAATTCTACGCTCTAATATTCCATCATCAAGAGCTCGGCGCTTGTCATCACGTATAAGCTAAAAAACAGCCTGGCCTTCAGAACGTATAGTCAGCGTCCAAAGCTTTCGCACGCCTCAAGCTGAAAAAATATATTTCTACGCCTGAAGCACGCATCGTGGCATTCGGATTTACAGCGTATACTAGTCTAGAGTAAAGAAAAGTTTTGCATACTTTACTGGCTGTGGGCGTAGCTGCGTTGAAAATGAACTTATTCGCAGAATCTCGGCCGCGTAAACTTTTCACGGTGACTGTGCCATTAAACACCTGTATTTTCTTTATTCTGCACACATTTTTTAATGAATGGCCTTCCAGGCAATGTCATGGAATGCTTACACCTGGTTAATTTTCAGGACAGCCATCTCAGACATGATGTATTAAGTATAAGAACTGAACTACTATGTAGTACGTCATTATTATCACCAATGAGGTGTAATAAATTTGTAAACAAATAAAGGATAATAACATTGCCTATGAAATTTTACTCAAATCTCAGGACTACTTCAAAATTTCGCCTGTTCGTCTTGTGTACCTCCCTATGCTTTCTAGGAAATTGAAAGGGCGAAAATCAAGTGTGAAATTGACATGTCCTGTGGCACCATGGCAGAAAATGGAAGGTTTGGCTTAGTAGGACCATGTGAAAGGTTCAGCTGCCATTGTGCTACTCACACACAAGGAACGACACTTTTGTATTTTATTTATAGGCAGTAGACAAAATGATAAATGATGCTCTGTGCACGCTGGCGTGATCATGACAAAACGACCGTACCGATATGGGTCATAAACGATTATAGTAAAGGAACATTTCTGCAAACCGTCACGGTCCTTTCTCATGTTTCTTCAGTTATTCAAACATGTTAAATTTAGGGTAGGAGAATCATCATCATCATCATCATCATCATCATCATCAGCCTATATTTATGTCCACTGCAGGACGAAGGCCTCTCCCTGCGATCTCCAATTACCCCTGTCTTGCGCTAGCGTATTCCAACTTGCGCCTGCGAATTTCCTAACCTCATCATCCCACCTGACTTTCTGCCGTCCTCGACTGCGCTTCCCTTCTCTTGGTATCCATTCTGTAACCCCAATGGTCCACCGGTTGTCCATCCTACGCATTACATGGCCTGCCCAGCTCCATTTCTTCCGCTTAATGTCAACTAGAATATCGTCTACCCCCGTTTGTTCTCTGATCCACACCGCTCTCTTCCTGTCTCTTAACGTTACTCCTAAGATTTTTCGTTCCATAGCTCTTTGTGCGGTCCTTAACTTCTTCTCGAGCTTCTTTGTTAACCTCCAAGTTTCTGCCCCGTATGTTAGCACCGGTAGAATGCAATGATTGTACACTTTTCTTTTCAACGACAGTGGTAAGCTCCCAGTCAGGATTTGGCAATGCCTGCCGTATGCACTCCAACCCAATTTTATTCTTCTGTAAATTTCTTTCTCATGATCAGGGTCCCCTGTGGGCAGTTGACCTAGATAAACATATTGTTTTACAGACTCTAGAGGCTGACTGGCGATCCTGAATTCTTGTTCCCTTGCCAGGCTATTGAACATTATCTTTGTCTTCTGCATATTCATCTCCAATCCAATTCTTGCACTTTCTCGATGAAGGTCCTCAATCATTTGTTGTAATTCCTCTCCATTGTTGCTCAATAGGACAATGTCATCTGCAAACCGAAGGTTGCTGAGATATTCGCCATCGATCCTCACTCCTAATCCTTCCCAGTCTAAGAGCTTGAATACTTCTTCTAAGCGTGCAGTGAATAGCATTGGAGAGACTGTGTCTCCTTGCCTGACCCCTTTCTTGATAGGTAGGAGAATATTCGCACATAATTACTAAAGAATTGCACCAGTAATCATATCATGGTGCTGTGACCTAATTCAGCAATAGAGTTAGTCAAGAACAGAACAGCAGAATGCTATATGACAACTTCGGTAATTGTAGCCGAAAACAGTGTCTTCTTGCACAACTTTGTGGGCATAATTCAAAAAGGGTGTGGTCTGTGATTGGAGTCGTTCTCTATTTTTACACGACTGGCTACATTAACACGTCCCAGAGTCTTTTCACATAATTCCAATACTCCTCTGCGTAAGTTGTGGTAAAAGGGTAAAAGGATATGAAGACTTTTAGTATTTCTGGAATTTTGTGAAGGTATATGGGAATGATTCAAATGATAGGAAACGTGCGCTGCATATTGAGGGTAGAATGTTTATGTTTCGAGGTACTGGTTTGTACTAAGCAAACACGCTTGTGCAATAATTCGGACATCCTTCATTTGCACTGAAGGTCAGGTATACGCAAAAATTCTGCTTTTATATAATGCAAATGCACTCAGTCAAATAGCTTCAACTGTATTCCTTTGTAAAAATACTACCTCTGGGGCCGCAGCCAACTTTTGTACTTCTGTGTCTTTTAATTGCACACACTGGGCACTATTTAATTTTGTGGCACGTTTCAAGCCGCACAAGAGTTGCACAAAACACGCCTTTCCCAAGACGTAGCTGAAAAGGCAAAATATTTCTTAGTAATGTCTTCATAAATATTCACCTTAAGAAAGAAATGTAGTTTCAAAACACGTTACCTGCGTTTATTTTCCAAAATACAATATATCTAAAGTGCAAAAGATGTTTGGAAACACGTTCGCATGTTCTCGAAACCAGCCAGCTATTTCTTTTAGGAAGACGTTGGAACAGTAGAATGAAACTAAACAAGAACCGTAACCAAATGCCCTGCATTTCGGAATATGCCATCGGGTCGAAAACTGCCAAACTAAGCAACAACAAAGTGATAAGAAGAAGCGCGGCACAGCTGGCTTCGAACCTGCGAACTCACGATCGTGGTTATCAGTGATCTTGATCTGTGGTCGCTCAACACGCTCGGCTACCGCTTCGAAGCGCTGCTGTTGGCGAAAACTAGGTTTATATATGCACCACAATAAATTCCGCGACCTTGTTATGAAAACTGCGATTTTGGAACGACTTCTTTGCCATTTCAAGAGCTGCTGCTTCAACTAGCTGAAAGCTGATTCATTGAAGTTGATAAATCATTGAAGTTGATAAATCCCCAGGAATACGTCAGTCAATGCAATAGGTTCATCGCAAATTGCTTTTTGCTGGCCAAAAAAGCCTCCAAAACTTTGGCTTTTCAATAGACTCCCATAATTGAAACTTCGCCCGCAATTTTGAACGAGTTTTCTGCGGTAAGTAATGGTACCACTTGCATGTTATTTCGGGCTAAGCGCCAAGAGCCTATTTCCACGGGAATATTTTAAAACATGACTTCTATGATTAGTTATTTGGAAAAAAAAACGACGCTCTCCCGTAGAAAACGCGTATGTTTTCCGAGGTGGCCGCTATAGGCACTGTTCGGCGATATACCAAATTAACAATTATAACAATTTTACACGCCTTTAATTTCAAAAGCTTTTTCTTTTATAGGATCATGGTAACTACTGTATGCTACATACTGGGGCCGGATTCACAAAAATGTTCTCACGCTAAAAGTGTTCGCAGAAGCAGGTGTCAGCCAATCGTGGTACAGCACTTACGATCGAAAAGCTTTGTGAATTCGGCCCCTGGTGCTTTTTTTACTCTGTTTTAGATCTTGTTTGGTTTGAGTATCACTTCTTATAATGTTACCTTGAAAAAAGTTTTAATGCGTGTATACATGCTCCCCGCTATAATCCTCCTCGAGCGAATATGGGACTGTGTGATAAATAAATGAAAGGCTGTTCCAGTGACTGAATCATCCTGGTTCTGTTTTCAAGAAGGCTTAAATGTGCGTGCGATGAGGCGAAATTTAGACTAATAACCACGGCTAATAACCAAAGTGGGCAATGCAGCAATAACACATATACGTACCGCCGCAAATATACACAGGCTTCAAGCGTTGAGTTGTACGAACATTGCAATGCTGAAAATGTGTTCCTATAATAAAGTTTTACCGCATGGCCTGCATATTGGTTCTTGGTTCACTAAAGTCATGTTATTCTATTGATGGTGTAGTTGTATGCACGCCGTCATATGCAACAGCTGTCGCCTTGCGTCACCCTTGAATCACCTGTTAACAATACGATTGTCGAACTTAGTGTGTCCTAGTGGTTTTTCCCACATTTCTTTGGTGCGAGATATTTTGTAGTTGGATTCATGATCTGTCTCGTTAGCGAATTTATTGTAAGGATAAGACCATGCCGCGTGCAGTTGGGCCTTTTCTCCGGACTCTATTATGTCTGACTAGCGGCATTTTCAAGCTTAGTACATTAAATAAAAGAAGCAAAACAATGCAGCACTTACACCATAGAACATTCATTTGAAGAGTGTCATGAGCCAATAAAGGAAGGAAGAAAGAAAGAAGAAAAAGCAGAAGATAAAAACAGAACAAGAAGACACGGGGACTCAGTGGTAGAAATAAAGAAGAAAGAAGGTATAAAATAAGAGCTTCCGAATAAAAAGAATACATTATATGAAAGCAGAAGAAGAAGCGCAAAAGTGCGCGTGCAGCTACGTGGCCAACGAGAGAAGAGACACGTAGCCGAAGAGAGCAGCCCAGCTACGCTCTGGGACGAAGGCAGGCAGAAGGAGCTGGAGGCTGGAAAGGACGGGTGGATCGCGGAGACGGCGGCAACCCAGTGGAAGCTGTTCTTCGGCTGCCGCGGCCACGACCCGCGAGCTGAGTGGACGTTCCACCGGAAGCCGCAGCTACAGGCTGACGGCACCGTTTCCCGGATTCCCTGCGGCTACGATCCGCAGGCTAGCGGAGTTGATCGGGCGATCCAGGCGCCTCGGTCACCCCACCGTCCTGACCCCCGAACCAGGCCAACCGTGGACCGAACGTCGGACACAGCGACTTCGAGGCTACGACGAATCGGCGGGCCCAACGACGTGTCGTCGGAAGCTGCGACGACGAGGTGACGTGGCCACGTCAAGGGACTTAATGTAAATACTTTGCACTTATGAATTTTAATATCTGAGGACTCTGGGGATTTTCTAGAATTTACTCGTGCTGTAAATTGTTTGTTTCGTGCTGTTGTCTTTGCCGTTTGTTTTTACGATCATAAATGTTCGTCTTAAACGTTCGACTTGTCCCTGTCTGTCTTTAGTCCACCGAAATCCGTGACAATTTGGCAAGCCTGCCAAGATATTCCACCATTTCTGGCCCTGTCACAGATTTTTGGTGGTCTAGAGATGGATTGGGACAACATATTAGCAACTGTCCGCGCGAAAAAGCTTAGCAAGGAGCAGGGCCTTAAACTAATTGAGGATGTAATGAACCGTGTCCATGCCGCTCGATCTTTAGAACTTGAGACACTTCGGCAAGCATGTGAGAAGAAAAAACAGTTCGAAGAGAAAGATACAGAGATACCAGATGCAGTCAAAATAATGCATAGCAGTCATAGCATACCTGAAGAGGGGCCTCACACAGGTGAACTGCTGCGACAGAATAGTTGCCACTGTAAGGCTATCGATGACCACGCCGCTGAGTCCTATAGTACTGGAGACCAAGGGGTACAACACCCGAATGATGAGTGTGCTTTCGGTAGTGCAGTGTACGTACCGGAGGGTGGTGCTTATGAGGGCGAACGATCCTCAGAAACGACGATAGAAAAGGACACTCACGAGAGAGGGAATAGCGCATCGCTGCACATAGTGTGTATGGAGACCAGGGCAATTGGAGATGTCGCACAGGAAGGGAGAGTGCTTGACCGCGGCAAGGCTTTTGAAGAGATGGAGACTTTCGACTGCAGAAACCCCTGTGAACACAAGCTAGTGACCTGCAAGCAAGATGTTGCTGACCCAGACGACCACAGGTGCACAAGTTTTAAGAGTGGCGAGAAAGAAGAGCGCATTGAGGAAGCGATGACAGCAGACAGAGAGATAGAGATAGTAGAGAAAACAGAGAAAGAGAAAAGAAAGCAGCATAAGAGAAAGAGCAGATCGAAAAATTGCTTCGAGGAAAAGAAAAAGACGAAATCACCACCCAAGAAGAAGACACGAAGAAAGCACCAATGGGCGACTCTTTATGGCATTGCTCATTGCAACGCAACCATGAGAGGGGGATTTAAATTTGGGGTGAGAAGTAGCAGAGCATCTGAATATGACGACTACGAAGAACGTCGCAAAGTTTCAGAGCAAGAGCTGCAAGATCTTAGCTGCAGATTCCAAGCATATCCCCATAACAAGAAAAAAGTTTTGAAAAGTCACTTTTTGAAGTTCGAGTTCAAGGACAAAGCCAGCAGTCACACTAATCGCTCAAGAAGGCAGACATCCCGAAAGTACAAACGGAAGATGAAGAGATTGCTGAGAGCGAGATGGCGCATGAACAAACATGAGTTCAGGAAACATTGTCCTTCAATGAAAAAGAAAGCGAAACTTGAACTACACCGGCGACTTTCAAAGCCAGGCAGGAACCATGCACGTGCAGGAAAGAGAAGAATTAAGAAGGGAAGTAGGCACCGTGGGAAGTCTCGACAGCGACGCAAGAGAAAGTCATTTCGACAACATTGAGGGTATCAAACGGAATTCCAATAGGGAGAGGACGCGGATTCTTTTGCGGTTCGGATAGATAATTAAGCTGATTGGGAATACCACTGCTGTTTAGGACGTAAAATAGGTTAGTCGGAAAGAGTCAGAGGGTACCCTGCATTTAGGTTCGGATGTATGTTACCAAGATATTTGTTGGGTGAAATGAAAGAAATGGCTGCATTGGGAGTTGAGATTGTTACGACGGCATGCATAAATATGGATAGAAGAACAGTGCTCCTAAAGGGACTCATATGATGACAGCATTGTGAAAGATGAAATCACAAGAGCATACTTCAGATAATGGTGTGTAAAAATGCAGAATTTTTCTACAAGGGACTTACGTGGCGAAAACCACGGAGAGTATTTTGCGCTGTTGCAGATTATATAGTGGCGGAGTGGATGAGTGTAGTCATGTGAAGGCTCATTAGTAACTGTGAGCAGTGTTATAGGAGCGGTTAGTGATGTAGTAAGTTTAGTAATGTTGGTTAAGTGGTGTAAGTGTTGGTGTGAAGCAGTGGACCACTGAGTGCTACACAGACAAGTGGTATAGCGGGGATTTGATAAAGTAGTGTTCGACAATGACTTTTTTGTGTTCAATAGTGAACTCGACGATGTGTACAGTGCAGTGAATAAGTGAAGTGAAGTGATGTGTGGGGAAGATAACCAGTGGTGCAAATGACAAAAATGGTGGAAGAGAACAAGAGTTAGTGCTGGAACAACGTATGAAGACGACGATACAAGGAGGAAGAAGCAGTTTTTCAAATGGAAAAACTCTTGAAGGTGGGCATATGTCATGAGCCAATAAAGGAAGGAAGAAAGAAAGAAGAAAAAGCAGAAGATAAAAACAGAACAAGAAGACACGGGGACTCAGTGGTAGAAATAAAGAAGAAAGAAGGTATAAAATAAGAGCTTCCGAATAAAAAGAATACATTATATGAAAGCAGAAGAAGAAGCGCATAAGTGCGCGTGCAGCTACGTGGCCAACGAGAGAAGAGACACGTAGCCGAAGAGAGCAGCCCAGCTACGCTCTGGGACGAAGGCAGGCAGAAGGAGCTGGAGGCTGGAAAGGACGGGTGGATCGCGGAGACGGCGGCAACCCAGTGGAAGCTGTTCTTCGGCTGCCGCGGCCACGACCCGCGAGCTGAGTGGACGTTCCACCGGAAGCCGCAGCTACAGGCTGACGGCACCGTTTCCCGGATTCCCTGCGGCTACGATCCGCAGGCTAGCGGAGTTGATCGGGCGATCCAGGCGCCTCGGTCACCCCACCGTCCTGACCCCCGAACCAGGCCAACCGTGGACCGAACGTCGGACACAGCGACTTCGAGGCTACGACGAATCGGCGGGCCCAACGACGTGTCGTCGGAAGCTGCGACGACGAGGTGACGTGGCCACGTCAAGGGACTTAATGTAAATACTTTGCACTTATGAATTTTAATATCTGAGGACTCTGGGGATTTTCTAGAATTTATTCGTGCTGTAAATTGTTTGTTTCGTGCTGTTGTCTTTGCCGTTTGTTTTTACGATCATAAATGTTCGTCTTAAACGTTCGACTTGTCCCTGTCTGTCTTTAGTCCACCGAAATCCGTGACAAAGAGCACAAATTTTTCATGTGCCAAGAAAATGACAATGTAAGGGTGTGTAAATGGTGTCATGCCACCCAAAAAGTGTTTAGCATTTAACGAGAGTGCAGCAATCAGCTGCTCAATATCGTATTTGAGCGTTTTTTTCCCCGAATCTAAACAACGCCACCACACACGTCGCACTGCGGGAGAACACGAATACTGTCGAAAATGTTAACTTCCTATTGAGAATGCTTATTGTAACCAGAAAAAAAATTCTGCCGACTTTTTTCTAGGGCAGCATGGGCTTGAAAGAAAGCAAGTGCTAAGATCCAAAGACAAAGAGTTGATAGACTGTCACTATCCGCTTTCAAAAGCACAAAGCCAATTTGTCTTGTTTGTGGTAACGTTATGACTGTTATTTGACCGACTAGGGCGGTGGGATGGTTTTTTGGCGAGAAAACAAAAGTGTAGCCCTGGCATTGTCCGATGAATGACCATACTCTGACATTCCACGTCTCGGCCCCACGAGAGTGGATCCACGTGTGCAACTTTCAATAAAAAACGACTACAGCGCAAAAGCTTGTAATACTCGCCTTCGCGCACTACCGTTAAATGCCGCACGTTTAATAAAAGGAAAAGAAAGATGAAGTAGCACTGTGCTTTTTGATCACCCCGGAAGGGGACTACTTCCAAGAACGCCGAACGTAGATGACTCTACCTACTGCAAAAATGTTTAGGTGTTTCCGTCGAACGAGACAGTGACCTTATGTTAATGTATTGAGACGCTGCCCAAAACAAACAAGAAGAAAACAACAAGAGACGGGAAAGAGCGCACACTACCTAATACCACCATTTTTGGGCACTTGTACTTTGGATTCACTTTTAAAGCAACGGCGTGCGCGAGAGAATATATCCATTTTTCCAACAAGGAATCGACCCACCACCCGAAATTCTCTTTCTGCGTGCTGATATGCGCCATCCAATAGAAAACCGGATTTACAACATGTCTATGCCACCGTATCCGCAGTGGCAGACACGAAGCCGCTTTTTGTAAACGACACGCTGTGCCCCATTTGCTCGAAAAAAATTATTGGCACTCAGTCGCAAGAAGACAGAATTGCGCCTGTATTCGAAACTTGTATGTGTATTACGCCTGGCTTCAGCGTAATAAGTAATAATAATATTAACTACAATTTCATTAACAATAAGGTCAATTTCGCCCGACAGGCGAATCACTGATTGCGACAGAAATTTATTAGACAGCTGTGCAAACTAAGGTTAGTCGTTTTATCAGATGCATAAACGGCTGTAAACATTCGCTTACTAACTAAATTAACCTGCACGTTGTGACGCGCGCACAATCACAAACGAGCACATCTCTCTCGATAAGCGCGGACACTCGCTGTCAAAACGCTGGCGTGGGGGAGAGTGGCAGCAACAGCGAGCGAATTGTCCATCGTGCTACTTCTAGCTTCAATGCTAACTAATTGCGCCGAGAATACACCGCACACGAAGGCATCAGGGGCACTTTAACGAAAAGCTGTTCCAAACTGCTTGTATTCTATTTTTGCAATCAGGCCTCCATGATTGCCCAACTTCACTTGTCTTTCACGCAACGTAAAGGAAAAATATTAGCGTAGCTTGCACGGGAGGCTCAATGCTACAGAGAAAGCGGAGCTGATGGGCACCTAGCTTGGCATGGCTTTTGGACTAGGCTAAGCACTGCCAAGTCATTCCCAGCAGTTTCCGGAATTTATTGATCATTTATCAATTATCGATTAGCTGCTGGTTGACTATCGATTGTCTATCGATGAGAGACTAAGCTTAAGCAGTCCCAACCATGCTTAGCTAGACTTAACCAGGCTCAGCTTCGCTAGTTCACAGAGGTATGTGTCATTGCGCTTGGACCCTTTCTGCACTACCGCCAGGATCGGCCCACAATTTCTGTCCGCAGGTTACGGACTAACGCTCGGCTTAAACAGCTCCGCTGCTAAAAAACCGCGAGAGCTACTCACTCTTACATGACGGTGTGCACACTAATTATGCATGTGAGACCGAACAACAGAAAAATATTATTTTAACACGAAAGTGTTTTATGCCGGGGTCCACCAAGACTTCACTGACGTATTTCCGTCACGGAAATACGTCATAGAACATAATACAAAGAAAGAAACCAGAAGAAAAAGTTCCACAAACATGCAAAATTTGGAAATCGAACCCACGACCTCTCGGTCCGCGACGATAGATCGCCGAGCGTTTAACCCATTGCGCCACAAACGCATTTGCAGAGAGCTACACAGACGCGCCTTATATATCTCACACTCCTCCGTGTACCCGCGCTCTTGCTCGGGGCGGTGCCGCCGCCTACGAGCAGAAAAGAGAAGTACTGCATTATGACACTAACGCGCACCGACAGTGAACGCTTCGGTGGTCTCAGCACTACGACGCCTCGATGCCAGCATTCGAAGGGACGCTGGCATCAAGAAGCACTACCAACGCCACCTAGGTGGCGTTCACCGTACTCAGCACAGCGGAGCGTGGCCTCCGCAATTAGCTCTGAAAATGTTTCTGAAGTTGATCGCGGAGGCTGCAATTACGACGCGCTGTACGCGCTGATTTGACTCGGTGACGATTCAGTTACGTGCTTTGTCTTGCGCGTTGTATTAGTGTGTCAGTTACGTGCTTCGTCTTTCGCGTTGTGCTAGCGTGTGCAGCGTAGTGCAGCTTCCATATGCACGACGGTTGCTCATGGTCATCGACGTTGGTAGTCGTGATGGAGGAGACGTGCCACCAGGCGTCAGCGTGGGTGCATCAACGCCTAAGGGCGCTTTAGCCACAAAACACCAATAGGACATTATATATCAATGCTGCAATAAACATTACACTACTACTGTGAAGACACGTTTCACTTTCGTGTTCTATACCGATTCCTATATAAGAGGGATCAACCACAGTTTTTTCAATTCTATGCCTTTTAGGGGCGAAGCTCCTTATAACGGCACCCGTTCCGTCCCCGTCGTAGTAGTAGTAGTAGTGTGTAACCAGTCTGAGAAAAATGAGAAAAAAATTCCGAAGTTGTGTCCGTAGCGCGGAATCGAACCAGGGACCCCTCGCTTCCGAGCGCGCGGCGTTAGCCCACTACGCCACGAAGCGGACATGGACAAACGCACCACGATGGCTATAAATACCCAACATTAACGAAAGGCCGCGTTTCTAGCGCGTTTCTAACGCGTTTGTGCTAGCGCGTTACGGCCCGTGTAAGAAGCCGGTGTAAGACGCTGTGGCCTCTCCACCTTACCTTCAACGCGTTTCGAACGCGCTGCCCAAAGCGGTGGCAAGTCAAGTTCAAGTCGAGGAGCGTTTATGAATACGGGGGGTATACTCTCTCAGCAGTCATGTGATGGCGTCCGAAAACGCGGTGCACGTTCCGGCATGTGTAAATGGCTGCGTAAGACGCTGTGGCCGCTCCCCCTTACTAGAGAGTACTGCACGTTTCTAACGCGTTTGTGCTAGCGTCCCCTTAAGCGGGAGATCCGATGATTCCCTCCGGAGCTTCGCCCACTCATCATCATTCACCTCGTGGATCTGCTGTCATTTTTTTCTACAGTCGGACACGACCATCGGAGAGAAAGAGAGAAATAACATTTATTAGACCATCGGAGACTGTGCCGTTAACAGCTTCGCTGTAAAAATGAAATGACTCATACCCCGTAAGGCTGAGGCTACAAGCGCTCAGCAAAGTCATGCGAACAGTGCATACATTCATTGCAATCACTCATACTACACGCATAACAGCATACGTTTCAATAAAAAAAAGTTGTCGCAGTTTCACCTGAAAGGCGAAGCATCAATTGCTATAGCAAATTTGTAGAGAGCTATACGGAGTAATGATACTAGCTTTATCAGCTGTATAAACTTGGACATGCAGCAGCACCGGCAACACGCAGAACTGTTGTCGACGCCGTCGGCGTTTTGCCCGCGTTCGCTCAAAATGCGTGCGGCGTTGGTGACTGTTGCCGGAGCCTCTGATATAAATTGGCAGATGGTGCCGCAGCTAAACGTCGCCTCCCTTCCCTCCCCCCCTCCCCCACGGCCTCTCGTGCGTCGGAATAAGGCGCGTTTGCTCTACATATATGGTGATTGTAAAGGAGTAAAGAGACGCCTACTTCTGCAGCCCTTAAGGGAGCACGGCGCAGAACGCGCGTTTGTTCTCCGCCGTGCGTTCACTCACCGTGAAACGCGCGCCCCTCGCGCCCTTTCACTCGCACATACAGCGTTCGGCGCGCGGCGAAAATTTCATCTCCACTGACGTCATACGGAACCTCACGGCGACGGCGACGCCGACGGCAGAAATCTGCTTTTGAGTGTCCATATAATTGCTATCGCAATAAAACAAGCTGAACACAAGCATCCAAACCATGCGCCCCTCAACATTTGTAGTCTTTGTTTTGCAACAGCATCGCTGGGCATGCGCTTTCGCAGATTGATAACTACCCATAAGGGTTCATAAGGGTCGGATAGAGTCCGATAATGGTGATAACAACTGATAAGTGTTGATAAGGGTCGGATGTAGTCCGATAAGCCTAATAACGACCGATAAAGCTTGATAAGTGTTTATTCTGGTCGGATAAAGTTTGATAAGATTGATAATGACACCACCCTGCATGGAGGTGAGCAAGTCGCACAATGCTTACCCACACTTAGACAACTCCAGTGGAGTTTCTGCATGGATCGTTGTTTGTCACCTTACTAGAACTCAGACTCACCAAAATTCTACTACGCTGGTCTCACAGCAGACGAAGCGACACACAATAATATACATAGATACATACATACATACATACATACATACATACATACATACATACATACATACATACATACAAACTGAAATAGCGTTCTGAGCATGTGCAGTCTGGCCCCGCTATTTTTTTTTTTTGCCTTTAGCGTGGCGCCATTTCTGCAATACAATAGTTTTGCGCATAGCGTGCGTCCACTATTTTTCGAATGTAGTGGAGACGCTAAACGCACGCTAAGTTTTTAGCGTTTCAAACATGGCGGCACCCTCGGCCCAAGCGCTTGACATGCAGGCTCTTTTCAAGGCTTGGCGTCGATCCACACGGCTAGTTTGGTTGTCGAGCTGCTCAGTTTTCTGCTTTGACTACTCGTAGCTAGATAGCGCGGCGAAGCTTTGCGCTTAGCGGCAAATCGTTGTCTTACGCTATACTAAAATCTATCGAACAGCGTTCCGCAAAGATTTAACGTGCGCAGCACGCTAACGCTAACCCAAACATTTAGGAGCGAAGCTCCTTATAGCGGCACCCGTTCCGTCCCCGTCATAGTAGTAGTAGTGTGTAACCAGGCTGAGAAAAATGAGAGAAAAAATTCCGAAGTTGTGTCCGTAGCGCGGAATCGAACCAGGGACCCCTCGCTTCCGAGCGCGCGGCGCTAACCACTACGCCACGAAGCGCACATAGACACACGTACCACGATGGCAATAAATACCCAACATTAACTAAAGGCCGCGTTTCTAGCGCGTTTCTAACGCGTTTGTGCTAGCGCGTTACGGCCCGTGTAAGAAGCTGGTGTAAGACGCTGTGGCCTCTCCGCCTTACCTTCAACGCGTTTCGAACGCGCTGCCCAAGGCGGTGGCAAGTCAAGTTCAAGTCGAGGAGCGTTTATGAATACGGGGGGTATACTCTCTCAGCAGTCATGTGATGGCGTCGGCAAACGCGGTGCACGTTCCGGCATGTGTAAATGGCTGCGTAAGACGCTGTGGCCGCTCCCCCTATACTAGAGAGTACTGCACGTTTCTAACGCGTTTGTGCTAGCGTCCCCTTAAGCGGGAGATCCGATGATTCCCTCCGGAGCTTCGCCCATTCATCATCATTCACCCCGTGGATATGCTGTGATTTTTTTACTATCAGCCATCCGCAATTGGTCAAAAGTTTTCGGGCTGCGTCCACTTCGCCTGTCTGTCACCTGACGTCCAAAAACCGTGAAAAATCACTGCGTCAAGGCGGCTTGTACGCATTAAAGATGCATTATTACGCCGATCAAAACTTAATTTTCTTTTTAGTAGCCGGACACTGCCCCGTTCCGACATCAATAGAAGGTGGGTACCCGCCGATCGCTCTGGCACTGGCTAGTCGGAGCTGCCGTGGAGAATGGATTTATTTGCCTATATTAAAAATTTGGCGTGACATTATATGGTTGTCGAGTCCTTTCAGCACGAAAACGATATCGCTATGTCAAATTTTCTTCACTGAAGATTCGTTTTAGCTGCATTGTTACGTTTCCGCTGCACGCCGACGTGATTTTATAGCAGACACCGAAAGCTAAGTAAGAAGAAGCAGGGCAAACGCAGACGCTGGCAACACCCTGTTCATCACGTTATCTACTTTCACTACGCTAGCCCGGCCCCACGTTACCCCCTCCACTTCTGCGTGCTCATCGCCACCACAAAGACGAGGTCGATACACCCAGCACGCTGAAGGTGCGCGAACAGTGGATCGGCGGTTGCAAGAACGAAGAGCAGCGGCGCTGGCTCCCGCTGCCGCGTGATTGAGCGGACCCCGCTGAAATATAATTAGTGGACACAAGCCTCCATCATCTGTCTGGTATTTCCTCGCCTACACCCTAATGATCATCAAAGGACAATTTCGACACGTACAGGAAAATGCAGCTTTCCAAACGTGTTTGAAAAAGTCAAAGCCTCATGTGATTTGTCGGAACTGCTGATGCCTAACATGCAATAATCGCTCGCAAAATAAGCATTACAATCGTCTATTTAGTTTATGCGCAAGTTAAAAAACCATGTGGTCAAAATTATTGCAGAGACCTACAGAATAGCGTCCCTCATTAACCCACGGCATACTTTCGGGAAGTGATACCCAGAAATTGAAATTCTCAACGCTCGCTAACGAGTCCCCAAATAGTGCTGCACGTCCAAATTTTGTCACTGTATGCGAGCCCATTTCTTGTTCCAACAACATTTTCTTTTTATTCATGGCCTGTTCTCACAAAGTTCTTATATGCTATAGAGGAATTAGTAAAAACACAACTGTACGTCTGCCAACGCTGTGCGAGAACATATTAGCGAACGCGGACGGCCGATGATCACCAGCTTTTATGTACAGAAATATTTGTGAATTACGCACCTCATTCTCGCTCGTGTGACCAAACTGTCGCCTCTATAAAGATTTACAATTTTCTTCTAACAAACTGTCAAACAATAAATGTACAAAGCTAAAACTTTGGTTTCTTCGTGTCGCTACAATGCAGGACTCCAGAATGCAGGCCCGTTACATGATCTGCGCCACCTTGCTGGCTGTTCTGCTAGCCAGTTGCGCCGAAGCACAGCGTGAGTCGTCTTCTATGTTATTGCCCTGTCAACTACCCATTGGGTGACGTAGGTCGTTGAATTTAGCAGTACAAGACAAGTGTGTCAGAAGCACGACTTTGCACTTAAGGAATTTTGTTGCCGTAATAAATTCTATTTTTATGCACAATCGATAACAGGGTGCAACACACTAAATAAGTTGAATTGCGGTTACCCAGCCATCCATGCAAGAGTATATGGAAGAACTTGGAAAGCATGAATATTCTGTACCACAACCACAGTGATGTATATATTGTTGGCGTCTTTCATCTTTTGTTTTTCATCTATGAACCGCTGTATGTAGGTCCTTATACAGGTGTCCTGTATTCAAGTCCGCTCTTCTACAAATTTCTGCAAGGTATTGACTCCAGCAACTGACCATTTCAACCATGAACGACTCGCACTCCGCGTCATCCACTGTATATAGTGGCTCCTTGCGTACGCTGGCCAACAATTGACTTGCAGCGGCCTCCAGTTCACGAGAAATCGAAAAGACGGTTTGCTGAGAAGAAGCAACGACCCTAATCTGGCGATAACTACACATCCACTCAACTGCCTAGGTTCATGTCACTCGAAACAACATCGGTTAAGGCGACCGGCAACGACAGATCGCTGTTAGCACTAGCTCATGCTGGGCACTCCTCCCGCCTTTTGCGTGTCCTTACTATTGAGGGAAAACTGGTTACTTCAAATTATTGATGGGACGTACATAACTGCGTTAGACACGATTGTATTTGTAGCAGGGGGACGAATATTACGAAACATACAAACGCCTAGAGCAATGAACGCCACCTATTCGACAATCCAAACGCTTTGCTTAAGGCTACTGTATTAATGCTAGAGCACAACCGCCTGCTATCACACAATTGCCATCTGTGTGCTTAACTTACTGTATAAATGATAGGACAATGGGGAGCCTCCGATTCCAAAATTACCACGTCTTTCTTAGCGAACAGAAATTACTAGCGACCCGCCACTTTGGCTTAGCGGCTATGGTGTTGCGCTGCTAAGCACGAGGTCGCGGGATCAAATCCCCGCCGTGGTGGCCACATTTCGATGGCGGCCAAATGCGAAAACACCCGTGTTACGTGTTTTGGGGGCACGTTAAATATCTTCTTTCTATCTGGGCTTTTACGTGCCAAAACCAGATCCGATTATGAGGCACGCCGTAGTGGAGGGCTCTGGATTAATTTTGACCATCTGGGGTGCTTTAACGTGCACTACAACGCACGCACACGGGCGTTTTTGCATTGCGCCTCCATCGAAATGCGGCCGCCGCGGCCGGGATTCGATCCCGCCATCTAACACGTTAAAGATTCGTTGGAGGTCAAAATTAATCTGGAGTCTTCCAACTGGGCGTGCCTTGTAATCAAATCGTGGTTTTGGCGCGTCATCATCACCATCAGCCTATATTGATCTCCACTGCAGGATGAAGGCCTCTCCCTGCGATCTCGAATTATCCCTGTCATGCGCTAGCTGATTCCAACTTGCGCCTGCAAATTTCCTAACTTGATCACCCCACCTAGTTTTCCGCCGTCCTCAGCTGCGTTTCCCTTCTCTTGGTATCCATTCTTTAACTCTAATGGTCCACCGTTTATCCGTCCTATGCATTACATGGCCTGCCCAGCTCCATTTTCCCCTCTTAATATGAACTAGAATATCGGCTATCCCCGTTTGCTCTCGGATCCATACCGCTCTCTTCATGTCTCTTAACGTTAGGCCTAACATTTTCACTCCATCGCTATTTGTGCGGTCCTTAACTTGTTCTCGAGCTTTGTTAAACTGCAAGTTTCTCCCCCATATGTTATCACCGGTAGAATGCAATGATTGTGCACTTTTCTTTTCAACTACAGTGGTAAGCTCCCACTCAGGATTTGGCAAAGCCTGCCGGATGCACTCCAACCTAATTTTTTCTTCTGTAAATTTCTTTCTCCTGATCAGGGTTACCTGTGACTAACTGACCTAGATATACGTACCCCTTTACAGACTCTAGAGGCAGAATGGCGATCCCGTATTCTTGTTCCCTTGCCAGGCTTATTAGCATTTATTTATTTATTTATGATAAACAAATAAATGCTAATAATGATAACAAATTCTTGTTCCCTTGCCAGGCTTATTAGCATTTATTTATTTATTTATGATAAATAAAGAAATGCTAATAAGCCTGGCAAGGGAACAAGAATTTGTTATCATTATCTTTGTGTTCTGCATATTTATCTTCAACCCTATTCTTACACTTTCTCGGTTAAGGGCCTCAATCATTTGTTGTAATTCGTCCTCATTGTTACTGAATAGGATAATTTCATCTGCAAACTTAAGATTGCTGAGATATTCGCCGTTGGTTCTCACTACTGAGCCTACCAGTCTAAGAGCTTGAACACTTCTACGCATGCAGTGAATAGCATTGGAGAGATTGTGTCTCTTTGCCTGACCCCTTTCTTGATGGGTAACATTCTACTTTTCTTGTGGAGAACCAAGGTAGCTGTGGAGTCCTTGTAGATATTTGCGATGGTATTCACGTATGGCTCCTGCACTCCTTGATTATAGTTTTGGCACGTAAAACCCCAGAATTCAATTCAGTTGAATTACTAGCGATAGTTACTGCAGCTTCCGAATTACAAGCTGTGACGTGTCCTTGACCAGCACAATTATTTCATTAATTCCGTCTCGATATTTTGCATATATGGAGACAATCTGTCGAAATACTCCTATATCTCAGAGCGCCCTAATATGTGCGAAAAGATCCAAATATCAGTTGCGACCATTTATGACCGCTATTACCTACAAATTGAAATATGATCACTGAAGTAACCATTCAGTAAGTAATTTACAGTTCATTAAAATATTAATTATGATCGCACAATTAGAGACGTCTCCAGGCACGAATGAAGTGTCACCAATGAAAACGACTGTTTTAGATTTGAAAGTTCAATTCGTGTATGCCTGGAAGTAGCTCGAGAATGGAAAGGAGAAGAAAGAAAATGTACAAATTGCCCCCAGGAAACACAATCTCTTTTGTTTGTAGGCTCTTGCTACTTTCTGCTGGATGTAATTCACAACTTTCATGAAGACCCTTCGAATTTATGGATTTCCACCCAAATCATTTCTGTACTTTTCATCTGTGCGGTGACAAGCTTTTTATCACTGAAATGCCCATCACACCAGTCATGCATTTGCACGTATCTTTACTCGGCGCATTTGCCGGCGCAGGTGGTTTTCGGGGCCGTCGCTGCGCACCAGGCGAGGTGTTCAACCAGTGCGGCACTGCATGTCCGCGCGTCTGCGGTCGACCACCGCCCCAGGCTTGCACTCTGCAATGCGTGGTCGGATGCACCTGCCGTCGAGGTTATATCCGCACGCCAGGGGGAGGCTGCATCTCCGAGCGCCAGTGCCGCCAACGAGGATGAGCAGACGTGGCAGAATAAAGCCACCATCTTGCTTACCATGTTAAAGGACATTTAGTGTCGGAATATAAACGTAAACGTTTTTACACCATTTAACAAAATAAATTCATTCATTCATTCATTCATTCATTCATTCATTCATTCATTCATTCATTCATTCATTCATATTGGTCCCGTCCATGATAGCGGCGAATATGGCGCATAGGTACGCCAGCCTCCGGCAGCGTTGAGCGTCAGTGGCTTGGTCAGTGCAGACGGCTATTTTGCCGGCGTGACAGCTCTGCAACACTATAGACCTTTGCACTAAGAAGGCGGTTTTTCCCGCGCGTGTGGCACATGCAGACATGCACCGCGCAGTAGACTGCTTGATCTGCCAGAGCCGGCACTGTGACAAATAATGTTCAGCAGCTCCTTGGCCAGCTACTCAAGCAGGAATGCATCTATGAAGAGATTAAAGATGTCGTCAAACCCAACGCAGTCAAAAGCATGGACTACTGTTGTGTGTAGTAGAAGACAAAAATGCACATTGTACACTCAAGCAAGAGGATCAAGGGACGATGCTCAAGCCGGGAGGTCGATACGTAGTCTGGTGTGCAGCCCAATCATTGAAATCCACCTCGTGTTTGCAAAAAGTTTTAATTAGCTTCAGCAATTATTATAAACGCTTGATTGTCACTGCTCTATATTGTTCAACCGTATTGTTCAAGCAATCGCTTCACAGGGTTTTGCTGGGCACACGAGTGGTCGCCTTTCTTGTTTTGTTGTTGTGTGTATGTGTCAATCCACCTACTACTGTCTGATGTAGCATTCATTTGTGATGTTCCAAAAACAACAACCATATTGTTCAAGAAATCGCTTCACAGGCTTTTCCTGGGCACACGAGTGGCCGTTTTTCTTTTTTTTTTGTCTGTGTGTTTCTGTCAATCCGCATGCTACTGCCAATACGCTTAATATATATATATATATATATATATATATATATATATACTCCAGAAAGTAGAATAAAAATCAAAATAAAGATTCCGACAAGAATACGATGAGGAAATAGCTATCGCGTTAGCCATAGCACAAACACAAGCAGATATAATCATCAGTGATTCCCAGACGGCAATACGAAACTTCGCCAACGGTCGAATTTCCCCAGAGGCACTACGACTCCTAAAATTAGGTAACAACCACGACAGAAGTGTCCATCTCATCTGGACACCCGCACACACACTACCAGACGGTAGCAATGAGGTGGCGCACCGCATGGCACGAGAGCTTACGGACCGAGCCTCGGTTAGTCCCGCCTCAGCGACTACGGACGAGTGGGAGTGGGAAGATCGAATGACCAGATTTCATGAAATTACACAACACCATAGATTGCAGAGGCGCACATTCCCGCCGCCTCATCCAAAATTAAGCAAAACACAGTCTGTCGAATGGCGGCAGTTACAAACCAGGTCCTATCCGAGTCCAGCTATCATGCACATAATACACCCAGATTTATACACGACTGACAAGTGCAGACATTGCGACTCTAGAGCCACCCTAGAGCATATTCTATGGGAATGTGCGGGTATAACACACGATAACAGTGATGCAGCTTCAAACAGCGACAGCCTCCGCGCGCGCTGCGAGTCTGCGTTGCTCAGCTCGGACCTGCAGCACCAACTCTGGGCCGTCCAGCGAGCCGAGGAAGCCGCCAAGGGCCAACAACCCTTGGCCGAAGCCTAGGCGGGGGCTAGGCCCACCCCACCAAATCGCAGGGCACACAATAAAGTTATTTGAATGAAGAATACGATGCACCAACTTGCCCAATCTGCAGTACTTCTGAGTCATTTTTTAGGTTAGGCACGTGTTTTACGTAGTTTGTGATATACGCAGTGTGATCAAAGTTAAGTTGACAGGTTTCTTTTTTTCATTAAGCGCTGAGACGTACGTGAAGACCACCTCTACTGTAGGGTTATGTGGCGAGGACACAAAGTGACATGGCAATTGTCGCTGTTAGCAGTGCAATTAACAAAAATGAATAATTAAATTGTGACTGGCTGCAGTAAGCAGGCACCTTTGTATTGAAAAGTTAGAAGCGGTCGTGTTTCTAGAGAGTTCCACTTGGCAGAATTCTTCTCGTGTATCCGTGCTTTGAGATATAGAACTGAGAAGTTTGATTGCCGTTCGCAAGATTACGCATGCATGACAGTGACGACCGGCGCCAAGCTGCTCCCTTATCTCGGTATAACAGTAGTTACCATCGTTACAGGCTGCGTGGTTCCGTGTTTTGATAGAGGTTGCGATTTCTGCGATTTGCGAATCGGTCAGTCGAGATTGAAAGGGGGACAGTTATCACATTTGCCTATGCCTCCTCCCCGTAGTTAGACTAAACGCCGTACGCAAAAGGCGCGTCACATAAGGGAGGAGCTTTGCGCTGGTCGTCACTGTAGTGCATGCGTAATCAAGCGAACGGCAATTAAACTTCGCAGTTCGATATCTCAAAGCACGGATACGCTAGAAGAATTGTGCCAAGTGCAACTCTGTAGACACACGACTGCCTCTAACTTTTCAATTCTAACATGCCTGCTTACTGCAGCCAGTCAAAAGTCAACAATTCTATTTTTGTTAATAGCACTGCTAGCAGCGATAATTATCATCTCACTTTGTGTCCTCCTAGCTACATAACCCTACAGTAGAGGTGCTCTTCACGTACGCCTCAGCACCTAATTGAAATAAAAATTTCAACTTATCTTTGATCACCTTGCATAATAGCCCCAGTTTGACCCCGTTGCGCGGCTCACTGATCGAAGGAGACCCTACTTGTTTACAAATCACCATATTCAAGAGTCTAACCCTAAGGATTCATAAATTACCTATTTGAATTGTTGCAGAAATCATCGATGCACAACTGGTTTCCGGATGTCGTTCCCAAAACGTCATAAGAAATCAGGTCAAGCTTGTTTCCTGTTTTTTTTTCTTCTTTTTATGCGACGGAGCGATTTTTTCGACAATGTAGTCACACGAACAGCAACGTATCCGGTAGCCGATTTAGGCGTTTATATTCAGAAATTGATGCTAAAGTCTCGCGATAGTCTGCTCAGCAGATTTGATCTCGCTGCTGATTGCCAGCATATTACTTAATAGAAGTAATTATTGGACTAATTATTATTGTTCTCATTAGGCTCTGTACATCGCAATTCACAGTGTGAGCGCACATACTGCGCTGTGTGAGGCAAGTAATTCGTTTAAAATTCCGTTTAAAGACAATTGACGGCATGCACATTTAATAACGGCACAAACCGTATGAACAGCGCTCATATACTTTATAGAGTGATTTAAAAGTATTCTGCATCCAAGACCTGTTAATAGCCCTGCTTTTAAAACAAAGGGCTATATAACATCCAGAGCGATGTTGTTTTCCCATTTCACAATTTCTTGCATGACCTCGGAAAGCACAGTAAAGCATCAGGCAGTAACGCCTGACATATTTGCGTAAATTAGAGCTTGCTTGTTGACGAAATTCTGCCGAAGAGAAAGCAAGACAAGAATGGTACCAAGGTTATGGAAATAACCTCCGTTTCAGCGCGATGATAAGTTCAAAAATAGAGAAAAAATAAAATACGGCCGAACTCATCTCACGGTGACTGTCGACTGTAATGCGCAACATATTCGAGCAATATAACGACAGACTGTAATCCAGAAGTCACGTTTATCTAACAGCTGAGGAGTGGTAATTGTGAGAGTTTTGTTGCCTCGGCTTTTTGCAAAATACTCCGACATCGCCCCATTTTACTGTGGCGCTCGCTTGCCAAGGTCGCCCATGAATATGGCGGCATGACCGCGGCTGCGTGACGTCGACTCAGTGACGATGGAATGACGAAGAAACCATGATGTCGATGGAATGACAAACGAGGTAGAACGACGATGGCATGACGGTAATAAGATGTCGATTAATCAATTACGCGATGGTGTAAGGGAAACAGCAGGACGACAACGACGTGAGGACAATGAAATGACGACGAGTGTACGATGGCAATGGCGTATAACGTTCTTTGTATTACGAAACATGTATGCCTAAGATAAGGTGACGACGACAGCATAACGAGCGTCCAATCACGAAGTTGGTGTGATGGTAATAGTACAACAACGACGCCATGACGACGACGGTCTGGCAACGGAAGCACGATAGCGACTGTGTCGCAATGACGGCATGACAAAAGCGACACAGTCACCAATTAATGACGACAGCACTATTTTAATAGAATAACAAACACATAATGACTTCAGTCGAACGACTAAGGCGGTATGGCGACAATCGCTCGACAAGAATGGGATGACGTTATTGAAGCGATGACAATTATAAAGAGTGTCGCAAAATTCACGCCATAAGTAATTTTGACTGAATACACGGGTTTATAATAAAAAAATTGAATTTATAATTTATTCAGAAAATATACAGTATGAGGTTATGTATGGAATAGCATATCTGGTAAATGGCGTCCACGGCTTTGCTGGAACACACGCACTCTTGTTGAAATTTTCCTTCACCGTGTTGCATGTGTGGCTGAATTTCGTTGATACAGCGCTCAATTTCCTACTTCGAGGCGTCGGTGGTCGTGGGCTTGTTGGCATGAACCTTAGAATTAAAAAAGAAACACGGAAGAAAAATGTCCAATGGCGTTAAATCGCATGATCTAGGCGGCCAATTCTGAGCACGGTGCCGAATTTATGTCCCTGGGCTATTGCAAGTTGCAATACCCTCACGAACTGCTTCGATGTTTTGTGTTGAACGACTTGTTGAAGAACGGCCAGCGTGTCTAAGATTACTGATTACTCCAGTCTCCCAAATTTTTTTAATTAACCTCTTGACAGTTGATGAAGTTAAGTCACTGTACCGATCATATTTTTTACGAATATTGCGAACTGTTGCTGCCAAACCTTTATTATTTTTAAAATATAGCTCAACGATCAAAACACGCTGTTCTTTCGTGCAGCGCTTCGTTTTGAATAACACTATTATAGAGCCACGTATAAATCTGTATGGTGCCATATGATTCACAGGGCGTGCGCTAGTCAATGTGGAAAGCTTCCTTGAGCTTCTTTCATTTTATTTAAGCTCGATGATCGCAGTGTGGGACGACAAGTGTACACACAAAAGCAAGGTGTTTGTATTGGCTTGTGCATTGCACCTGTTTTGAGTGATATCCTGTTGGCACAATATTACAGAACCCCCTCTAACTCTTTGGATGCATCCCGCGTGAAAAAAGCGTTCCACTAGGTGGATCGTTTCTTAGTGGTCATGGTAGGAGGGGAAACTCACGGTTCAAGTGGCGTAGCTGAAGTACTGGAGACCTTTAGGTCAGGCTAGATTCTTTTGATCCTAACTAACAAATTAACCGAAAATGGATCTATCCGTCCGTTTCCTGGACCTAAAGTCAACTTTCTCCGGTTCACACATTTGTTTGAAGTATGAGTCACGAGCAAACAAGCCCCTGTGTCCCTATTAGTCTAGCCATTCGAAGCTAGTGAAAAGGGGGGTGGCAAATACATGCTTAAAGAATGCTCGGCGGAAGTCTTGCCACCGCGTAGTGGAAAGTAGCTTCCAGGCTCAGGTTGGTCGGCTCCAGCAGGGATACCCAGGGGATGTCATTATATCTGTTGCGGAGTCTGTTGCGGGCTGTTAGGCGGTCTGGGCGATGCACTGAACTGACACTATCTGAGATCGAGAAGACGATCTGAGTTCGAGGGACTGCTGTAATCCCGTACTTTCATGACGTCTCCTACCGTCTAAAAAAGATTGGAAGGCGTGCCGGGGTAAAAGTGGTTTTTACGGTGCCTCACAAGTAAGCGTCACTATGTAAATTAACGGGGGAAAGCAGAACAAGCAAGGAGACATGCACAAAGAACCACAAGAAATAGTATGTAGATTGCGCAGAAAAAAGTGGGAAAGGCGGCAGCAATGCGCTTAAACGGTCCTTTCTGCATTTTGCAGCTGCTGCTTTCTGCAATCAACATCTATGGAAACGTCGCCATTTTTCCTGGGACAAGCTGCATGTCACCATAGGACCAATCCAGAGAGAACATAGGATAGGGAGTCATTCCTTAAACCGCAACCGTCCCATTATCGCCAATTTCTTATCATATAAAGTCACTGAGAAAGCTTTAAGCAATGGCAGGAAACTGAAAAACACTAACTACGGCATATCCAGAGACTTTTCGCCACGTGTGAGGGAAATCCGACGCAACCTGTGGTCCTTTGCAAAACCAATGAAGAATAATGGAAAGGACAAAGTTTCACTTGTGTATGATAAGCTGATCATAAATGGTGATGCTCATACTGGGGACAACGACGCCCAGACTGTAGCTAGGATAAACAAAAAGTGACCACAGGTTAATAATCCAATAAACAGAGTGACAGAGTGCTCAGTTCTTTTACTAAACTGTCAAAGCATAAAAAATTTAATTGATGACATTAACGGGCTACTGGGGGCACTGGGTCCCGATATTGTTTTTGCCACCGAGTAATGGCTAGATGCGTCAATTAAGAATGGTGAAAATTTTCCCTCAAACTATGAAGTTTATGGAAACGACAGGAGTCGTCGTGGCGGAGGAGTATTTCTAATGGTTAAGGAATCCTTGCACAGTACGGAAATTGACAGTGCCGCCAATGAAACAGAATCGGTATGGCGTCACCTGAGGACTTCAGATGGAGGTACCCTTGCTCTAGGTTCTTTCTGTCGTCCACCTGGAGCCAGTGGGGAAATAGACAGCTGGTTATACTCTATTCTGGCTACTCTTCCCGGTGACCGCATCATCCTTGCAGGAGACTTTAACCTATCAAACATACAATGGGATGACATTGCTACATTTGATATTTACTAATGACCCCAACATTGTGCAAAAAGTGTGTGTCCTTCCTGGCATTAGTGACCACAACATGGTCACTGCTACCTTCATGCTTCCGCATCTAATTCCCACAAGCCAAGACACCAGAAAAGTATATATGTATGATAGAACAAATTATAATGCAATAACAAATGGGCTAGAGGAATCTCTGGATCAATATAATGTTAAATCCCAGGACGAAGGCGTCGGTACCCTCTGGACCATTTTGAAAAACTTGCTATCCGCACTGGCTGAAAAACACATTCCCTCTAAGTATGCGCAAGACAAGCGCAAAGTCGATAAGTCCTGGTAAGCAGTGATGTGAAAAAGCTGATAAAAAACGCTCTCGCTTATACCAGAAATATAAAAGAAACCTTACTGTTATTCAGCCCCGTCTGGAGCAAGTGGACGTGCGGTATAAAAGGGCTATATCAATGGCGAAGGAGGATTACTTCTCTGGACTAGCAGAGGCTATAACAAAAAATGCAAAAGCTTTCTGGAGCTATCTTAAAAAACGCATAAAGAAAAAACCGGTACCCCCCGCATCTTGCATGAAGGAGTAGACTTAATAGACAATACTTAAACAGCTAGCTGCTTCAGTGACTACTTTAAATCAGTTTTCTTGAAACCAACGCGTTATTATACATTACCTACTCTTAAAGACAAGATGTAATTCTATTGCCAACTCTAACAATCACAATTGGGGTATCAGAGCATGTTTACGTTCATTAGATGATTCCAAACCAGCTTGTTCAGATCAGATATTCCCGAAAGTACTAAAGGCATGCTCTGATATTGTGTCTGAATACCTGTACATAATATACCGAAAATCGCTTGAAACTGCAATTGTCCCCGCAGAATGGAAGACGACTTTGGTTGTACCCATTCACAAAAAATGGCCCGAAGTCTATGGTAGCCAGTTAGAGGCCGATTTCCTTATACTGAATAGCTTTCAAGATACTTGAACATATTGTGCACAGTAATATGATAAAACATTTAGAAACTAATAATGTTTTCTTCCAAAATCAACACGCGGGTTTCGAGCTGGTTTTTCATGTACCACCCAATTAATAGAGCTATATCATGACCTTGCCACTGCGGCTGACAATAGACTGCAGACTGATGTAATATTCTTAGACTTTAGAAAAGCATTCGATTCTGTTTCGCATGAACTATTAAAGCACAAACTGTCTGCTCTCAGCATTGATCAAAATATTTTGAAATGGATTGGAGATTACCTCAACAACAGAAAACAATGCGTCATCCTGGGGGGAAGACAATTTACATTTGTGAAAGTGACTTCGGGTGTGCCACAAGGCTCGGTATTGGGACCATTATTATTCTTAATTTTCATCAATGACATCGCGCCTAATATTTCTTGCAGTGTCAGATTATACGCGGATGACTTCGTAATATACAGGGCAGTCAGTACAGATAGTGACATGCAATCACTTCAACAAGATCATGATTACGTCATCTTATGGTGTAGCACATGGGAACTAGATCTAAACACAGATAAAAGCTACCACGGAACATTTAGCAAAAGGAAGCGCATAATGAACACAAGGTACATTGTCGGTAATACGGTGCTTCGAAACGTACCCGAAGTCAAATATCTAGGGGTGCTTCTTTCGGAAGATCGTTCATTTCATCAGCATATCAATAACACCGCAAAAAAAGCGGCCAGCATGCTTCGCTTTGTTATTCGGAATCTGCATGGGGCTCCTCAAATACTGAAAATGGCGGCGTACCGATCACTAGTAAGACCGCACTTAGAATACGCATACAGCTTGTGAGACCCCCATCAAAAATGCCTCATTGATAAAATTGAAGGTGAGGTTTATACTAAAGCAATATTCCGGGGAGCTAGTGTCACACAAATTAAGGCCAGCATTGTAATCAAACCTCTTGACAGAAGGCGGAAGGAAAACCGGCTGAAGCTAATGCATGAATTTATAAAAACTTAACTCGTATTGACAAATTTAAATATATAAAACCTCCCCTCCACATCTCAAGCAGGAGGGATCACAGCTGTAAAATTAGAGAAATTAAATGGCGTGCAAATTACATGAAACACTCTTTCATCGCAAAGACAATATCTGAATGGAACACTTTACCAGAGGAGGTGGTCACAGCGGACGGTGTCCATTTCGCTCATCAGACCAATAACTTGTAATTAATGGAGCTATTCTTGCACTTAGCTGTACTATGGTTTGTATAACAGTTTCTGAAATTACGAATGGCTTGTTTTATAATCATAATATCTTCAACTGTTTGTCTGTTTTGCTTATTTGTTTGTTTTTATTATCTGTACCCACTCTCCTGCTGTAATGCTTCGGCGCTGCAGGGTATGTTGTAAATAAAATAATAATTAATATATGCGATTCCGCTTGACTGCGGGAGAAAGTACACACGGCAAACGGGCAGATGCCTGAACGATAGGCTTCGGGAATGTCACAATAATCTATATTGGACGGTGCAAGGGCATCTGGGTTGACATTGTCGGGATGTGGTTGCCAGCCGTTGTTCGATGACTGCATGTTTATAGCCAGGCACAATAATCAGACGACACGGAAGATAATGGAAGCTGCAGATATTCTACGCCTTGGGAAAAACTGCGTGAGTATGGTTTCGTTGGAACTATCACAAACAGAGCTTAGTTATCTTAACGGAGCCGAATTTTTCGAAAGCTGCGCGACAGACGCGTAGGCCATCGATATGTGTGGCTTGAGTCTTATTATTTAGAATTCATCCGGCTATCTTGCTAGAGCGAATGCACGTACGTGTACAACTCTATTCGGTTTATTGCACATGCATATTTTATAATGTTTTTTTCATGTTTCGTCACATGTATGTATAAAACCACTCGACTTCCTACCATTAAAACTATTTGAAAGCTTGCCCTTGTGTCTGTTGTTTCTACTCCTCGTTTCAAGTGGTGCGCAAATGACATTTATCATCTGGGAATTAATTCGTTGGATGAAATCGGGCACCTCATATGTTCGTGTTTTATACTAAAGCAAGGTTGTCCCCGACGCCGCGGCACAGCGAGAACTAGAAAAGAAAATCGAGTTAAATAAAGACCATAGCTCGAATGCTACCTACCCTGGTTCGTGCATAGATAGGAATCGTGCACCGAACAGTGTGCCACACCTTGTCTCGTGGATATCCTGGCCGGCACGCGCTTGACGTCGATAAGAGGGGGATGTCCCGAAGAGTGTACTACTAACCGGGATAACCGGTGCCTGCAAGATGTCGATTGCACCGGCTACGCACGCGCCATGCAGGCGAGACGGCCAAGGTCGCCTCTCCTCCCCCTCCACTTCACTCCTCTTCCCCTTTATGTTCGTTCGCTCTCTCGCTCAAGGCCGCGAGAAAGCGAAGTGCAATCGCGCGCCTCCTCTTCCGTTTTCTGTTCCTCAAACATACGCCTCCGGCGAACGCGACACATGACGGAAGCGTCGCGACAGCATAAAAAGCCGTCAGTGTGTCAGTGCCGTTTACACTGAACTCGAGGCGTCTACGTGGATTACTCGGCGCACTCTTGCTTAACGTGAGTGGGTGCTACCGCAATTAGTGTAATGAAGTGGTGCGTCCCCATACCGTTTTAATGGGAAATCAAGGACCAAGGTGCTTCGGTAGTGCGTTTGAATTACAACGGTCCACATTTCGTCGCATATAGCACCTTGCAGCAGCGCTGCCAATCCTAAGCCCTTTGCTGAGCGCTAGAGCATAGTGGTGACGACGATGTCGGAAGGTGTAGATTTTGCGAGGTGGAGACAACGATCTAAAACGCGCAAAGTGCAATATCGAAAGTAAACGTCAGTGGTCTACGTCGCGGGAGTTTTGGGGTTCATCCCTGGGGATGAAATGAACAAGCTAACTTTATTCATATGTCCTCAGACAAGTCGACCAGCATAAGTGTTTAGGTGTCATCTCGACTAAAATGGTCAGAACATATAATGCCTGCTCACATGCTAGAAAGAAACGGGTACCTAAAACATAACTTACGCATTTCCTCCACAAAAACGTTTAAAGGCCTACGAATGTATAGTTAGAACTCTGGAATACGCCAGTATTGTATGGGACCTGCACACAGCAGCCGATGTAGATGAAAAAAGTAAACGTCAGTGGTCTACGTCGCGGGAGTTTTGGGGTTCATCCCTGGGGATGAAATGAACAAGCTCACTTTATTCATATGTCCTCAGACAAGTCGACCAGCATAAGTGTTTAGGTGTCATCTCGACTAAAATGGTCAGAACATATAATGCCTGCTCACATGCTAGAAAGAAACGGGTACCTAAAACATAACTTACGCATTTCCTCCACAAAAACGTTTAAAGGCCTACGAATGTATAGTTAGAACTCTGGAATACGCCAGTATTGTATGGGACCTGCACACAGCAGCCGATGTAGATGAAATTGAAAAAAAAAGTGCAAAGGCTGGCCGCACGGTTTATCTACAATCGTTTTAAACCTCGAGATTCCCCAACCTTTATGTCTGCATTGGGAAAATTTGAGTGTTTGTAGGAGAGTACAAAGGCTACCAGGGGCGCTATAACGTAAAATTATTCCACTGTGTAAGAACATTCAGGTGTTGACACTGTGCGCGCGCGAGCGTCCAGATTATGTTCGGCAGCGCGAGGGCGCACCGAGTAGCTCTGCTGCGAGCCGATAGATGGCGCCGTGGTCAGCGGTCCCTGCTTAGCAGCGCCGGCGGCTTGACATTGCTCTGCCTCCCCTAAATTTTCGTTCATAGTGGAGTAAGTAAAACTCCAAGCGCGAAGGAAATTCGTTATTTCAGATTAAAGTGATAAGTTTACCAGGCTTAATGCTTCGCTAACATGAAGGTTCCTTGTGAGGGCGCGAATGACGTGAACACGGATCGATGGGGCAGCACTCAAAGCCCACTCAAGTTACGCTCGCGTGCACAATTTATTTCGTCCGGTCTGGCCGTTCATCCAAGCAAAAAAAAAAAAAAAAGCGTTAGCCCACGTGCTATCCCTCGATCAGAAGAAAATAGTGACTAGTGCAACAGAAAATGTTGTATTTCGTGCTTATCGCTGCTTCCATTCACACTCAGAAAACCGTTCCAGCATCGTTGCACGAATTCAGTGTGGCCGCGATATAAACGGAGAAATGAAACGGCTCAAGCTTGCGATATGCAACGAACTGCATATGCAAAGTGACCGTTGATGGTTAGAACTTATGATGAGATTGCACATCAGCTATGTAAAAACTCTTTCAAATGAAAATTTATTAGTGACGTATCGAAAAGTGGGAATGCGAGAAGGCGATACCCTAAGGCTCGTACAGGCCTTAGTGGTTAGTCGAATCACGTATGGCTTACCGTACCAAATCCTGAACAGGGAGGAGGAAAGGCAGGCCAACACAACAATCCGAACCGCTTTCAAAGCTGCTCTGGGCCTGCCTAAATGTACTTCCACGGAGCGCATGTTAGCTTTGGGAGTGCACAATACTTTCGAAGAACTGAGGCAGGCCACTCTGATGCGGCAGAGGGAACACCTCAGCTTCACAAAAACTGGTAGAGCAATATTGGCTAGACTCAATATCCCAGCATACCCCATGTATTTATTTATTTATTTAACAATACTGCTGATCTCACACGAGATCATAGCAGGGAGGGCACATACATGAGTGCGGTGTAAAAGATACATAAGACAGGTATGTAAAACACAAGCTCTCCGAACAGACTGTACCTCTCCATCCTTCGGTGAGATCCAAAATTACAGTAGCCCCAATTCCGAAGAATATGCATCCCGAGTACAACAAAGAAAGGCGCAAAGCACGCGCACAAAACATTCAATCAACGTACTCTAATAACCATAGGTACAACACGTACTACACGGACGCAGCTGTGTATGCAGAGGCGACCGGGCAGCGCTATCAAAGGAGGTACGCACTGGCAGTGGTGAACGTGATCTGCCAGCAGCAAATAACCGCATCGGCCACGGTGGGATCCCCCACCTCGGCCGAAATATTAGCAGTGGCGATCGCACTCGCTCAAGCGGAGCGTTCCCAAAGGGACTCGGTCGTTGTCACGGACTCGCAGGAGACCTGTCGCATGTTTCTTAAGGGGCACGTGACTGCGGCTAGCCTCGCGATAATCCACAAATCCTTCAACCACCGTCATCGCCTACTCTGGTGCCCGGGCCACGCGGGGGTACAGGGGAACGAACAGGCTAACGCTTTAGCTCGAGCGTCTACTAACCGAGCGATGGCGTCCTCTTCGAACCCCAACCCCTCACACTATCCCTCACAAAATCCCATCAATTTAAATGCAAAAGACATCCTTGCTCATCAGCGCGGAGTCCGCAGAAAATACCCGCCGCCTCACCCACAACTTAGCGGGGAAGAGGCCGCCGATTGGCGTAAGATACAGACTGGGGTATTCCCCCATTTAAAATAGCTAAACGCCAAGTATCCCACTCGTTATATGGCCAACTGTCCTTGGTGCGGTGGCATACCTACCCTAATTCATGTAACTAGGGAGTGCGCTAAGCACCCTCATAGACCAAATACCAGTGACACAATGGAGCAGTGGGAGGCACAGCTCGCCCGCTCTGACCTGGCAAGACAAAAGTCTTTAATTAGCCAGGTCAGGCAGGCGGCAGAGGCCAGTGGGGCCCTGGACTGAGGGGCTCCGACCACCCCTCCTTAATATTTTTTCCATTACAATAAAGTTTCTATTAAAGTTTCTATTATTAGGCGGGACGAAGGCAGGCGTCTTATCTTGGATTACAGCATCACTAATACAGTTTACTGATGAAAACCTGAGCAAATGCCTTCTTTATCCCAATTCGACTTAACATATACCGTGTATATTATTCATTTGGCTTTCGTCCATTGAGTACTGAGTGGCTCTTGCAAGATCTAAAAAAAATGACTTTCTTGTTTCTTAAATTGCATATGAGAATGTGCCCATGTAAGCATATTACAATGCATGCTACAGTGTGTCCAGAAATACACTTACACCCACCACACAATAATCTCATAGACCTTTTATTTTTATTTTATTTTTGCAAAGACACAATACGAAAAAAATTGTGCATGAATCCGCTCGATAAATTTAATAAGGGATAACAATCCCAGAAGCTTACACTCTCATACACTCCCACAATGGAAAAATGTTGATAAAAGCATGCAGGCGTGGAATATACACCGCACGCGCACTGTAAAAAAATCAGTAGCCAGGATGGAACAAACTTGAAAATCAGGCACACATCTGCACAGAAAACAGCAGTATTATACAGGGTGCACAAAGATTTCAAAATATGCAAATGTCACGTTGCTGGACAGAACCATAGTAATGTTGTTTCCATCCCATCGCGATACTCAGATTATTTTTACATTACGCCTAATTACATTATTAGTCTTAATTAATTAATCAGCTTTTCAAATATTATAATTAAACTAAAAGTATCGATGAGAAAATTGTAAGCAACATGAAAGCGCAGTACACGCGAAGTACACAAATACACGCGAAGTGCCTCGAGTGGCCAGTAACGCGGCAATTTTGCGTGTGTTCGCGGGCTTCTTTGACGCTCGAAAAAACAGTTGTATGTAGCACGTATTGTACAACAGAAAGCTGTATCGGTAGTTTTTCATATTGCTATACAATGTTCTCATTGACACGTTTCGTCTAATGATATTTGAGAAGTTGATTCTTAAATTGCATTAGGACTAAATATCCAATTAGGCGGAATGAAAAAATATCTGAGGATCTCCAAGTGACGGCAAACAACATCACCTTGGTTCTGACCAGTTACGTACCATTTGCATATTTTTAATCTTTGGGACAAGTTAAGTAAAACACCCTGTATGTATATACAGTAGCATATACCTCTCGGAAGCATGCCAATAACTTGTTAGTAAGACATTTGTGAAGCCTTCGTAAACAATTACATAAACTTTTTACGTAAGCTGCAAATTAGGAAATCCAATTTTTGCGCTTTAGATTATCTAACAGCTGCAGTTCACAAAACTGCAACATCTTTTTTGTGTAGAGTTGCATATTTATAAACTTCGTCCTTCAACTCTTGGGAAACATACCAATTTTTGAGAATTTTCGCAAAGCGCTCCTGGCCTCAAATCGAAATTCTGCTTCCTATAGAGTCACTAGAATTAAACTTTCTCTTTCGAATGCAACACATTTTATTCTAACAGTTCCAGTAGTTTTCCCATAAAAGCCTTTCTGGTTTTACGTGCACTTGGATAGGAAAATCAAAGTTGGTCCAGGCGAGCGTTTACTTGGCCAAGCAGTAAACCTAGGTCCCTGGATATCCTTGTAACATCACGGTACCTTGTAACATGATGCTGGAAGCCACGGAAACAAAAACAAACTAAGAAAAATTTCACAAATTTCCGTGGATCCGAACCGAGAATCCGGTGGTTTTTAACTCGAAGCTTTAGTCTTGCTATAAGACCTCGTAGTATTTGTGGGGCGATAAGAAAAACAGAAAAAAAGCGACATACGCTTTTCCTGAGTTCGCAAAGTGGATTTGACCGTTCTTAAGTAAAACAGCGGTTTGGCATTATATAAAGCATCCGGAAAAACACTTCTCTCACGGTTCACATCGAGTCTTCAATGTATCCAAGAGTCAATCGCGCACTCAATACACTCCCTCGTCGTCTTCTCACTTCATAAAAAAATATATGCTGATTTATAACTTTACTAGGCTCTACGAAATGCTTTTAACGGCTCCAATTAAAAGTAGCATAAAAACATAAAATATGTTCTGTATTTATTTTCCTCTTAACTCTATCCGTACCGCGCCCACTGGGCATGGTTATTAGCACTCTATCGATGGTTTAAAACGCCGCTTTCGAGACTTTCCGCACAACTCACGGACATACTGCGCTAACGGACGTGTAGGAGGAGAACTATATATTAGTTTTCCAAGCAGTTCGTTGAAATTTATCGCAAAATCTTGAATAAACAATTTATATCTTTTTTATGACATAAATTTCGTTAATAAAACTTTTATGCGTGAAAAGTACATTCATTTTACATTCTGTTTATGTATTACATTAAATATTGAGTGCAGTATTTCCTTCAGAAAAAAAAGCATCTGCCGTAACATACAAAAAACACATATTTTTCCCTTGGAAAGGGAAGGGTTAAACCTAAGCAACAGAAGCTACAAATGAACAACGCGCTTCATCCCGACCTTTCATTTTTGGTCCATGGTCACGTGACTGGAAGATCAGCAAGGAAGTTTACGAAAGACGCACCACAGGTGAAAATGAATGCTTCTCTAATTTGATGAATGTGCATTGGAACTCTTTTTATGCATCCTAATTTGCTTTTATTTTGTAAACCATGCGCCTTTTCGCAAATATTAGACTCTCTATAAATATAATATTTTAAGATTATTGCCATGAGTGCCAATTTTTCGCGCACTTCATCGTTTAGGCTTTTAACTACCCAACTATGTTTAACTACCGGTTTTAGGCTAATCCACGTAGAGTGACAATGACACAGACTCAGCAGCCCCCAATGATAAAACCTAACGGATTTTCTTGTAGACGATGATAAAGGTTGTTCTTCGCTTACCGCTTTACATTATTTGTGTTCCAACCAAGAAATGTAATACTAGGATATTCCACTACAGTGTTGGGTTGCTAGCGATAAAAGAAAAGTTTTTTTTGTATTTCACATGGCAAGATCACAAAGTGGTTGTGTCATAAAAGGTGAGGTTGTGTCATAAATAGAGGTAGTGCCATGAGACGTGAAATCGCATTTGTGACTGAAACTAAACTTTAAATGTATAGTGAAATTTGTAAATGTGCTACGCCATCAAAAGCAGCACGCAGAAGAGTACTATTCAACTCCATCGTTTCGATGATTTACCACAGCACGCTGCAGGTTGCCTCGGTGTTCAGGTCTGAGCTCCCGAGTACGTGAAGCCTATACGCAGCGTCTGTGCCCGTTCAAGCCGGAGCCCCCATAATAATCCGCCATCGTCACAGTCCTCCTGTTTTTTCCGCAGTATAGAGGTGTACATCTCTCAAGGAGTCGTTTGTTCGTTTGTAGGACCGGGGTTACTACACAGGAGCTGCTTAGCGTAGTCATCAAGTCGGGCATGTTGAGTCCAAGTACTTTATTTTTTACTCTTCGTGAATTAAAGAAACGAATGTAATGCACAGCATCTTCTGCACTATTTTTAAGCGCTACACGTAAGCTTTACTATTTATTTACAACTTTAGCCAGCTGGTTTACTTTGTCCTGTTTAGAACAACAGTAAAGGAGTTATGGGGATGAAATATGCTGTTTCAAGGGAGAAATAGCGCTCCAACTTACAGGCCACTGTGTCTCTTTTTCTTCAATTTCTGAACGTAACTGTTCATCCGCTCTTCTATAAAGGACAGGATATTTTGTCTGAGCATGCCAGAACTGACCAGACACTGTTGATAAAAAACACGGGCGAACATTGCACATTTACTTTCTGCCTGTACATCATAGTGGGTAAATATGGACAGCTACATGTTTCAATGCCAGCATTTTTACGTCTACAGGAATGTCGCTTTTCTAAAAGCACGAGGGTGCTTAATACCGAGCGCACGCCCAGTTAATGGAACTGCCTGCCTGACAGCCTTCTGTACGGATGGAGCGTAGTAGACGGGAGAAGGAAAGACCATAATAAAGTAACGCGCGCAAGTGTGCGCATTCATACACCGAAGACTTCCTTTCAGTTGCGGAGTACTAGAGGCATCTGCGCTCGCGCTTCACAAACAGGAACCGGGTCTGCATACATTCAATTCGCGGAGTTAGCTTAGAACCGGTTAATAACATTTCTTGCATAACCCTGGTTATGTCTCCTTGAAGTGAAAGAGCGACAGGAAATAGTCTGAGCATATATGGTGTGCTGAGCATGCTGCAAGCTTACGTTGATTTATTACAGCGTTGGAAACCTGGTTGAACAGGCTGCATGTTATTCAGACATCTGAAACTGGCGTTTTCGTGGAATGCGCAAGTTAGCTAGGTCTGAAGGTCACCCCCGCCTTTCACATGCACAGAGCCCACAAGGAACACTCAGAATGAGTCACCAAATGCCGCAGACAGATGGAAAGACAGAAATGAACTTTATTTGGTCCTGAGGAACTACGTGGGGACCCCCTGTGGGAAGTCCGTAGTAGTCGCTGGCCGCGTCCACGTAGGGGCAGGAACACCGTGGTCCTCCGCCCTTTCGCAGGCCCTCTGGACAGCCTGGAGTTGGACTGAGAGTACGCTGCTTTTGAGGGTATTGTCCCAGTCCGTTTCTTTGTTTAACAGTGCGTTACGTAACGCAGGGCATTGCCAGAGCATGTGAGCCAATGTACAGAAATGCACACCACAATCTGGACAGTGTGGTTCTATATTTGGGGCGATGCGACTTAGAAAGCCTCTCTAAGGAAAGGACCCCGTTTGGAGCATTGTAAAAGTCGACGATTGAGACCTGTTAAGCTCAGGATGAGGTAGTGGAAAACTCCTCTTCTCTATTTGGTAGTGAGAAACTATTTCGTGGAATGTAAGTAATGGGTCGCTGTGCTTAATTTAGTCCGGCCCCCCAAAAGCTTCCATACCGCCGCGGCGGGTAAGATCTCGCGCACGGTTATGAGCAAGCTCATTGGGGTTTGGGAGATTTATAAAAATATTCGGACCCATGTGGGCTGGAAACCACGTAATGGAATGAAAACCAGTAACCACCCTATTTCTGAGGATGGCCGCAGCCTCTCGGGAGACGGAACCCGATGCAAAGGCACGTATGGCCGCACGAGAGTCTGTGTATCTATTGGGACGCACAGAGTCCCTCATTGCCAAAGCTATGGCTACCTGTTCTGCAACGTCAATGGAGATAAATGGCAGAAGTGAATTTTTTATGTGTGTGGTGGATGCGAGAGGCTCTTCTCACGGCGTTTCCACTGAATGCAAGACATTGCCTTGCTCTATCATTCTCTATAATTCAACGGCATTTTAGCTTTATGAACACATTCTTATCAGCTTACCATCCTGTTGCTATGCATTTCTGGCGAGTTCAACTTACATTTCTGTAACAACTAGCCTTCTACTATCAGGCTATTTTTGTGGGTCAATCCCAAAAATAGGATGTTCTAATAATGTGTGACGCTCCCGGAGCTAGTGCAGTCTATGTGCCACTATGAATGCCCAGAAGACAGTGCAGCCTAGAAATGTTGGCCGTTCCCTGTTGTATGTGCTGCTGAATATGTGCCGTTTTTCAATGACCCTTTTTGACGTGAACTTGTGTGTGAGGAGCGTTCATTAATGATTTCCCTTGGGCCACCTCTATTCATCGCATGATGCTGAAACTGCGAGTGTGAAATGATATGTCTCTATAGGTTACTTGCCCTGAATTGATGAGAGCGCTGAAGTGATGAGAGATGTGATAATGGATCTTGTGCAATACACAACAGTAATGAAGTTACCTTACTTGAAAAGCCCCACACCATTTTGTTTCATGTTGCTCTACAAATGTTTCTTGACACTTTTCATCTAAATATAATGTTCGAGAAGTTGATGAATTATCACATACTAATCATGTAATTAGGCGGAATGCAAATTAGGCGGAATGCAAAAAACACGTGGGCAGCTTGCACTAGTGGTGTAAGGCTGGAGTAAACAGCGGAGCTGGTGATAGACCTAACTTCTTCCCGGTTTTACTAGCCTTGGTTAAGTTTCGCTAGGAATTGCTAAGCACGGCATTCCGAATCGGCTCGCCGCCAACGCGCAGATTCTCGCTTGGCCACGCGAGGCGCTTTAAAGATGAGCGGCGTCTTCTTCGGGTGCCCAGATCCTCTTTGGTCGTCCCATGTCAAGGGTACATGTACTCGCCACAGAGTCAACGAGAGTTCTGCCGCCGTCGCGGCGGCTCCGAGCTTTATATCCCCCGTGACGTTACGGCCAAGCTGTGCCTCCACACTTGGCGGGGCGTGGCTGGTCGAAACCTGCCGAGCCACCGCCAGAGGCGCCTGCTGCAGTCACGGACACCGCGCGCGTTCGGCGCGAATGCCGGGAAACGAGGAAACGCGGATGGCGTCGGCAGCAGCTCTGCGCGCTGCCTCGTTGGTGCTGCTACAATTTATTTCTCTCTCTCCCTCGCTCTCATTTTCTCTTTGTCGCTCCCGGGCATAGCGCACGCCGCGCGCATGCTCTACTTCCTTTCTTAACGTCCTATGTCAAGGCACACTGTGCACGGCACGGAGAGGAGGCGAAGCACACGCCGCTCCGCGTGGTGGTTGCTAGGCAACCCAGGTGACTCATCGCTCAGCGATGTTTTTTCGGTCCACGAGCGCGGTTTTACGGATAGCTTAAACAGTTTCGCTGTTAAAAATGCTCTGAGTATCTCCAGCAACGGCAAACAAGATTACCTTGTCTTTGTCCAGCTACGTGGCATTTCCGTATTTTTAAATCTTGGTGCATGATAGTTGGGACCCCCTGTATACATACTTTTAGCGTGGCTTCGACGCGTAGCATATTACAACTTCTAAAACGCTTTTGAAGAAAAGCAAATCTCTGGCGTGATAGTTTGGACGGCGAGCGCCTAACATGGGCAATCAGCGCTGCCCAAACTGTCATCGCCATCATCATGTTTTCTATATATCGGTGCGCGGCAAAGAAACCCGCGTGGTGAAAAATTAATGCTGATATTTGCGCGACGGCGTCCCTAATTACGCCACTGTTCACTTTCGGGACCGTTAAACCGCCAATTTAATTTTTCAACGCTCGCCCTGTATAACCAATGCTACACGTCCAAATTTTGTGCCTAAAGGCGAGTCTATTGTTTCCAGCACATATTGTTTTAAAGTGAAGCTTTCTTTCAGAACCTTCCCGCATGTTCCTGACTGTGGCTGCTGCGTGCTTCTGGGCGCTGCTGGTGTCTTTCCGAATAGATCCCACATCTAAAAAAACTAAATTTGGAGGACGCTCAAGCTTCGCCTTTAAGAGTGGAACGCGATAGCATTCAAAGATCCCTGCCTGCTTCTCACGCTTCCCGGCAATCGCAGCTTTCTTTTTTTTTCTGCACCTTGGCCTCCTCGCGCTGTGCCTACACGGAGGCGAGCGCCATCTGGATTGTGTTGAAAGAAATTGAGCAGGCGGCACCGCTTTATGAATGGTAGAAACGCTGGGAAAGGGTTTGTGTTTGAGCTTGCGCGTAACAGAATTACATTTGCTCGTATATTCAAATTACAATTCGACGCTATCATGTCTGTAGGTTCTGTTTTAAGTTGCAGTTTGCGATTTTCGTGATGCATTTTACTTTGAGAAATTCAATTAATTCAGTATCGCCTCTGCGATACTGCCTGGTTATGGCTCAAAATGATTTTTCGTCTAACAACGCTCGGCGCCGACACCGCAGTTTGTTTGCGACACGGGGCTCTTAACGCTGTAGCGTTACAAACGTTCAATTACGTGCCCAACCGTTGCATCAAACCTAGGCCCCAATCGCACGTGTATTTCGCACTTCATATAATAATAATAATAATAATAATAATAATAATAATAATAATAATAATAATAATAATAATATTACGAATAATAATGCTTCATTCTTGAAAAAATCATCATACAAGAATTTGGTTCTGCCAAAGCCGTGAAATTGGGCCGGCCAACGTCACCGGGCCGTGCCCGGCAGTTCAGACGGTTCAAATCACGCGTATCAAATCATGCATATTATATCAATTATGCATAACACTGTACAATTTCACAAAGACTTACAAGGCGTTGGTATCGAGGCACTGTTTCAACGCAAAAATAACTCATGTGACGTATTTTTCTAAAATCACTCATCGAATTTTTTAACGCGTGTCAACACAGTAGATGTTGTCAGGCAAATCGATAAACACCGCGAGTACATAGGGATACCTTAGGTGTGCCCCGTATCTTGAGCTAACACGGTTAGAACGAAACCTCCTCTTGAACGAAGCTGACGGACATGCTAATAAGCCGTACATAATTGTTTGTATTATATGTAATTTCCATATACACCATAATTATATATTATACTTTAGTACATCAGTTTGTCATGAAAGGCAGAGAAGTTTGGCATGATCTACGTAACAATCTACGCAACAATCTCATTAGGACCTTCTCTAATAGTTATACCATAATATACAGCCTTCAGAATACTTTTTAAGACAGAGTTCTCTTTCTCCCTTCAGAAGGAGGAATAATAATACAAGCAACAAGTGCTGTATCTCAACAAACTGCAGCCAAGAGCGAAACGAATCTGCTTACGAACTCGGACAGGGCAGAGTGCTTAAATCGACAAGGCAAAACAGAGTAGGACAGGACAGGACAGAATAGTTCTCTTAACTGAAAGTTCACTAAAGCGAATATTCCGTAGAATATGGAACACCATAGGGCACAGAAGACATCGAGTCAAACATGTGAAATGCAATTCATGGAGTTACGGTTTATGGTGCGTAACAGTTACATTCCTGCCTATCATCACATCTTGAAAAAAATCTGTGATTTTCATTCGCACTAGTGCTCTTAAAGTGCAAGAAATAACTACGCTGTCTAGAGTTCCTATGTTTTTGTGCATTTCCTCTGGCACAGCTTGTTGGTGAGACACGAAGTCTCGCAACTTTGCAAGGCACCCGACAGCCTCGGCTACAATTACAGGATTTGAATCTGCTTCTGTCATTGCATCTTTCTCGTCGCACTTTAATTCACCTTTGGTACTCGCCTTACTAAGGAAGCCCTGGGAGGCCATCCTCGCTCTTGCTGAACTCGAGGCCTAGAAGGGCCTCCTGGATCAAGTTGGGCGGGCCGCGGTGGCCACTGGAGTCTTGGAATAGGGACCCACCCTGAACCGCTCCCTTTCTTCTATTTCATCAATAAATGTTTATTCCTCCTCCTCTTCTTCTTCGGGACGAACACTGGAAACAATTTCCAGATGCGACAGTTCAGCACATGTAACGAGCTCACTCTGACACTGCACATAGTTTTCAAACGAAGTGTTGATGTCAACGTCCCGCTGGTGACAGACCTCTGTCACCAGCCCGATGTCGTTCGTTCAACTGAAATACTCGCTATTTGAAATTCGTTTAACTGAAAGATGTTTGCATATAATGCATAGGAGAACCACCGGGGATTTACTAAAAGTTAGTTATTTTGAAAATTTTGTTAAACCGACGTTCGTACAATTGAAAGTTTACTGTATACGGCGACATGATACTAACTGCGCATCATTCGCGTATTAGAGCCTGCGGTAGAGCTTAATGGGAGTTACTAAGGTTATTCACACATATACGCCAAAAGTAACGGCGCCCACATTCATCCTTGGGGAACTTCACATTGCAAACCGATTATTATGCTACTATCGGACCAGGAGACACCAGCTGCTTTCACTTAGTTACCTAAGATTTCCACTGAATCGAACGCTTTTGAAGCTTCTATAAAGAGGGCTCAAGCCACTTTATTAATGTCAATGGCGGAGTTCAATTTAGTCTGATAGGTCTTCTAAAGCAAGCTGGGTGCCTCGGTATCTTTCACAGCCATATTAGTTATTAGAGGCGGTGACGGCTCAAGAACGCGTTCATTACTAATGAAAGGTGTTCCTAAAGTATTATTGCGATGCTTGAATGTAGAAAAACTTCGCGGTAGTACTGCCGAGCTCCATTGCCTCCTCATTTATGTAAAGAAAGCAGAAGTGGCATTTTCAAGCCATGTTGTGCAGGATGAAATCGCGGCCGCGGCTGCCACATTTCGGTTGGAGCGAAATGCCATAACGCCCTTGTTGTACTGTGCATGTTAAAGAACCGCAGGGGGTCGAAAATATTATGGAGTCCCCCCGCTACGGCGTGTCTAATAATCATATAGTGTTTTTGACGCGTAAAACTGCCGAATTTAATTAATGAACAATTGTCAACAATGCAGCCTTAATGTGCTCAAAGTGTCTGAGCAATACGTCAACAGAGATACCGTCTGGACATGGTGATTTCGGGGTATTAAATTTGGACAGAATCTTTCAGACGATTGCCGTATGTGTCCCATTGCGTGGCACGGGTGCGCGCGAGCACATGCACGCGCGCCACTGTAAGGGTAAAAGTGGCGCGCGTGCATGGATAAAAATGGTAAAAACGCAGGAATGAAATAGACAAATATGTATTATTGCATGAACCTGCTAATGAAATCTTCGCTTCACGTAGATTTCAAGATGTGTGTTCTATCTGCATTTTTTTTAATTCTTGGGACGTTTTTATAAAGTTCTTATGCTATAGGGGAGATAATAACAAGCGTTCCTGCCAATGGTGGGAGTGAACGTATTAGCGAATACAGACGAACAATGAAGCAATCGCTGTGAGAAACTGAAAGTTTTGTGAATTTGTCCCCTCACTGTGTTGCAACCGAAATGCTGCCTCTACAAAGTGGTACAAAGTTGTACGGTAAATGGTACAAAGTCTCTCAATAAGCTGTCGAATGTTTAATTTACAAAACAACGCAGGTTTTGTGACCTTCCGCCAATGCAGGATACCAGAATGCAGCAGGCCCATTGCGTGGTCCGCGCTTCCCTGCTTGTTGTTCTGGTGGCCAGTTTCGCTGAAGCACAGGGTGAGTCTGCTTCTACTTTACTGCCACGAGAGCTCCACTTCCTGACATACAATCTTTAATTTAGCCGTAGCAGAGAAGTGCTTCCTAACCACAACTTGGTAGTCTAGGAACTTTTCTTCTCTAATAATACTTTCTAATTTTAATCTTTTTTCTGCAGACGACAAGAGGGTGGGGTACAATAAATGAATTTACGATCGCCCAGCTTACATTAGAAGAAATTGCAGAAGAAATTGGAGAATATAAATAAACAAACTGAAAAATATAGACAAATATTGGCTGAGGTTTAACTCTTGTAAGTCTAGTTATCACGAGCGAAAGGTTCGTTTGGCTTGGTTTCGCAAAGACTATGCACACAGTGTTTCATTATTGAACGCTTCCGTGCTTGGTTAGCTTCTCTATAACGTGCTAATCTGGCCTCACTTTGCTTACTTTACCCTCAGCAGCATTTGCCTTTGCTTGAGATTTCGCAGCCTGCCGTCTAGCTATATCTACTGGATGATTGGATTCAGCCTGTCACTTGGCCTGAAGCGCACGCACAGACAGCCCAGCCGTTGCGCCATCCATGGCGAGACTCAGCGACTAAGCGCCGGCGAAGCAGCCGTTAAACCCTCGCCTAGTCACGTGGTACCGCAGCGGCGAGGCTCCGAGCGAGCGCAGCTGCGACGCCTCTCCGCAGCTGATCACGTGGCATGACGTCACACCTGTCACACTTGCGCTCAGGCGGCTCGCACTCCGGCGGCTCAGGGCACGGAGCAAGAAACCTTTAGGAGTGGAAACTCCGCCAATTGCGGTAACCAGAAAATGTCATAAGCCCGTGGAGCCACTATCATGCTGGCGGACGAGAAATAAATTATTGCCGTCGTGGTTGCCAGGGCCACCGCTCACGTGCTGTTACTCCTGTTCGCGGCCGCGCACGTTGCTCCCGTTCGGCCGCGCGCCTCCACAAGTTCTACTGAGGGCACTCACGCGTCCCACCTGCGTCCCATCTTAGGATAGCATGTACACTGCATGTGTGAGCGCTGTAAGTATTACGGCCCTCGAACAAACGCCGACAAGAACAGTTGCTGTTTCACTTAAAAGCCCACAAAAACAACGTTAAGGCGTGCACGCCTAAGTTAACGCCCGTGTCGTCTGCTTTGAGCGGGAGACACGGGCGCCGCCGAAGAGAACGCGCCCGAGCAGCACCACCGGACTGCTGCTCTTTTCTTTTTTTTCGCTGCTGCTTGCATGACGTGCCGCAAGGCGCCGCCACTGCATGCGCCCCCGTCGGCGCATACTAATGTGACGTTATCTGGTCGCACGCGAGCGCCCGCGCTGACGGGAGTTTCTACTCCTAAATAATCTTCCTCCGTGGCTCAAGGACATCGCCACGCGATGAATGACCTTGCGAGACATGGCTTAATAGAGCTTTCGCTCTAATAAATCAATAGATAACGTTATTTAAAGGACCCGTCGCTATGTTTGGGCATTCCACATAGACAACCTGGGTGCGTAGATCATAAGAAGTGTTTTAGCCTGATTATATTTCATGATGAGAGGTTTTGTGACGGGGAAATACGGAGTACGGAGGAGGACCGCTGACTTCCAATCAGATGGGATATTTACTAGGGGTGCTACGGGAAATTTTAGCTAGAAGTCAGTGCTTGTCCTTCGTCCTCCTTATCTCCGCACTATAACACCTCTCATCATGCGCAGATCAGGCGGTGACCATCGTATTATATAGACGCACGCCGCGAAAACACCCGAAAATTTTAACCGAGAACAACCGAACATTTTAACAAGAGCCGCCGCGTAATGCTTCTCGAACTGGCTACTCGGCCCTCTAGCGAAAATACACTACGCGTGTGGTGCTTCCATGTTATACGCATGACAGCTGCAGTGCACAGACGGCCAGCAGCGCTAAAAACCCGGACATCCCTGCGAAACGCAGCGCGCCCAAAACGGCCTCGTTCAATGGGCTGCACACGAAGAAAATAGGGGAGACCAAACAAAAGAAGGCGTGATTCGTGGCGTCACTGGTCGCGAAAAGATACTGAGGGATACCTTCAGCTCCTCTGCAGACCAGGGGCAGGGGGGGGGGGGGGGGGAGGTGTCATTTCCGGGGCAAGTCGAGTGGAGGGTCAGAACTTTGTCCTGCTTGAAGGGTAGCTCGACTCATCGCACCGTGGCCTTCGAGCATTTTATTTTCTCCTATCTGGACTGCTACTGCAAGATTAAAAAAATATCGCGGTAGAACGCTCCGTGGAAGATGCTTTGCAACTTCTTGTGCATACCCAAAATTTCCGAAAGAATCTGCTGAGGGTAATTCTTAAAGGGCAAGATACCATACATCCACACACGAACTCTTGTTCTCGATATGTTGTTTGCATAGAGTTTCATAAATAAGTTATTAGAGTGAACTGGTGGCACTGCGATTGTTCCACTACGATTGCAGTGATTTGTGTAATCGTCATGCCTCTGGCTTGAGACGTACTTGAGGTGTTGTTAGGCTTTCTCTCCCTACATTTACAATTATTACAGTTTTCGACACACGGTGAGGCAGGATGTTCGTGCTAACATGCACAACTATTGCGAAATGTTGGATTTATACCACGTTATTTTTTGAAAAATGATCGATTTGGAAAGCTACAATGACCTTTGAAGCTAGAAGGAAGAAATGGATGGCATGTCTATGTACTGCACACCATTCGGTTGATGGCTAAACCGTCAGACTTGCAACATCCATAGACATTATTGCCAGAGTTCCCTCTAGTAATACCGGCCGCGGTAGATCAGTGGCTATGGGCTGCGTTGCTGAACAAAACTTCGCGGGTTCGATATGGGCCCCTGCCGCTGCACTACAATGTAATTCCCCCTGTCGCAGCACCGTCGTCCAAGAGGATGAGAACGGCGGCTGGCTAGGGACAGGCCATTGCCTGAAAAGCGAAGCGGGCGCGCGGCTCATGTCTCGAGCGGCCAGGCCCGTGCGAGGCTCCTTGGAGATTCCTGCCGCCGAGAAGAAGGCCCGTCAGCTACAGCCTTCTGTTCACTGAATGTATACTCCTGTTTATTGTGGCTCTTTGCCATCGCTGATTTTGCACGCCACAAGATTGTTGACCCGACGTGATTCGCGCAGGCAACCTTCTGATAAAACCCCTCTCACGAAACCTCGCCCAATTAATGTATTTCCACGCAAATCGTTTCCGTACTTTCCACCTTTATGGCGCTCTATGGTATAACTGCACATCTTTGTCGAAGCACCTATTACACCAGTCGTGCATTTGCACGTATCTTTATACGGCGCATTTGCCTACGCAGGTGGATCTCGGAGCGTCGGTCGGCGCTGCCGCGCAGGCGAGGTGTTCAACCAGTGCGGCACCGCATGCCCACGCGTCTGCGGTCGACCACCACCCCTGGTGTGCACCCTGCAATGCGTGGTGGGATGCGCCTGCCGTCGAGGTTATATCCGCACGCTCGGCGGGAGCTGCATCCCCGAGCGTCAGTGCCGTCAAAGAGGATGAGCACGCGTGGCATAATAAAGCCGCCATCTTGATTACCTTTAAATTGACACCTAATCCAATAACACCAGTATAAACTTCTTTAGATCTCTTTGGTAATAAATTCATTTATTCATTTATGTGTTCAGGTCCCATCCATGATAGCGGCAAATGTGCTCATAGGTGCGCCGGGCTCCGGCATCATTGAGAGTTGACTGCTCCACAAGGCGCATTTATGTTTAGAAGACGGTTATTTCTCCGGCGTTACAGTTACGCAACACGAGGATTTCCGCGTTTTTGGACCTACGGACGTGCGCTGCGTCGTAGACTGTTTGATCGGCGACACCCGGCTCTCCGAGAAATCGTGATCAGCAGCTGCTTGGCCAGCTACACTTTAGCAGCGCTGCAGGATTGGCTCAGCGAAGAATTGAACGATGTCGGCTAATTCCAAGTCGTCAAATGCGCAAGACGACGACGCTCGAACGCAATCCTAAGGTTCTCAGAAATGCGTGCTCTGCAGGCGTGACTGCATAGCCTAGTGGTTACGATGCTCGCCTTCGGACCGGGGGTACACGGGCTCGAATCCCGCCTCGGCCAGACAGATTATTTTATTTCTTGGTTACTTTCTTGCTATGCACCACAATTTACGGCTGGCTTAAACAGCTTCGCTGTTAAAAAAGCCTTTTGTACAGCGAAGCTGTTAAGGGCACACTCTTCGATGGTCGCCTCCGGCAATAGAAAAAAGCTCTCATTGGCCGTATTGTATGTGCGAGTGAAAGCGCGCGATGGCGGGGACGCGCGCCTTCACGGGAAGGAGGAGGAGGAGGAGGAATAAACATTTTATTAAAATAGCACACTGAAGTTCTTGCGGGTGAAGCCCATACTCCAGGGCCCCACTGGCTCTAGCGGCTCGTTCGGCTTGGTCCAAGGTTGCCTGCTGGCTTCCCAGGTCCTGCCGGGCGAGTCGCGCCTCCCACGACCTTTCAAGTTCGTTGCGTGTAACGAGGGGTGAGTTTCCCTCTGCTGGTCTTTGTTTGCAATGCCAAGTGATATGTATGAGGGTTGGTGTATCGCTGCACCAAGGACAGCAGTCATCGTATTGGGACGGGTGTATTTTGCTGAGTGTGTGTATATTGGGATATGTATTCGTTTGTAGGCGTCTCCAGTCCTGGGATTGCCAGCGTGTGAGTTTAGGGTGGGGTGGCGCCATTGTCTGCCTTGCGCGTCTTTGGCTGTCGAGGATATCTCGCGGCAGCGTAGGTGTGAGGTATTCCTCTCGGGTCGATGTGTCCGCGGCTCGGAAAATTAGTCCTCGAGCCAGGCGGTCCGCCCGTTCGTTTCCCTGTACACCTTCGTGAGCGGGGCACCATGTGATGATGTGATCTTCTCGAAGGTTGTTTCCTAGAATGCCTAGGACGCTCCGAGGGAGGACGCCCCTGAGAAACAGTCGACAAGCTTCTTGAGAATCCGTGAGAACGTGTGCAGATTGCCTCTTGCCCTCTGCCGCTCGTATGACTAGTGCTATGGCCGCCGCTTCGGCCACGGCCGTGCTCTTGGTACGGATCGTAGCCGACGTGATTGCTTCGTTGCCTCTAGTGACGACCGCAGCAAATGCTCTCAGCCTCGAGGGGTAGGGAGTTGCGTCTGTGTAGTGAGTGTTTGGGTCGTTGCGTAACCGTTCGAGTGCCACCGCTCTCGCTCGTCTGCGGCCGTTAAACATGGGGTACATGTCCTTGGGTATTGGGTGCACGTGTATGCGTTCCCTGTCTTGTCTGGGTATTTGGTGCGTCTCCTCCCCGCAGAATTGGGGTGCCAAGGGGTAGTGAAGTCTCTGTAGTAAAGCTCTACCTTGGGTTGTCGAGTTGAGTCTCTCTCTCTGCGCGATCAAGACTGCCGCGGCGTGTTCATCGTACGTATTGTAAATACCCAGACTCTCCAGACGCTCTGTGCCAGTGCAGTCAGGGAGGCCCAGTGCAGCTTTGTAGGCAGTCCGTATGAGTACGTTGGCCTGCTCTGCTTCACATCTGCGTGAAAGCTGGTATGGCAGAGCGTACGTAATGCGGCTGATTACGAAGGCTTCTACCAGTCTCCTGGTGTCGTCCTCCCTCATGCCGTCCTTACTGCGGGCTATTCTTCTTACGAGTCTCGATACGCTCCTGGATGTGTGTTTGAGTTTGTTTAGCGTTGACGATACGCTGCCCGTCTCCTGAATTTGCATGCCTAGCACCCGGAGCTCCTGCACTTGTTTTACCTGGCTTCCGTTGATCTCCAGATTGAGGATGGGGGAGCGTGTCTGCTGGGTGTTTTTAGGTCTTATTTGTATAAATTCAGATATTTCTGGTGCACATCTCATGCCTGCCCTTCTCGCGTGTTCGTCAATTGTGTTGATCGCTCTTTGTAGAGTGTCTTGTCTGTGCCCGTAGGACCCCTTAGTTGCCCAAAGGGTGACGTCGTCCGCGTAGATAGCTACTCCAAGTTCCGGGTCTTCCTCCAACGCTAGAGCCAATTTCCTCATCCCTATGTTGAAAAGTAGTGGGGAGAGTATAGAGCCTTGTGGAGTGCCCTTGTTGGCCATGTTAATCGTGTCGCATCGTAGGTGGCCCAGCCCTATGGTCGCCGTTCTGTCTTTGAGAAAACTGTGCACGTAACTGTAGATCCTCTCCCCACAGCCTACTTCTTGTAGGCCGGTGAGTATCGCGTCATGTGATATGTTGTCAAAGGCCTTCTGCAGGTCCAAGGCAAGCAGGATTCTGTTCATGCTTCTGGGTGGTGGGTTGAGAACCTCGTCCCGAAGTAGGAGGAAGACGTCCTGCGTGGAAACCCCATGTCGGAAACCGTACATCGAATTTGGTAGGAGTTCGTTGCCCTCTAAGTATCTCCCGAGCCGTGTTTGGATGACCTTTTCGAAAAGTTTGCCAAGGCAAGAGGTTAACGAGATTGGTCGGAGGTTCTGTAGCGATTTTGGTTTCCCCGGCTTAGGTATTAAAATGATTTCAGCTTCTTTCCATTCAGGTGGTATGGACCCTCCTATCTTCCAAACCGTGTCGTTGAAGAGCTGCGTTAGTTTCTCTAAAGCTTCGGTGCCCAGGTTTCTGATTATGGCGTTTGTGATACGATCCGGTCTGGGCGCCGTGTTCCTCTTAAAGGACAGCGCTGCAGCGTATACTTCTGCAGACGATATCGGTTCGTGAAGGGTGGGATTAGCCGGTCCCGTATAACTTGGTGTGGTGGTTGGGGTCACCCTTTCTCCCACGTACGTGTTTTGGAGCTCATTCAGTAGCTCCTCGTCTGAGCCTGCGTAGTTGTTAGCTATGCGCCTGAGGGCGAGCGTCGTTTCTCTCCGCGTGGTTGCAGGGGTGAGCATACTGCGAAGGATTGCCCACGTTTTCTTCGTGCTTAGAGTGCCGCGGAGAGAGTCACAGAAATTCCTCCAGTTCGTAGTGCACAGCTCTTGCGAGTACGCATTGGCTGCCTCCGTGAGTTGTGCGACGCGCTCTCTAAGCTTTCGGTTGTGTCGCTGTTTCTTCCATCTTTTAGTCAGGCTTCTTCTTGCTTCCCAAAGATGGCTTAAATGGTTGTCGACCACTGGGGTTTTCTGTGTGGTTTGAAATTGTCTGGAGGCTTTTTCCGCCGCGTCCCGTAAATACCCCGTCAAATCTCGTATCGTGTTGAAGTTCGGGGCCTCAGTTTGGCATTCCCTAAATTTCTTCCAGTCTGTCAGACGGGCCGTGCCGATCGGATGTCTTATTTTTGCCGTTTGAATGGAGATACTGAGAATGTAATGGTCACTCCCCAATGTCTCGTCTAGGTTAGTCAAAGTGACTCCTCGTTCATCGCTTACGAAAGTGAGGTCAGGGGCCGTATCTGTTGACACGCTATTTCCCAGTCTGGTAGGTGAGTCAGGCTCCGTGACGAGGATCAGATCGTGAGTCTGAGTTGCCTTCAGTAGGCTGGTACCTTTGGCCGTGTCCCTTCTGTAACCCCACTCCGTGTGCCAGGCGTTGAAATCCCCTAGCAATACTACTCTATCGCCTCGTTTCGCGGTGTTCATGATGTGTAAGATAATTGGTGTGAAGTCCGCCTTGTGATCTCGTGGCGAGCTGTATACATTTGCTACGATGTTCTTCGGGCGACCTCGCTTTACCGGCCATGCCGGGGCTATTTGATGCGGTATTTCAATGCCCGGTATAGTTTCGATGCTCACCTCGAGATCCTTCCTAACCAATATTGCCGTCCCCGTGTGATCGGTGTTTTTATGGAGTGTGTATCCTCTTATTGAGCGTTTCGGTTTGCCGGCTTCTTGCAAGCATATAAGATCTGGCGCAATTGCCGCTGCTTCCACGAATTGTGTCAGTGCAGCTTCTTTGTTGTGCAGGGAACGGCAGTTCCACTGCCACAACTCGAGATTCTCTTGACTGCGTGTGTTTTGTTTAGCCATCATAGGAGCTCTCAAAATTTGTCTCCGTGTCAGTCGTTAACAAGACATTGGGATCGCGGCCTCCGGGGCTTGTGTTTCCCCGTTTCCGTGTTTTTTTGACCCCTTTGATGGAGTCGTCGACATATTGCTTGAGATTTCCTATCTCCACAAAGAGAAGTTTGAGCTGGGTTTCTATGTTGCGTAGCTGTCCCTCCCCGGGTTGCGCCGCGGTGGTAGCGTATTGTGTCGTGTCCGTGTGCATTTGTGTTGCTTGGTTTTGTGTGTTCTGGCTTTGGGTCGTAGTTGCTAGATGTTGTTTGAGTGCTGCGAGTTCGGCCTGTAGTTCAGCAAGACTGGATTTAAGTTGCTTATTTTCTGCGATTATTCTCTGATATTCCTCACTTTGTATTATTGGGGTGGTCTTGGGAGCCGCGACTTCTGTCCCGCCGGTTCCGTGGTGGGTCGAGTGGGCAGCTGCGATCCGCCTGCTTGATGTTTCGGGCTGTTGTTTGTCGGTGAAGGCCTGGACGTTGAGCTCGATCCGCGTCGGGGTGGAGGCGGTGTCTTGGAGCGTGCTCGGACTCTACTTCGATCGTTGGGTGACGGAGTCCTGTGTCGGCTTGGCGATCGCGACTTCACTTGGTTGCAAAGTTCCGATTCCTCTTCCTCAGATGTAAACCATCGGATCGCCCTACCCTTTGGGCTAGGCGAGCGCTTTCTTGGTTGCCTGGCGGGTGTTCTCGGCTGTCTGAGTCGCTGTGTACAGCTGCGGTCACCTGTGACGTGTTCCCCCTCGCACGAGGCACACTTTGGCGCGCACATATGTCCGTCAAACGGGTCCCTCGTACCACATATGCGGCAGACGCGAGTGTGAGGTTGGGGGCACACATCTGTACGGTGCCCCTTGCTGTACCAGGTCTTGCACACCTGCACCGTTGCTCTATACGGGTGGCAGGCTAGTTCTCCTCCACAGTAATACACAAAGCGCGGGAGAGTCGGGCCACAGAAGGTGATCGCTGCACTCTTCGTTTCCCCCATCATGCGTGCATGTATTATTTCCACCCCTTGCGTTCTCACCCGCAAGTTGGCCATGAGCGTTTCAGTAGGTGTGCTGGCTGGTATCCCGTGCACCACTCCCCTGAGGGCTTCTTCGCCAGTCGCCGCGTACACGTTTACGGCATGATTGCGACCATTTAGTGTGAGCGTGGTTATGCGACGAATTCGCTCAGCCACTTCTTGTTCTGAGGTTGATATGATAACTATCTTCGATCGCGGCTTTATCCGTAACAGAAAGTGCTCACCTGTTACGGTGTGTTGGCAGGCGGATGAGACTGCCGCAGCCATCTCCGGGATGGTGATTGTTCGTAGTGGTAAGCCCTGGTGGGGTCGAATCACTATCTTGAAGTCGTCTTTCGGAAACGGCGGGTATTTGATCCCCTTCCTTTTCCTTTGAGTTCGCAGTGGGTTTTCCTCTGGTTTCCGTTCTTCGGGTCTTCTTAGTCCCTGTTTCTTCTCTCTCGCTTGTTGTTTTCTTTGCCGCAAAGTGAGGACGGTGTGCCAGTCGTCCTCGGTGGTCGTTCTTTCAATAGTTTCACAGTGAGTTGTCGTTGGCTTGATGCCGTCGGTCTTGCTCGTCGAAGGTCCGGTAAGGTCCATGTCCTCTTCCGTCGTAGCAGAGGAACGCCCGTCGGCGTTCTTTGTGTCGAGCGCAGACGCCTCGGCCATCGTCAGCGTCTGCGTTGCCGGCACTACCGGCGCAGCTGCCAGCGTCTCCTACCTATCGGTAGGCTTGGCGCGGCTGCCACGTAGTGGAGGGCTTCTTCTGACGTGGCGGTGTAAATAACGGCTCCCGGGTCACAAAACTGGTGTCCACGGATTCCGGGTGACTTCACGAGTCAAATGGAGTCGAACTTTCCTGGGTGTTTAGGGCCGAACACACCAAAAAACATGTAACTGCGAAGCGCGATCTGAGTGCTTCCGCACTCCTCTACGCCACCTATAGCGTCTCTTCACGCTCAGGTCTCTGCTCAAATCCACGCATTAATCTTTCGCCTTTTCACGGGAAGCGAACTCACGGCGGAGAGCCAACGCGACTTCTTCCGTCGCGCGACAGGCCGTGGGGGGATGGGAGGGAGGGAGGGAGGGGAGCAGCACCAACAACGCGCAGAACTGTTGTCGACGGCGGCGGTGCATGCTTTGCCCGCGTTCGCACCGAACGCGCGCGGCGTTGGTGATGTGTTTATGAAGAACGTGCCAACCTTCGCCGCACACCCTATGGCGGTGTACCGTAGCGACCATAAGGCCATGGTCCCTGTGGTTACTAAATAAATGAAGACCACCGGAACATTTATATTTCTCATACTTTATTAGTTCAAATAACCAATTAATTACACCATCACATGTTAATAGTCATAATTGTAAATACATATTTCCCACCATAGTACAGCTTCGCTGGTTTTCCATCTCCACCCCCGTGGAAGGGCTGACATCTTTATAACATGGGCAACAAAAACTTTGTATCAGTGATAGCCACTCCAATATCGCGTATTTATTTATTTATTTATTTATTTATTTATTTATTTATTTATTTATTTATTTATTTATTTATTTATTATTAAGCCTTGACATCAAAGTTGGGTCAACGCATTACCGTGAAATGCTAATCAAGGGGCGTATACTGCGACGATCTCCTCGGCGATACTATGGCCTTCGCGTGACGTAGTGGTCAACGAGAAAACCAATTCATCCGATTCGGCTCAACTAGCCAATCAGCGCGCGCCTCACCCCGATACTATCGCCGAAAGTGATCGTCGCGGAATACATTCCCAGCACAGTGAAGACACTATCAAAATGTACCGGTTCACCAGTGGTCCTCATAAGAGCGAGAGATAAGGCGGTAGCGATAAGTAACAGCCACCAAAGGTACCCGATCCCCGTGTCTCTCTGGCATTTTCTCGAGAGGAATAGGACTTCCTACAACAACTTCGTCAGCTACGTTTCACAGCAAGAACATTTTACAACATCCTAGCTTCGCTATACCACAGCATGATCACGTGCCGGAAAGTATATTGAGTATTGTAGAGTGTTGGAGAAGTCCTACTCGAATGTTTATTGGATTTTCGCTCTGCACAACCACAGAGAAGTACTAGAAAATCATTCTCGCCAGATAATCACTGCGACCGACAAGGCCATCAGCGCATCTTTCGGCGGCTACAAGTCATGTAACATCCGAACGAGAACGTTGATGCCGCAAACGCAAATCTTTGTTGGATTCACAGAGGGAGAAAAGTATCGAAGGATAAAATATTGCGCTATACGTTCCACGAAAAGCGGGTGAATATGTGCAAAAAAAAAGATAAAAAACAGGTTACGCTACTTATGAGCCCGCTGTCCTGCGCGCCTTGGAACTCATATTTCCCGTTGGGTTACGTCTTCTGCATGCTTATGTCGCCGCCAACAGCCCTGTGAAAGCGATGTGCTCCACTGTCGATGGCGCGGTTCTTCTCTTGGACAAGGAGGTTGAGTTTGTTTTGCACTCCTGGTAGAAGAGAGTGCGGCGTACTCCGTCTTCTATAGATGCGCCTTCTACTCGGTTTATTTCTGTGCTTCTGCGCCGCTGCAGGAAGATGCATGACACCATCGTTCGATGATTCGTGGATGTGCCTTTTACCCTGCTGCCTTTGCTTGGCGTGGCTCTATGTCGGTGTCATCGTAGTCCTTCATGTTTAAAGAGTGATGCGTTCACGGAATCGCGTGCGCGCGAGCACTATGACTAAATTCTTTCTCAGCGCTCTTGTAGCCCAAAATTCTCAAACACCGCACGTAGTTACTAGGGGTCCCAGGCTTGCTCTGGGTGCATTTTTGTGGTAGATGTTTTTTGTTAGAAGCTACGTGCAGAGTAGCATCACCGCGTCTAGAAGTGTCCCAGAATTCCCGGCTGAAGTAAAGACAAAGAAAAATTTGGTAAAGCGTTTTGTTGCCCTGAAGGCTGCTCCGTGCATCGAAAGTGGAGGTTCTATGGCTCAAGGTGACGAAAAGACCAGACCCCTCTTCGCTCCACTCGCAGACGCATTAAGACGCTGCAAAACCAGCTGCATTGATTGCAATCTCGGATACGGATGCATCCCCAAAGTACGCGCAGGAACACATATTCTTGCCACTGAATGCGGCAATAATCTTCTGAGTTCAACGTCCATGAATCGACTGGTGGTGGCGAAAAAACACTGGGTAGCTGGCAATCTCTGTCAGCAGTTCACAGACGCACTCCGTTCAATTATCTTGAAAGGACATTTATTGGGAAAGATGGGTGTAGGAAAAATTAGGTGCACAATACGTAAAAAAGCCCTTGCCTCTTCTCCACACTATGGTTCCTTGTGCTGCACACTTCCTTTGTGGCTTAAAGGTACACTAAAGAGAAACCGGAAGTTGAGCTTAAATGGTAGATTATCCTTTCACGATCACAGCCATACCATTCTTACTGCAAACAGATGTTTAATAAGCGAGAAAATAGCGAAAAACTGAAGGATAGGTGCTGACGCCCCTTCGAATTTCCCGCACTACACGTTCGTGACGTCGGAGATTACAAATGCAGGCCGGTCGCGATTGGTCGAGAGCGATTTATCGCTGTTAATAAAACGCAAAATGAAATACACCTTAAACGTACATAAACAGCAGTTGCCAACTTTTAAAACCGTTTCAAGCGAGGAAGTACAAGTTTAGCACAAAATTAAATAAATAAGAAAAAATGGCATGGCGATACATCCGGTCGTGATAGTTTCGTAGTTTCGTTTTTGGTCAATGCATCCTCGCGCGCGCCTGTTCCGCTCTACGATGTTTGGTTGCGTGTTGCGTGGCTCGAAAAACGTTGACTTCGCGGGAAACAGCCAGAAAATGCCTCGTGTGTGTAGTGTTGAGGGCTGTATAAATGGCCCAAGGCGCTTGCTGAGGGGCAGCGGCAGTCTTGACTCGATTGTGTCCTTTCATGTGGTGTCGCGAGGTGAGCCCCGGCTCCCCGGCGTTCGCAATGGCTCGGTGCTCTGCTGATGATAAAACGGCAAAAGAGCCAGAGAAACCGATGGTGTGCTCTCTGCATTTCTCGCCCTCGGATTATGTGTATAATCCTGCCCTCGGAAAGTATCTTGGCGTGCCCCAGAGGCCAGTTCTTTCTCGAGCAGCTGTTCCCTCAATGCGGCCTTCATCAAACCCCCTACCGGTGCCCCTGCAGCAGCAAACTGGCGGCTCGGTGAGTGCTGAATGTCATTAAATAAAGCCACGAAATAATCATACTGAGTACGTGCGCAACTTTCAACGCTTGTTCTGTCGGGAACATCGTCGCCTGGCGGACCGGACGCTTCGCTCTCCGTCGTCGAAAACGAAGCTCTGCTTTCCGCCAGCTAGGCCGGCGGCTCACCGCAATCGCACGCGGAAACACCTACCCTACCGCTCGAGCACGGAGGATCATTTCGCGCTCCGTTTCACTGAATATCGCTGAAATGCAGTCCTGCTTCCCTGGCGAGCTCTTCGTTGCAAGGTTCAGCGGCAGCAACGGTATCCATCGCGGTGAACGCAAACACAGCGACCATGCATGCAGCCATGATGCATCCAGTGCCTCGGCCGTTTACGCAAGCGGTGACGTATCATGGCGCATTCTGATTCGCTGAGAGCAATGAAATCTGTGACGACACTGCTTCAGTGCCAAATCTGGGGTGAGAGAAATTGAGGAAGAGATGTTTGGTCTTTGTTTACGAATTTCTCCGCTAATAACTCATATTTTGCACCCAACAAAAACCTCATGCATTCCTGAAGGTCCCTCTTTTATTCCAGCTGAACTTCCTGTTTCTCTTTAGTGTCCCTTTAACACCATGTTGTTTTGTGTTGTTCGAGCCTGAGTATACAATGCTAATACCGCGCTTTAATGCGTGAGAATTCTTAGGGTACTTCACACACTTTCCGGAGTCTGTCTATCTATGGATGTATCTATCTATCAATGTATCTATGTATGTTTGTATATAACCGTTTTCTCAGATACATGGGTCACTGGGTAGTCAGTGGTTCCATGGGTCGCGCATCGGACTGTTCTGTTCAGGTAACAGGGTTTCAAACCAACCATCGTGTTACGAGAAAAATCCTTACAGTTTATCGGACGCTGAGCGGAATCGAATCGACGTCACAAGGGTTCCTCGAGGATAGCAACCATACGCTTTAGCAGTCTGCGCCACAAATTCACTGGGTAAGTGTCGCTCTTTCGTGAACGCCTTTCACGCCAACGCTTTAACAGTATTATTCCTTGTCGTCTTCAATAAGAATGACAAACTTAAGCTGCTCCATGGGCAGCTTTCACATAAGGCAGACCTCGGACAGACCCGTGTGTCGCACTGTGAATTCGCGACCATACATCATGACAAACTTAATTTACGATGCCGTGAGTCAAGAGAGAAGCAGAAAAGAGGGTCTGTGGCTGTCTACATTGAATTTCTGTGTCAGCCCGGTTTATATTTTTAAGTTTTGTGACTGAGAACGTTGCACTAGTTCAATCAACACTCAAGTTCGCGGGCGCGGGATGTGCGAAGCCCTACGTTCCATATTTAAATTTAAAATGAAACTGAAGGTACCGATGTAGAGTTTTGGTAGGAAAACGCGGTAGAAGTTATGTAGTTGCAAAAAACAAAATCACCTCATTCCCATTGGGAATAGATATAAATGACGGTGAGGAAATGTAGGAAGGTGAAGTGCAGGAGCTTCCGGTTTGCTACCCCACACTGGGGTAAAGAAAACATGCAATCGAAAAACAGAGAGAGTGAATGCTGTGCCAACACACAATGATTTACAGGACTGTAAGCCGTCACTTAGGCCGGTTCACTTCAAGAACTGTCCCAATGGACAGATCGCCTTTCGCGCGAGAGACGAATGTGGCCACAGTTCGGGTATTTTTGACTTGGAATATGGTGTCCAGTCCATCCGCTTTAAAGTTGTCACGAGAGAGAGGCGTCAGACGTAGTAGCGAGGACGGATACAAAGCAGGCACTAGATGGTTTCTTCGCACCCACAGGAGTCACACGTCGGGCTATCAGTATGTTCATTACGGTAGGAGCAAGCCTTCGTAATCGCCACTCTGAGCAACGTTACTTCGCAGCGGGAACAGCTGGTTGGCACTTGTAGCCGTAGCTTACGCAGTCGGCAGTTGGAGGCAATCAAAAAATTCTACAGTACTTGCGTCTTGCTTTCTAGCAAGCCGATGAAGTGCCCTGACTGAAGGCACCCTCGCTATAATGATTCACTGCTAACGCATTAACGTCAACCGTCATCGTGATTTGGGATCCGCCGCTTTTTTTTTTTTCGACATCGTAAAGCGGCAGTAGCACATAGCTAGTTACCCAAGTTGGCGTCATGAATGTTCACTGAAGAGCGGCACACACCTCCTGGCACATACCCTATGGCACAAAGTCGGCATCAGAGATGTTCTTTGAAGACCAGCACATACCGAGGCACACATGCCCAGCGCTTACACACCCAACAGTTTATTGACATAACCATCACAGACCGAGGACACATACCCAAATAGTTTATTCCTACCCAGTCCTGCAGTTACAGTGACCCATGTAGGCGTGAATGAGCTTCGTTGCGATGAATTATGTATAGGCGAATACTCAGCGACCCAAGTTGATGGGGGCAGGTTTCAAACCCTGTTGCCTCACCACAGCAGAAGGATGCGCTAACTATTCGACCACGGACCGAGGTAGGCGCAAGAACGGTTACATACATACATACATACATACATACATACATACATACATACATACATACATACATACATACATACATACATACATACATACATACATACATACATACATACATACATACATACATACATACATACATACATACATACATACATATACATAACAGGAAAGCCCGTGAAGTACCCCAAAAATGCTAACACATTAAAATAATCTTGTTGGGGGTCAGCGCCATGAGTAGTTTCTAACTTGGTCAACTTGTATTGCGCTTTGCTTGTTTTTCTATGACTCACCAACATGCACACGCCTCTATTTTTTTAATTTTCTAGGATATGATTCCACAGTGAAATACAATGCAATCATGGTTCGGGCTTGACTGGTGCGTTGGCTACGACATGCTTAGAAAAATGCTGAATTGTTATTCCCCGCAGCTTTAATTAGAGAAACTGCACTCTCAAACACCACGCTCAAATTCATTCATTAGAGAAACTGCACTCTGCTGTGAAGCGCATTCCACGCGCCCTGTTACGGGGTTACGAGAGGGCAGCAGACAACGCTCCCTGCAATGATTTCTGCTTTGCGCTTTTTCACCCACCAAGTGACTGGGTTTATTTAGTTTGGCGAAACTAGTTCACGGATGTGCACTGAGGTCTCCACCGACCTTCCCAAATGAAAAAGGAGAAGATAAATTCGCAAACAAAAGAGTTGTCGAGTACGTTATGACCTTGTATAAGAGTTTGCGATAATCGCAGGAGTTGGCCCGGATTCATATAGAAAACGTGCAGATGCGTAAAAGAACTTACTACGACGGGACAGCACGCACGCGAATGCTCAAATGAGAAAATGTCATAATTTTGGGCTCTTCAAAGGCGAATAAGCTAGAAGTAGCGTGGAATGGTCCAGTAACACTAGGCAAAAGCTCTCTTGCACAATGTGCTTGGTAACCGCTGCTGGTAAGCGAAATGATGTGGCTACCACTGTAGCCTGATGAATCCGTTCTTCGATCACCACTTCTGTTAAACGAAACGATGTGACAATCTACTATTGTAGCTTAATGAATCAGTTCATTGAGCACACAGAGGCAGTGAGTATGTTTTTAAACGAACCGGAGAAAATAAGTGTCTCAGTTCCACGAGCACCAATGGTGTATTCGTGTCACAAAAGCGCGCTAAATCAAAGCGCGCACCGCGTGTCACACAAGCCAGCGAAGTAGCACCTCGGCTCCGCGGCAGCTTCGACAGAGGGAGAGAGCGCATACGCCCCAGACAGCCGACGCGATCAAAGGAGACTACAAGCTTCGACAAGATGCGCGAAGGTTAAGGTATCGAGAGAGAGGGCGCGCACGAAACACCCTCTCAGACCCCGACTCACAGCGAGCAGAGAGGGGACTACGACAGCCCGAACGTACGCCGACAGATGAGTGACCAACCTCCTCGAAGACTCTTCGGCGGCCGCGACCGAATACGCGAGAAATGTCTAGAAGATTCCCGGGCTTTGTTCATGCTATGGAAGCACGAATCCGTCAGCAACTTTCAGAAACACCGGCAAAGGCGATAAAAACGCCGTGCGGGAATCAGTACGGGATCACACCGCGCCGGTGATGAGATGTGACCTGAAAACTGACCGTCTGCAGAAGAAGGGGATTCCCCGGCAAGCTAGTCGATGACTTCTTCGAGCTTCTGCATTTTCGGAAGGAGTTCCTTCTTCGATATTTCCCTCGAGCTAGCCGAGATCGTCCTCCTCAAGGCCAGCATGGGTGAATACGAGTGGACACTTTGTGCTCCTGTTTATTCTGCACTGCACGTGTGGAACTCATAGTACTTGTCGTTCAATATTTTCCAGAGTTTCGTTAACACCCATCTGAATTGCATTGTGATCTGCCTAGCGGAAGTGTGCATGTGTGTATGTAACTGCCTTATTCGAAGAATATATTTTGTTGTGGTTTCACAACTCTGCGCTCTGACTCGGCCTTTGGACCATACCCGACGTTCACTGGCGCAAAGAAGGCCTCTTATTAATTGTCTGTGGTTGTGAGGTTATTTTCGGAAGCGGATAAGTAGGCTTTGTAATTTGGTCCGGCGTTGGCCCCTCGTTCACGGGGTGTGTGACAAGTCGCTTCCATATGTGTAGAAATTATTCAAATAGCAATCAAAGGTCCATTTTTGCCAGCTGAACAATAAAATAGTTAAAGAAATTTGTAGCAGTTTTTACCGACTTGTTCACTCCGCGTGCTGGTAGGACACATGGGCGCTATACCGTACAATGATTCAAAACTGTTTTGATTCCAAACTCCTGACGTCAAATTTACGTAATCACCGCCGCAAGCAGCGGGCGGTGACCGCAGCGTTGTCTGAACAACCCTACCAAACCCTCTCCTCAATTATAGGAGATCACCTTCGTTCGCGTTCAAAACCAATAACATTGTCTACACTGAGCGGTTTTTCTTATCTAATTGGCTGACAAGAGGCCAGGAACACGCTCTAGTGGAGATGGTTTCGATGGGGCCGAGCCAGCACAGTGAAAATAGATAACCGCATGAAGAGGGTGGTGCCGGCTTTTCCGATTGGCCCGGTTCGCCTAACTTAGCTTGCAGTGGCTGGTCGAAAATCGCAGCGACGTGCAACGCAAGGAAAAGAATGCCGCTAAACCGGATCCTCAGCAAGAAATCGTTGGCCGAGCGATGTCTTATGCATGCCGAAAGGGCTCGATAACGTTTTACTACCAAGCAATAAGGTTTATCATGCCCAAATAAATACATGCTCACCGGCAGGTACGAGTCGCGAAGACTTGAGCGATCGGCGGGCAGCCATCTTCTATTTCTTTCGGAACGGGGCAGTCTATGGTTATTCAAAAAAGTTTTCAGATTTTTCGGCATATTAATGCATTTTTTCGCTTTTGACGTGATGAGTTTTCGCGGTTTTGTGATGTCGTGGCAGACAGGCGAAGTTGGCGTAGCCAGAAAACATTGGACCAATCGCAGAAGGCTATTGGTGAAAAGGCGTCGAATCAGGAATGATTATTTTTCTTTTGTGCGGTTTAATCATGCATAATGAGTGTGTGCACGTTATATCAGATGGGGAACTTTTGCGGTTTTCGTGACGTTGCTTGACAGACAGGCGAAGTTGGGAGTGGCCCGAAAATGTTCCGACCAATCGTGGAGGCTTATTGCAGAAATTGGAATCAAAACATTTTGGAGTCATTTTACGTTACAGCGCCCGTGGGTTAGAACATGACACTGATTTTAGTTCAGACCAGCTGTTCCGGACAAGGATCCTTAGGTTCCCGCCCGGTAGGAAAAGCAGTTATACGATGCACTTCAAAACATGGCGCTATCGGCAATAGTTTCAGAAGATAGTGGATATATTTCTGCGGGGTTTATTTCTGTCACTGCGAGTAACAAACGTCGACTCATAATTGACTATACGATAAACTAGACACCATAACAACGACAAAAACTCGCGTTTTCTAATGTTGAAGCCTTGTTTGAAAACGTTTCCGCGGCACACAATGTATCAACGTTCGACCTGGTACGTGGATTCTGGCCATTGCCTCTCTCTGAAACCTTCAGAAAGCTAGCTTTCTGTTACTCCGGTCAGCACATTTAGCCCGCTTGTGCTCACGTGCGGGCTCAAGAACGCGCCGTATGTATTTTCCAAGCTAATGATCCAAGTGCTTTCAGCTACCGAGTCTTTAGCAGTTCCTGCCCTCGATGACATTGCCGTCTCTTCTAGCAACCCGCAGCAGCACATGTCACACATGAATGAGGTGTTTCTTAGATTGCGCAACTCGACCTTCCCTGCCAAAATGAGTAACCAACGTCTTGCTACCACGGAAGTTCATTACGAAGTTCAAGCGGCGCCCGTCAGGTATTAACATTGAGGCTATCACTAACCTTAATTTGCAGAAAATAAAGACCGACTTGCGTTCCTTGCCGGGTCTAGCCGATTACTACAGAAACTACATAATTTCCGGCGTTTCACAATCAGAGCAAATGAAATGATTGTATGAAAGAATGAATAATAAATAAATTAGCCCGTAATAGGCTGTAAGCCTTGCATAAAAGGTAGAAGTACAAAAATAACTTACAAATATTAATAATGCTTAAAGCAAAAGAAATTAACGAGCTAAACAGTATTTTAAATTTGGAATATTATTCGGAATATCACTGAATTTCTCTTTTTATTTTTGAATTTTATAATTTATTTAAGAAGAAATAAATTAATAGTAGAAACTAGGGAATAATATTAGAGTAATGTTTCTGCTTCGCGGAGATAATTATAAATGGCTCGGCAAATATGTTCCGGTGACGGTATTCGAACATCGAGTACAGGAGTGCTACGTGAAGTCAGTCTGAGAGTACGAAGAGGAATTTATCAGAATTGTTTTCGTTGGGTCAAAAACCGCTAGGAAGATAGTAAAAAAGGGTCGATTGATTTAGGCTCATTGTGGATAAACGGCCATTGCTCATAAACGGCCATATCAAATATCTCTAAGCAAACGTGAAGCGGTGGGACATGGCAACGCAGCCTTTTAAATGAAACTTCTAATATTCGTTTAGAAGTCCACTGTAAGTTCCAAGAATAATGTAGATGCATAAATTTCGAGTATTATGCGCCGCACTGCTATTAGCAGTAGTCGGCAGCACAGAGCTCACTTGACCATGTATACAGACACGTGCAAGTGAAGCAGTTTTTTGATTAAAATGAATTTCTTTGTGGCCTGGTACCTAAACTAAATGAACTTAACGTAAGTAAGGTGGAGCTAATGAATAAAATGTGTTCGAAGTGGTTGAACTTGTAGATGCGTTAAGTGTGCTGCATACAGAATGAGAATTTGTGATAATGACTACTCTTGTGGCATTTAAGGGCAAGCTGTAACTGTTGGCCAGGGTTCTGTCTAAAACATGATGTATAATCAAGCACATATATGTTTACATAGTCGGTTACCGAAGTGGGTCTGTCGGTTAGTTTTGAAACCGGTACCCTCTGTATAACAAACAGCCAAATTGTTCCCATAGACTATGGACTATACTCAGTGACCAAAGTTGCCGGGAAAACAGTTATGCGTGAACAAGCGGACAGGCAAGGAGACATTCCGCAAACTGGGTGAGTTTGCAAAGAATGCTACTCACAATAAAAAAATTGTGCAAGAACCATCGACAGTGACTGCCAATGAAACCAAAGAGCCCGAACGGACGAAAGAAGAGACGATCATTTTCCTTGTCGGGCACTCCAGTACCGCATCTAAACTTTCAGACATATCAAAGATCCCACGCAATAGACCGCGTGTATAAAACAGTTGTCAAGTTGGCCTTCGGCAACGAATGCACCCCGCAACTCAGTTGCGCCATAGAATAAAGAACTTTAGAGAAGGGAAGCTCCACCTTCCACAGGCAGGCAGACAATGAAATTTATTATCTACCTTCCACATTGGTACGAAAATAAGAAGCGCCAGCGCATGGTACTTCCTGGAGGACCCTGCAGATGGCGCTGCATAAACAGGAAACGGAAATGCAATATTTTAAATGCAAAATCTAATATGGCTGCTTTTTACCGGTAGCGTACGCTGGTACGCGCAGCGCTCGCCCTGCTGGCTTTGCGGCATGCCTCAGTGCCTTGGCTGTCGCCAAGACACCATAGAGCCTCCCCCTACTGACACCCATACAAACAAGCCACGAGTGAGTGAACTGGACGTGCGACCTTATCAGCAGAAGACAAGCAGAGCACCTTCTCGCACAAGAGCAGCAATAAAATTTGCATGCCGACATACGCTGAAAGCATAAACGCGAGCTCGTAAACTGTTCACTTTCCTCGTCGCACATTTCAGTCTGGTAACAGACGACAACCAGCAGCGTAAGAAGATTGCACATTGTCCCACCTGTTTGTAACGACAGTCGTCGTTGAAGATCTGCAACTTCCATTGCGAACACAATCGGGTGACGCAGGCATCTGCTACAGCACCCAACATAGCGACATTGACTACTCGGCATTTTATCGTTACATCCATTCCAAACCGCACGTTTCTTTTTATTCTTTCGGAGGCCGCTAATGTGTCGCGCACACTTGGTGCCCCACGTTCTCTCAATATTAACATGGTTGGTTTTATGCGCATCAACATGTTGCAGCCACTTTTGCAGGCCTTTCCACCCACGTTGCTATCAACTTAATGCACTTCGAACCATGTAAGCACGTATGCTATTCTCTGTTCATGCGAAATCACGGCCGAGCAAGGTCACACGAACATTTTGCCAAAGGCTGCAGCTGGAAAGGGCGAACGGGTAGCACCAATCACGGTGCATGTAAACGTGGATTCGAAGTCGCTGTGCGGAATGCAGGAGCAGATGCTTACCTCGAGAGAATGTTGCCCAATGCAAGTGACCAGGCCGCCACATCCGAGAAATGTAACACGACAACCCTGACCAAGTGGGAGAGCGTTGAAACGAGACTTTGCAATCAAATCACTTCAGCCTACCTCTCACATAACGTTCAGACTATACACTCTACATTGGCTAAGATCCACATGACAATAGTGAGCATTCACGCACATGGGTCGCTTACGGCACATTCAGCCGTCTGACTACAGGCATAGTGCTTGCCTTCGTCGCACATGGTGGTCTGGTAACGAGTGACAACCAGCAGCGCAAGCAGATTGCACGGAGTCTCCCACCTGTTTGCACCGACAGTCGCCGTTGAGGATGAGCAACTTATTTTGCGATGCAATCGGGTGACGCACTCACCTCCTGCCGGAGCCAACATAGCGGCATGGACTACCCGGCATTCTAGCATTAACTCCTTTCCAACCTGCATGTTTCTTTTCTTTCGGGGGCTGCTAATATGCGGCTCACACTTGGTGACCCACTTTGTCGCAATATGGACAAGTCACTTTCTTATGCATAAACTTCGGCAGCCACTTTTGTGGGCTTTTCCACCCATGTGGCTAGCAACTTCATACACCTCCGACCATGTAAGCATGTATGCTGGTCTCTGTTCACGCCAAATTCTGGCCAACGAAGGCCACAAGCAAAATTCGCACATGGCTGCAGCAAGAAAGGACGGAACCGGGAACACCAATCACGGTGCGTGTAAATTGAGTCTATGTCGCTGCGTGGACTGCAGGAGCAAGTGCTTACCTCGAGAAACTGTTTGCCAATGCAATTGACCAGGCCCCCACATCCCAGAAACGTAAGACGGTGACCATGACCAAATGGGTCAGCGGCGAAACTAGATTCTGCAATCAATCACTTCAGTATTGCTCGCGCAAAAACGCAGGCTATTGAGCAAGAAGAGCAATCGTGAACGAGACTAGGAAATAAATATGGGAATGAGAAAGCTTGCATTCAAGAAAGACGCCACTCTGCTCTGCAAGCACTGAAGGCCAAAAACATTAAGAAAGTCAAATTATACATAGCACACGGAGTAAAGGTCAATGCAAGACACATGCCGATGCCGCATCCGCTATTTCAGGAGAATAATTGAACATGGCAACGTACAGTAGAAAATTCTGCTATAGATAGCTTATGCTACTAGACAATGTTGGGTATTAAATATAAGCGAAGAATTGGTTGATATCTATGTTTGGGTAAGGAAGAAGAATGATCTCTAACAATAATGGGGAATGAAAAAGCTTGCATTCATAGAAAAAAAATTGCACTTGGCACAAATGGAATTTGACAAGGCCAGGAAGCTGATTAAGGAAGGGCAAATTGACGGTACTCTTTTGGCCAGCGTCGTCCATGCTTGTTGAGAAGCTGCAGGCGCATCTAAGCACGAAGAATTTATTTTGTTGAGGTACCGGGATCCAGTACTGGTGCTGGTGGAATGATGGCTGAGGCTCTTTTCAGTCTTGACGAAGTCATCGGTAGGTTTGATATCTCATCCAAATACTTCTGGATCCGCTTCTTTGTTCGTGGTGTAAAAGCCTCGTGAATTCGTTTTCAACCGCTTCCTGTTGGTGCAGATGGGGGTTCCTGTGATGAGGACCAAGATGTGCTTGGTGCAGACTCTATTGGGGCAGAACACGAAAACATCACATACAGCACAGATTAGCCAAACCCATGTGGTGTCTTCTTTTATGTTTGAACCAACTATGCTGAACCGTAAATATTAACAAACATTCATATGATCCGCTACAAACAAATGACATGTATCTCAAGACTAGCAAGCCAATACAGGATATATCAAGCATATTTATTTCTGAATCAAGTGGTGTTTACCTTGTAGTAGCAGCAAAAGTCCACACGATGGTCTTGTAACAGGCAGTAGCTTCTCTTTAGTGTGTGCAGTGTGTTGCTTTACACTGGTGCCGTCCTCTGTACTGCCTGTCTGGAACAGAACATTTGACTGCATCAGAAATTGAAAAAAACACAATTTTGCAATATTAAATGCAAAAAGTTATGGTAAATATATTGTAGTGGTTTGTGACTGCAGAACACATACAAATGTACACAGTTTGTTCTAGGGTGCTTGAGCAGCATGCTAATTCAATTTTGGTACTTTCCATAAAATTGATATCTGCCTAACTACAATGCGTGTCCACAGCTTAAGTATTACGAGAATCCCAAATGAGAACATTTTTGCGCTCATTTATACACTAGACGTTATCACACTGCTGGTTCCACAAGCAAATGCATGAAAGAGATGAAGCTATTAGAACTGATGCATTCGTTTTCTGCACGAACGGGATGCACCGCTTCCCTACTGCAAAAATAATTGCCCTAATGTAAACCAAACCAAACAGCAAGAACATTTGGAACCAACACGTATAAATATGAAGGAATTATCATGCGTGCAATTATTTATTACAATAAATTCACTACGGCCACTTCAATTTACTACAGGGTATTCGGTTTTGTGGACGAGAGAAGTTTCCGGCGGCCTCGAAAAAAAAAAAGATGCATTGATAAGGCTACTCAGTCGCCTATGGCCACGGCTACAACGTGCGGAAAAATGTAACGCGCGTTTCGATATCCCTCTCTCTTTCTTGATTATGTGTATAACGACGGCCTCGCAACTAATTGTTTATTTCAGAAACAGCAACGAAGGGTCCTGATTACACTTGTGTAATTCAGGATCTAGCTCGTTCACTTTTCTCCGCCTGTGAAATAACGAGACGAATATTACATTGGTGTAACACTGAAACTTGGAAACCCATGTGAAAAAAAATGTTCGAAAATTTTTAATCAGAATACTGTCATACAAGCAAATATTCCGTTTCAAATATTTTTGCTGGACTAAAACAACAGATGTTAATTTTGTTTCTATTTCACAATTTATTAGTTCGTTCTTGGTGACTCCTACAAACCAGTGATTCTGGCGCAAGACTTGACAAGGCTGTGCAAATCAGCTATTATGTCCTGCGGAATGGCGTTGCTCACTAGAGCGCGGCGGCTTCATGCAATTTATTTTCCTTGCGTGTTTTTTGAAAGTGTAGCGTGCGCTTCACTTCAAGTTTTGCGTGGCCTAGCGCACAGCATTGATTGGCGAAAGGTGTGAGTGAAGGTTTTTCGTTATCGTGCAAGTTCACCCTGCGGCATGCGACGCGCTGTGTCTCGTCGTGACGATAAATGCGGAAGGCTCCGTGAAGAAACGTCGCGCTATGTTCGTTCGCTTTTTGTAACACAGTCTCTTAGTGTCTGGCGGGAAGCAAAATTAGTAAGTCAAATGTTTTCTAAATGATAATTTGGGGCAACGTTGTCTTGTCTGATAACTGTTGGATATGAATACATGGTGTCTCCCGGAACTGCGAATGATTCTGTGAAAAGCTTTCGCATATGTTGGTATACATTACGACTGTGTGCTGGCCATAACACTTTTCATCCATGCAACATATGTTGTGTTTGGTCTAGTGTATTGGTTGTATTATTACCGACAAATAAATGTGAAGTTGCTTTTGAAACCGCTGTGGCACTGTCATTTTTTGCATCCTATTCGCTGACCTTCCTAAAGAACGTGCAGGAAGCAATTGCCGTCAATAACACCCTAATTATGATCACATTAAGACATACGCCACTACTATAGTTTAATGACACGCTGGCGCTTCAGCTGAGGCGAGTGGCAAGCTCGCCTCAGCCTCAAAAGAAAAAGAGCTGCTGGCGTAGCGATCGCAATGCAGGACGCTGAAGAAATTAAAATATTCGCACTACGCAGAATAACATCTTGACGTCACTGCCATTTCCGGTTGTGACGTCACTGTTTAATTTTTGTTTTTTGCTTGCTCTTAGTTGTCCCCACAGATACGAAGAAGGCGACGGTTGCAATGAGCCGCCATTTTCTTGACATGTGGGCTTCTATGGAAGCTATGCTACCAGTTTACATATTCCTTGATGCAAGCAGCAATGTTAAATCACTCACCGGTATTGCCGTCCTCAGTCACAGCAAAATCCGGCTCCCGTTTCGATGCAGACGTGTTCCGTATAGCTCACGACCGAAATCTAGCTTTCGGACTTATATCTCCACTCGCAAACACGTCACTTCGCCCCAAGTTAGATAACGCGAGGTACCGAAGCGCAATATACTGTTTTTAGCACAAAATAAGCGACCAGCTTAAGTGTACGAACCAATGAATCCGTGGCTGCCGTGCACGCGAACATACCGATAAAAATTTAAATCCAAGCCAGAGGTCACATGGGTGGTCGATGATGCTGAACGTTAATTTGCGTTTATAATGACAAAACAAAAGCAGAGTGAGTACTCAAGAGTAAATGTATACTTAGGAACAGTAATCTTTTACTCGTTGTCATGTAATAAAAACGCTTCGATTAGTGTTGGAGAAAGTTTGTAGGATGAAATTGCGCCTACTACGGCACCTCTAGCGGGAGATAATTTGCTCACGGGGGCAACTTACTGACGACCTACTATGCTTGGTTTGCTTGGTTTATTCGCAGCGCCGTGCCGTCGATTCTACCGCCCTATGTGTTCATTTGTTGAACTTGAGAGTGTGCGGGGCCTAGATGCGCGAGTGCACGCGCGCTTTGCAGTGGCTCCTTATGGCAAGTCCAGCCACTGACCTCCGAGAACCCACGAAAACACACGAAAGAGGAAAAGAAAACTATTCGCTTTGAAGCTTCACAAGAACCACAACGACAATCCAATGATCAGCACCTGCTTCGGACTTCTTTTATTTTCTCCTTCAAGAAGTATGTTTGAGATACAGTACATTGTGACCGTCGATTGACCACAGTTCTCGTGCTACTTGTTACGCGTGCTGCGCGCTTCTTAGCGACGGCGGTAGCCCCGATGGGCGGCAGGCCGGCTTCCATACCCGGCCTGTTCACCATTAATGCCAGGAGTGTAGCCGGCAGCGTAGCCAGCAGGACCATATGGATAGCTGCTGTAGGCTTGCCCACCGAGAGCCGCCTGACTGAATCCATAGCCGTAACCTCCGTACGGAGTGTACTCGAAAGCGCCAGCAGCGAGTGCATACGGGTTGGGTGCTGGCTGCCCATAAGCACGATAACCTCCAGCGTTAGGTGCCGCAGGCCTTGGACCGTAGGCTGCAGATGCAGCCTCCTGGGCAGATCCAGCGGAACCAGGGAGGATAATCGGCGCCGCATTGAAGACCGCGTCACGGCTGACGCCAGGGGCAGTGCCCACGGAGCCAGGGGTGGCTCGGAAGCGTTGTACGGCGTCCGCGTAGTTCATCTGGCGGTAGAGACCGACGGCGTCTGGGTAGCCGTACAAGCCGGCCTTGACAAAGTTAGAGCGGCCCTGCCCCGCGCCGTACTGCCGATTGTTGTACTCGCCCGCCGTATCGTAGCCGAAACCGTACTGTGCCGGAGTCTGGAAACGCTACAGAACACAACACTAATAGCTTCGACGATTTTCCGTAATGGTTCATACTTCACAGGCATTCATTGACTGTTTCCTTCTGACTGCAGATAACAAAATTCAAGACTTGATTCCCGTCATTATTCAGTTTGTAGCATTTGGAGCATGCCTGCTAATCTTGTATAGGAAGGGCAAAATGGCGTTAAATTTATAGCAAACTATGAAAAAGCATCCCCAATGAATTGATGTTAGTGCATATTGCATATGGTAGGTGCGAATGAAGAAAAAAAATGTGGTTAGCCACACAACTCCGGTTGGTCGTTCACACATTAGCGATGAACACTCGTTACGATTTGTATATTTAATTTAGAAGAATGTTTTATTGCGCTAAAAAGATATGCAAAACAATGACTGTGACAGCATCTGGATCCATAGCCGATATTGATTCATCACAAAAAGGTTCAGGAAGTACAGAATCAATTAGCGAGTACAATGTTAGCATGAAAATTACAGCATCAATGCGGCATGTATATAATATCAGCAGCAGTTTGCAAGTACAATAATAATATGGTGACTGGTAGCTACCGGAAAGAAAGAGTCCCTTGAGCGACGGCGCAATATTTGGCAGATATTTCATCAAGGTAGGTATATTGTACCAAATTTTGGCGCCAACATAGGATATTGTTCGACGGCCGTAAGCATGGTGGATTACCGGCAGATTAAGATTTTTTTCCGCCTGTTGAGTGTTACACCTGGGTTTTACTAAAGGGTAGGTTCTTGTAAATTATTTTCTGTACTAATGTAGCACTTTTATATGGCCTAACGACATTAAATTGCATTAGGTTGAGGTTTTTGAAAAGCCCTGTGAAAGCCTGTGTGTTCTTGGGCGCTGATGCGATGGCTAGTACAGTATTATTTTTTTTTGAAGGATGCTAACTACCGAACAATACGAATCATACGTGAAGCCCCATGATTCTATGCAGTATGTTAGGTGAGAGTGAAATACGTTAAAATATAATATACGGAGTGTCTGTAAATTGAAATATTTTCGAGCCTTAAATAACGTGAAGCATCGAAAGCTTAGTTTTTTGCAAAGATGATCAATATGAGTTTCCCAATGGAATGATGAATCGAGAGTCGCGTCAAGGTAAGTATGTGCGTTTAGCTTCTCAATAGCATTTCCTCCAGTGTATAGCCCACATGTTTCAGGTACCACTTTTCGGTTAGAGGCGAAAACAACATACTTAGTTTTCTTTGAGTTTAGTAGTAATTTGTTTCGTTTAAACCACTGAAAAGTTACTTCTAGTTAATTATTAGCGAGCAATTCTGCTTCCTGAAGAGAGTGGTGTGCTACAGGTAGGGCAGTGTCATCTGCATACAGAGCTGCTTGCGTGTGGGTCAAGGAGAGAAGATAATCATTGATAAACAGGGAAAACAAGATCGGTCCAAGTACTGAACCTTGTGGTACTCCCGTTTCAACTAGTTTCCGGTCTGATTTGTTGCCAACTATTTGTATGAACTGAGTCCGCTGAGTCAAATAGCTGCGAAAAAATTCTGAAGCTATCCCTTTAAATCCATAGCGTTCGAGCTTGTACAACAAAATATTGTGGTTCACTGAATCAAATGCCTTTTTTATATCTAGGAAGATACCTATGATGATTTGGTTATTGTTTAAAGCACAGTTTACTGTTTCTGCCACAAAATTTACTGCAGTAGCTGTGCAGTATTCCTTTCTAACGCCATGTTGATTCGGAGTTAGGATACTGTATTTTGTAATAAAGTCAATCATTCTTTTGGCTACCAGTTTCGCAAAAAGAGTGTTCACGCATGATAAAATTCTTATGGGACGGTAATTTGCTATGCTGTCGGGACATTCTCCTTTGTGTAGTGGTGTCACCCTCCCTATCTTAAGCTCTTCGGGGTACACACCTGTCACGAATGACTGGTTGAAATTTACTGCAAGAGGTTTGCATAAGGTTTCAATATTGTGCTTCAGTATCTTAACTGGTATTCCATCATGACCCATGACCTTGTCGGATGACATCTGACGTGCTACTGCAATGATTTCGGCTTCTGTAATTTCTCGAAAAACGAAAGTATTATTGTGAATAGTAGGGAATGGTGAGTCATATTCTTCGCTTGTAAAGGTGGCCAACTATTTTTCTATGGTTACGAAATAATCATTGCATAGTTCTGCAAGTTCCCTTTCATTACAACCGATAACATTTAAGTCAGGTAAAAGAAGTTGTTACGGTTCCGGTTTGGTGCCTGCCTTTATTATACGCCAAATTTCCTTTCTATTACCATTAGCTTTCACGATTAGGTTACTGTAATATTCTTTTTTCCATTTTCTCATCATCGATAACGATAGATTGCGTGTGCTTCTGTACAGTTCCCGTTAATAGCTGTTATCTTTATTTTGCTTCATTTTGGTCAGCCAGTGTTCTCGTTCTCGTAGTATTGCCTCGTTCATCCAAGGGAAAATTGGCACGGACAGGTACGCTGCTCTGCGAGATTCGTGCTCTACATGAACGCATCTTGCTTGGAGTAATGATGCAAACTTTGCATAGGCTGCGTTAACATCTGTACCACTGGGACTTAAAAATTGTTTCTTGAACTTACTGAATACCTTCGCAATCATGCAATAAGAATAAAAAATAACCACCAGCTGTGCTTAAGAGCTTATCGGACAAGGTGAGGCAAATCCCAAATGTTGCTTTCACTGGGCAGCGCATCCAAGTGCAAACGCCTAAGCTCACAAATCCAAACACACCGTTACGTCGAAATGCTATTGCGGAGGAGTTGCATAGGTACCATAGTTTACACTCACAGAGGCGTAGGCATCGTATCCTCCTCCGTAGGGGGCTGCAGGAGCAGGGTAGTTTTGGAAATCGACGCCTCGCTGTGTGGGTTGAGTCGCCTGGTTGTGGTGTTGCGCGTAGGCTTCACCAACGAGCCAGAAAAGCAGCACTTGCACCTTGTGTTTGAGAGAGACAACATTAATATCAACTCAATCGAAACATCAATTCGAGGTGAAGCAAGAGCGTACGAGAGGTTCTTTACGATGAAGGAAATGGTAGCATTGTTTGCTCTCTGGGAGTCGAACACTTACAAAGGGTTTCGCACATCGGACAGTGTTTTCGCGAAGACTGCGCCATCTTGCACTCCTTTAGGTACACGACGGTTGACATTTAAACGAAAGCCGGAAGACGTACATGGGGGAAGGCTACTCTCGTGGAGTCGTCTCCTGAGTAACCTAGCCATGAACCGTCCAAAAAGATGCTTGCACAGACTTTCTGTTCTAAGATATCAACAAAAATGCACACGTTCCAGGTATACAGGCCGAAATCGTTCGTATAGCAAAACGTCGGATATAATAGTTAATTGCGATAAGAGATTTGCACGCTCTGCAAATCTGGGATTCCCATTATTGACTTCCGACAATCAAGTGTACTTCCACACTTGTCCGTATAGGCAATGAGAAAAAAAAAACGAGAAAGAAACGCTAACACGCTATTGTCGAACGCAGAACTTAGAAACAATACCTACGGTGCTTTGGCCGAAATCACTTACGGTTACCTTGCAATGCACTGTCGCACTGTCGCATTGCAATGCATTGCAATGCACCTTGCAATGCAATGTCGCCGTACTGAAGTTACTGAATTTACTCAACCTATCCACTTAGTACAGAAATGTAACTAGAAGTATAGTGCTTATGCGTAGCTGCGCCCCAACCCCGTGTAAGAAAGCCTGCATAAGGAAAAAAATACTGGCTTTCCCCAATTCGAGAGTAGATGTAAGCATGAAATTGGTACCGGAAAAGTAGATTGGTGCAGCTTATTGAGGCTGAGTGAACCTGTTTTGAACTGAACCTTGTTGCAATTCTCGTCTCGGCCAAACAACCATCCGCGGCGCGCCGGAGACTGCCGGTCCAAAGTCCCTATATAAGAAAAGTACCGCCATCTACTCTTTCCTCCGCAGCCTCCTTTCCTAAAGCGCTTGCTTTTTTCTTTATTTTTTGCTTGCGAAAGCCAAGTCGACGGTGGCGCACCTAGAAAGTCTACGTTGAAGCTTTCTGGCCGGGCGCGCGCCGCCGCCGCCGCCGGCGACTGCGGCTGCGCAGAGGACTTTGAACATGGCTCTGAAGCGAAAAAAAAAATATAATGAAGTGAAAAGCGCGCGCTATCCTCGTTCAATCGGAGATACAGGAGAGAGAGAAGCGGCGTTTATCAAAGGATGGCGGTACTTTTCTTATATAGGGACTTTATGCCGGTCTGGTCACGCAGCGTAGAGGATTTTCTCGAACGAGGCAGCGTACAACCCGCAACCGCAAAACTCGCGGACCGCGGGCATTTAAAAGAGCACAGGCAACCCTGTCTCAGGGCCAAAAGAAGGTAATCAAGTGTACGGTGCCCTGCATCTGCCTTTTGAACGACGCTATTGCAATTGCAAAATAAAACTTCAGCCTACTAGAAGTTACAGCTTCAGTGATACTGTGAACAAACATTAGGAAGAATTCGGAAGCATGATTTTTTTTGTAACTTGTTTGGGCAGTAACTGGCGTATGTAATGCGGTCCTGAAGAAAGGGTTGGGGGCCAAAGACCAGATTTTCTTAACTTTTGACTTGTTGCCCAGATGATCTCGTTTTGTTCTCGTTTGAGTGCCCGGATAACGGCTCTGACTTTTGGATCAAGGTCACTTGAAGGTCGCCGGAAACGGGAGCTAAAAGCATTACATGCTTAAAAGTATGGATACTGCTGAGCGGGTTCGTTGACAGATAAAAAACGACACTTTGTGTCTCACCGCAGGAAACATTTCAAGTCCTTGTGAAGCTCCCACTTCTGTGCAGGGACGTAGCTCTCCAGCAAACGACGCTGAGGCGATGGCGAATGACTTCTGCTGGCTCCTTGCCGAACCGAGCGAGCTTTTATACTCTCGTCAACGACGCCTGTGAACTTCACGCGCATACGTAACACACATTCCAGTCTGTTGTTTCTTATCCCTTTAACGCTTTGCTGCCACTACTTGCAGAATTGCAATGTCTTGTGTTGTTTAGACTGAAGTCGTTTATCACGACAAACGTGCACTTGACGTGAAAAGAATTTCACATCCGCTCCATGGGCGCGTACGTTTAAGCGGGAGGCGCTAAACGGGATTGCACGCGCTTCGGAGCTATCTTACCTGATGTAATAGTTTCACAGAAGGGCTGGTGTACCGTTGCGTCTCCTACACTATGTCTTTCCATTGGTCACGGCCTCTTTCGAAAACCTATTCTTGCTTTTTTGTGTATATCTTTATTGTTGCAATTTTTCTTTAAAAAGACCCAAGGTCAATATCTATATCTAAGTTTTTTGGCAAATGCCTGTAGGTATTTCTGATGAATCGAGAAATCTACGGAGTACAATCAAACTCTGTAAATGGCTTTCATAGATTAAGAAAACGCATTTGATTGTGTAGAGATACCAGCAGTCATAGAGGCATGGCGCAACCAAAGAGTACAGGAGGCCTACGTGAATATTTTCGCAAATATATACAAAGATTCCACAGCTACCTTGGTTATCCATAAGAAAAGTAAAAATATATGTATCAAGAAAGGGGTCAGGCAAGGAGACACAATCTCTCCAATGCTATTCACTGCATGCTTCGAAGAAGCATTCAAGTTCTTAGACTGGGAAGGCTTAGGAGTGAGGATCAACGGCGAATATCTCAGCTACCTTCGATTTGCAGTTGACATTGTCGTATTCAGCAACAATGGAGACGAATTACACCAAATGATTGAGGATCTTAACCGAGAAAGTGTAAGAGTGGGGTTGAAGACTAATATGCAGAAGACAAAGATAATCTTCAACAGCCTGGCAAGGGAACAATAATTCAGGATCGCCACTCGGCCTCCAGAGTCTGTAAAGGAGTACGTTTATCTGCAAACCAAGCGACCCACACCCTCTTTAAATGAAGGAACTGTTATTCCATACATTGCATTTTACCGGTGCTAACATATGGGACATAAACTTGTAGGGTAACAAAAAAGTTCGAGAACAAGTTAAGGACCGCACAAAGAGCGATAGAACAAAAAATGTTAGGTCTAACGTTAAGGTACAGGGAGAGAGCGGTGTGGATCACAGAACAATCGGGTATAGCCGATATTCTAGCTGCCATTAGGTGGAAAAAATGGAGCTGGGCAGGCCATGTAATGCGTAGGATGGATAACCGTAAGTGGGAAAAAATGGAGCTGGGCAGGCCATGTAATGCGTAGGATGGATAACCGCAAGTGGAAAAAAATGGAGCTGGGCAGGCCATGTAATGCGTAGGATGGATAACCGTAAGTGGAAAAAAATGGAGCTGGGCAGGCCATGTAATGCGTAGGATGGATAACCGGTCGATGATTAGAGTTACAGAATGGATAGCAAGAGAAGGGAAGCGCAGCCGAGGATGGCAGAAAACTAGGTGGGGCGATGAAGTTAGGAAATTTGCAGGCGCAAGTTGGAATCAGCTAGTGCAAGACATGGGTAATTGGAAATCACAGGGAGAGGCCTGCATGATATAATGATGTCTGATGGCACATAACACTCAATGTGCCAAAACATCGTTTCCAGAATGTGTTTTCAGTGAACTAAATGCGCGTTCAGTTTGCGTCCAGTTTTGCCCCACACGATTGCCTAGCCTCTCCCCCCACCCGACGCTGTAAGACGCCGGGCGCGCCTGAAAGCGTCGCGTGGCCTAGGCCAATCGCGTGAGTCCAAACTGGACGCAAAGTGAACGCGCGTTTCGAACAACGATCTCCGATCGCGCCAAAGCAGCTGAAATAAGAGGGAGTATTTATTCATGTTCAATACTTTATCAGTTATTGACTTCGGGATGCAATTTTCTTACTGCTCGAGAAACGTCTGGAATTTGAGAGCCCAAAGCATTTATTGTGCCTAATATTTTTATTGTGAACGCCATTATATGGACTAGAGCACTGCAAGGGCTTGGGCTTACCTGAAAGCCCGGGCCCGGCCCGGCCCGTGGGCTGAGTCGGGCCGGGTAGGGCAGTTTTTTCACAGGCTCGGGCCGGGCTCGGGCCGGGCTCGGGCACGGCATGGGCTTTTTGACCCGGGCCCGGGCCGGGTTCGGGTATTTCGACGCGGGCCCGGGCCGGGCTCGGACTTTCTGGTGGTGTGCATGTAACGTGCAGCGAGTTATCCTCACGCGTCTCGACTCTGAAAAACCACTTGCCCCGGCGCGCAGCTGGAAGCTAGCAGTGCTACTCCTGTGTACTTCCCTTTTCTTCTTCCGTCATATTTTGCGCTGTTTCAACAGAATGTAAAAGTCCAGAAAGACCGAAGTCGCCTCAAACCAAAGGATGTGATTGTATTCTCTACCTAAATCAATGTAATTAATGCTTGCAGCGCGGTGTAAGCACGTTCACGACTTGCTGATTCTTCAAAGGCGAATTGGTAAAACGATGACTGGTAAAATAAGACAATTCGTCACGCGGGTGAAATATGGCACTGCGTCCCTCCATGATTGCAAGCATGTTCTCAAACGGCCGCCTAGCAGCAGCGCATTACGTAGCACCATGGAGTAACTTGAAGCATTGTTTCTCCATTTACTCCATCCATGCGCTGCGCTCACGACCGGTCGTAGCGGCGCTTCGGCTAGAGTGTACTAGAATACGGTTGAGTGGAGCAAGCGGCTGGGGCGGCGTATGCTTTGAAGTGAGGCGCCCGACGTGGAAAAATATTGCGGCGGCGCTGCGATAGAACTCATCTTCATCTTTCTGGAGTTTAACATGCGAAAACCACTTCTGTTTATGAGGCACGCTGTAGTGGAGGGCTCCGGATTAATTTTGACCACATGGGGTTCTTTCACGTGCACTACAACGCAAGCACACGGGCGTTTTTGCATTTCGCCTCCATCGAAATGCGGCCGCCGCGGCTGGGATTCGATCCCGCGATCTCGTGCTCAGCAGCGCAACGCCTTAGCTGACTGAGCCACCGCGGCGGGTGGCGATAGAAGTCGATTGGGCCGCATAAAAGTCGCGCCGGTGGAAACGGCTGGCGATACTGCACGGCAGGGTCATTCGTACTACTTTGCGCGCTGGTATTTGCGTTGAGACCACTAAAATGGTGTTCATAATCGCATATGACTTGTATTTATGCCTTAAGAATAAATTCCTTTCATTCTCTTTATTATTTTATTTTTTTAATGCCACTCGGTGGTCTTTTTCGGTCTTGGGCCGGGTTCGGGCCTTAGGTAAAGGGGTGGCGGGACGGCGGGCGGGTAACGTAGATTATTTCCGGGCTCGGGCCGGGCCCGGGTCTGGCCATAAAACTTTTGGTCGGGCTCGGGCGGGCAGCCCGATGTAAAATCGGGCCCGGGCCGGGCCCGGGTTGAAAAAATCGGCCGGTGCAGTGCTCTAATATGGACACACCAGGCACCTTTCTGCCGTCTTTGTGAGGTTACGTATAAAGTCCAAGGGAGATAACATCTTCGCCGCGTGCCGCATGCTCTATGTGGGAATCACAGCGTGCGAGGGCGAGCCGCCGATCGCGGCTCAATCTCCCGCACGCAAGGGACGGAAACGGGAAGGAAGCGCGCTGTCTTCCGTCGGGCGCAACGCTCCGGGGGCACGGCAGGTTGGGTAGCGGGCGCGTTCTACTCCGGGTGGCCCCGGCGGCGGCCTGCCCGGACCGCTGTTTCTTGAAAGCCATCTGCGTCAGGAACACAGGCCGCCGTGAGCTGTGTTTTTGCTGCTTAGTTCGCGATGATGGGAAACGCAGCACAAAGGTCATTCGCTGGCTGCTTCTGTCGCGCTTCCTCACCCCAGCGTTTGACAGCAAGTTTCAACTGTGATCGAGAGAGATCTGTTCATGTTTACTTGTGCGGGCGTGACACCATGCTTCTTCATTTAGTCAGTATGCCTATGTTTACAAGTTTATATGGCCGATAAACTACTATCCTCCCGCCGTGGCCGGGAATCGAGCTCGCGTCGTCGAGCTTAGCGGCGCCACACGTATGCATTTACCGCTAAGCTAACACGACGGATGTCACTGTACGATTCAACTACGCGACACGTCTAAACAAATGGTCATGCGCTAAATACAGGCACATTACTATTGCGTTTTTATCGAGCGGCCGTGATATCGCACGTGAATGCGAATGTACAGTCAACCACAAAAGTTTGCGGACCACGCGAGCGCGTGCCAGACTGCCTATCCGCGCCACCTAGCGGTACGCCACCTAGCGGCGACAGGGGCGCTCTCCCGGATATGAGCCCTCTTGGTACTCGCCTGCCTGTTAATTTTTTATTCCCGTGCATGACATTGTTAGTTCGTTGTGTTGACGCAGAGCGCTGTCTGCGATAAGACCGCCACATATCTGGCTTGATAGCTAGCAGTATCGGAGCAATCACTGCAACCTTTGTCGACTGGTGTGCCAGTGGGTAGATAAGTTTCACGAAGCGCTGCGACGATTTTTTTACGCGACGTTTACTGGCGCACTTTGGTTGGCAGCATCTTGGTCCAATGAGTGTTGCTGCTTCTGCGTCTTGAGAGAAAGGGTAGGGAGGTGTTTCACTGTCATCAAAAATTAGGAAAAAGCGGATGCATAGAAAATTTTCTTTCACACATAGGCGCATCTTCGCATCAGTCGCTGAAAACGTAGTAGACTTGCTTCAGGCCACGTGGTGATTGCCTATTTGGAAAGATGCCGCTGCGTGTTCCACTTGACGAAAGAAGGCACATTGTGCGTTTATTTATAGAGGGAATACCTCAGCGCGAAATCTGCCGCCGAACCAACAGGAGCCGGACTGCCGTGAATAGGATTATTCAAGCTTTCCGCGACGATGACAGATTCACAGATATGGAGCGCAGTGGGCGTCGAAGGGCCACGACTGAGGAAGAGGACCGCCTGATTACGGCCGCCATCGTGGCTGATCCTTTTCAAAGTGCAGAGGATATCCGAGAAGCGCTCTCGCTCACGGTATCGTCTGAGACTGTAAGAAGAAGGCTGAGTGAGCTTGGCCTGCAGTCTTTCGTAGCAGCACAGAAGCCCTGCCTCTCAGACAGCCAGCTACAAGAACGACTCATGTTCGCTATAGCAATGAAAGATTGGACAACAGAGAAATGGGGCGATGTCATCTTTAGCGACGAGTCAACTTTTTCCACGCGCTGGGACCAACGGAAGCGGGTTTGGCGTCCACTAAACTGCAGGTGTGTTTACAGTGTATTGGCAGTTAATTCACGAAGCTAATTCTGCATCACAACATGTTTCACGTAAAATGAGCTTTTGGACATTACGAGATTTTTCTGTAGTGGTATTATGTTGAAAACATTAACGATTGTTTCATAGTACTACTTACTCTGAAGCTAATTAAAAGCTGCCAGTGGGTCTTTCAGTACTATCTAATGATGTTTGCACGTTTTCTATTGCAACTCTATAACAGCATTATAAAGTTCATACGCAAGAGGAATCACAACATTTTTAGACGCGCCGCTGGAACCCAATTGTATGCTATTTCTTGCAGATATCTGCCTAATTACACACAGAGTGTTCTATCCAGTGGACGGTGTTCCGTGAGCGTGTGGGGAGCAATCAGCAAAGATGGCCTTGGTCCCCTTGTGCGTCTGGAAGGGCCCTTCACTGCGTCACGGTACTGCGACGTCATCACTAGACACCTCGTTCCGTATGCGCTGGACGGTCCCTTCAGCGACGGCTGTTATTTTTTTCAACACGACCGCAGCCCGATCCATAAAGCACGTATCGTCCAGTCATTGCTAGAAGAACATGCTGTTTGCCAGCTTGAGTGGCCTCCATGTGGCGCCGACTTGAATCCCATAGAAAATGTCTGGGGCATGTTGAAGAAACGGCTGTCCACACGAGCCAACCGCGGCCGCACGGCCGATACGCTGTGGCAAGCGATCGCACAAGAATGGGAAAGCCTGCGCGGTCGACCGCAGATTACTGAATCTTTGTACGAGTCGATGCCCACACGCATCAATAAGGTGCTAGAAAACGGCGGACATTTCACTTCCTACTAGATCATTGAGAGACCTATGTTTCATGACACTTCTGTAAATGTCTTGTGAATAAATTCATCCCCTTCAGACACGAATTATAATGCACTGTCTGCAAATGCGTCAAATGCGCATGGCATCATTTCAAGACGCTCACTATTACATTCCAAGAAAGAAGACGAAGCAATGTGCTGTTTTGTGCGAGTTACAGTAAAAAAAATTAATTAGCGTATAACTAAATTATATAATTATTCTGAAATCCGTCAGCTTCAATGCTTGCATAAAAAGAATCAACTATTAGGCCCGAAACGCATGCACACTTGCTTTTTCGGTTGTATTCGTGTCGACCGGAGAAAAAAAAATACTCTTGACATTGGTCTTGGAACGCGGCACGTCGAACGATTGTCTAACATGGTAGTGTCTCCAGCAAAGTGATCATCTGCAGCAATACGCAGGACAATGAAGTTAACTGACCGCTAGTTGTCCCATCAGGAAGCGGACACGAATGTGTACACTGAGTTTTAGGTCATTTGAAGAAACACGTGGCGTGGGACGCGCCTCCGAAGTTCGAGTCCCCAAACGAGGACGCCGTGTCGCAAAGGATTATAAAAAGAGTCATCGCACCCGATTATTTCTTATTTTTCTAAATGTAACCACTATAGCAGCGCGGTGGTTCGGGCTTTGCGCAGCAAAACCTGGGCGCAGGCGATCAAATCCCGGCCGCTACTGTCACTTAGCGATGGGGGAGGAACGGAAAAATTCTGCCTACTGTCTAAGCATCTGTGTCCCATGGCTGCCTCACCGCTCACTCACGCACTCACGAAAAAAAAAAACAGCGTGGCTACGCGAAAATAGAACTGATAACAGCCGAAGAATACGCTGTCTGATTACTTGTGCTGATATTCTGCTCTCAAAATATAAGCAAGTAGCCCTGGCTAACAAAGAGCGCGTCACGTTGAAAGAGATAGGTAGAAAATATTTGCGCACAGTGCGAAAATAGACAGGCCATAGATTTAAGGAGGGATGCGTCTTGAACGTAGCGCTGCTGTCGATCGCTGGTGACGTAGCGGAAGTGTCGCGAAGAGGCTCTTGGCCACGCGCTCGCGTGGTCCGCAAACTTTTGTGGTTGACTGTACGTCACTTACTTGACTCGGCGCCCCGCAGTTATCCACGTTTGTCGTCTGTCCTTCTCGTGCCACCTCCCCGGAATTTTGTAGGACTGCACGAGCGGCTTTCGACCTTTCGAGGCTCTTGTGGCAATCAACAACACAGCAGCATTGCATGCCACCTTTCCTGGTTGATGAGGTCGCGTTCGCCGTTGCGAAAAGAACGCGAACGATCGCTTGCGCCATAGAGAACACGGGCGCGCGCTGGCCCAGCGGCGACCTTTGATACTTCCATCCTTCCGCCAGGAGAGTATTGGCGCTGGTGTCGCGCGGGCAAACGTTAGGTTGCCTCGTCTATAGAGCGGCGCTCAAATTTCGCATTAGGAAGTATGGTAATCGTCGGTGAATTTTAGAGCGGAGCTGTTAAGCTTTTCGTAAGTCCGTTTCCTGCCGACAGAAAATGTGGGCCGATCCTGCCTGTAGTGCAGAAAGGGTCCAAGAGCAATGGCACATAAACCTGTGAACTAGGGAAGGTGCTCGAGGATTGTCCGTCGAGTGTACGCCGCAAAACCTCCACCTGAAAATGACGTCACTATGCCTCGCCTAGCAGCGCTTCGCCCTAGCTGCGCCGACCGCACCAAGCCTCGCCACAGCTGCGTGAGCCGTGACGCCATCGCGCGCGCCGCATCGCTTCGCCTTAGCTTTGCAGAGCCATGACGTCACTGCACTGTGCGGAGTATATATGCCGAGTATTGTGCCGCCGAAGCGGCGGAGAAACGTCGGCGATTCGCAGAGGATCCGGTGTTACGAGCCCGCGAAACCGAGCAAAAGCGTTTGAGCGTCCGGAAGCGTCCCGATACTTTAATGACTGAGTGTTCGTTGCTCCTTGGGCTGCGGGGTGATCTTGCTCAAAACTTGGCCGAGTCTCGAAGCATAACCTCGCAAAAACTTGCGGAACCGAGATAACGCTAGGTGGTGTCGCCAGCTTCGCTGTTTGCCCAGTCCTTGCACCACTAGTGTGAATCTGTCCCTAATTTTTTTCTTCTTTTTTTATAGCGAGGCTGTATACATCTCGTTGGTGGGAAAATTTCGTGGCGCAAACACAAAACGACATACCCCATACCACCTGTGCTATAGCTTCGCCGAATAGGGGGAGAGATAGCTAAGAGAGAGTGAAAGCAGTGTATAAAAATAGCAGCACGCGTCATAGCAAAACCACCTGGACTAAAGAGCATAGCGGATGCGAGGTGGATAGGAGGTGTGAGGCATGTGGTAGTTGGACGCGTAGAGCTGCTGCCGGCGCCGATCGCGTTTTCCCGCGTTCGCGCCGAAGGCGCCGGGTGTCCGTGACTGCAGCCGATGCCTCTGGCGGCGGCTCGGCAGGTTTCGACCAAAGAACTGGACACTAGTTGCTTCCGAAAGACCAAAGCGAGAGTTGGGGAAGCTGAAACCAAGCGTCCCAGAAGAGAACATCCTGAGTTTAGATGGACGAAGCAGAGAGTTCGCGTAGGCGAAGAAATGAAGATCCGGAGGCTTGTGAACGTCGCCGGTTGAAATCATCGCGATACTACGCAGAACATCGCGAAGAAATCCTGAGCGCCAGGAAACTAAGTGTGTGGTTTGCCAAAACTTTACTAGGCTTTCGATAGCTCCGCTGGTCTCTGGTGTTTGCGGTAGCAGAGCTACGTCTATTTTTACAGCGTAACTGTGCTCCTCTCGTTGGTCGGAAAATTTCGTGGCGTAAACACAAAACGCCAGGTGAACAATTGAAGGCAAACGGCATTTAGTTCTTTGCAATCAGCCAGACATATATATATATATATATATATATATATATATATATCCGCTGCGTGGGAGTCGGGTACGTTACCACTGAGCCACGCAAGCGCGTGCTACCAGCGTCAGAAAAAGGCCCTAGGCAGGTGCGCAGGCGCTGACGACCCGAGCCTCCGCCAGTATGGTGGTGCCTTCTAGTTAAGGCGCCTGCAAAAGCCGCGTGCACAGGCACAGACCACGAGATGCGATTCAGACGAGGCGCGCAATAAAGGCGATCCCCATGTGAGATGTGCGCCACGTATTTTCGGTACCTCTTCGGTACACGTTATGGCGTTTCGACGCAAGGTACGAACCGCTGCTGAAGAAGCGAATCGTAGAGCTACGTGCGCGGCTACAACCAAGCATCATCGGGCTCAGCAGACTGCTTGCAGAGAGCATTACAAACCGCAGCTCGCCGTCGACACCGGGCGGACAGTTGATACCACACTCGTCATAACGAGGCGAAGAAACTTTGCCGCGAAGACCCTGTTGTGCATGGGGCCGAAATTGCTACTCTTAAGCCGCTCCACCAGCTTACGCTGTGACTGTGCTGCGTGTGCCGCGCAGGCCTGTGATTTTCTTTATTGCGGTCTAACTACCGCCGGAAGATACCCAGAATGCTCTCGGCGTGGCTTCGCTATCCCTTTTCAAAGCCTCGCCGTGACGAAAGGAGAGGGAAACACAACCGCCTGGTAGATAACAATCCTGCGTGGCGGCACATTATCACGCCGAAAAGGTTCGCCCTGTTTCGGCGGTTCGTGAAGAGGCGCTTCGCATGCGCGCGAGCGCAACAGTATTCTACCGCATACTTGGACAACTCCAGTGGAGTTTCTGCATACTTTTTTGCTACAACCTATTTCAGTACACCGAAGACCATGACTTCTTTCACTTTCTCTTGCTCCTATTCGGAGACCTGGTAGTGGGTCGTGATGTGGTCTCTGTACGGCTTGAAGGCCTGCTCTAGCCGTGATGTTGAAGATGATGTTTGTTCGCATGCTCTTTGAAACGGGGCAGGCAGAAATAGTCCCATAACCTGCTTTATGTAATCAGGTTTTTCATCTATCACTATCTAGCCTTTCGCGTGTGTGATCTCGATCTGAAAATCGTATTTCGAACCTCTATCTCTGTATTCTACCATTAGTACCCGCACTTGCGATGACTCCGGTTCTATCAATCTGTTCTCTGCTTTTCTTCCACCGATACTCTAGTTGCCTCTTATTTACATGGACTGTTGACCTGGTAATCTTTCCATCTTCGAATCCCAACGCTCATTGGAGGTAGACATGCCACTATAAGCGCATGAGAGCACCGCAAACGTCATCGTAAGCATTTTACTGTGCGAAGCCGCAAAAAGTTTACTTCCCCAAAGACTAGTCATGTTCATGGCAGAAGAGGTTCAAAAAATAATTGTGAATTTTCTATCGGAACGAGACCTCACAGGTAAGGCGGTGGAGCTTTCATAATTCTGGAAAACTGTTTGGAAATCTCGAGGAATTTACCTTGGAAGGCTGACACAAATTCTTTGACGTAATCTACGTGCTCTGTCATCATCACACATGATTTAAGAGATGCTTCATCGGTAGCTTTCATCTGAAATGAATTAGTAGACTATTGTATCGACGGTGGCTTGTTCCGTCATCTAGTGGAAAATATTGCGTACGTAATTTCGGCAAATGCCACAGCGACAATGACCACTCCTTTATCGATAATATATTCTTCCTGCCGGATCTATTTTCGTTGCTGCTTGGTCATTAAATAATGGACTAACTTTCAAATATTACCTGACTTAATATGTCATGCCAAGCATGTCTGAAAAGCATAGACGACGCAAATGTGTGGGCAGATCTTTAGAGCCCAGCTCTAAAAATTGCTTGGGAAATTTTTAGATACCAGCTCTTAATGGGCGTCTTGCGCTGGAGTTTGAGGTATAGTAGCGGCGCCTGGTGGCGGCGAAAAACATCATCTGGGTAGTACCAGCTTGGGTAGTACCAGGGTCCTTCAATACTTTTCTCCTGGTCATGAAACTCCCGCGTAACGCTATGGGAGAGCTTCATATAGCGCCCGCAGTTGCGGCGCCGCGGCGCTGGCGTCGCTAGAAGGGCGACCGGGAAGGCGGCCGCTGCCGCCGGAAACCGGAGTGTCAGCGCGGCGTGCTGTTGTGCGTGGTTGTTTTTGTTTCGTCTGAACGTGTCTCTCTATGTAGTGACACCGACGCTTCGTAATTCACCATAGCAGTGATGCCTAACACTTGTTGTGAGCGAGGCTGCCGCTCCGGATACAAGGGCGTCGACGAAAAGTCTCCCTCGTCTGTTTACCAGCCAACCCGGAACTACGCGACAGGTGGAAGCGGGCAATCCCGTGACAAGAGACTGCCGGGTTCTCGTTTGAATCGAAGTACTTTCCGGTGTGCGAAACACATGTTGATGCCGGAGACATTATTCGTCCGGACGTGTGTACAGTGAATGGATACGTTGTGTCACTGCCACGCGATCGACCCAAACTGGTAGAAGACGCCATTCCGGGGATTTTCCAAGGCGTACCTGTGTACTTGTCTAAGCCCAAAGAACGTTCGCATGCACCGACACCGCGCCCATCTGCAAAAAGGCGGCGAGCGGTATCTTCAAACTGCGCTGAAGCCGAAGTTGCGGCCGTCCCAACTGCAGACGTCTCCGATGCAGCCGAAGAACAAATTCACGGTAAGTCTGGTACACACCTTTGGAGTATGCTACTTGCTCACTACGCAGGCAAACTGGCATTACTCTCATTACGATATTCTTTCTTGGTCACTCTTTGCAGATGAAGTACGAATTGTGAATCGCCTTGGCGGTGCTGATGCAGAGTGCCTAACAGAGCACGCCGTTTGCTTTGCCTCAGAGCTGCAAAGGGTGAAGGCCCAACTTCGCAGTGTGAAGCAACAACTTCATTCGTGTCAGCGGAAGCTCGCAAAAGCGGAGGTGCAGGCAAATGAAAAACGTGGCATGCAGGAAACCATTCAGAAGCTATCGGGCCGCGAGATGCTCATTATAGATCAATGCATCATGAAGGCAAACATGAAGTCCCCGAATTCAGTGCGGTAAGCCCCCATTCCTGATTTTTTTTTATAAGCCGCGACAGTGTCTGTGTTTTAGATGTTTACTTGAAGCGCGGCATTTGCAATGAACGTTCTTACCTTTTGCGTAGTGATCCAAACGAAGAAGTGATAGCGCTGACTAAAATGAATATGGGCCACGCCTACTCTTAAAAATGCAAGATATCTTTCAGCATAAAGAACATACTGCTAACCAGGTAAACCTTTTAATAACACACACCAAAACAACTTGCACAGTAGCTGTGCACTGTATAGAAATGTGATAATTATTGTCTAGCCATTTGATTCTAATCGCAAACACGTCTCGTTTTAAATGCAGTGAAGATCTATTATGCTTTCTGATGCTTAAAAGTTCTCACTCATGTCATTCACTGAGTGATAGAGCAAGATATTTGTTTTTCAGATTGATACCCTGGCAGTTCTTTTGGACGATAAATTACTGGAGCCGGCTGAGTGCATGCAAGATATCAATCGTCCGGAGTCAACGAAGGACTGCATTTTGGACTACCTTGGTGGCTAGATTGCAAGAAAGTTTGCTAAAATAAGCTGCAAAGACTGCCTCCAAACACTGCAGGAGCACCTCCCGAGAGCCAAGTGCACTGACCGAAATAAAGACTAGGGGATTTTTGCAAGTGCCATCAGACCAGCTGCTTTGCCTTCTGCAAATTGTGGACGAGCACCTAGAAGTGTGCACTCTGGACAATATAGCCTGTGCCAATGTCTACATAAACATGGCTGAAGACATCCTGCTGGACGACCGTACTTCATCGGCCAGTGTTGGCTGCGCAACACATTTTGTACGCACTACGGCTGAAGGTGTGGACTTTTTTTTTATCAAGTGCCGTTTGCATTTTTTACACGCGAAAGGAACAGACTATTTCATGCGGGTGCTCGTTCAGCCTGTCCAGCCACAGGAGAGAGGAAAGCAGTGACAAATTATTTTTCCTGGTGTTTTGTCTCATTCCCTCTATCCACCAACTTTTCTGCCAGTCTATCAAACGCAATCGTAATTGCAACCATATGTGGACTAGTGCTTGCGGCACTTTTGCATTCTTGACGCTTGCTAGTAATTACTCCCTAATAATCGTATACCATGAGCTCCAAATAGACACCGTCCTGCAAGGGGTAGCGTGGTTATCACAAGTCAAAATGCTATCCACATAGACCTGCGCATGCTTGTTTTCTGTTAGGCAGAAAAAAAAATACAAAAAATTTGGCTCTAGTTGGATTAAGAAAACTGAGTATAAAGAAAAACAAGAGAAACATGCAAAAATAATATAGTTATTCAGTTCCATCGCTAAATGTAGTCTTGAATGACCTAGTCACAATGGAAGCTCTGAGCTGGTTTCAATCTGCGCTGGAATTTTTATAAAAAGACTCGAGTAGTATTTTCGGGCGACTAAGTAAAACGCCAACCTTGAACTGATGGTCACTGCGACATTAAATGTGAAGGGTTGAAAAAAATACACTCGCGCAGGTTTCAACTCATGTTTAAATTTGTATGCGTAAATGCAAGAACTTTCGCTTAGAAACCACACATATTGCCTATACCTAGCATGCGCAGTTCCCAGCTGCTGCTGCTGCAATTTGTGCCAAGATGACGTACCTGCTCTGCGCGCGAAATTCCCATTGGCAGGTTCGCGATGCCCCAGAATAAACAGACAATTAACAGGAGAATAAGCGCTGCGCGGACCGCCAGCGCGCAGTAGGGCGCACCATAACTTCTTGCGCAAGCAACGTTAATCTGTGGGTCAGCTAGGCTTAGTCATGGCGCACTGTGTAATTTAAGCACGATTTTAATCACCTACACAGGAATCAAGAAACGTAGGTATAGGTACGAGCACAAGCGAAATTGCAACACTTGACGGGCAGCCTTGGGTGAACCATTACTAACAATCAATGACTTGAAGTAGTAAACAACTCGCATGCTATCTTATTTGGTCAGTAGTAAGCACTGCTATGTTCAGTTAGCGGACACAGTGAAATAAAAATGTGGGCAAGGTGTTTTCCATGGCAAACATTCACGCGAACGCGCGACTGCCCTTCCAAGCGCGGCAGATCGGTGCCCTTCTACTCACGGCGGCGCCTCTGGTGGCAGCTTTTGTCCCTATATGAAACTTCGGCGGGAGTTTCATGACCAGAAGAAAGTATTGAAGGACCCTGGTAGTACTGAGCCCTGGCTGTGGCGAAGCACGTTTCGAGCCCGAGTTTTGCGTCGATCCGCACTTTTTTCTGCCCTGTTTCGAGTGCGAAATGGCTCGTCACTTCTCACAGACCACGCCGACCAAGCTGCGAGCTGGCCGTAGCCTATAGTTTAACGAAAACGGACTCTCCGTGTGCCGTGGGACGTAATGCGGGAAGCAGAAGATATCGGCGACGCTGATCCGAAGAGACCTAGCTCAGCCTCGAAAAAGCGTCACCGTCGTTACTGCTGCATCGTGGGCTGTCATGAACAAGAAGGCATGAATCCTAACATCGGATACTACCGTTTTCCTCCAAGGCCTCGCGCAGCGGAGTGTCGGGCGCGCTGGATAACTTCAGTACCCCACTGCGAGCAACACAGGTTCGAGAGTTAAATGTGATCATCTTTGATCTCAAGCCAATATGTTAACGCAGCGCACCAAGGCAGTATTTATTACTGCACATCGATGCTCGAGCGCTGTCATTAAGAGCTACATCAAGCGAGCAGCGCACGAGCTCGCGCTGCAGTGCGCGATTCGCACGTACGTACGTTACTGCGAGCACATATGCATTGCACCAGTTATTTCAGTTGCTGAAGGGACAGATGGCCGCTACTACAGCGCAGGCATAAGTACTTGTCTAGCGGCATGCAGTCAACAAAGATTGCAGGAGGCCCGCCGTTTGGCGGCATGCTGAAAGACCGCTGCCGTCGCGGCGCGTACCGTCGTGCGCTCAAGTAATTCCGTACACGTCATCTCTGCTTATTGCTGCTGTGAATTCATTTATAGGCAAGCATTTCCTCGCGATTTAGCGCCTGAATATAGCAGCGTGCAAACCTTACCTGAAGTTCAACTTTGTACGCGACTTACTTCACTTCCGATTGACACCGCACTGAAACTTCGCCGCTTATTTCTTGAACGGCGTACACGTATTCGGCGTTGCATAATTTCTTGCCTTTACGCAGCGTCCCACCCATGGAAAAATCTTCGGCGCCCGATATTCGCTGCAAGCCGTGGTACAACACAACCCAAAGTGGCGGGCCATATTGTAAACGTGCTTTCCGAAGCAGACGACCGAGCTTGGTACTACCCAGTTTCGGATTGAGGGCGCTTTTTAGCACCATTTTCGCAGCGCCCTCTGGGCAACGCAGAAGCCCCATAGCCCTTCCCTACGGCGAGCGTCGACGTAACCGAGTGAACGAGCGTGGCGAAGAATGAAAGAAAGCTGATAGCGAAGAGAGGAGGAGGAAAGCGCGGGAGGAGGATGCAGCGATTCTTACACCGGCTGCAGAAGATAGCGCCAACCTTTCCCTTTCCCTCAAGAACCACTTACCTTACACCGTGAGCGCAACCTTGAGGCGGAAAGCGGAGGAGTGGAAGAGAGAGCCGCTACGCATGCGCGGAGTTGCCGGCATACGCAGCCGCGTGGACGATCTCATCTTCGCTTCCAAGGGGGTACCAGGGTGCCGTGACATGGGGAAGCCGCTCGTCCGCGGCGTCAACTCCTGAGTTCAGTCTAGAGTGTACTAGAATATGACCATTGTCTAGTACACTCTAGTTCAGTCCTAGGGTGCCTCGTCGGCGCTGGCATCGAGGCACCCTATTCAGTCCACGGTAATAGCGGGCGTGGCGGGGATCACTGCTCCTGCAAGGGTTGATGGCGCGCGGCTTCGAAGAGTCCATGTGACGCTCTCTTGTGTGTTGTCGCTGCTGACACTGGTGGCACGACTTCCCCGCGACGGAGGGCCTCTTTCGTCGTTGGTGGTACGAAAATGTGATAAAAAAAGCGTGGTGCCGCGCAAGACGAGCTGTGCGGCGACGGTGGCTACGATATGGCGCCAGAGTAGCGCGCGTCGTCTGTATGGACACAAAGCGCTGCATGACCTCATGTCGGTCTGTGGCGGCTGCTGTGAATCACACCCACGCGCTGCCTCTTGCGACCTCCCGATCAGCGAGGCAGACGCGCCAGATTTCGCTCCGTTTGGAACGTGTCGTACGAGACATTGTTCGAGCCAGCCAATATATCACGAAATAAAAACACAAGAAGAGCTGCGCTACAATTTCGTATGAAGGAAATATCGTAAACGTTAGTATTTTTTTTTATTTCCTGCGTAATATCCCTAAGTGCTTTCATTGATGTTTCTAGAACCGCACGGATCCTACCCAATATACCGTGTGTTCCAGTTAACGTTAGCCAAGCTGTTAAAATAAAAACAATCAAGGATTAAACATGTTACAAAATGCAATCATGAAACCTACGGTGTTCGTTCGTCACAAGTAACACAACCGAACTCCGCAGGTCTATAACCTAACCTCCACCATGTTTTTTTTTTCTACATGTGTAAACATTGTTTAGAGTACCCCAGCCCCGTCACGCGATAAGTGTAATGCCTTGTACTTGCCCAAAAATGCCTAATTTGCAAGGACAGTTAATCGTTGTAATAGCGTAGATGATTGGTAGGTTTATAAGCGATAAAGAACAATTTAAACCACAATAAATAGCAAGAGAATAACCATACGGATGCATAGGGCTCCTTAGAAAATGCATGAGGAAGCTGATAGTAGGAGTGGGCCAACTTAAATTTGGGGGTGAGCCAATTAGAAATTTGAGCTTGCGCCAACTGAAATTTGGGGGTGGGCCAACTTATATTTAGAGGTACGCTTACGCATACTTACACAACTCCAGTGGAGTTTCTGCATTCTTTTGCCTTCCTTTTTTCTTATATAAGAGCTTGTTTACATCTGCTTTCAAGCTGGGTGAAACTTTTTTATGGATGTCAGTTATCGGCCAATACCAGCCATCTATGGGAATCTTGCATATGATGACATGTGAGTCGCAGGCAGCTCCGAAATGGGTGAAGAGCAGGCCTCTGGTTAAAAAAAAAGGATGTTCGAGGAAAAGGTAGCTTCGTACTCGGCTTCTAAACCACACATATCGCACGACTGCAAAATTTGACTGAGATGTTCACATCAGCGTAAGTTATCCGCGGAAGATGTCTTTTCATCAAGCCCGAGTGGCGGTTCAGGACCCCTTTCAGGATCGATGCTGGTGCGCGTTGTATCTTTAGTGATTCAACTTCTTCAGACCGTATGGCTTCTTCAAACCCGGAGTAAAAGCTGGGATCTGGATGAAATAATTTTATTGGATGTTGAATGATGAAGTCAGCGGACCGAACACCTGTCGCACCACATCTTGAAGAAGTGTATGTATCACCCAAAGGGCTTAGCCAAGAATTTTCAATGAGCGCTTCAAGAAACACTCACCTTTGCAGCTTTGGGGCGTTTTCCAGGTACAAAGCAGTCATTCTTTCCACTGGAAAATTTCGCTGGCCCTTGTGTATACACATTTGCCAACGTTTGTGCCCGCCGCGCGATAGGTTTTGCGCAAGCGCCGTTGCATGCGTGAATTCCTCATAAGCGTTCTCCAAGTTCACCTGTGGGCTGACGTGAGTAGCTGATAATGTTAGTAGAGGAGGGCGTAAACGTGACTGATTTTCCGTGAGCGGATGAGAGTATGAACGTGAGTAAGTGCAAGTGGAAATGTGTGTGAACGCGAATGAAAGTGGACATGACTGAACATGCTTGGCTCACGCACGTGTGTTAGACTGGAGACAGAACACAAATGCCGGTGATTATGAGCAAATGTGTAAAGCTTAGTGAGTGAGCCGAGTCAACAGCGCTACAACTTTACTAGATAAAGTTGAGGGAACGGCCCGTAATTATCTCAATCAATAATTGTATCCTTCATAAAATTGCAGATTGTATTTGCAACGAATTTATTAACGCCAAATTTCCTTTTTGTGTAAATAATACGCCCTCTTAACAAAAATCAATGTTTAAGATTAGCCTCTTTCTATATTATCAGTTAAACTTCCACCTTCTCTTGCCCTACATTATCTCTAACATTTCTCTCCTCTCTTCCCTTTTTCCTCCGGCTCCTTAGCCAATCCCCCGTAGTGGGCAACCGCCAAGGAGAAGCAAGAGCGCAAGCCGGTGTGCTGCTCTTTTCTACAAAATTTGATTAGGTTAAACATACCAGTATTGTTATCATTTGGGGCGTCAGCACTAGGCTATAGTCACATAGACGTGTGTTGCGCAGTATTTCATTTTTTAACACAAACAAAACGATTATCCTGCTAATTATTGTATTTGTATTCTACACATCAGATACATTCATATCCCCTAAATTGGTTTCTCCAAATTGTTTGTTATTATTACCTCTCCCTGGTTGTAACAGCTTTTCACTTGCACCTTTCCAGTTAGTCTGACTGCTCACTTGCATGACAATCTAGTTATTGCAACATCTGCTTTTTTTGTCTTTTACTTTGCGTTTCTTGTTTTCAAATACAAATTTTCTTTAGCATACCCACTGTCACCCGATTCTTGGCCTATCCCCCTTAGTGGGTCCGAGCCATGACAGAGGTCCATCATCATCATCATCATCTTTTTTATCGCTGGTGGCCGCCGAAGAGCGACGACACAGAAGCGAGGCCTGAACATCGGCTGGCGGTATCAACGGTGAGCACGCTCTCGCAGCAGTTTTAATCAGCGTGGTCAGCGCTAGAGCAACATCCCTACGATCAGCCCAGTATGACATCGCGAAAGTTCTGCCTCAAGTGGAAAAGAAACCAGCTGTCTGAAGTCGGCGTGCCAGTGCAGCTTCACATCGATGAAGCTAAGCAGGACGTGGCGCTTCTGTGCGATGGCATGTGCCTAACGGCCCACAAGACAGTGCTTGCAGCTTTCAGTCCTTTTTTCCACGAGCTCTTCGCAGCGAATCCCGGCAGCGACACCGTGGTGATACCGCATGGAGTGCGCTACGCGGACCTGACAATGGTGGTCGAGTTTATATATCGAGGTGAAGTGATCGTGCCGCATCAGCAGCTTTACTCGCTCGCCAAGGCGGCCAGTACATTCAAGGTGGAAGGAAGATTTATGTTCGCTCGGAACGACGGTACGAATCAAGTGCCGCTGAGCACGAACGTCGGTTACAGCGCGTTCCCGTGCATGACTTACTACGGACGTCAAATGCCACCTGTAGTTCAGCAAGCTCTTCGTAGCGAGTTCCAAATCACCACCGGAAAAGTAAATGCCTCCATCGACCAGACAGGCGCGGTAGCATCTGAATCCGCAGAGAATGCGCAGGATATTACCTTGGCGCTTGACGCTTTACGTGATTTTCCGGTCGCGTCTACGGCGAGAGAGACTACGCCTGCGACTGCACCGCCTTCATGTGTCGCGCCGTCGGATGACTCCGTTGATTTTCTTACCACTGGCCCGAAGCTTCCAGCCACCGTGTATCAAGTCACGGAGTCGGTGAACCATAGTGCAAAAGGCGGTGAAGCTTGCCATTTTGACACTGGCCTTAAGATACTCGACACAGCCACTGTGAAAGTTAGCATGCCCACTGAAGCATTAACACCAGTGAATGAGTCCAGACTTTCAGATGGGGAATTGTCTACGTTTGACGGGACAAGAGTAGTTCCTGTCAAAGCTTCTCTAATATCCGCCTGTTCTGAGCATGAAGAAGCAGCAGGAAAGCCATCGTTGTCGAACATTTCTGACATGGAACAGCCGCTAACAAAACTTCCCTCACCTTCCCTCGTCACTGATAACAAGACTGTCATGAACAATGGTTGTGCTTCCGGTGCCGCTGTATCCAGCGTGGAGTGTTCCTCGAAAGTGTTAATGCCACAGGAAAACATATCGAGTGCACCCGTAATAACTGATATGTGCAATCATGACTCTGTGCAACAAGAGCCAACGTCAGCTCCTGGTAGGCCAAGTTCACCATCAAGCGGCGAGGGTTCAAGCTCTGGCTCTGAAAAGACTTGTGCAGAGTGCCCTGAAGACGTGACGCCTTTGTCAAGTACTGGACAACTCAGCTCTCCTAAAGCAAAGAAACGAAAATATCGCTCCCTTTCAACGGGCAACGAACCACTGACATCCATTGACGAGCAGACAGCAGAAACATCCTGGAGTGGCCCGATAACAAGAAGCAGGGCTGCACGGCTGGCGAAACAGCTAAAATAAGCAAAGGGTTACCAGCCACTCTACAAAGGTCTGCGCTTGCGGCAAAGTAGGACCGAAGTGCAATAGGCAACATTCAGTGTTCAAAAGATACAAAATTTTGGGAAGCGACATGCCCCAGACATCGCTCATCGGCTTCCTTGCATCTGATCTGCAATAATAAAATTACAGTTTCGCCGGCCTTGCGAAGCAGTACGTCATACTTAACGCAGAAGACGCAGTACTGCGCAATGTATGTCTCGCACGTTTTCGCGTTGTGTCGTATAGAGTAAATATTTGGAGGTTGGCACGAGAAATCTGCTTTCGAGAAGCAGATTTCTCGCGTAATTTCCCTTTGAGGAGGCGGCATTCCGCTGTATTGCACGAGAGGCTCCATTGTAGTGGAAAAGCGATACGGCTCGTTCTTGTCTTTCCTATCTCGTCCTTCGCTTAGTGTTGTTGTTCTCGCCTTGAACATATGCCATGAACCCAGTAGGGGGGATTGGCCATGGTCCGCAATGGGGAATTTATCGCCCGATTCGCTTATCTTCTCTCACTAGCCCTCTATCCACGTTAGAATTATATGTTGTAGCATCAGCGGAATGGCAATATATTATACTCAGTGAGTCTCGCGCAGTTTTGTAAGCCGTATTGGTTGGAGTAAACATTCGCAGATGTGCGCTTTACGATACCCTGCTGTAAAGAATAAGGAAACCAATCATTGTGAAGGTGGCGCACTCCTTTGGTGACGCGGAAACACACGGCTATTTCTTGCTGTTCTTTCATATCCTGCCTTCCCAATTTACAGCTAGCTTGGTTTAGGCTCTTTCCCCCTCGGAGCTGCTTTAGGTCAGCTGCTGAGTGTGGCGTCAGGCAATGATCGCAGCTAGCAGCGTGATCGCGCTCTCCAGATTCGGTAAATTTATCTGCGGAGTGGTTGAGAAACATTGCGAACTGGAGTCTACAACACAAGACTATTGTATAAATTTTCCAAACTAAATTCGACAATGTAACTTGTATATAGCCGTCTACAGAAAGTATTTTTTTCATTACCGCGTCTATAAATTAAGATAATATGACTATTTGTGAATGATAGAGAGAGCCCCGTTCACCTAAGCTGACAATAAAATATGCCTGATATAAAATTAACGATTGAAAAATTCTGTTGACAATCCTGCTGTTTTCGAAAGCGGTAAGTGATCAGTTGCTACCACGGTGTAAAAAATGAAGGTGATCCGACGGCGGCGCGAGGCGCGGCCACTTAGTGTGACTCTACGCACGCCGCTGCCGCAAGGGACAGCATCTGTTCTGGGGGCCACTTTTTCGCTCGCTTTGCTGGTGCTTTTATGGGCACGCGTGGCAGAAGTGCTTTATTTCGATGAATATATGTCGTTCGCCTGCTTAAAACGACTCTACTTGGTTGGAGGAACGTTCCTTTATATTTCTGCCGACATTCCGATTGGCTCCGACGCGGCGAGCAGCGGTAAGCGCAGCGCTCTGCTCGAGCAGACGAGGCGTCTCTCTCGTGTTCGAAATGACGGTATTTTGACTGTAAGTGGCATGAAACCTTCTACCTGCTCATAATTTGGCGTCTAAATAACGAAAAATTGCATATCTTTAGGTATGGGTGTTTAAATGCTGATGGAGGTCGTAAATTATTCACTGTTGTGCCGCTTCTCCAAGGCCTCCTGAACACGTGCTGCCCCTTGCGGCGGCGCTCACTTCCGGTCACACGAAGTGGCCGCTCTCTCGCCCCAGCGCGGGCGCGCCGTCGGAACACCTATCTTCTTACACCGTGGTGGTTACTTCAATTAGTTTTTCAGTAAAATGTTCACTTATCATACAAATATTATCTCCTGACAGTGGATTTCCAAGGATCGAAAATTTCTCTGCAACATCAGCATTGGGGTTACGAACGGAATTGAACAGTGATGTGTAATATCCCTAAAGGTGTTGGTGACGAGGGTTCCGCTAGAATATATTGCTGTAATACGCATGGAATTTGCATAGCGGCGCTCGTCCGGTAATGCTTGACTGTCGGCTCCGCAAAATGTGTACGTAAGGCACGATGTGTACGTGAGCGAATACGGGAATCTCTATAGCGTTCTGTGCCATGGATTTGAACATAGCTCTTAGTAAAAGCGATTGCATCTATACATACACCATGCGATTCTGACTGCAGCTCATGAAGGTCATAAGAATCTTTCTGCAAAAAATTATTATTGCACTTTTTAAAAGACGATCTAAGACGATAGAACTAATTACAATTGCTCTACCGCAGGCAATGCATGCAAATTCTTATAAAAGATAGACGGTAACATTGAACGCACAGAAGATACGAAATCTTTGTAGCTAATTAAGACAGAATGAAACGGTGACAGTGCTCACTTCGGACTGAAATTAGTGCGAATATTACTCGCAACCGGGTAATTACCATGTAGTCATCACTTAATGAAATTGCTCCCACTTCACATGAAAGGCGGCGATCTGGGAGCACTGTAGAAACATACGTGCGATGATGACGAAAATGGGAGGCCCCCGAAAATGTATGTAGGAGCACTAAACTGTAAGAAAATTACCAAACGTGAATAAGTCCAGCGTTGTCGGTGGTGCATGAAATGGCGAAGACGGAACAACGACGTCATTATGACGACAACGGAAAGACGAAAATGGCATGACGATGAAGGCATTACGACGACACATGTTCCGACGAGTGCATGAGGACCACGGATTGACGTAGATGGCGTGACAAGAAAAAAAAAATAATAACTATTGAATGGAAGCGCCGAAATGAATATGACCTTGTTTTCTTGTGTATAGCAAACTGCTGAGCTTGCGTACAACAGCCTCATTCGCAGGCAAGTCTCTATTCGCAGCAAATCACCGGGACCGGCCAATCGTGCAAGAGAGAAGCCAGCGTCCGAAAACCGGGGTGAAGAGACGCATAAAGCTTTCCTTTATTAATACAGAAATAATATCTAGGGAAGAGAGGGGGGAAGGGAGGGGGGGAGCTAATATATATTGGTCCCAATAAGCAAACGCGACGGAATGAGGATCGGCAGTTTAATGCTACTTCTACGTACTAAGAGCAGCACTCGCTAGGCACTGGTGACAGCGTAGGCATCTGTATGGCGTACGGATGCGGTCTTTATTCGCTCAATTTGCTGCGTTTCTTGTTGAAGGGAACTGTCCTAGCATGGTTCCGGTGTATCTGAGCATACTTTGCTTCGCTCATAATGTCACACAGCCTTCAGAGGACAGCCTTCAGAGGCTCATAATGGAAACAGCCTTCAGAAGCAGCTGTGCCCGTGCTATGCTATCCGGCGATTAGTATTGTTTGACCGCACCATATGTAAGATGGTAGATATCGCGCGCCGCCGTTTTACATTGTTGTTATAATGGCGTAGTCATATTGTCTTCATCACGTCGTCTTCGAGCCATCGTCTTCATTCCATCGTTGCCATTCCATTGTCGACATCGCGTCATCAACCCATGGCTGTGACGATGGAGACTCGTTCTTGGAAGCTCTTTGCGGCCACGCGACAGAATTGCCACTCGCTGGAGACTCGTTCTTGGAAGCTCTTTGCGGCCACACGCGACAGCATTGCACTCGCTCTGGCTCTATTGAACAAAGCTAGAAGAGATCAAACCCAACCAGCGTGGTGGTGTCATCGACCACGTCTTCACCAAATGGATTGATCTAGCCACTTGCGAGCGCGTCTCGTACTTCAGTGAACCTATAGGTCGCTGCTATCTATAGTGTGTCCCATCAAACGTTAGCCAAGATCTTATAAGAAAAAATTAAAAAAAAAACCGAGCAAGATAAGTTTATGAGACCTACGGTGTTCGCTTGTCTCACCTTTGACTAATGGACACCGTAGGTCTTAAAGTTGTATTTTGCAACGTGATTTTTTGTCAATTTTTTTTTAGTTTAGCAGCTTGGCTAACGTTAGCTGGAACACACGGTATAGGAGGTAGCATCCGTGCGGCTGAAGAAACGTCACTGAAAGCACTTACAAATGGCACGTAGAAAATAAAGAGTTTTCTCAAACATTTCCGTCGTCTATACTTTTCAGAAATGTGCTTCACATGACATAGATAGTCATCAATGGTGATTTCTGCCTGAATGTTTTAGCTACCTGCGACTCCTGTATCGATGGTGTAGATAGTAGTAGGGGGCTAGATAGATAGATAGATAGATAGATAGATAGATAGATAGATAGATAGATAGATAGATAGATACTGCAAAAGTAGCAAATGTTCGCCAAGAAATGCTTCGCATTTAAAACATGAGCGAGTACTGCGTAACTGGACAGAACCAAGCTAATATTGTTTGCCGTCGCTTCGAGCAAGTCAGACTATTTTAAATGCGAAGCGTTTCTTGGCGAACATTTGCTACTTTGACACTATCTATCTATCTATCTATCTATCTATCTATCTATCTATCTATCTATCTATCTTTCTATCTAGCCGCCTAGGTCTTTGTGCTCTTATGGTCGTTTCGTTAACTTCGTATGTACCAAAATTGCCATACTCTAACAATAGTATATGACGATCATAAATGATATGTCATGACATGAATGTCATGACATGCGTGTCGTGTAGGTCATAAAACAGCCGCCTACGTTTTGGTGCTCTCATGGTCGTTTCGATACCTTGGTAGGTACCAAAATTTGCATAGTATGCCAGGAGTGTATGACGAACATAAGTGATAGCTCATGACATAAATGTCATGACATGTGTGTCATGTAGGTTATGACAATGACCCAGCAAAAAAAGATCAACACTCAAAAACCACTGATGTGGGTTCGGACGTGGGTACTAAGTGAAGGAAACACTAAAAGATGCTGGTAGAAGTCGTAGTCATGAGCATGACTCAGCATAAATGTCTATGACTCAGCGAAAAAAATATTTGCACTCAAAAACCAATGGAATGGGTTCAGATGTGGTAGTAAGTGAAGGTAAAGGCTAAAGGTTGATGGTAGAAGTCATAGTCATGACCATGACTGAGAAAAAATGACAATAATTCAGCGAAAAAAGATTAAGTCAGAAACCACTGAAATGGGTTCGGACGTGGGCACTAAGTGAAGAAATCACTAAAGGATGGTGGTAGATGTCACAGTCATCAGCATGAGGGAAGTAAAGTCGTCAAATTTATTGCAACAGCCATGTTGGAGTTACATGGTGACAGTATTACAGCAGGAGGTCCCAGAGCTTTGAGCAAACTGTCAGGGGGACCTGCTATAATTACAGAAATAGGGTTATTATACAAAACAGCAAACAAGTATGGTCACGTGAGCAATGATAATAATAATAATTAGGTAAGTTGATGATCTATAACAGGTAATTGGATACATAGGTTAATTGCAATGGTAATTATTGAATATACGAAAAATAATCGAAAGCGTGGGAACAAATAGAATAACAACAAATATTCACAAGAATAATCAATCCGACATAGGAGACCAAACTCGTATTATTATCAATAATATAAATTTCTTATACAAAAACAAAAGGTAAAGCAAAAATGACAGTTACTCAGCAAAAAAATCATTAACACTCAAAAACCACTGGAATGGGTTAGGACGTGGGCACTAAGTGAAGTAAACCCTAAAGGATGATAATAGAAGTCATAATCATCGCCATGACTCAGAAAAGATGACTGACTCAGCGAAAAAAGATTTATACTCAAAAACCACTTAAATGGGTTCGGACTTGAGCAATAAGTGAAGGAAACACTAAAATTTCTGGTAGAAGTCATAGTCATGACCATGACTAAGCAAAAATGAGAATGGCTCAGCGAAAAAAGATTAACACTCAAAAACCAATGGAATGGGTACGGATGTGGTACTTAATGAAGGAAAAGGCTGAACGTTGATGGTCGGAGTCATAGTCATGAGCATGATTAAGGCATTCGCTTTAAGGTCTTAATGGTGCAGCTGAAGGGACTCCTAAGGACTCATGACATGAATGTCATGACGTGCGTGTCATGTAGGTCACGAAACAGCCGCCTACGTCTTGGTGCTCTCATGGTCGTTTCGTTAACTTGGTAGGCTCGCCGCACACTGCTTCGCATAAAATCGATTCCCACAAGTCCAGGGATCTGCCGTCTTTTTGTATTTGGCCTAATTACATATTTAGTTGCTAGACTAAAAGTAATTAAACGGAAACTGAGACGGATTTCCGCTGAACTATTACGTCATAGACTAAAAGTATCAATGAGAAAATTGTAGACCATCGTAAAAATTTTCCTATTGAGATTTCTGCTCCTGAACACGGGCTGCATAAAAGTTTTTTTAAAGCCTGAAGGAAAGCCCGCAAAAATGTTTATTGTTAGTATGTGTGAGAGCGATAGAAATCTATTTACAAAGAGGCAGAGAGATAGGCCTGAATATGTTTTCTACGAATTGGGCACTGTGGCCTTCGACAAGAAATCACATTATGCCTGCGCGCGTGCCCGCGCGCGCATCGAATAGGTCACAGTGTATCCAATTGTATTTTTGCGGGACGTTACAATTAGAAATAATTTAAAAATTTTGATTATGAGGTTTTACGTGCCAGAATCACGATCTGATTATGAGGCATGCCGTAGTGTGGCACTCTGGAATAATTTGGAGCATTTGGGGCTCGTTAACGTGCACCTAAATCTAAGTACACGGGTGTTTTCGCATTTCGCCCCCATCGAAATGCGGCAGCCGTGGCCGAAATTTGATCCCGCAACCTGGTGCTTAGCAACTCAATACCGTAATCGCTAAACAACGAAGGCGGGTCGTCAGTCGGTGTCACGTGAGGGTAGAATAAAACTGCGTTTCGCTGAAATGGATCCCTGGGTGAGACTAAAAATCGTTTTCTAAAGGATTTTCATTCTCCCTAATTTAGATTTTTATGAACGCGTGCGAAACGGTTTAAACCGGTTTGAAGCATTATATTTCTGCTCTCAAGATGACCCTGAACCTAATCAGAAAATATGCGGAAACCTGAACCTGGGATGCTCTAACGTAAAATGATTCCAAACTGTTTTGATTCCAATTTCTGCAATCAGCCTCCACGATTGGTCAAAACATTTTCGGGCCACTTCCAACTTCAGCTGTCTGTCACACGACGTCACGAAAACCGCGATAGCTCTCCATCTGATATAACGTGTACACACTGATTATGCATGAATTAAACCGCGCACAAAAGAAAAATAATCATTCTTATGCGATGCCTTTTCTCCATTAGGCCTCTGTTATTGGTCCAATGCATTCGGACTACGCCCATTTCGCCTGTCACGCGACCTCACAAAACCGCGAAAACTCACCACGTCAACGTGACGTGTATGCGAAAAGAGTGCATTAATCAGCCGAAAAAAAAACTGAAAATTTTCCTAAATCGCGACAGAAGTCGTTATGAAGAGCTCGAGATTACAGAGAATGGAAAGCAGCGAAAGGGTATAGAATTAGCAAATCGTCTCAATGAACACTTTACAAATTTAGTGATTAGCGCACACAATATAGATGCTCTCAATTTTTTGGGTGCGCCCAGTGTAAATACAGCGTTTTTTGAACCTACGACACCTGACGAGGTTTACTCTGCTTTTATATCCTTAAAGAACAGTAAGGCATGTGACATTGATGATCTTCAGATTAAACCAATAAATTTGCAATCGTGCCCGCGTTTACCCACGTATTCAATATTTGCTTGTCTACTGGCGTCTTCCCTACAAAAATGCAACAGGCAAAGGTTACTGCTGTGTTCAAATCAGGGGACAGAAATGACATGTCAAATTATCGGCCGGTGTCAATGCTTCCTGTCATATCAAAAGGCTTAGAGGAGGTTATCTGTAAAAGGGTTGTGTCGTTTTCTGAAAAATGTCAATTATTATCACCGCATCAATTTGGGTTTCGTAGGGGCCAATCGACTGAATTAGGCCTATTAACACAGAAGGATTTATTCTCGAACGGCTGTGAAGAAAAAAATTAACCTTAGGCGTATTCATTGATTTTTCCAAAGCCTTTGAGAGGATCAATCATATTGCTACACGCGTGTGGTATTTGACTGTTTGAACGAGGAGCGCGGGCGCCATCACTCGAGTAAAGAAGAGGAAGAATGAGCTGGGCTCGCACTGTGAATCTAACCGAGATACAGAAAATTTTGTTTGCAAAATGATTTAAGCAACTTACCGCTGAAACCATCTACAGACTTTCAGCATCTAGGTTTTTGCTGGAATAAACAGTGGTGCTCTTCGCGGCAGTTGGAAGTTACTTACACCAGACTACGCTGTCGCATCCCGCAATTGAATTTTTATTTACATAGAGCTGGTCTCACGATGTCCCCTCTATGTCAAAACTGTAAGGAAATTGAATCAATAGAACATTACTTTTTATCATGCAGACGATATTCACGCCACAGAAAGTTATTACTAGAAGCTCCACTTTACAAAATTGGATTAGGTTTAAACATACCAGTATTGTTATCATTGGGGGCTTCAGTACCAGGCTATAGTCACAGAGACGTGTGTTGCGCAGTATTTAATTTCTTAACTGAAACAAAACGATTACCCTGCTAATTATTGTATTTGTATTCTACACATCAGATGCATTCATATCACCTAAATTGATTTCTCCAAATTGTTTTGTTAATATTACCTCCCTCTGATTGTAACAACTCTTCACTTTCACCTTTTTCAGTCAGTCTGACTGCTCGCTCGCGTGCTAATCTGGTTATTGCGACATCTGTCTTTTTTGTCTTTTACTTGGCATTTCTTGTTTTCTTGTTTTAAAATATGAATTTTCTTTAGCATTCCCACTGCCGCCCGATTCTTGGCCTATCCCCCTTAGTGGGTGCGAGCCATAACGAAGGTGCATCATCATCATCATCACTAACCGGTCAGCGCTGCAGCCGCTTTTGTAAATATAACCTGTAAATAGTTGCCCGTCTTACTGACTCGTCCTTCGCGTAACATTGTGGTGGAGATGGAACGTTTCCCGTCCTCGCCACGGAGCTCCGAAGCGGCCGCACCGTCGTCTTCTCAGCCATGCCTTCCGATGGAAACACCCCGTCGCCACCTACACTTGCGGCGCCAACCACAACGTACGTTACGGTTCCTAGTCTCCGTGATCCTGGGACATTCGCCCAAAATGGCGTTGACGTCGACGACTGGCTCAGCATGTATGAGCGTGTTAGCCGAAGCCACCACTGGGACCCTACCATCTGTGAGCGGAGGAAGCGGGCAGAAAGGTTGAAAAACGTTTAATTGGCAAAAATTCAAACTGCGTTCATTGTTTGAGGCTGAAAAAACTCCGGCTCTCCGCTCTCCTCTCGCAAAACGTCACACGACTCTCAAGGTTGCTTGACCTGGTTTCGAGTACAGCTATGTTTAGAGCTGAAGCTCACATCCCACCCCACTTAGAAGTCCAAGTCCACTTGGAAAAGAAAAGCTACTGTTGCATTGACAGGCCACATAGTCTTGTAGATGGGTGGGCGGGCAGTCTGGGCTGTCTGACTGGGCACCGATCGTTCAGCGTCAAAGCAGATGCAGTTTCTGCACTACGTGACACCGGGCGAGAAGTCTTCAAAGGTGGATGGTGCATTCTTCAACCGAAAAGGCATTTGCGTCCATTTGAAAGTACCCTGGTGCGTGATGAATGTGGTTTTCTCCTGGTCTTCCTCTTTCACTCTGAGTTGCCAGTATGTACAGCACAAATCCAAGACCGCGAACAGGGAGCTGCCAGCAAGGTCATCAAAAATGTCGTCAGCCCGGGGAAGTGGCTGCAGAACATTCACTGTCATATTGTTCAGAGGTATGTAATTCACACACAGCCTCTTTTTGTTGTTTTGCGTCACTACCACCGCTGGAAAGCCCCATGGGCCATAGGATGGTCGGATGATGTCACTCTCAAGCAGAGTCGCTGTCTGACGCTTGAGAAATTGTCTATCACTGGCTGTGTAACGGTACGACTTTCGACCGTAGGGCTTGGCGTCAGGCACCAGCTTGATCTCGTGTTCGATGCCTTCATAGAGACCGATGTCTTCAGGGCTTGTGCTGAAAAGACCAGCATGACGTTGTACAATGCGTTTTACGGCTGCTTGTTCTTCATGATTCAGCTGAGCTCCAAGGCAGATGTCATTCAGGGGATCGTCAGGGACGTTAGCAAGTGGGTCTGAAGGCAATGGGCTGGAAGAGCTTGTCTGGAGTGGGCTTGTGGGGCATGTTGTTTCCAGTTGAACTAGGGCCGCCTTGTTGAGCTGGCTCCACAAGGGTTCATTCTCGTCTGGCTCGTACTCGAATTGAAGTGGCTCTGCCGTGGGCTGCAAGGGATCAAAACGTGACAATGCAGATGTTGTCAAAATTACTGCATTTGACATTCTTGGCAATAGTTTCTCTTTGCACTGCACGACAACGTTGGTAGATGGCTGGCAGATCACAGGCAGCTTTGGAGGTTTGAAGTGGAGTTCAGCTTGAGCTGCGTAAAACCAATCCTCTCCCAGAATGAGGGGAAGGGCGTTCCGTTCAAGGATGGCTGCTTCGACAACTGCGGATAGAGACCCAATAGTGATCCTCAAAAAGACAGATCCTTTCGGCATGACGGAGCTTCCGCCGACGACAAGCAAAGGTGGCTTGGTCCACGGTTCGATGTTGAGGTTTGATGCTAAGCTTGCTGCAAGAATGGTGACGTTTGAACCGCTGTCTGGGAAAGCACTGATCTCTCCCAGTCCTTTGACGTGAGCAGTAGCAACGGCACATCTGAACTTGGATCCATGCAGGGTGTCATCGACACGGCCAACAAAGGCTGTTGGTGCTTTGGGGACTGTCGGCTTGTTGTCACCCGAAGGTTGCTTTGGTGTAGTACATTTACTTGCTAGGTGACCCTTCTCTTGACAGTTGTAGCACACCGCATCTTTCAAGTCTTGTCCTTTTCTGTATGCTGGGGCACTATACTTAGCTGAAATGGCTTCGTACCTCGACTCTTGGTCCGCAGGTGGTAGGCTGTTAATACGAGGAGGCAGTGTCATGCGTGTGGTTTGCTGGAACGTAGATGGTCGAGCAGTCTGTGAGGAGTTCACAGTACTGTCAGTTCTGGCAGTAGCACTCTGGAGCTGGAGGCGTCCCGGCTGTCTTGCGAATTTCTCTGCTGGCTGTGGAGATCGGATCAGGCGGGCGTGGTCCACTGCTCTATCCACTTCGGATACAATGCTGAAGAAGTCGTCCACGGTACGGGGTCGCTGAACAGCGATGGATGTGGCTACCTGGTCGTCCCGAATGCCTTGAACGAGGTATTCGATGCGTTCCTTGTCAGTAATGGGAACTGGACAACGTGACATGGTCTTGAGCTTTGCAAAGGTGTACTGCTGCAGGCTCTCTCCGGCTTTTTGTGTGAGGGCTGTGACCTTCTGTTGCCACTGTATCATGGAAAGTTGCTCGACGAATTGTTCTTGGAGTCCGGCCTTCCAGATGGTCCATGTGGTAAGCTGTCGCCCTGTTGAGGCATGCCAGTCTGCTGCGACTCCACGTAGCTTTCCTTGTGCAATGGCGAGGAGAGTTGGGTCTTCCCATCGTGCAAGTCGTTGAATGCGCTCGAGCTCTTCGATCCAATGCTTGAAAGTAGGGGTGCCACTTCCGTTGAAGGTAGGCAGCGAAGCTGAGAGGTCTGGTAGCGTTGTCACGTGCACTGGGTTCGCGTGACTTGCTATCGTGGTCATCATAATGGCCATGTTTTGGTGAAGAAAAGCTGCCATGCGCTGCATGTTCTCTGCTGGGTCTGACGTGAAGGCTGGCATCGCTGGGAATGACGTCGTAGGCACTGGCATGGTCGGGAACGACGTTGCAATCTCGGGCACGCATGGCGCGGGTTCGTGGTTTGGCGGTGGGTCTTTCGCGGTATCAACCAAAAGTCGGTCGATTAGTTCCTCCTTGTTGCCGGTTGTGGAGAGGTTTCGGCGTTGCAGCTCAATTTTAATCAATTGTGCATTCAACGTGGCGAGGTCTTCTGCGGTGGCAACACGCCAGTTGATGAACGACATCGTTGACACGCCGGGCTGGGTAGGCTTAGGAATGGTTTGGCGTTCAACAGCGCTCAATCGAGGGCACGGCGGCTTACTTGGCGGGCGAAGTGGCTGTGGCAGGTTGCGGATGTCGACTGCGCCATGTGTGAGCGGAGGAAGCGGGCAGAAAGGTTGAAAAACGTTTAATTGGCAAAAATTCAAACTGCGTTCATTGTTTGAGGCTGAAAAAACTCCGGCTCTCCGCTCTTCTCTCGCAAAACGTCACACGACTCTCAAGGTTGTTTGACCTGGTTTCGAGTACAGCTATGTTTAGAGCTGAAGCTCACATACTTAGCTAACATACCGTCGAGGGGTCGTGGATGAAGGGGGGCCGGACTCGCCGCCATCAAGCTAAGTATCAGGCATGCCAATGTGATCATTTATCCGGACGGGACACCGCGTGTCTGGTTTCGCACCCATGTGTTTTAGCTATTGAGCTGGGACATTTTCAAAGAGAGGCTTCGCGACCTATTTGGCAACCCGTCAGGTCGCCAACAGGCTGCGCGAAAAGAGCTTGCTACCCGTGTCCAGTCGTCGACAGAATCGTATGTCTCCTACATACAGGAAGAGCTTGCGCTTTGCCCGAAAGTCGACGAGCACATGACCGAGGTTGACAAGGTGGGCCATATCCTAAAAGGCATCGCGGACGACGCCTTCAATTTGCTCGTCTATAACGACGTTACTACTGTCGACGCCATCGTCAAAGCGTGCCGCCGCTTCGAGGTAGCCAAAAGCCGCCGCGTCGTCCCACAGTTTTCCCGGCTCCCAAACATCCCTGCCACGTCCTCTTGCTCCGCTCTTACTGCCACACGACCATTTCAAGAGAACGTGACGCGTATCGTTCGCCGTGAGATTGAAGCGGCGAGTCCGGCCCCCCTTCATCCACGACCCCTCGACGGTATCTTTGACCAAGCGGAACCCACTAATTCCGTTATACAAGCAGTTGTACTGCAAGAAATTGCAAACCTTGGCATCCCTACCGCCTGCTCGGTTTCCCGACCTGATTCGGCACCCGTTCCCATGTCCACAACCTTTCATGACCAGTATTCCGCTCCCATACCACGCGATCCTGCTGAATGACGAACTCCAGACGACAAACCGATCTTCTTCCGCTGCCACCGAGTTGGTCATGTATCCCGCCACTGCCGCACCACCTGGATGCCGCCGTACTGGAGCTCATTCCCTGCTCCTCGCCCATACGCGGACGCTCGCCGTCACCCCAACCTCGCCGCTTTTCCTCGCCAAACCGCTGGACGGAAGACTAGGCCATGCAGCTCTTGTAGGTAGTGCTGCATCACGTTCCTCCTGTCCAAATCCTCCATTGACGCTCCAGCTCACGAACGCGAACCTAATGGCAGTAGACGTAGATGGTGTTCCATTCACGGCACTGATTGATACTGTAGCCCAAGTGTCCATAATGAGTGCTAACCAATGTCGTCGCCTCAAAAAAGTTTTTACGCCTGCCATCACTCGAGCCGTACGAGTCGCCAATGGCACCAGTGTTGCCGTCAGAGGTATGTGCACTCCTGGCATATGAATTGCTGGCCGCCAAGTTCCAGTCCTGTTCACTGTGCTGACCAGTTGCCCTCATGACCTAATCTTCGGGCTCGAGTTTCTGACGACGCATTCTGCCCTCATCGACTGTTTCACCGGTACGCTGTGCCTCGAGCTTCCTCGAGGCACAAATGCCAGCGACGCAAGACACCATCGACGCTCCCTGCTGGGTACCTTCAACCAATCGACATTCCCGCGGAGCCATTCTTTCGGGTTGGTTTAGATTTACTTTGTCCCTTTCCTCTTTCTACCTCTGGGAACAGGTGGATCGCTGTGGCCACAGATTACGCCACGCGCTACGCCATCACCCGAGCGCTTCCTACAAGCTGCGCCACAGATGTTGCCGATTTTCTTCTGCGCGACGTGATTTTATTGCATGGAGCTCCGCGACAATTTCTCACAGACCGTGGCCGGACATTCCTGTCAAAGGTTATCGCGGACATCCTGCAGTCCTGTGCCACGAGGCACAAGCTATCCACGTCCTACCATTCGCAAACAAATGGCCTCCCGGAGCGTCTTAATCGCACTCTCGCAGGCATGCTCGTGAAGTATGTCTCTTCAGACCACACTGACTGGGACCTCGCTCTACCGTTTGTCACGTTTGCGTATAATTCGTCGCCCTACGACACAGCTGGTTATTCCAAATTTTTCCTTCTGTTCGGCCGAGAACCAGCACTGGCCCTCGACACAACCCTCCCTGTTCAGGCGGCACCCACAAGTGAATATACACTTGATGCCGTCGCCCGCGCTGCCCACGCAAGGGAAAGTGCCCGTGACTGCCTTCTGAACTCCCAAGAGAGTCAAAGGCGTTTGTCCGACCGGTGACACCGAGACGTGCACTTCCCGGCTGGCTCTTTAGTGCTTCTATGGTCTCCGTCGCGTCAGGTCGGCCTGTCAGAAAAACTGCTGTCTCGTTACACAGGCCCCTACCGAGTGCTTCGTGCCATGACTCCCGTCACCTACGAGATCGCCCCTGACGCCCCATCTGCTTCCCAATCCAGTGATATAGTGCAGGTTACACGACTGAAGCAGTATCACCCTCCCAGTGATGACATTTAGAAGCTCCGGGACGTCGCTTCTGCCACCGGGGGATTATGCTACACGCGTGTGGTATTGGACTGTTTAAACGAGGCGCGCGGGTGCGATCACTCGATAAAAGAAGAGGAAGAACGAGCTGGGCTCGCGCTGTGGATCTAACCGGTCAGCGCTTCAATAAATTATAGATTTAGCAAATTCAAAAAAGTAAAGTCAGAAAACCGCAATTAAAATATTCAAAATATTCACAATTCAAAATTTACGTCTATCCTTTGCTGTATTTAATTTATTATTAAATTCATATTACTATTCCCATTCTGGCAAGGCTGACTAACTTAGTATAGACTACTTAATTATTTTATTATTGCTTTATTCGTCATTTTCAATTACTTATTTATTTTTATTTTTATTAATTATTTATTTATAAATTAACTTATTTTAAATTTCTATCATAATACCAACCGGTTCGTGGCCTATCCCCCTCAGTGGGTTGTGCCAGTAATTGAGGCATCATCATCATCATCAGCTGCAGCCGCTGTTAAAAATATAACCGGTAAATAGTTGCTCGTCTTACTGACTCGTCCTTCGCGTAACAATATTACTCTACTAAAAAAACTCGAACATTACGAATTCCGTGGGTTACCCCTGGACATTCTAAAGTCGTACTTAACCCATAGGAAACAATGTGTTTGCATCTCGGGAGAATACTCAGACTCCCGGAATTTAGAAGCTGGTGTTCCCCAAGGGAGCATATTAGGGCCTATACTTTTCAACCTCTATGTAAATGATTTAACAAACATCAGTAACTTACCACACTATATAGTATACGCAGATGATACCAGTCTTTTCTTCCAATCATGTAATGCTGATAACTTATCACAACTAGCAAACACTGTCCTTGATAAACTATATTGGTGGAATAAAGCAAATTGTTTACATAATAACTCTAAAAAAACCAAAGCTGTTCTTTTTGCACCCGCCCAAAGACATATAAATTGTAATCTAAGCATATTCTATCGATCAGAACGAATTGACGTCACCGCGGACGTGAAAACACTGGGAGTAATTTTTGATCAGCATTTAAGGTGGGATAAGCACCTAGAACGCGTGGCAGCAAGTATGGCAAAAGCATGCGGTGCGCTTTGTGGGCTTCGAGATGTTCTTCCGTTAAAACTACGGCTATTGCTGTATATCACAATGTTTATTTCTCATGCAAATTATTGTAGTCTTGTATGGGGGACAACGTCACAAAAGATATTCAGACTTTATCTGTTTTACAAAAAAAGCATTGCGCCATGTTGCTTGTATTTCTTACGACAGTCATACAAGGAACTTCTTTTCTAAGTTTAATGATCTCCAATTTTATTACAATTATCTCTTTAATCTTGCTATGAAATATAAAGAAAGCGTAAAACGAGGCCACACGTGATTTACTGATCTTTGTAATCTAAGCAAACCTCATCGCATCAAATACGACATTCGGGAGCGAGAAACTTGGGCCGTGCCTTTTTCACGAACTAATCATGGAAAGGACAGACTATCGTGCCGAATATCGGCATTACTAAACAGCCTTGAAAAAGAAAACATGGATCTTAGGACTGTTTCACGTCGAATTCTGAAGGAATATTTCATTAGCCGTGCGATTGCATGTAAATAGTGTATGTTGTTATTTGCGTTTGCTTTTCATGCTTGGAATAATTCTGTATTTGGTCTTGTATGTGAAACTGCTTTTATCTATTCTTATGTACCTGGAAAAATGTATTGCTTCATCACGTTACATAAATCTATAATTTCTGTTAAGAAAAGGCGTGTATTGTTGGTAAAAAATGGTTATAGTGTATGTTTTTCAAAATATATTTTATGTATCCATGTATTGTTGCGTGAAAAGAGTTCACAAAATGTCGGCTGCCAAATAATGTAGGGGCAGGGGCCTTTGTCAAGCCGCTTAAAATAGCGGCTTTTTGCTCCTGTCCTAGGATTTGTACATTCAAAGATGAATGCTGAAATAAAGGAATGGAATGGAGAGACCTGCACCACAGCTCACAAAAGAGGCAAGGCAAGCAAGACGACAGGCTGAAAATCGAAAAAATCACTTCGGCAATTATTACCAAACGGGTGGCTACTCTAGATATGACTTTAACGGTGTTTGTGGCAAAAAAATATGTGTTTTTCAGCTATTTTCTTTACTCATTTATCTCAAAACCATATCTTTATTACATAAGTACCATTATTTCGTATGTGTTCCAGTATAACCAGTTGATTTCATTTCCCTGTCATCTGTATAAGTGTAGGGAACTACTGTGCCAGAATTGAAAATATGCACTGAACGGTTTTAGTGTTACAAATTTTTGAATATGCAAATAAGGCCAGAATTTGGATACTATATTGAACAATTTCACCAAAGCAGCAATTTTAGTCAGAGTTTAATAATTCTGGTAGAGTTAAAAGAGCGTGAAATTTAGAAGAAAATGATATATACCTTTTTTAGTTGCTCAGAAAAAGGTTCCTCAACATGGTCAAAAATGCGTGGGAGGTGTAGGGCCTACCCTATGCCCTTAACTTGTTCTCGAGATTCTTTGTTACCCTCCAAGTTTCTGCTCCATGTTTATGTCCACTGCAGGCCATCGTCCTGCAGTGGACATAAATATAGGCCGATGTTGATGAAGATAATGTTAGCACCAGTAGAAAGCAATGATTGTGCATGTTTCTTTTCAACGACAGTGGTAAGCTCCAGTCAGGATTTGGCAATGGCTGCCGTATGCCCTCCAACCCAATTTTATTCTTTTGCAAATTTTTCTCGTGATCAGGGTCCCCACTGAGTAAGTGACCAAGATAAACGTACTCATGTACAGACTCTAGAGGCTGACTGGCGATCCTGAATTGTTGTTTCCTGGCCAGGCTATTTAACATTATCTTTGTCTTCTGCATATTAATCTTCAACCCCACTCTTACTCTTTCTCGGTTAAGGTCCTCAATCATTTTTTGTAATTCGTCCCCATTGTTGCTGAATAGGACAATGTGATCTACAAACCGAAGGTTGCTGAGATATTCGCCGCTGATCCTCACTCCTAAGCCATCCCAGTTTAAGAGCTTGAATACTTCTTCTAAGTATGCAGTGAATAGCATTGAAGAGATTGTGTCTCCTTGCCTAACCCTTTGCCTAGCGCCAGCAACGCCTCGCACCAGCTGGTGCGAGGCGTTGCTGTGAGGCGTTGCATGGACCGCATCCGCGTCTCGTCGAGCATGATGGGCTGGTGGATATCCGTGATTATGGAAGGAGCGAAAACCGACCTCTCTATAATAACGTGTGCGCCGCACCGCGCGGCCTAGACGCATGCGCATTTTATACGAAACTAGGAGTTTCAGGATGATATGAAACTGCGAACTCGCTGCACGTGCCGCCACCAGCATCCATCAGTCCATCTTGCTCGATGAGACGCGGATGCGGTCCATTCTGGGTGACGAGGCCGGCGCGGAATGCAGCATGCATCGCGACGCCGGCTGCAGCCGGGGCACGCCGACGAACGGCGGATACGTCGGCCACGCCTCGCGCCGGACTATGTAGTGCTGCGCTTTCGCTACCGTGGCATCCCCGTGCCGAGTGCGCTCGCGCGTCACCGCTATGTCGGACTATAAAGTGGCCTTTAGAAGACTGCGCGCAGACTCCGAGTATCGTCTCGATACTCGGGGTCGGTTAAGTTTAGCTAAGAACCAGCCAAGCCAAGCTAAGTTAAGCAAATGAAAGCAAAGTTAAAGCTAGAGAAGGGCCACTAGCTTCGCTGTTTGCCCAGTCCTCGCACCACTTAGTCTGAACGTGCCCCTAATTATTTTGGGTGTGTGGAAAGAAATTTATTCTTAACTTGCGCAAAAGAGGCAATGCGATCGAGAAAACTTATACCCATTGAGCTCGATCACGATTGAAACTGCCCCGCGAGTGACGCCAGTATATAAAGTTTGGAGCACCTGGCTGTTACGGCAGCGTTGGTAATCACATTTCTCGTCATCTCAGCCAACAAGGACATAGTCACGTGCTTATTTTTATGGTGTGTGTGCTTCGCAAGTGCAGGCAGAGCGTCAACGCAGGCGACCAGTGGTTCTTTATTGATAGCGTTCATCGTCTTTGTGCGACACGGAACCAGCGGTGACTCCCGGACTCTCAGCACGATTCCAAACCAACAACAACCTGTTTCCAAACCCACGCCTGAAGTTACATGCCGGCCACGCGATGACGGCGCACAGGTTTGCCCTTCCGTCGTTTACGCTTAAAAAGACACTGAAAATCAAGCCCTGCGTGACGCGCGCGTCGGCTGCGCGTCTCCCCTATCAAGGCACATATATAGAACAAGCACACACGGCTTGGCAGTCGCGTGACTCGTAGCCAAGTGCATTCCATTAGCTGCGTGTGGTTCGGCCTTAGGTGCCCGTTCGTGCGGCGAGCATCGGCGTCGTAACCGAGCGAATGAGCACAGCGAAATATGAAAGCGGAGCGTAGCGGGAGATGAAAGACGGCGATAGCGAAGAGAGTGCAAGCAAAGGAGGAGGGTGTAGCGGAACCATGAGACAGAAAGCACAGGAGGGGGATATCGCGAAAGCGTGAGAAGGACAGCTTAGTGCCGCGCAAGACAGGCTTTGCGAACCGCTACGAGATGGCGCCAGAGCAGCGCGCCATCGTCTGTTCACCGATAACGTACGGTGAGCACGTCCAACGATACCATATATGGAAACAAAGAGCAGCATGAGTGGAGGTCTGTCTCCGGCGGCTGCTGTGAATCGCGCCCACGCGTCACCCCCGCGCGGCCTTTCGAGATCTCCCGACTAGCGAGGCAGCCGCTCCACACTCCACTCCGTTTGCAACTTACCACACGAGACAGATTGTCCTTGACAGCCAATATATCGCGAAATGAAAACAGGTATAGAGCTGTGGTCAAATTTAGAATTAGGGAGTATCGTAATCGTCGGTATATATTTTTTATCGTGAACTCCATTGTTTGTGAGCTCACCGCAACCTAAGATTGATTGCAAACGCTACCCAAAGAAGCATAAATCAGATTTTGTACAAAACATACATAAAACGGCAACATGATTACATCTAGCCCTCTATTGGTGAAAATTGCCAAGAGTTCACGTCGTATGGTGGATTGTGCGAAATAAGCTGTCATGTTGGCTTGTTTGTACGACATCATAAGGGTACTTAAGTAGCACAAGCAGGAACACATGCACCAGAAGACGCAAATACACACGTGACAAAATTTGGCTGTGCGCGACTCTGATATATTACGCAGGTGCAAGTACAACTTAGCTAGTTTGCAAAAAACTTTAACACTAATGAGAGCTGGTTGGGCTGCATTTAGAACTAAATGTAGCGGAATCAAATTTCCTCATCAAATACTGCAATATATTATGCTAATTTGACAGCCATCAACAGAAAAGTACAAAAACTAATTTATAGGAACGTAATGGCTAGAAAGTGGCATGTCGACATACAAAATAATAGACGCAATAAATGCTTTGAGCCATCAAATTCTTGGAGTATCTTAAGCAGTAAGAAAAATACATCACGAAATCTATAACTGATGAAAGATAGGACATTATTAAACACTCCCTGTTATTTCTGCTCCTGTTTACCCAAAACCCATTCTGAACACGCTAGCATTGTAGATTGAGCGTTACGTGCCATCAAAAATACCAACAGGAGTTTGCCCCCCCCCCCCCCCAATAATACTTTATATATTGACCTTGGGACTTTCTAACAAAACGTTGCAGCAATAAATTGATTCACAATACAGCAAGAAAATATTGTCGAGAGAGGCTGCGATCAATAGAGAGACACTGCGTGGGAAACGAAACGGTATACCAGCCTTCCTGTGCAACTATTACAGAAGGTAAGAAACTCCGAAGTGCTTGCAATCCCGTTTAACGCCCCCCCCCCCCCCCCCCCCTCCCGCCTTGCTTCAACGTACGCGCTCGCGTAGCGGATGTGAAATGCTTTTCACGTCAAACGCACGTTTGTCGTGATCAGCGCCTTGAGTCGACACAACACAATGCATTGTAGTTCTGCAGGCAGTGGTAGCAAAGTGTACAGTAATAAAAAACAACGGGTTGGAATGTGCGTTACGTATGCGCATCAAGTTCACAGGCGTCGTTGGCGAGAGTATAAAAGCTAGCTGGGGTGGGCAAGGAGCCAGCAGAAGTCATTCGCCATCGCTTCATCGTTGTTTGGTGGAAAACAGCGTCTCTACACAGAAGCGGGAGCTTCAGAAGACTCGAAATGTTTCCTGCGGTGAGACACAAAGTGGCGCTCGTTATCCGTCAACGAAACTCCTCAGCTGTATCTACTCATAGCTCAGCCTTTTTTCCTTGGTTTTCATACTTGATCATGCGCTAGTACGTTACTAAAAGCACAGGCACGGAACACTGTATGTGCTTTTAGTAACGTGTTAGAGCATGAGCTGTATGAAGAGCCCCCAACGGGAGCCCCTTTCATAGCACTCTTGCTTATCATAGCACTATTGCTGTCACGTGGGAGCAGCTACGCATGAAAGTTGTGCTCTTTTAGTTACATTGCTGTGCTAAGTCAATCTGTTCAGTAATTGCAGTAATTGCAGTACGGAGACGTGCACTGCAAGTTAGGAAGTGTTGTTGTTGTTGTTGTTGTTAGAACGTTTATTAAAATAATCATAAAAAGTTTCCGCCCCCAGGAAGTGGATCCATCAGGGCGGGGGAAGGATAAAGTAGGAGGTTAGTTCAAATATTATTCATCATTTTCGACTCTTGTAACAACTGAAGTAAATACTCGAATATAAGGCGCCGTCTATCGGGAGTACCAGTGGGAAGGCGCCAGGCGTCCAAATCCTGAAGCGCCTTAGGCCACAGCGCCGTCGGTATTGTTTCTAAGCTCCAAGCTGTGCGATAGCATATTAACGTGCTTTTTTGATTGCCTAAAGTACAAGAGTGGAAGTACACTCGAATGTCGTAAGTCGATAATGGGAATTCTAGATTTTTAGAGAGTGCAAATATCTTATCGCGATTAGCTATTATGTCATACGTAATGCTATACGAACGCTTCGGGCCCGTATACCTGCAACGCGTGCACTTTTGTTAATATTTTAGAACAAAAGGTTTGTGCAACGCATTTCTTGTAACGTATAATGACTTAGCGGGCCGACTCCACGACGATTCGACGAGATTAGTATTCCTCTGTCTACGTCTTCCGGCTTTCCTTTAAATGTCAACCGTCGTCTACCTAAGGAGTGCAAGATGGCGTAGTCATACGCACTGTTCTTGCTGCAGAATATTGTTGTCTCTCTCAAACACCAGGTGCAAGTGCTGCTTGTCTGGCTCGTTGGTGAAGCCTACGCGCAACACCACAACCAGCCGACTCAATCCGCACAACGAGGCGTCGGTTTCCAAAACTACCCTGCTCCTGCAGCCCCTTACGGAGGAGGATACGATGCCTACGCCTCTGTGAGTGTAAACTATGGTACCTATGCAATGACGTAATGGTGTGTTTAGATTTGTGAGCTTAGGCGTTTGCACTTAGATGCGCTGCCCAGTGAAAACAACATTTTAGATTTGCATCACCTCGTCCGATATGCTCTTTAGCACAGCTGGGGGTTATTTTCATTCTTATTGTATGATTGCGAAGGCATTCAATAAATTAAATATATAAATCGTAATGAGTGTTTATCGCTCATTGTGTGAACGACCAACCGAAGTTGTGTGGCTATATTTTTTGTTCATTCGCATCTACCGTATGATTCCAAATATGCGCTAGCATCAATTCACTGGGGATGCTTTTCCATAGTTTGCTAGAAATTTAACGCCCTTTCACCCTTCCTATACATCATTAGCAGGCATGCTACAAATGCTACAATACAGAATAATGAGGAGAATCAAGTATTGAATTTTGTTATCTGCAGTCATAGAAGGAAACAGTCAATGAATACCTGTGAAGTATGAACCATTACAGAAAATCGTCGAACCTATTAGTGTTGTGTTCCGTAGCTTTTCCAGACTCCGGCACAGTACGGCTTCGGCTACAATACGGCGGGCGAGTACAACACTCAGCAGTTCGGCGCGGGGCAAGACGGCTCTAACTTTGCCAAGGCCGGCTTCTACGGCTACCCAGACGCCAGCGGCCTCTACCGCCAGATGAACTATGTGGACGCCGTACAACGTGCCCGGGCCAGCGTGGGCTCCGCGGGTACCAACGTGCCAGGCACTGCCCCTGGCGTCACCCGTCACCCGGTCTTCAACGCTGCGCCTATCGTCCGTCCTGTTCCCACAGCATCTGCCCAGGAGGCTGCAGCTGCAGCGTACGGTCCAAGGCCTGCGGCACCTAACGCTGGAGGTTATCGTGCTTATGGGCAGCCAGCACCCAACCCGTACGCACTCGCTGCTGGCGCTTTCGAGTACGCTCCGTACGGAGGTTACGGCTATGGATCCAGTCGGGCGGCTCTCGGTGGGCAAGCTTACAGCAGCTATCCCTATGGTCCTGCTGGCTACACTGCCGGCTACAATCCTGGCGTTAATGGTGAACAGGCCTGGGTATGGAGGCCAGCCTGCCGTCCATCGGGGCTACCGCCGTCGCTAAGAAACACGCAGCACGCGTAACAAGTAGCACGAGAACTGCGGTCAATTGACGGTCGCAATGTCCTGTATCTGGAACACACTACTTGAACGAGAAAATAAAAACAATGAAGGCACATGTTCATTATGGGATTGTCATGTTGGATCGTGTAAAGCTTCAAGGCGAACATATTTCTTTGCCTCTTTCGTTCGTTTTCGTGGCTTGTCGGAGGTCGCTGGTCGGACTTGCCATGTGGCGCTGGTGCGAAGGTCATGTGCTCTCGGACATCCGAGTTCTGGGGCGCTTTCGTTGCTGAAGGCCAACTTTATAGCTGTTCATAGACGTGCACTATTGTGCGTGAGCTTTAGAGCACTGCACGGGCTTAGCCGAAAGCCCGCGCCGGGCCGTGTAGGGCAGTTTTTTCAAGGGCTCGGGCAGGGCTCGGGCACGGCATGTGCTTTTTGACTCGGGCCCGGGCCGGGCTAGCGCATTTTGTCGCGGGCCCGGGCCAGGCTCGGACTTTCTGGTGGTGTGCATGTAACGTGCAGCGAGTTATCGTCGCGCGTCTCGACTCTGAAAAACCTGTTGCCCCGGTGCAGCTGGAAGCTAGCAGTGCTACTCCTGTGTACTTCCCTTTTCTGCTTCCGTCGTATTTTGCGCTGTTTGAACAAAATATAAAAGTCCAGAAAAACCGAAGTCGCCTCAAGCAAAAGGATGCCATTGTATTCCTTACCTAAATCAATGTACTAAACGCTTTCAGCGCAGTGCAAGCGCGTTCACGACTTGCTGATTCTTCAAAGGCAAATGGTAAAACGATGACTGGTAAGATAAGATAATTCGTCACGCGGCTGAAATATGGCACTGCGTCGATCCATGATTGCACGCATGTTCTCAAACGGCCGCCTAGCAGCAGCGCATTACGCTGCACCATGGAGGAGAAGCTTTCTTTCTCCATTTACTCCATCTATGCGCTGCGCTCCCGACCGGGCGTGGCTACACTTGATTCCCCGACGGTAGCGTTACATGGTGTTTCGTATCTCCCAGCAACTAGATAGACTGAGCGCCTCGTAGCCAGACATTACTGAAAGATGCCGCGCACAACAGTTCCGAAAATAAACTGCGGTGTGACTCGCGCTGGTTTCGTTAGGTCAATCGCCACGCTCCATCCACGAAGTGAACGTGTTTCGATCTGCCGTGCTATAACGTTGGAACGCGAAGTTTCCTCTAGAGAAACAGCGCTTCATATCGCCTTTAATGTTCTGAAAGCTCTAGCATTGCTGTTCTTAGCACGCAGCTGTCTGGCAAGTCAAGCGCAACTTTGCTCCTTTTGATTACGTTAATCGCAACCGCGGCTCAAGACGTGTGGTCGTCCAGCCGCGCCTCACGTCGCGCGCAGGCGAAGCGATGGGGGGAAGCAGACGACGCGCGGCATGCGCCGCCCCTGCACGGTTCCGCGGATGCGTTGGTTTTCTCCGCTTCCTGTGCATGGCGCTGCGCGGAGCGTGAGCCTATCAAGGGGCTTTACGTGAGCCACGCACTCGCATGTCCCCTCTAACAGTGGACTGACCTGCACGTGCTGCAAAGCAAAACTTTAACCGCTGAATGCAAGTTGCATCGTTGCGGGCTCCTTTCGAGGGTTCCAAAGAGCACGCCTTTCTGTGATTTATGTCATCGTCCTATTACGTCTTACAGCGCGAGGGCGATTGTCCAGCGATCAATTTATAATGTCGCACAAACATCTGAAGTAAACGGCGTTGCTCACTCTCTAATAGTGACACACGTGATTGTTTGTCTTTTTTCGGTGACCATTTATCACCCGCTAACAACTGTTAATGTTATCGGTCGGCTCAAAGGGCGCTTGCGTTTACCGGAACATTCTCAACTGCATTCTCAACGCGAATAATGTGGAAAATTCTGGAAGACACACGACCACCACAGACTGCGCTGGAACCTTGGACAAGTTATATATGAAATAGCCGACGTGCCTCACGCGCGGATCACATTTCGACGATCGCCGACCGTGCTCCCCGCCGGCATTTCGAACCGAAAAGTTTTCGGGTTCAGTTCGGGTTCAGCTTTCAGCACATTTTCCGCTTCGGTTCAGGTTCATCTCCGGAGCAGCAGTATAACGGATGAAACCGGTTTGACCCCTTTCATACGTGTTCATAAAAATTCGCATTAGGGAGAAGGAAACACTTTTCGAAAACGCTTTTCAATCGCTCCCGCGGATCTATTTCAACAAAACACAGTGTTTTCCACCCTCATGTGACACGAACTGGCGTATCTCTGGTGTCTTTAATATCCCGCAAAAATACAATTGAATATGCCTTGACCTCATCATAATGACTTCTCATCGAAGGCCACAGTGCCCACTTCGTAGAAAACATATTCAGGCTGACCTCTCTGCCTCTATGTAAATAGATTTCTATCTCTCTCACACATACTTTCACATTAAACATTTTTGCGGACTTTCCTTCAGGCTTTAAAAACTTTTATGCAGCCCGTGTTGAGCAACAGAAATCTCAATCGGAAACCTTTTACGATGGTCTACAATTTTCTCATGCCCGCCGGGGTGGCTCAGTCAGCTAAGGCGTTGCGCTGCTGAGCACGAGGTAGCGGGATCGAATCCCGGCCGCGGCGCCCGCATTTCGATGGAGGCGAAATACAAAAACGCCCGTGTGCTTGCGTTGTAGAGAGAGAGAAAAAAAAGGTAAAGGAAAGACAGGGAGGTTAACCAGAGGTTTTATCCGTTTGGCTACCCTGCACCGGGGGAGGGGTAAAGGGATGCGAAAGGAGAGAGAGAGAAAAATAAGTAAATGTAAAAAAAAAACAGAAAAGAAACAAATGAAAATCACACACACACACACACAAAACAGAACCGTTTCTGTGGGCACTGTCACGCAGTCTGCGAAGGCGTTCTCGTGTTGCATAGTGTCAACGTTCTATCCTACGTAACACAGTGCAGAGTCACAATTTGTCACTGAGTCCGGTGTCTTTTAAATAACGCAGCAGTGCCTTCAGGGCGGCTCGCGCCGTTGTTTGTGTAGGCCAGTTATCAAGGATGTTCTTTGCTGCTATTGGGCGTTTGTCCAGTTGATCAATCGTCGCTGAGAGTGCTGCTCTCTGCGGGTAGAAACGAGGGCACTCACAAAGTAGGTGTGCGATTGTTTCGTTGCAACCGCAGAATTTACAAAGTGGGCTATTGTAAATTCCAATAAGAAAAGAGTTCGCATTTGAAAATGCTACTCCAAGCCATATACGGACTAGAAGTGTACAGTCGCGTCGTCGAAGGTTGAACGGAATACGGAACTGTAAATTAGGGTCCAGGGCATGAAGGCGTGCACTTGTGAAATCAGATGAATTCCACTGCATCAATGTTAGCTCACGCGCAAGCGCGGAAAGTTGTTGCCGGCGGAAGCCGCAGAAATTCTAGCTAGGTTAAATGCCGAAGAAGCGGAATGTTACCAGGACGTAAAAAGGGCCTTGTTAGCAAAGTACAAGTTGTCGCCTGAAGCTTTCCGGCTTAAGTTTAGGAAATCGGTTAAGAAGCCGAATGAAAGCTACTCAGAGTTCGCGTACAGGCTAGCAAGCTTCCAAGAAAATTGGCTAAAAGGTGCTGACGCGTTCGAGGACAAGGCAAAAATGTTTGAGGAAATCTGCCTAGAGCAATTTTGCTCGACGCTTCCTGAAAAACTGAGGGAATGGATTCTCGATAAGCCAGATGTGAGGACGGCCCGCAAGGCAGCAGAGTATGCAGATGACTACTGCGCAAAACGCCGTTCTTTTGACGCAGAAAGAAACATGCGAGGCGCACGAGGCTCTACAGCAGAGCAGAAGGAATTTAGAAAATCTGAGAAGAAAGATAACAATACCACAAAGCAGGAATCTTTGGATTCACAGTTAAACCAATCTTTTGAGGCGCGGAAGCCTATCGTGTGTTTTAAATGCCAGAAACCAGGACACGTAGCTGCGGGGTGTCGCGTTCCAAAGGTATCGCCGATACAGTTCGTTATGGGGCAGGGCGAAGATTTACTGCAACCTTACCTACATGACATGGAAGTTAACGGCCGAGAATGTAAGGTCTTGCGCGACACAGGTGCAACGTATGACGTGGTGCACTCTTCCCTAGTAAATTCTGGTGACTTCACAGGTGATTACGTGTGCTTAAGGCAAGCCTTGGAAGAAGGCACCCTGAGCTTGCCAGTAGCAAACGTAACTTTGAAAGGGGCGTTCGGTGAAATTAAGACCGAAGCAGCTGTCTCGGATAACGTAATGCCTCAGTGTCCATATTTGCTATCAAACAGAACGGCAAACGAATTGCTGAATGCAGGCGTAACACTTGATATGAACCCTGTAATGGTTGTCACGAGGTCGATGGCGAAAGAAACTGCCGCTCACCAAGAGCCGTCGTCACGCGTTGTCAGTGCCGAGGATCAAAAACGGGGTCAATCAGATAATGGCGATGAGGCAAGCTCAGACACGCATGAATCCGCCCACGAGGAAGGCGAACAGGCACCGTGTTTCATTCCACCCACGAGTTGCGATTTTCAGGCGTTATCTACCGTCGACAAAGCCACGTTGATCGAAGAACAGAAAACGGATTTAACCTTGACAAAATGCCGTCAATGCGTCGCTAAGCAAGGTGCAGGCAGTGGCTCGTTCCATGAAAGAAATGGCGTTTTGTACCGCGACTTTCGGGGCAAGAAAGGCGCAAGCGCTGACCAAATCGTGGTCCCTCTAAAGTACCGCGAGAACATACTGGAACTTTCCCATCGGGCAGGCTGGTCTGGTCATCTCGGAATTACCAAGACAAAAGCGAGGCTGCTAAGCGAGTATTACTGGCCAGGCTGTTTTAAAGATGTGGAGGAGTTTGTTCGTAGTTGTGACGTTTGTCAGCGAACTGGGAGACCACACGAGAAACACAAGGCCCCTATGACTGCAGTTCCTATTATTACTGAGCCGTTTCGTCGAGTCGTAGTGGACATTGTGGGGCCCTTGCCAGTGACGAAGTCGGGATATAAATATCTTTTAACGATGGTGTGCCCTGCAACTAAATTTCCTGAGGCAATGCCGCTGCGCTGTCTTGCATCAGCAGAAATAGTAGACGCCCTCCTTTTGATATTTTCCCGCGTGGGTTTTCCGAGTGAAATACAGTCGGATCTCGGCAGTTTCTTCACGAGCGAGTTAACAACGACCTTTCTTAACAGGTGCGGTATCAAGATACACCACAGTTCTATTCAACATCCGCAAAGCAACAGTGTAGAGAGGGTTCATTCTGTAATGAAGCGGGTATTGCGGGCTTTGTGCTATGAGAAAAAAAAAGAATGGGACGCCGCGTTACCAGCTATGCTTTTTGCCTTACGTTCGGTGGCACATGAATCGACAGGTTTTAGCCCAGCGGAGCTCGTGTACGGGAGGGCGCTGCGCTCCCCGCTTAGGCTAGTTCGTGAAAACTGGGAAGAGAAGGGTAGCGACCCGACTGTGGTCGAGTACGTTTGAAACCTACTGCAGCGCCTATACGACACGCAGGCTCTAGTGGAAGCTAATATGCTTGAAGCTCAGACAAAAGCAAAAAAACGCTACGACAAAAACAGCAGTGTGCGCCAGTTTCACGAAGGGCAGAAGGTGCTCATGTTGCGTACTTCTAAAGCTAACAAGTTGGAGGTACACTGGGAAGGCCCCGGTACGATACAACACAAACTTTCAGACACAACTTACGTTGTTAAACTGCCAGGTCGTAGGAAAGAAATACGTATCTATCACAGCAACCTCATGAAGCCCTATGTAGAACGTGTGCCGGTTGTGAATTTGGTGTTAAATCAACCTGAAGAAGTAGAAGCTGAACTTCCTGACATTCCCCGTGACATGACTTGTTTTTCTGTGGATGAAATCCTTAATTTGACAGCAGACAGTGCTGCTCTAAGTGAAAGCCAGCTTGACGATTTAACAAATTTGATAGCTGAGCACAGACACGTGTTCTCAAAGGTACCCGGTCGTAGCACTCTGACGACTCATGATATTGAGCTTACACCAGAAGCGAACAACCCAACGTTGCACAACAGGAGATGTAAAGCTTACAGATGTTCACCGCGCCATGAAAAATTGATGAGGGAGGCAGTTGATCAAATGCTAGAGCTTAAAGTGGCCGAACGAGGTGAAGGAAGCTTCATGTCCCCAATGATAATTGTAGAAGCTAACGGTAAAGAACCGCGGCCGTGTATCGATTACCGTAAGCTTAACTCTGTAACTGTTACCAAAGTGTACCCCTTACCGCACATAGAAGACTGCCTTGAAAAGGTGAGCAAAGCTAAGTTTATCTCTACGCTCGATTTAGTGCGGGGGTACTGGCAAGTGCCGCTAACAGAGCGAGCGAGTGAATTGGCTGCCTTCGTGACGCCTTTCGGCACGTTCCGGCCTTTGGTTCTTCCCTTCGGTCTTAAAAATGCCCCCTTCGCCTTTTCGAGACTCATGGATCAAGTGCTAGCTGGAGCGGAGGCATTCGCACTACCGTATCTCGACGACATCGCAGTATTCTCAAATACTTGGCCGGAGTACGTGAACCATTTGCAGGAGGTTCTAAGTCTCCTTGGCGAGGCTGGCCTAACTTTAAAAGCCCAGAAGTGCAAGTTAGGTCGCTCAGAAGTCTGCTACCTAGGTCACAGATTAGGTCAAGGACGTCGAAGTCCACTTGATTTAAAGGTTCTGCCAATCAAGGAATTCCCTCAGCCGAAAACGAAAACTGAGCTCCGTACTTTCTTAGGGATGGTAGGCTACTACCAACACTATATCAAGTGTTTCTCGCAGGTTGCTAGCCCCCTTACAGATTCGCTGAAAAAAGACGCTCCTACACGTGTGCAATGGGACGAAGCAAAACAAGCGGCCTTTAATTCTTTGAAGGTAGCTCTCACCGCAAAGCCCGTCCTGGCGAGCCCAGACCATTCGAAACCTTTTCTTGTGCAGTGTGACGCAAGCGAAAAGGGGATAGGTGTAGTTTTGAGTCAGGAAGACGAGCACGGGCATGAGCATCCCATTTTGTATGCCAACCGAAAGCTGTCTGCTCGTGAACAAGCTTACAGTACCATAGAAAAGGAATGCGCATGCCTCGTTTGGGCTGTAGAAAAACTTTCCTGTTATTTGGCTGGAGCAGAATTCATTTTCATTACAGATCATCGTCCGCTCACGTGGCTTCAACAGATGTCCAACAAAAATGGCAGGTTGTTACGTTGGAGCCTCAGTTTGCAACCGTACGCGTTTACGGTTAAACATAAGAGAGGATCGCTGCACGCAAATGCAGATGGTCTCAGCAGGGCTTTCTCTCCCTCGGCGCCGGTCGGCCTAGTGGCACCAAAGCCTTGATTCAGTATTCGCATAGAACCGTAACTGTCGCAAGTCCTCGACAGCCAATTTTGTTCCGATTGGAAGGTTTCCAAAACACTCTGCGTATGAGGGTCTAGCCTGGCCGCACTCGGCAGTTGTTTGCGGTGTTTGCGGCGGTGCTTGCTGTATCGCCTATGCCCAGGACCCTGGCCCGGGATTCGTGCCCTCGGCGTCGCCTGCAGTTTCCTGCCACGCCATGCACTCCACATTTCCGCACATCGGCCTGAGAGACCACCGGACCCTGCGCGCGTCCGTAAAGGACGCATCCTTCGACTTGAAAACCGAGCACCGAGTCATCTGTCCTCGGACGGTCAGACGTCACTTCGCCGGATCCTTGAACATCGGTCGCCAAGTACTTTGGCGCTTCTCTGCACCTCGGACCTGACCATCAAGCGCGCAGCCGGCTGAACTGGCGAAAATCTCCGAAAGTGCCGTTACATCGAAGTCTTCGATGAACCTTTCGCAAAAACCAGTGCGTGTGAAGCCTTCTTTACCCCCTTGGTGCTCTTCCGTGGGGAGGGGCTGTTGCGTTGCGCACCGCTTATCAGCCGGCGCCCAAGTCTGGCTCATCTGTTCCGGACGATAATCTGTTTCGCGCATGTGCGCTGATGTTTTCCCTCGCCCTTTGATCACGGCGTTCCTTTATAAAGGACTGCGGATCACGCCGTTGGCGGCTTCTTTTGTACACCTTATTTCGGCAAGCATGCCGCATTAAAACTACGTTCTTCCTTCTCCCGGCGTCTTCTTCTCCCGGCTTGGAACCGAACTCGGCCAAACGTAACATAGCTTGGCCGTGACGTCAATGGGGAGCTGAAGGTCGGAGCCACCGCAACGGCGGCAAAGCTTTTAGTTGACTCTGTGGCGAGTACATGTAGCCTTGACATGGAACGACCAAAGAATATCCGAACGCACGGAAAAGAAGCCGCTCATCTTGAAGCGCGTCGCGCGGCCAAACGAGAATCTGCGCGTCGGCTGCTAGCCAATTCGGAATAGCGTGCCTAGCAGCACTTAGCATTTCCTAGCAAACTTAGCCAAGCCTAGTAAAACCTGGAAGAAGCTGGGTCGATCAACAGCTCCGCTGTTTGCTCGAGCCTTGCACCACTAGTGCAATTGTTCACATTTTTTTAACAATGATGAGTTTAAACCAACACGTCCTGATGGAAAGGTTTTTGGAGACGTGTGCTTACCCGATTCTGCACAAGACGGACCCTGAATACAAGGACGCGGAGGCGTCACCCGGTACCTCATTGTCCTTGACTTTGGAACGCGGCTTCGCCGCACTAGAAAGAGGACACTAACATGATTATTACCAGTGGCAACGACGTCGTCTTCTTCATAACACATGACTCGCGTTAAAAACGAAGGACCAAGACGTAAATACAGGGCCGACCTGTCAGCAAAAGAAGGAAAAAGCACGCGACATCTCGCACTTAAAGAAAGGAGGCGAGATTTTTGTGCTGTCACGTGACTGACGCTAGGCTCGCCGCCAGTTGGTGTGGTCGCTCTGGCGCAGCTGCGTTTTAACGCCGGCGTCGTGCCGCACGCGCTTTACCGCTAGTGTGTATGGGGCTTTCTGCGGCGACGATCGCTCCGGGATAGCGCCAGAGTAGCACGCGTCGTCTTTTCACCGATGACGCCATTGATAAGGCATGCTGCGAGCGCATCAAAACAAAGCGCTGCATGCGCGGAGGTCTGTCTGCGGCGACTACTCTCAATCGCCCACGCGTCATCCGCGCGCTGCCTCTCGCGGTCTCCCGATTAGCGAATCCGTCGCACCCCCTTTCGCTCCTTTTGTAACGTGTCGTACGAGACAGATAGTCCGCGCCAGCCAATATATCGCGAAATGAAAACACGTATAGAGCTGCACTCTAATTTCCCATTAGGGAGTATTGCAATCGTCGGTGAATTTCTTTTAATCCTGCCGAACTACCACCGGAGGATACTTAGGATGCACTCAGCGTGGCTTCGCTATCCCTTTTCAAAGCCTCGCCGTGACAAAAGGAGAGGGAAACACAACCGCCTCTTAGATAACAATCATGCGCGGCGGCGCATTATCACGCCGAACAGGTTCGCCCTGCTTCAGCTCTTGGTGAAAAGAGACGCATGCGCGCGAGCGCAACGGTATTCTAACGCATACTTAGACAACTCCAGTGGAGTTTCTGCATAGTTTTTTGCTACAACCTGTTTTAGTACACAGAAGACCATCACTTTCACTTTTTCCTTCACCTCTTCGAAGACCTGGTAGTGGGTCGTGAAGTGGTCTTTGTACGGCTTGAAGGCCTGCTCTAGCCGCGATGTTGATGATGATGTTTGTTCGCATGCTCTTTGCAACGGGGCAGGGAGAAATAGTCCTATAACCTGCTTTATTTAATCAGGTTTTTCATCTATCGCTACGTAGCTTTCGCGTATGTGTTCTCGATCTTAAAGTAGTATTTCAAACCTCTATCTCTGTATTTTACCATTAGTAGTATAAGCGCGCGAGGGACGCACGCTTTCACGCGGAGCGAACGTACGGTACCTGCACTTGCGATGCTACGGTTCTATCAATCTTTTCTCTGCTTTTCTATCAATCTGTTCTCTGCGCATGTTTTTTTCTTTTTTTTAACCTTGAACAAGCAATCGTGCGCAACACGCGCAACACTAGACACGAATTGCGGTGGGGCTGTACTATGGTGGCTAGAAGGGCCACCATAGCTGTACTCCATGTAGTGACACGGCCGTGTGTGCCATCCGTGGTCCTGCTACAAGGCATAGGCCTAAAGTTGAACTGTTCAATGTTAAAAAAATTCAATTTTCAATGACTTGAATTGAATTCAATGTTCAATTAATGTATTCAATGAATGTATCGAATTCAATGTTAAAAAAACACGCGCAGATGCTTACAAAACAAACGCCCAAGCGCAGATCTGAAGCATTTATGTAGAGAACACAGGGGCTGACTTTCTCATTTTTGAAGTCGCAATTAGCTTGGATGCGTGGTTATAATCATGACTGAAACCAAAAAATAACAGTTCAGTTATTTTTACGTTTATCAAAATTTCTGAGGATCGGGTCATGTCGCGGTCACAAGAACAATACTCCACTCAAACCGAAATAAAAGGGTGCCAGGGGAACTCTGAACTGGTAACCAGAGCAATGATAACCCGATCTTCAAAAAGAAGAATCAAGATAAATCAATTGTCTAGTGTTGCGCACTAACCGCAACTGTAAACAAGCCATTCTGCCGGGTTGAGTGCCTAGTTAAAATTACTACTGCGTTTTTCAATGATAAATCTACGCGAAGAGCGAAACATTAAGAAGCGGTCGATATATTTGTACATTTAGACGGCTTGTTCAGGTCTCTTGATGTCCGCACAGCCTAACTCTCGTTGACGGCAGCCAAGGACCTCTCAAAAACATTAAGCTCATCGTCTGACTTCAGGAATCCATGGGAGTAGCCGTCTTCATGATGATGTAGCCCTTGGAGGTACTTTTCGATCACCCTCTGTCGGTCAGGTGGCTCGCTCATTGTTGCATTCCGCGCTTTCACAAGCGAAACAAAACAACGCACGCCGCGATTGCGATACGCGCGCCACGTTCTCGCTCACGTGAAATGAGCTGATCCGAACTGAGGCGCCGCACACCGACTGCGCCGCCAGACAGAGAGGGAAAAAATTGTCACAGTTTCGCCCTAAGGGCGAAGCAATGAATGCGATAGCAACACAGCAATGTCATACGAAGTAAGGTGAGCGGCTTTGGTAGCAACAACACGCAGAACTGTTGTCGACGCCATTGGCGTTTTGCCCGCGTTAGCTCAAAATGCGTGCGGCGTTGGTGACTGTTGCTGGAGCCTCTGATATAAATAGGCACTTGGTGCCGCAGCTAAACGTCGCCTCCCTTCCCTCCCCCTCCCCCACGGCCTCTCACGCGTCTGAAGAAGGCGCGTTTGCTCTACATATATAGTGATTGTAAAGGAGAAAAGAGACGCCTACTTCTGCAGCCCTTAAGCGAGCACGGCGCAGAACGCGCGTTTGTTCTCCGCCGTGCGTTCACTACCCGTGAAAGACGCGCCCCTCGCGCCCTTTCACTCGCACATACAGCGTTCGGCGCGCGGCGACGATTTCTTCTCCAAATGACGTCATACGGAACCTCACGGCGACGGCGACGCCGACGGCAGAAATCTGCTTTTGAGTGTCCATATAATTGCTATCGCAATAAAAAGAAAATGGTGATACGACATCGGAGGCGAGGCCCCGCCCCTACACGGATTTGTTGTGAAAAAAGTCGCACCCACGGCATACGCAGCCTCGTGGGCGATCTCATCTTCGCTTCCAAGGGGATACCAGGGTGCCGTGAGGTAGGGAAGTCCCTCGTCCGCGGCGTCAGCTCCTGAGGTAAGTCCGCGGTAGAGTGTGCTAGAATCTAGTACACTCTAGTCCGCGGTAATGAGCGGCGATAAGTTGGAGTGGCGCCCTCTACGAGTGACGTCACGGCCAGGACGGCGCTCGCTCGGCTGCTGCGCGCGCTCGTTCCCTTCGTGCATGCTTGGGAACTCGTGGCTCGAGCCGTACTTATTGAAGGATATGTCGGCTTCTTTTTACTGTCATGCCCCAACGGCAGTCTCTTCTTCAAAACCGCGAGTCGGGAAAATTTGCGGCGTGGATATCGCAAGCTATGTAGCATTGAAGTGGTCTACTGGTTTTGCAATGCGTATATGCCCAGTGTCTGTCCATAAACTTTGCGTGAAAATAATGTCTGCAATTTCAACACACGAAGATGTGTATGATGCTCCGGAAAACACCTAACATACCCTTAGTGCTTAGCTATGAGAAACATTGCAATTTACGAGGAAGAAACATCTTAGTATTGGTATTTGATGTCAATATTATAAATGCGTGTTAGAAGGAAACTGCCCAGCGAATCTTTTATGATGATTTTTATTACTATGGTGAATCGTTGTAGTCAAATATGGCAACTTTATTATAGCATAAAAGGAAGGGTTAGGCGCGCATTTTGCATGAAAACGTTTGCTAATACTTTCACCGTTCTCTGAAACAGGCACCAAGAAAACGCATTTTTCATGGCTGTTAACACGACGGCGCGTCACGTATAGTATGTATATACTTCACGAATACCATAACAGCAATCACCTGAAAGAACAGTTTCGTGGTTAAGATCGAGAGCCTATCAATTGCACGCGAGAAAATGTTTCATAGTGACCCTCAGTTGGCTATATCGACATACTGGCACAGCCCTTACGCAACTAAATCTACCGACTGTGGTTATGGCGAGGCACGCATTATTCGCGAAACCCATCAGTTTACTACAATTTCGAATTGAAACCATGAAGCAGTTCGTTAAGCGCCAATTTCAATGCCTAAGGTATACTCGAGGCTAAACAGCGCAGCTTAGGCTGCGCTGATGAGGAAAATTCAATCGCATTCTGCCTCACCATGTCTGGATCTTGCATTGTTTAACTACACAAACTGAGAACAATTCGCTTCGTGAGTACATAAAAGAGAACCTCACATACCCGCCTCATAGAGAAGACACCACAAGCCTCAAATGAATTCACTTGACTTTTGACCTCCACAGGGGAATAATGAGATCTTGAATAAGCCTCATACTTCTAAAGAATAAGGCATCGGCTTCTTTCTAGCTGCAGCCACACGGTTCAAAAGGCATATTTCACTAAAAAATTTCGGCCGAGCAGCGTGTGTCAGTTCACCAAACAGATTCGTGATGTCTGTTCCTCAAGAAACAAGCAGCAGTAAATTGCACAAGTGAGTTGAACGTGTAGCACGGAACAGTGAATAAATATTTTTACATTCCTTTACGTATTCTGCAAATGGCTGTGAGCCTCAATTAGATTTACTTCAAATTACCGCCACTTGAGTTTAACCGGGGAAGAACAGCCTAATTTTGAGAAGGAGTTAAAGGAATAAGTGGTGCTGGTTGACTCCAAACTGTAGTGTCAGGTCCTCGTGGTACTGCCGAGCGTTTCTGTGAAGAAATGAAAAATTATATATTATACCATGAGCTACTCGTCATAAGCAAACACGTTTTAATGGGCTAAATTCAAGGTAAATGTAGCAGTCATATGTAGCAGACATAGTGAAATGCTCGTTGCACCAGTGCAGATATGGTATCATAACTGGATTCTTATGTGCTATGTTTATGCGTATATGCTTTTATTAGTCCCGTGCTATTAATGATTTTTTATTAGTCCCTCAATCTGCAAAGTCTAGATGCGCGCATGAAAAACACGCAATGGGCTGGTCTGAGTTCTTCGGCTGGCACTGCAGCTTTGCCCTCGAGAAATACATTGTCGTCTAGTAAATAAGCTCTTTGAATAAATTTGCGCGAATGATGACGTCGTAAAAAAGTTGTCGCGCATCGGAAGAAGGCGCGTTTGCTCTACATATATGGTGATTGTAAAGGAGGAAAGAGACGCCTACTTCTGCAGCCCTTAAGGAAGCACGGCGCAGAACGCGCGTTTGTTCTCCGCCGTGCGTTCACTCCCCGTGAAAGAGCGCGTCCCTCGCGCCCTTTCACTCGCACATACAGCGTTCGGCGGCGCGCGGCCACGATTTCATCTCCATTGACGTCATACGGAACCTCACGGCGACGGCGACGGCGACGGCGACGGCGACGCCGACGGCAGAAATCTGCTTTTGAGTGTCCATATAATTGCTATCGCAATAAAATGTATTTGAGATGACCGTCATAAGTATCCAAGCACAAGGAACGACTGCGAACGAACGGAAACTCTGCAGAAAGCGCCCGGACGCGTATTACTATTTGCGCCCCCGTACAGCGCTCGACCGCTGGCGCCACGCTGCGCCGCTCGCGCGTACCGCGTTTTTAGGTGGTTGCTTTCGCCGAGGGCGCTCGAACGCAAGGATATGGTTTGCATGCTTGCCGAGCTTGCCAAGAACGCAAGGATATGGTTTGCATGACCGAGTGGTTACGGCGCTCGCTTCGGGATTATGTGTACGCGGGTTCGAATCCTGCCTTAGCTCGTTTTTTTTTTCAAAGTTTAATATCACGCTTTTCCTTTTGTTTTCCTGTCTGTTTGCCAGCGCGGTCGTTTGAACCCCGGCGCCACGGCGGAAGCCGTGGTGCCGGGCGCCGACGCGAAGCGGCGGTCGTTGGAGTGTTGCGGAGCGCAGCGTAGCAACACCCTACGTAAAAAATCCCAACATAAAAATCAAACACCCAACATAAAAAATCATTAATAGCACGGGACTAATAAAAGCATAAACGCATAAACATAGCACATAAGAATCCAGTTATGATACCATATCTGCACTGGTGCAACGAGCATTTCACTATGTCTGCAACAAATAAAAAAATACTGCTCCAGTCAGGTAGACTGCTCCCTCCCTGATAGTGAGATTATATTTGGATCATCAAAACAGTGACGCGCTTATTTAGGAATACCACCGATCCCCTAACAGCAGGCTAGTCACCCCCAACCCAGCGTGTTCTCCGTCAACGCCTCCTCCGTTCCGACGGCGGCGGCTAGAAACGTGGTACGCGCGAGCGGCGCAGCGCGGCGCCAGCGGTCGAGTGCTGTACGGGGGCGCAAATAGAAAAATGTCACAGTTTCGCCCTAAGGGCGAAGCAATGAATGCGATAGCAACACAGCAATGTCATACGAAGTAAGGTGAGCGGCTTTGGTAGCAATATGAATTGTAGTAAACATGAGCTGATTAAGTAAGGAGGTGTGTTGCGGCGTAAGTAGACCGACATGACGAGAGACTCGGATGACCACGAGAAGGCGCGTGTGAAACGGTGGTGTTGATGAGAAGCGCTTCCCGTGGGCAGCGCGTGCGAAGGGACACATCTGTAGCGCTGCACTGCCGATCCGGGCAGCATTGCATGTGTAGCGTGCGTTGGAAAATGTGGCCCGACTATTACTAACTGAATGAACAAGCGTGGTGTGAGCGCGCACAAACAAACATGAATAGATCACACGGAATGACTGCAGACAACGACCGTCAAAACTCTGGCAGCAAGCGGATACGCCGCAGCGGCGAACGTACGTGCGGTCTATCGCTTCAACGGAAACTGAACGCATAAAGGTCAGAGCCGTGTGGAGATAAGAGACGGTGCGAGCGAGCGACGATCGCGGTTGTTGGCAGCGTAGAAGTGCGCTCCCCCCCCCCTGCTCCCTCCGGCGCTGGCTTTCCGCTTCCTTGCTTGCGCGTGGGAGATTGAGTGCGTTCGCTCTCCGTGATAGCGCGTGTCCCCGCACGCTTCCGCTGGGGCATACGGCGCGCGGCGAAGATTTTATCTATACGGAACCTCATGGCGACGGCGACGACGACGGCGACGCCGACGGCAGAAATCCGGTTGAAGTGTCCATATAATTGCTATCGCAATAATACGCCGCCCGGACAATGCCCGAGCGGCAGCAGACGACAGGCGCGAGTCCGTGCCCTGACGTCACGCGAGCGGCGCTCGCAGTGCCCCTGTAGGTCGTTCTCGGGGCTATATGACGGGGATCACTGCTCCTGCAAGGGACGATGGCGCGCGGCTACGAAGAGCCCATGTGACGCTCTCTTGGGTGTTGTCGCTGCTGACACTGGTGGCACGACTTCCCCGCGGCGGAGGGCCTGCTTTGTCAGTTAGTGGAACGAAAATATAATAAGGAAAGCGTGGTGCCACGCAAGACGAGCTGTGCGGCGACGGCTGGCTACGATTTCGCGCCAGAGTAGCGCGCGTCGTCTGTACAGAAACTAAGCGCTGCATGGACCTGATGCCTGTCTGCGGCGCCTGCCTCTTGCGACCTCCCGATCAGCGAGGCAGACGCGCCACATTTCGCTCCGTGTGGAACGTGCCGTACGAGACATTGTTCGAGCCAGCCAATATATTGCGAAATCAAAACACAAAAATACCTGCGCTCCAATTTCGCATCAGGGAAATATCGTAAACGTGTGTGTTTTTTTTATTTCCTGCGTAATATTCCTTAGTGCTTTCATTCATGTTGTCATTTCATGTTGCGTCAGTGCGCGTCATTGCGGCGTCATTGGGTAGCACGGATGCTACCCATTATCCTGTGTGTTCCAGTTAACGCTAGCCAAGCTGTTCAAATAAAAATAATCAAGGAATAAACATGTTACAAAATGCAATCATGAAACCTATGGTGTTCGTTCGTCACAAGTGACACAACCGAACTCCGCAGGTCCATAACCTAACCTGGACCATGTTTTTTTTTTTTTTTTTACATGTACAAACATTCTTTAGAGTACCCCAGCCCCGTCACGCGAAAAGTGTAATGCCATGTATCTGCACAAAATGCGTAATTTGTAAGGACAGTTTCTTTCTGTCTTTCTTTCTTTCTTACTTTCTTTCTTTCTTTCTTTCTGTATTGTTTCCTCAGACACAGTCTAAGAGGGGGCCGAGGCTTAAGGCGACAGAGCACCTGACTAGGGCCCCGGCCCCCTTGCACAATATACACAGACAAGATACAATAACAAAGTTCAGTCAGACAGACATCATAGGTTCAGACAGTGGGCAATATTAAAAGGGGACTAGTCACTGCTGGGATTTGAACTCATCACAGCAAATAATTAGTACAAACTATTTACATACGCAGCATAATGTCTGCAACATAAATACAGAGCACAGCAATTTAGCACATTCAACACCATCATTCATAGCCATGGCACTCATCACAAGAACCAAGACACAAGAACAAAGCACAATTTCACAGCCGTGTTATCAAATTGCAGAAGCTGAGAGGAGCATGGCAAGGGAGAACAAAGCGCACTTTTTGAGGTAATTTATAGTAATGAAAACATAATGTCACTGTTCACAAGAAACTTCCTACCGTATTTATTAAATGTATGTACAGCTTTAGTAAAGTCTACCTGCATGTCTTTTCTGTTTAGAGCATTGGTTATTTGAAAAGATAATGCTTGCCTTCCATAGTTGGTTCTAACTTGCGGCATTTTTCGTTTTGGGTTTCGGGTACTGTATGAACTTGAGCTGGGCACTGTGGAAATGTGTAACTTGTATGTATGGATATTGCATTGCAATATTTCATTGCAATATTGCATTGCATTGCAATATTGATTGCAATACTGCATTGCAATAGCTTAAAGTAGTACACCTGTTCGGCCTTTAACATGTTATATTTCTTAAATAACGGCTCTGTTCTCAATAACTGCTTGTTACCTTTAAAATCTTCCAGTATGCACAATATTTGCTTTTGTAATACATTAAGTTTGTGGTAGTTAGTAACTGTTGTTGTTCCCCAAGTCAAGATTCCATAGCTCATTCTAGAGTAAACCAGTTAGTAAGTAGTATAGTACTTGTTTTAAACGTTTGGGTATTAGATGTACTTTGTAAATGCACCCAATGGTGCGAGACAGGCTTGATTTTAGTTGATGAACGTGAGTATTCCATGGGAGGTTGTGGCTAAACCAGACACCTAAAAACTTTTGTTCAGTAACCTGTTCCAGCAAACGTCCTTCAAAACTAATGTTAACTGGGTAGCAGTCAGATTTATTAATTGGCTTAAAAATGACGTACTTTGTTTTATTGATATTTAGACTCAAACAATTTCTATGAAGCCATGCAGATAACTGTAATAAGTAGTCATTGACAGAGGTCTCTAAACATTGCATGGTTTCTCCGGTGAAAGAAACATTAGTATCGTCTGCATGCATTATTAATTGCGGGGATCCATGTATAGTTGTGATATCATTTATATCGTAGCGAAGGATACGAACCCCATAGTGGGTCATGCTCTCCAGCCCTTTCTAGTAGGTCGATCCCTCCTGCGCTCTCCTCGAGAAACGCCGCTCGTGCTGAGATTTCGGGCCTTGAACTAACGGTCGGTCCAAAAGGCTGGTGCCTAATAAACGCCTTTACAAGTGGTGGAGGTGCTTCTGCCTACAGCGTGAATCCTGGAGCTTCGATCCCGTAGCCTTCGCTCAACCATGCCAGAAGACGCATCCCAGCAAGTGCCACCTACTCCATCCCAGCAAGCGCCTCCTCCGTCTGTCATGTGCTCTGGTGTGCCTCGCCACAGGGACCCTGCCATCTTCAGTGGCGCGGACGGAACCGACGTGGAGAATTGGCTGACAACGTATGAGAGGGTCAGCCGTCACAACAAATGGGACGACCCCGCAAAGCTAAGCAATGTTATCTTCTATCTCGCGGGTGTCGCCAGTCTCTGGTACAGCAACCATGAGACCGATTTTCCGACGTGCTCCTCGTTCAAGACTTTATTGGTGGCGGTGTTTGGTCGCCCTGCGGTGCGCAAGCTGCGAGCGGAATCGCGTTTGCGAGAACGTGCACAGCAGCCGGGTGAATCATTTACCAGCAACATCGAAGATGTTCTGGACTTCTGCAGACGAGTCAACGCGACGATGTTGGAATCCGACAAAATAAGAAATGTCATGAAAGGGATTGAAGACGATGCGTTCAACATGCTGCTTGCGAAGAGTCCTCAGTCCGTGACTGACATCGTCACTCTATGCCAAAGCTACGAGGAGCTACGAAGGCAGCGCTCCTTGACACGTCGCCCTTCATCGCGTGACGGACACATTGCTGGTTTGGTCACCATCTCCGACCAGACAGCACTGCTGACAGAAGTGAAAGCGTTCGTTCGGGAGGAAGTTGCACACCAGCTCTCCTTGCTAACCTTCGCTCAGCCACCTGCATGTGCAACAGCCCGCAACGAATGTCATGCCCACGCTCCGTCGCGTGATCGAGCAGGAAATCGCCGAGGTCTTGCCAGACCAGCATCACCATCGTCCTGCGGCTGCTCCACTAAGCTACGCCGATGTCGTCGCGACGCCCTAACATGTTCCGACGGTTGCACCACTCAGCTACGCTGAAGTCGTCGCGAGGTCTCAACCACTCTCTCCGAGTGTGCCTCTCCGTTATGGCGACGTTGCGGCTAGGCCCCGACCGCAGCCCGCCATGCCATCATACCAGCATCCGCCCTGTACAACGCGACCTCTTACGTGGATGGGACCTGCCCCAGCGAACCGATGGCGTACTTCCGAAAACCTGCCGATATGCTTTGCGTGCGGCTATGCCGGTCACATCGCTCGTTATTGTAATCGCGCTCAGCCGCCTAGCGCTGCATCATCCGTGACAAGCCAGTTCAACCGTCCATATTACGAATCCCATTCGCCTATGTCACCGACTTCGCGCCCGACGCCAACTACCCGCCGTTCACCATTTCCACGCCGTCGCTCAGTGTCGCCGATGCGACCCCGTCTCGTAACTCGGGACGAGGAAAACTAATCGTCGCAGTCCAAGAGGCAAGGGCTGCGGCGCCGTCGAAACGTGAAAGTCCTCAACGCAGTCATTCAAATGTGATTGAAGTGTTTGTTGACGGTGTTCGCGCATCTGCACTCGTGGACACTGGAGCCGCCGTATGTGTTATGGACGCTAAGCTTTGCCGCCTACTTCGGAAAGTCACGACGCCCCTTTCTGGACTGTCCCTCCGCACAGCCAGTGCTCAGCATGTCCACCCCTTAGCGGCTTGCACTGCTCGTGTTGTTATTGACGACGTTCTGTACGCCATAGAATTCATAATCCTCAGCTCGTGTTCTCACGACGTTATCCTCGGCTGGGATTTCCTCTCGCGCCACAATGCCGTTATCAATTTTGCACGGGCCGAGATGGAACTCTCGCCACTGTTAGATTTGCCGATCACCGACAATACTTCCCTGTCGAGCAAGCTAATTGTCCACGACGACACCCACGTTCCTCCCCGCGCGTCAACAGTCGTGCCCATGTACTGCAGCGGAATCTCAGACGCTGTTGCGCTGCTGTCTCCATCTGACCGCTTCCTTACTCGGACAGGCCTGCTGCTACCTTTTGCGACAGTGGACATCAAGCAGGGCTACCGCACCATTTTCGTTTGCAACCCGTTCCCATACCCTGTCATGCTGCTCCGACGGGAATGTCTAGGCAATGTCGAAGCGATTGAAGACGTGCAAGTTATGGACGTGCCAGATGAAAATTACTGCGCTAGTCCTAGCGCGCTCACCGCTATTTCTGCCTGTGAGGGACCGTCCAGTGATGTGTTTGATTCTTCTATTGCCGATGACTTTACGCCGGTCCAGCGATTAGTATCTTTCTATCGGCTACCCATGCAAACTTCCAGTTCTTCTCTCGTTTTGCCTGGAAGGCTTTTCCCAGCAATACCTTGTTCTCAGGACACAAATGTTCATTGACGTATACGGGCGTGTTATCTTCAAAACGAAGCATTGAACTATTCAGTCGGTGCTTCTTGGCTGCTCTTAAGAAGTTATCTCTGGAGGTTCTTGAGGCGAATCTTAGGACAATATTTGGGGGCGTGCTGCCTTTTGTGGGAACACGATGTGCAGCGTCAATGTCGTGGTCGGAGTGTGCAATGCGCAAGCATTTCGCAACCTTTTCAAATGTGTCGCGCATGTTTTCGTTTTCCGCAACCGGAACACCCTTCAATTCGACATTTTTCCTCCTTGCATACTGTTTTAGTTCTGTGAGTTCTTTCCTGATTTCTTTTATGTCACTGCTTAATTTCTTGTTTTCTATCTGGTGCTCAAGATTTTCTTTTTTTACTTCAGTCAGTTCTTGTCGAAGCGACTTGATTTCCTCCTTAAATTCTTCAAAACTCGTATTTATAAAGCTCATTGACATCTTTAGGGATGTCAGCTCAGCTTTTATGGCACTGTTCGAGCAATTACGTTTCTTCAAATCTAACCTGAGGTCATTCATTGCTCCAGTAAATTTGGAAGATTGATTTCATCCTAAGATTGGTTGCAAACACTACGAGGCCCAAAGGAGCATAAAACAGATTGTGTACAAAACATACATAAAACGGCAACATGATTACATAAAGCCCTCTATTGATGAAAATTGCCGAAAGTTCACGTCGTATGGTGGATTGTCCGAAACAAGCTGTCATGTTGGCTTGCTTGTACGACATCATAAGGTACTTAAGTAGCACAAGCAGGAACACATGCATCAGAAGACGCAAATACACGCAACAAAATACGGCTGTGCGTGACTGTTATATTATGGCGGTACAAGTACAACTTAGCTAGTTTGCAATAAACTTTAGCACTAATGACAGCTGATTGGGCTGCATTTAGAACTAAATGTAGCAGAATCAAATTTGCTCACCAAATACTGCAAAATATTATGCTAATTTGACAGCCATTAACAGAAAAGTACAAGAACTAATTTATATGAACGCAATGGCTAGAAAATGGCATGCCGACATACAAAGTCATAGACACAATAAATGCCTTGAGCCATCAAATTCTTGGAATACCTAGAGCACTAAGAAAAATACATCACGAAATCAATAACTGATGACGGAGACGACATTACTAAACACTCCCTTTTATTTCTGCTTATGTTTACCTAAAACCCATTCTGAAAACATTATCTCGGTACACTGAGCGATACGTGCCATCACAAATACCTACAGGCATTTGCCCCCCCCCCCCCCCCAAAAAAAAAAGAAAAGAAAAAAAAAAGCTTACATACTGACCTTGGGCCTTTTTAACTAAAAATTGCAACATTAAACTTATGTACAATACATCAAGTATATGTTTTCGAGAGAGGCTGCGACCAATACAACGACACTGCTTGGGAAACGGCAGGGTATATCAGCCTTCCCGTGAAACTATTACAACAGGTAAGAAGCTCCGAAGTGCTTGCAATCCCGTTTAACCCCCCCCCCCCCTCCCGCTTAAACGTACGCGCTCCCGTAGCGGATGTGAAATGGTCTTCACGTCGAACGCACGTTTTTCGTGATAAACGACTTGCGTCGACACAACACAATACATTGTGGTTCTGCCAGCAGTGGTAGCAACGCGTACAGTAACAAAAAACAACGGGTTGGAATGTGCGTTACGTATGCACATCAAGTTCACAGGCGTCGTTGGCGATAGTATAAAAGCTAGCTGGGGTTGTCAAGGAGCCAGCAGAAGTCATTCGCCATCGCTTCAGCGTTGTTTGGTGTAATACAGCGTCTCTGCACAGAAGTGGGAGCTTCATAAGACTCGAAATGTTTCCTGCGGTGAGGCACAGGGTGGCGCTCTTAATACGTCAACGAAACTCCTGAGCTGTATCTACTCATAGCTCAGCCTCTTTTTTCCTTAGTTATTAGACTTGCTCATGCGCTAGTACGTTACTAAAAGCACAGGCACGGAACACTGCATGTGCTTTTAGTAACGTGCTAGCGCATGAGCAAGTATGAAAAGCCCCCATCGAGCCCCTTTCATAGCACTCTTGCTTATCATACTTGCTTGCACGTGGGAGCAGCTACGCATAAAAATTGTACTTTTTTAGTTACATTTCTGCGATAAGTCAAACAGTTCAGTAATTGCAGTAACTGCAGTACGGCGACGTGCATTGCAAGTTAACTGGAAGTGACTTAGGCCATATCACCATTGGTATTGTTTGTAAGCTCTCTGCTCTGCGGTAGCGTGTAAACGTGGTTTTTTCGTTGCCTAAACGGGCAATAGTGGAAGTACACTCGAATGTCCGAAGTCGATAATGGGAATCCTAGATTTTCAGAGAGTGGAAATATCTTATCGCAATGAGCTATTATATCCTAGGTTATGCTATACGAAAGCTTTCGGTCCGTATACCCGCAACGACTGCACTTTTGTTGATATTTTAGAAGAAAAGGTTTCTGCAACGTATTTCTTTTAACGTATAATGACTTAGCGGGGCGACTCCACCACGATTCCACGAGAGTTGGATTCCTCTATCTACGCCTTCCGGCTTTTCTTTAAAATATCAACCGTCGTCTACCTAAGGGGTGTAAGATGGCGTAGTCGTTGCGAAAAAACAAAAACAGTATCCAATACGCGAAACCTTTTGCAAGGGCGTGACTTCTAGCGAGTAAACAATGCTCCCTATTCCTTCATAGTGAAAGCACCTCTCTTACACTCTTCTTTCATCTCGAACTCATCAGTCACACCTATTTATTGTAACAAGCAGACAGCTATCTTCATATGAAAAGGAGGGATACTGTTCTTGCTGCACATTATTGTTGTCTCTCTGAAACACCAGGTACAAGTGCTGCTCGTCTGGCTCGTTGGTGAAGCCTACGCGCAACACCACAACCAGCCGACTCAATCCGCACAACGAGGCGTCGGCTTCCAAAACTACCCTGCTCCTGCAGCCCCTTACGGAGGAGGATACGATGCCTACGCCTCTGTGAGTGTAAACTACGGTACCTATGCAACCACTCCGCAATAGCATATTGAGGTAACGGTGTTTTAGATTTGTGAGCTTAGACGTTTGTACTTAGATACGCTGCCCAGCAAACGCAACATTTGAGATTTGCATAACCTCTCGGGTTAAGCTCTTTAGCACAGCTGGTAGTCGTTTTTCGTTCTTATATGATTGCGGAGGTATTCAATAAATTACAAATACACATCGTAACGAGTGTTCTTGGCTCATTGTGTGAACGACCAACCGGCGTTGTGTGGCTAGCAGCAACTCAGTTAAAATAGTAGAAGCACTGGCTAACCATGTCGCATATTTCCTTCATTCGAATCTATCTGATGATTCCGAGTATGCGCAAAATACCAATTCGTTGAGGATCGCTTTTCATAGTTTGCTAGAAATTGAACGCCATTTCAGATGGTTTACATCGCCTATAAAACTAAGTTTATCTTCGTATACAAGTTTAACAAGGATGCTTCTAATTCTACAATCTTCAATAAGGACGGAAATCAAGCCTTATTATTTGTTACCTGCTGTCATAGAAGGAAACAGTCAATGAATGCCTGTGATCTGTACCATAACGGAAAATCGTCGAAGCTATTAGTTTTGTGTTCACTAGCTTTTCCAGACTCCGGCACAGTACGGTTTCGGCTACGAAACGGCGGGCGAATACAACACTCGGCAGTTCGGCGAGGGGCAGGACGGCTCTAAATTTGCCAAGGCCGGCTTCCTCGGCTACCCAGATGCCAGCGGCTTCTACCGCCAGATGAACTACGTGGACGCGGTACAACGCTTCCGCGCCACCGTGCCAGGCACTGCGCCTGGCGTCACCCGTGACGCGGTTTTCAATGCAGCGCCTATCGTCCGCCCTGTTCCCACAGCATCTGCCCAGGAGGCTGCAGCTGCAGCGTACGGTCCAAGGCCTGCGGCACCTAACGCTGGAGGTTATCGTGCTTATGGGCAGCCAGCACCCAACCCGTACGCTGCTGGCGCTTTCGAGTACACTCCGTACGGAGGTTACGGCTATGGATCCAGTCGGGCGGCTCTCGGTGGGCAAGCTTACGGCAGCTATCCCTATGGTCCTGCTGGCTACACTGCCGGCTACAATCCTGGCGTTAATGATGAACAGGCCGGTTATGGAAGCCAGCCTGCCACCCATCGGGGCTACCGCCGTCGCTAAGAAACACGCAGCACAAGTAACAAGTAGCACGAGAACTGTGGTCAATTGACGGTCACAATGTACTCTATCTGGAACATACTACTTGAAGGAGAAAATAAAAAACAAAATTGAAGGCACATGTTCATTATTGGATTGTCATGGGGGCTCTTGTGAAGCTTCAAGGCGAACATATTTCTTTGCCTCTTTCGTTCGTTTCGTGGCTTGTCGGAGGTCGCTGGACGGACTTGCCATAGGGCGCTGGTGCGAAGGTCACGTGCTCTAACACATCCGAGTTCTCGGGCGCATTCGTTGCTGAAGGCCAACTTTATAGCTGTTCATAGACGTGTACTATTTGTGCGTGAGCTTTAGAGCACTGCACGGGCTTACCCGAATTCCCGGGCCGGGCCGTGTAGGCCAGTTTTTTCACGGGCTCGGGCCGGGCTCGGGCACGGCATGTGCTTTTTGACCCGCGCCCGGGCCGGGCTCAGGTATTTTGACGCGGGCCCGGGCCGGGCTGGTGGTGCGCATGTAACGTGCAGCGAGTTATCCTCGCGCGTCTCGACTCTGAAGAGCCTGTTGCCCCGGCGCAGCTGGAACCTAGCAGTGCTACTCCTGTGCACTTCCCTTTTCTTCTTCCGTCGTATTTTGCGCTGTGTGAACAAAATATAAAAGTTCAGAAAAACCGAAGTTGCCTCAAACCAAAGGGTGTCATTGTATTATTTACCTAAATCAATGTAATTAATGCTTTCAGCGCGGTGCAAACGCGTTCACGACTTGCTGATTCTTCAAAGGCGAATTGGTAAAACAATGACTGGTAAGATAAGATAATTCGCCACGCGGTTGAAATATGGCACTGCGTCCATCCATGATTGCACGCATGTTCTCAACCGGCCGCCTACAAGCAGCGCATTACGCTGCACGATGGAGGAGCAGCTTTCTTTCTCAATTTACTCCATCCATGCGCTGCGCTCACGACCGGTCGTGGCTGCACTTGATTCCCCAACGGTAGCGTTACACGGTGTTTCGTATCTCCCAGCAACTAGACAGACTGAGCGCGTCATAGCCAGACATTACTGAAAGATGCCGCGCACAACAGTTCCGAAAATAAACTGCGGTGTGACTCGCGCTGGTTTCGTTAGGTCAATCGCCACGCTCCATCCACGAAGTGAACGTGTTTCGATCTGCCGTGCTATAAAGTTGGAACGCGAAGTTTCCTCTAGAGAAACAACGCTTCATATCGCCTTTAATGTTCTGAAAGCTCAGTTAAACATTGAAAGCTCAGTCGAACATTGCTATGTTCTTAGCGCGCAGCTGGCTGGCAAGTCAAGCGCAACTTTGCTCCTTTTGACTGCGTTAATCGTAACCGCGGCTCAAGACGTGTGGTCGTCCAGCCGCGCCTCACACCGCGCGCAGGGGAAGCAATGGGGAGAAGCAGACGACGCGCGGCATGCGCCGCCCCTGCGCGGTTCCGCGCATGCGCTTAGTTTTCGCCGCTTCCTGTGCATGGCGCTGCGCGGAGCGTGAGCCACGCGCTCACGTGTTCACTGGACTGACCTGTACGCGCTGCAAAGTAAAATTTTAACCGCTAAAGTCAAGTGGCATCGTTGCGTGCTCCTTTCGAGGGTTCCATAGAGCACGCCTTCGATGATTTATGTCATCGTCTTATTACGTCTTACAGCGCGAGGGCGATTGTCCAGCGATCAATTTATAATGTCACACAAACATCTGAAGTAAACGGCGTTGCTCACTCTACAATAGTGACACGCGCGATTGTCTTTTTTCGGTGACCGTTTGTCACCTGCTAACAAATGTTAATGTTATCGGTCAGCTCAAAACGCTCTTGCGTGTACCGAAACATTCTCAACTGTATTATCAACGCGAATAATGTTGAAACTCTGGAAGGCACGCGAGCACCACCGACTACGCTGGAACCTTCGACAAGTGATAATTAAAGTAGCCGACGTGCTTCACCCGCGGATCAGATTTCGACGATCGCCGAAACATTCCGCCGACGATCGACGATCGCCGAAAGCATTCAAAACGAAAAACCGATACTTTAAGAAATAAAGTATTTGTTATTTTAGTTTACTTGTATTTCGATGTATTCGATTGTGGGAAAGTGTAGGTGCAAGCATGCACCGCATGTTCCCGGTTCGCATTGAACGGAGGATAGAAAGATAATGCTCGAAAGAGGAGGCACGCCCTTGATGCGGCCGAAAAAGGCGTGGCAAGCTGCTCACGGCAAGTGTACAGATAGAAAGCGGGAGACTGACGGTATTGCTAAATTGTGATAATACGTTGATAACAATACGCGGCGCTGGTGCGTTTTGTTGCGCAGTCTTCTGTGCTTGAAGCGCGGAAGCACTGTGCCGTGCAGTGTGCGCTCATGTTGTCATACGCGGCTTTATCTCGACATTTCTTTTTGCCTGCTGTTATTGCACGTTCCTTGCTATCTTCGTTCCCTGACTGCAATCGAGCAAACTCAGGTAAAACTCAGGTGAACAAGAAACTCGGCGCATCCTGCATAGCACCCCAGTTCTCTGGTCGAAACCTACCGAGCCGCCGCCAGAGGCCATAGGCATATACTTCAGGCTTAATTGCCTCCGCTCTTCCTTTTAATAATTGGCTTTTCTTTCAAATTCCTTTGGGATGCTGCTGCATCCTCTTTTTATTTATTTTACTATTGGCACTCACGCAGGCTGTACCTATCTGGTGGTGCGGGCTTCTCCATTTTATTTTTTAACTTTCTTAATGTTTGGGGACACAAAAAAGCAGTCACGGACACCAGGTGATTCTAAGCAGTCCGGACACCAAGCAATAATGGACAACGCGGGGAAAGGCGATTGGCGTCGGCAGCAGCTTTACACGCCCCACTACCATATCTCTCACCCTCCGCTCCACCTCGCATCGGCTATGCGGCGCGATGCTGTTTTTATCTCTGCTTTCATTCTCTCTCAGCTTTCTCTCCCGCAGCTCCGCGAAGCTATCGCACAGCTGGTATGGGGTTGCTAGGCACAACAGCGACGTCATAGCTCGGCGAGGTTTTGCGGCTCGCGGCACAACTTACGGCAGGCTTAAACAACTCCGCTGTTAAAAATCAAACTCGCCATGTTGCCAAAGAGCTGTGTCAGTCACAGGAACACCACTACTCTACCACTTCCAACCATCGTCACTATCCGTGATCTGCGCAGGGCTGACTTACTACTCATCGTCACAGGATTTGGAGGTGAACGGACACACGGACACACGGCATTCTCAAGCACGTTTGATACACCCTGCTTAGAGAAACACGGTGTGCGTAAAGTGTCTTCCCAACTCCGAGGCATGTAGTACAGTGAACGCGCACTGCTGGTCAACCGCGCTGTATAGAGGAGGAACCGAATTTATTTTTAAAAAACATTGTTCTCGCCTAAAACAAGAATTACTCTGATCAAAATTTCTAAAACATTTGTGAGGTGTACTTCTATGAAACACGCAACCTCTCATATTGTTTAGTTTGACCGCCTCAATTGGAAACTTACAAATGAAAACTTAACAAAAAGGTGATTTTTACAAATTTGGGATACTTTTCTGTAATATTCGTCGCTGTTGCATGCCGAGAAAATCTAGCCAATTATTCGGACATAAGGCTGGCAAGAATAGTAAACAAAATAACTATGGATGAATCTAAAGTTCGTATAAAAATCGAAAAAAATGCCGCAGTCACGACTTTTTCCCGCATTATTATATTAAACACAAAGTCGAGGTCTGTGCAAAGCAGAGTGTATAGTACAACACTACGTCTGTAAGGTATTGAGACGAAATGTCCGCTTTCACTGATTGAAATTTTTTTCAATTATATTTTATTCTACAAATTTCCTCACAGAAAATATTTTGCGAATGCAATTATTTAGATCAAGAAATTGTCCACGATGTTCAAAAGAGAAATTGGAGAGGGTCTAGTAACCGGCTAGTGCATTTGGCTTGAAATAATAAAGAGTAGAAAAGCGACCTATGTAGCAGCTTTTTGGCTGCAGTGCACCGAATGGCCATGAAAAAATTATTGACATTCCATTTTGGGAAGGTGGATGACCAGCGAAGCTGTGTATGTGGTGATTGACCGTCGCTCCGGTGAAACGTTCCAAGTTTGCGGGACCGGGGCCACATGGACGGACCGCATTTCCTTCCGCCTCGCGGTCCTGGCCGGCAGCACGCTTACAGCTTGGCGTCCGCGGCGCGCTCATCGTCGGCGGTCTGTTTCCGCCGCCGCCGCGCCCATTCCCTTTTCTCCGAGAAACCTCGGAGACTTCAGTAGCCGCCGCAAGGTGGCGCTACGCTCCGGAGCCATGTAAAGCCCCTTAATATTGACCCTTTTCGCGGAGCAGTTTGTTTTAGAGAAACGAGACGGCGCTCACGGCGGCGCGCCATAGCTCTCCTCAGTGACTGCGCACGAATACGAAACCATTACCGCTTCTACCTTGCTTCTGTGCGATCAGCTGTCGGAAGTGCAACTGAGTTTTCGCTAACACACTGTGCTCCAATCATGCTAGATTGAATCATGTGGATTGAAGACGTGTGCAATAGTTGGCTGCAAAAATAGTGACTGGCATGTTAAGGAATAGAATGAATCTGCGTGGCCTAGTTCGCGGACCGCTGCTGCAACTGTCCGAACGTGTTACCGGCACTTCGTGATGTACGTACGGCTTTCCTCGAGGATACAGAAATTTGCTCATCCGCTAGCCTTGTATTGCTAACCTTCAAAAAAAGGGCCTCATCTCCAGAACGTCGGCAAGAGTGAGTACCACTCGTTAAACAATGACAAAGGGAGTAGCGCCGCTTCCTGTTACAGTAAGTTTCGCGCACGTTATCTATATATACACATCTGTCCCAAATGGCAGGAAAACTTACGCCCACTCTATCGCCCACGTATCAATAATAAGTGAATGGGCGCACACTTGAATATATGCGCACCGTATACGCACAATAAATGACGGACTACACCTATGGTGCACGAATGGTCGAAGCTGAATGTTTCGTGACGGTCCACAAGAGTATGCGAGTTACTAGCTGTAATATATTTGCTACAAGGTACTCAATGTACAAAACAGCTATGTTTCAGGCCTTGAGCGCAGCAAGAACAAATCTATCGGAGCTGAGCGCACCCGCGATCGAGCGATTAGGCAGAAAATAAGCAGAGAGTGGCCGCACCGAGGAAGAGGAACTTCACTGAGTCAGAAACTGACCAGTCACTGCTTCAAAATATTTGCCGAATAAGGAACAAAGAGCAAAATCCTGACTGAATTCATAATCGGAAAGCTTGGATAGCTTAGAACACATATTTAGCCCCGCTTTTAGAACAAGCACCATATACGCTGCTTGCGCCGTTTGGACATAGCCTTATCAGCTTCGAAATCGCTTTTGCATGTTCTATGAAGCTGTGATCAAAGCATCGTGTCGTCCACATAGTCACCGTCCACGATATCTCCGAAAACAGCGGTTTTCTAAGCCGCGCCGGCGTCATACACTTACATTGTAAACAAGGAGGCAACGCAGGCAGTTGAGGCAAGCAATGGACGCGTCACCACGTGATCAAACATGGCAGCGCCCACGGGATCGCAGCAAAAAGGGTCAATAGAAAGTAGGAAACTCTCCTCCACTCCCACGCTATCCTTCTCGACATCCTCTTCCGGCCGGCTGCGCGCTATGCGCACGGCACGCTGAGAAGGCCACCGTGCGGGCGACGGCCCTATGCGTTGGCTGGCGCCCGCGAGCGCGCCTAAGTTGACATTTTTTTTTACGTTCTACTATAAAACAAAAATACGAGAAAGTGGTAGGACATGCTTGACCCTACCATGAGGCCCCTTAATCATCTTCTCGTTTGCGCAATGAAAGCATTAAGTGGTAATGCTTGCGACATGAACAATAACTGCGTACTATTATAGCCCACATAGGTTTTGGCATTTTAATAACGGTCGTATTAATAGTGCACAATTTTAATGGTAGAACATTTACGTTATATATTTCTACATTCCTCAATATTTTTCCGCCCAGTGACGTTATGCTAAATGTAGATTTTATCTAGTGCAGGATTTTCGCAGGAATGCGGTTTATGAACCTTCTCCCGAGTGGTTTTAGAGGCAGGAAGTTTCTTGGTGCCTCGGAGTGATTTTCATGCAGCTGCTTCATTACTTGTTGAATAAAAACAATCACAGCTGCTTGAAAGACAATAAAATTTTATTCATGATGTCGAGGGAGAAACAATTTTACCAACCATTTGGAGAAGTGGCCAGGCCAAGGGTTTGACTTGAAATCTCTGGATGATTACTGACGCCAACAGATAATTAGATTAAGTTATGGAAATATTACGTTCTCTGCATGAAGTATCTAGGCTTGTCCCTCGATGGCACTTTAGGAGGCCTTCAAGTACCCGAGTCGAATCAATACTGAGCGCTGTAAAGCCTCACCATAAAGGACGTAGTCATTTTGCGAATTATAGCTGGACGGAAATAATTCGTACCATTTTCTAAATTACCGAGGTCATGAATCTGGAAATATTTTTCAAATATATTGCAGTGTATGTATAACTCAGATCACCTGTGAAGGAAACCAAAAGTCGGCAATACCAAGGCAAGCATAGGGCAGTGTTTCAACCTTTTTTTAAAGTTGTGGTGTTGAATACTTCGAATTTGTAATTGCAATCATTTATGAAAGAAATAATTGATTAGAAAGTTCTATCATGGTACACGTGACACCCGCAGTAATACAGGACGTACCACGTCCGCCACTATGGAGGAGGGTGGCGCTGGTCAACGCTCTCGAGATTAGCTTACACTAGACATAAATACCCAGAAAAGTTGACGATTCGACAGCCGTCGCCGTAGCTCAGTTGGTAGTGCACCAGACGCGAAATTCGGAGGTCGTGGGTCGGATCCCACCGGCGACGCATGGTTATTTTTTTTATTCTACTTTTTAATAAAATATTCCTGTCATGAATGATTACACAATCAATTTCGAACTATTTAACACAACTTAAAAAGAAAAAATAGAAACACTCCCCTATGCTTGCCTTGGGTAAGTTGGGTTTCGCCGACTTATGGTTTCCTTCACGTGTATGTCATAACTGACTCGAAAACAAATTACAGGATATTTTTGTAAACTGGACTGAATACACAATAAAGAAAGCAAAAAGAGATTTATTTTTTACATTCTTTAGTGTATGTAATATGCGTTTGCACTGTGTTTCATAATCCTATGTATCATAATGTGGTGTATCCTATACATGTTGATTGTTGTGCTTATTTTTCAAATTTGATAGACGTCATTTGGGATGTATAATACAAAATACGTCTTAGCTTTGTTGTTCACTTAGCGTAATTCATTATTTTTAATAAAAGCTATATAACTATCTGAAAGGATGAATGTTGCTTTACATGTTCCATTTTTTCTGCTACACTTTAATTGTTTATCGTAACAAAGGAGTGTTTGATATGTCGTACGTATGCCGATAGGGGACTTACTGCTGCCATGTGAGGGCCTTCAGGCACATTCAAGCTGTATATCGCAGCTTTTCGCCTGGAGGACCCCCAACAATGTTTGTTGGAAATAAAGTCATTGTCAATAACGAGGGTCTCAGTTCCCTCCCCTTGTTTGCAGCTCACCTGCAGCGAGTCAAGGCTCGCGGGAAAAGGCATTTCTCTGACTTCCTTCTTACATGACGCTAGATATCAGAAGAGCGCTAGCGTTGTGGTGCCGCGACGGTGGAGCGAAGGCCGTCATCGGTTTAAACAGATGCACATAGCTATGTTACAAAATGTGTAAAGATCCGTTTCGCTATGTTCTGGTCATCCTTTGCGGATTTATTCGGTCTATTCTTCCAAACTATCGTCTTACTGATTCATCCAGGTGCCATTTCTCTTGCAAGTCACCCGTAAAACTGCTAGTGGGAGCATAAAAGGCTGACAGCACCGGCCGAGAGAGAGCTGCAGGGTTTTGACATTTTCCCTGTTTGTTCAGGTACTGGTAGAAAATATACAGCGCTGCCAAAACAAATTTCGAATCCCGAGTACCAGCCTGGAGCATCGTTTGCACAACCGCAATAAAACGACAACTCACAACTGCTCAGGTGCACTTTTTATTTGAGGTGCCTCCTGGAGCTTTGCACGAGAAACATACGGGAAAATAAAGGAAGGCATAGGGAAATAAAAGGTGTTAGGCAAAAGGCAGTTGCAGAAGAAACTTGTGGAACCCTGGCTGGGGACACGCGCTGCCTTACAACCATACGCATCAGCATCAATAGGAAGGATTCGAAGGTGCTTCCGTATTCTGGATACCGCAGCACGCATCCCAATACTCTTGCTTCCTCACTTGCTGTCTGCACCCGGGCATAACAAAACGCAGATAAAAAGAAGACCTTCAAGAGTCCGAGCGTACTCCCCGTACTCCGACGGAGCTTGACTGGCCACAGAGGGAGGCGGCCCGCTAATGGCGCCGACGAAAAATGAAAACACGAACAAAGCGTCATTTCGCGGCGCGTTTCCCTGGCAACGGCCCGAGGGGCTAATCATCGCTCAGAAAAGCACCTATTCGAGAGGCGGGAGAGGAGGGCGTGCGAGGGTCTTTGGCGCGGCGGCAGAGTTCAAAGAATGTCGGTACTTTGAAATTATCAAGGGACTTTAGAGCCATGTACAACGGCGCTCAACGCAAACTTCACATACATCCACGATTGTAGAAGACAGACTGTTTTAATTTATTTGAGTCTGCCTACCCAATCGCGGTGTGCGTACTAGCGGGACACACGCGCGGCCGCCAGGGGGGAAGCTACCTCACGTTATACGAAAACCCCGGAGATTTCAGTGGGCACCGCAAGGTGGCGCTACGCTTTGGAGCGATGCAACTTTCAGCCGGCGTACTCTAGCCGGCGCCGCAAGGAGCTATCGTCTACTATCGCAAGGTGCTATCGGCGCCGCAAGGGCTAGCGTCGCGACGCTCCGGAGCGATGTGCGCTAATGCACAAAGCACCGACACACGATATAGGAGAGGCTATGACATTTGTTATTAAAGATGGATACGCCAATCGCAGCGCGCGTACTAGCGCTGACGCGCTCACGTGGCCGCCAGGGTGAGCTTCCTGGCGTAATGAATAAGCAAACATAAAGTCCTGCGAAAAGCGCGGTGTGGTGCCGAAGTTTAAAAACGCCGCCATCCCGACGTTCTCATACGACGACACAAGGGGGCGCGACACATCTGGAATTGTTCAGCTACTTCCGTCTGTTGCCCGGCAGTGATCTCCTGGAAACTAGCCTATAACAGCTTTGCTGTAATAACTTCATGAACTCCATCAACTGTACAACAAACTACAGAATGGCGCAAAGGCATGTGGCTTGATGGCGCGATAATTTAAACGGTTACGCAAAGAACCTGTGACAGCGTCGAAGTTTCAACCCCTTAAAATAACGCTACTTGCATAGATGCGTCGTTAGAGCTCGGCTGCTGGTGGTACAAAACAGAACATCCTTCGTAAGTATGACACCTGTCACACACGCCTGTGTTGTTGCGAAATCTTATGCAAGGTGTCCCACATAACTTGTACCAAATTATAAAAACATGCGCAAGTTCCACGTAGCTGTACAAGAACCAAGGTAATGTTGTTTACCGTCACTTGGAGCAAGTCAGACTATTTTTTTTTGTATTTGGCCTATATCTATAGATATTTAGTTATAAATAATGAATCAACTTCATTAAATACAAGTTCAGACAAAAAGTATCAAAGAGGAACTTGTAGATCATCGTTAAAAGTTTCCGATTCAGATTTCTGTTGTCAATGCGGGCTGCATAAAAGTTTTTTTTTTTCAAGCCTTAAGGAAAGCCGGCGAAAACGTGTAATGGCTGTGAGAGAGAAAAACCTATTTACAGAAAGCAGAGACGGTCGGCCTGAATGTGTTTTCTACAAATTTGGCACCATGGCCTTCGACAACAAACGCTCTCTTTTCAACGGAAGTCCTGATCCGCACGTTTTTCTGGACGCATCATTTCGTAATAAAATTCCGAGCCCTTCCCCTGTCGAGGAAATGGCGGTAAGCGAAGATTGTAGCAAGACGACAATGTCGCAGGCGTTCCGCTTTGTTTGCCCTAACGCAGGGTCGGTGGCCCTTCGCTGACGTTTGGCCTCACCATCGCGCTCCCGCAACTTGGGGCTCAGCGGCTCTCCGCTGACGTTTCGCCTGGGCTTCGGAATCCCTCATGCTTGAATCGGCACATCGACGACAAGCCCTTTCCCGAGCGAGTTCACGGCGCCGTTCATCAAACGCAACCTGCTTCTCGGCGGAACGCACCACGCGCGCCCTTCCTATTCGGACGTCGAGACTGATCTGAGGCGAGGGAAGCCCGTCGAAGCGCGCGCCAACCCCCTTTCCTTATCTCTACCTCCCCGCGACACACCAAACGAACCTGATCGGTCGCGCGCGACACGTGATCTGGCGCCGGCGCAGCTTTCCCCGCACCTGCTCTTCCTTTCTTCCTTTCTTTCTTTCCTTCCTTCTTTCTCTGTTTATTTCTTGTCCCTGGCGCATACCCGCATATCCCTGGCTCATACTCGTATATTCAATGCGGGTATGCGCCACACGTGCCTTTTTGCGTGACTACGACACCACCGAAATCTGTAACGCAATACAAGCTTCGCTTGAAAAGCGGATTCCCATACGTGACTGCTATTGGTCTTTGCGGTCGGCTACACGACGGCCGCCGCGGGGTGCCGCCTGGAGTCCACTGGCTAAGCGCACTACGGCTTGATAACAACTGCGTTTGGCTTACGTTTAGAGCGACGTAGGCACCAAATTCGGAAATCGTGGCGTCTACGTTAACATCCAAAATGAAATTTGAACTGCGCGCCACGATGACTTTTCGAAGCCGGAGCGTTGTAGGCACGCCCCAATCCGCCTTATCCTTCGCAGAGCAAGGAATTGAACAAGGAACGGGAGCACAGCGGAGACCGTGTTTCAGAGCCAATAACTGCTGAACGCATTTAAGTACTTTTTGCGGTAATGTATTCCTGAAATAGCCTATTTTCACTTCAAATGCCTTTCTCCACTTCGATAAAAGTAATTCAGGGCCCCTTTAACTGTTCTTAGGAGGTGATAAATGGTCACCGCAAAAAGACGAACAGGTACGCGTGTTACTAGTATTGAGTTAGCTGCGCCGTTTAGTTCAGATGTCTGTATGAAATTTTAAATTGATCGCTCGACAACCTCACTCGCGCTGTAAAACGTAATATGATGACATAAATCATAGAAAAGACTGTTCTTCTGAACCCTCGAAAGGAGCATGGAACGATGCCACGTGACTTCAGCGACTAAAATTTATAGCGACTAAAATTTAAAGAAATTTATTCTTATCTTGCGCAAAAGAGGCAATCGCGATGAAGAGAGAGAGAGAAAGCACTTTATTTGCAGAAATATCATACCAATCGAGCTCGATCACGATTGAAACTGGTCCGCGTATGACACCAGTATAAACAATTGAGCACTTGGCTGTTACCGCAGCGTTGGGCATCCCATTTCTCGTCTTCTCGGCCAACAAGCACATAGCCATATGCTTATTCTTATGATGCACGTGGTTCGCAAGTGTAGTCAGAGCGTCAAGACCGGCGACCAGGCGACCAGTTCATTATTGATAGCGTTCGTTGTTTTTGTGCACACGGAACCAGCGGTCCCTCCCGGAGTCTCAGCACAATTTCTAACCAACAACAACCCGTTTCCAAACCCGCTCCGGAAGTTTACATGCCGGCCACGTGACGACGGCGCACAGGCTGCGACTTCAGTCGCGCACGTTCAACCTGACGCTCAAAATCCTGCCTGACGCGCACGCGGGCTGCGCGTCTCCCCTATTAAGATGCGTATAGGACAAGCGCGCACGGATTCACAGACGGGTGACTCGTAGCCAGGCGCATACGACTAGCTGCGTGTGGTTCGGCCTTAGGCGCCCGTGCCTACGGCGAGCATCCGTGTTGTGCCTCGTAACCGAGCGAATGAGCACAGCGAAATATAAAAGCGAACGCGGAGCGCAGCAGGAAATGAAAGACGGCGTTAGCGAAGAGAGCGCAACGAGGAAAGCGGAGGAGGAGGGTATGGCGAAAGTGTGAGAACAGCGTAATTCTTCTCGAACAGCGCAAGACGGGCTTTGCGGCGACGACCGCCACGAGATGGCGCCAGAGGAGCGCGCCGTCATCTATTCCCCGATATGACATGCGGTGAGCGTGTCCAACGATACCATATATGGAAACAAAGCGCTGAATGAGCGGAGGTCTGTCTGCGACGGCTGCTGTGACTCGCGCCCACGCGTCACCCACGCGCTGCCTTTCGATATCTCCCGGTTAGCGAGGCAGTCGCTCCACACTTCGCTCCGTTTGCAAGTTACCACACGAGACAGATTGTCCTTGCCAGCCAATATATCGCGAAATGAAAACACGTACACTGCTGCAGTCAAATTTCGCTTTAGGGAGTATCGAATCGTCGGTGCATTTTTTCTTTACACGAGAACGCCATTGATCATGAGCTCACCACATCCTAAGGTTGACTGCAAACACTACGAATCCCAAAGAAGCATAAAACATATTTTGTACAAAACACACATAAAACGGCAACATAACTACATCTCGCCCTCTAATGCTCAAAGTTGCCGAGAGTTCACGCCGTATGGTGCACTGTTCGAAATCAGCTGTCATGCTGGCTTGTTTGTAGGACATCATAAAGGGTACTTAAGTAGCTAGCACAAGCAGGAACACACGCACCAGAAGACAAAAATACAAAAGTAACAAAATCCAGCTGTGCGCGAGTCTGATATATTACGCAGGTACAACTACAACGTAGCTAGTTTTCAATAAACTTGAACACTAAACGCAAAGCTAATTGTCCTACATTTACAAATAAATGTAGCAGAATCAAATTTGTTCAGCAAATACTGCAATATATTCTGCTAATTTGACAACTAGAAAGAAAAAGTACAAGGACCGATTTATATGAACGCAATGGTTAGAAAGCGGCATGTGGACATACAAAATAGGAAATACAATAAATGTTTTCGGCCATAAAATTCTTGGAGTATCTAGAGCAGTAAGAAAAGCACATTACAAAATAAATAACTGAAGAAGGATACGACATTAATAAACACTCCTTTTTATTTCTGCTTCTGTTTACCCAAAACCCATTCTGAAAACATTATTTCGGTACATTGAGCGATACGTGCCATCAAAAATACCTACAGGCATTTGCCCCCCACCCCCAACAAAAAAAAAAAAAAAAAACCAAAAAACTTACATACTGACCTTGGGCCTTTTTAACTAAAAATTGCATCATTAAATTTATGTACAATACCGCAAGAATATGTTTGCGAGAGAGGCTGCGACCAATTCAACGACACTGCTTGGAAAACGGAAGGGTATATCAGCCGTCCTGTGAAACTACTACAACTGGTAAGAAGCTCCGAAGTGCTTGCAATCCCGTTTAACGCCCCCCCCCCCCCCCCCCCCTCCCGCTTAAACGTACACGCTCGCGTAGCGGATGCGAAATGCTTTTCACGTGAAACGCACGTTTTTCGTGATAAACGACTTCAGTCGACACAACACAATACATTGTGGTTCTGCAAGTAGCGGTAGCAAAGTGTACAGTAATAAAAAGCAACGGGTTGGAATGTGCGTTACGTATGCGCATCAAGTTCACAGGCGTCGTTGGCGAGAGTATAAAAGGTGGCTGCGGTCGGCAGGGAGACAGCAGAAGTCATTCGCCATCGCTTCAGCGTTGTTTGGTGGAAAACAGCGTCTCTGCACAGAAGTGGGAGCTTCATAAGACTCGAAATGTTTCCTGCGGTGAGACACAGTGTGGCGCTCTTTATACGTCAACGAAACTCACGAGCTTTATCTACTCATAGCTCAGCCTTTTTTTTTTCCTTGGTTATCATACTTGCTCATGCGCTAGTACGTTACTAAAAGCACAGGCACGGAGCACTGTATGCGCTTTTAGTAACGTGCTAGTGCATGAGCAAGTATGAAGAGCCCCCAACGGGAGCCCCTTTCATAGCACTCTTGCTTATCATACTTTCTTGCACGTGGGAGCAGCTACGAATAACAATTGAACTTTTTTAGTTACATTTCTCTGCAAAGTCAATTAGTTCAGTAATTTCAAGAATTGCAGCGCAGCGACGTGCATTGCAAGTTAACTGGAAGTGGTTTAGGCCATAGCGCCGTCGGTATTGTTTGTAAGCTCCCTGCTCTGCGATAGCGTGCTAACATGGTTTTTTTTCATTGCCTAAACAAACAAGAGTGGAAGTACACTCGAATGTCGGAAGTCGATAATGGGAATTCTAGATTTTCATAGAGTGCGAATATGTTATCGCAATTAGGTATTGTATCCTACGTTATGCTAAGCGAACGCTTTCGGCCCGTATACCCGCAACGCGTGCACTTTTGTTGATATTTTAGAAGGTTTGTTCAATGCATTTCTTTTAACGTATAATAACTTAACTGGGCGACTCCACGACGATTCCACGAGAGTAGGATTCCTCTATCTACGTCTTCCGGCTTTCCTTTAAATGTCAACCGTCGTCTACCTAAAGGAGTGCAAGATGGCGTAGTCATCGCTAAAAAAAAAAAAAAAACAGTATACAATACGCGAAACCCTTTGTAAGGGCTTGACTTCTAGCGTGTAAACAGTGCTCCCATTTCCTTCATAGTAAAACCACCTCTCGTACGCTCTTCTTTCATCTCGAACTGATCAGTTACACATATATTTATTATAACAACCAGACAGCTATCTTCATATGAACAAAGGGATATGCACTGTTCTTGCTGCACAATATTGTTGTCTCTCTCAAACACCAGGTACAAGTGCTGCTTGTCTGGCTCGTTGGTGAAGCCTACGCGCAACACCACAACCAGCCGACTCAATCCGCACAACGAGGCGTCGGAGTCCCAAACTACCCTGCTCCTGCAGCCCCTTACGGAGGAGGATACGATGCCTACGCCTCTGTGAGTGTAAACTACGGTGCCTATGCAACCACTCCGCAATATTATATTGAGGTAACGGTGTTCTAGATTTGTGAGCTTAGACGTTTGCACTTAGGTGCGCAGACCAGTGAAAGCACATTTGAGATTCGCATGACCTCTCCGATTAAGCTCTTTAGCACAGCTGGTGGTCGTCTTTGATTCTTATTATATGATTGCGGAGGTATTCAATAAATTAAATGTACAAATCGTAACGACTGTTAATGGCTGATTGTGCGAAGGACCAATCGGAGTGGTGTGCTTAGTAGCAACTCCCATATAAAATAGGAGAAGCACTGGCTAATCATGTCATATTTTTCCTTCATTGGAATCTATCTGATGATTCCGAATATGCGCCAATACGAATTCATTGAGGATGGCTTTTCATAGTTTGCTAGAAGTTCAACGCCATTTCAGATGGTTTACATCGCCTATAAAACTAAGTTTATCTTCGTATACAAGAATAACAAGCAAGCTTCGAATGTCAATGAGGAGGGAAATCAAGCCTTAATTGTTTTTACCGGCAATCATAGAAGGAAGAGTCAATGAATGCCTGTGAAGTATCAACCATTACGGAAAATAGTCGAAGCTATTAGTGTTGTTACCTCTAGTTTTTCCAGACTCCGGCACAGTACAGTTTCGGCTACGAATCGGCGGGCGAGTACAACAATCGGCAGTTCGGCGCGGGGCAGGGCCGCTCTAACTTTGCCGAGGCCGGCTTGTACGGCTACCCAGACGCCATCGGTCTCTACCGCCAGATGAACTACGTGGACGCCGTACAACGCTTCCGCGCCACCGTGCCAGGCACTGCGCCTGGCGTCACCCGTGACGCGGTTTTCAATGCAGCGCCTATCGTCCGCCCTGTTCCCACAGCATCTGCCCAGGAGGCTGCAGCTGCAGCGTACGGTCCAAGGCCTGCGGCACCTAACGCTGGAGGTTATCGTGCTTATGGGCAGCCAGCACCCAACCCGTATGCACTAACTGCTGGCGCTTTCGAGTACACTCCGTACGGAGGTTACGGCTATGGATCCAGTCAGGCGTCTCTCGGTGGGCAAGCTTACAGCAGCTATCCCTATGGTCCTGCTGGCTACACTGCCGGCTACACTCCTGGTGTTAATGGTGAACAGGCCGGGTATGGAAGCCGACCTGCCGCCCATCGGGGCTACCGCCGTCGCTAAGAAACGCGGCAAGAACGCCAAGTGCAGCACGCGTAACAAAAAGCAGCACGAGGACTGTGGTGAATTGACGGTCACGACGTACAGTATCTCGAACATACTACTTGAAGAAGAAAATAAAAAAATTGAAAGCACATGTTAATTGTGGGATTGTCATGGTGGCTCTTGTAAAGCTTCAAGGCGAATAGATTTCTTTGCCTCTTTCGTTCGTTTTCGTGGCTTGTCGGAGGTCGGTGGTCGGACTTGCCATGGGGCGCTGTTGCGAAGGCCGCGTGTTCTCACACAACCCAGTTCTGGGGCGCATTCGTTGCTGAAGGCCAACTTTATAGCTATTTTACGCACGTGTGCTATTGCGCTTGAGCTTTAATATGCCTGAAAGTTCAGATACGGCAGTGGAGCGCTCGGCGAGGAAAACATTCGTTTTTTGGTTCGTCCGTTTGGACTCTTCACTTACATTGACAGTTATTGTCGATGGGGTTTGCATAACTTCTTCAATGCCATTAGCATTCTTTGCGAACTCCCCCAATTTGGCGTACGTCTTTGTCCAGGCCTAACCGCGTTTTCCCGCCAACTTGGGTCACAGGATATGCCATAGTTTATGGGCAGAATATATCTGTTGTACGGAGGGGGAACCGGGTTAAAAACTAACCGATAGACTGACTTGAGTCACCGGATGGGTATATATATGTATCACTGAGTTTTGACCGATCTTCAGTGAACCTCTTTCACGCTAACTAGGGTCACCTGGTATGTTCCAGCGATATGTGCCGAACTTCAATAATCCTATCTGAGGCAAATTTGGGTGAGTACGTATGTGCCAATGGGTGTGCGCTGCTCTTCAATCAACCTCGCTGACGCCCACTTAGATCACTATTACTTGTTGTCCGCAAGCAGCAGAATTCTTCGAACAAGATTGCTGTCGACGTTAATACGGTTAGCATTACACATCGTAACATTCATATGCTGTGCTCCAGAACTAATCTAGGAGATTCTCCTCCGTTGTACTAAATGTACATTGGCCAAGCTGTACACTGCCAAAAGCAGTAGCGGGAGCTCGAAGAGGGCAGAGGAGACCTCGTCTCGTTCCATATGCGTCTCATACATGATGAGTGTCGTCGGTGATAATATGGTACGTTGCTACATTGCTTTAATCCTAATCGCATTATTGTTGACATTCATCGCCAGATGTGTTCTGCCAGAATCCCCAACGTGTGAATTCAACGTCACAGCTATGATCCAGGTGTCTGTTGGCGGTCATCATCATTATCTGCAGTGAATCGTATTGATGGCAATGGATGGTCCTAGTGATATGTCATTAGCTTTATTTGTGTATTCCAGCAGACAGGCACGCTAGCATTTGCATACCAGCAGACAACACGATCCAAGCGAGCCCACGACACGAGCTTTCAGCTTAAAAGTCGCACTCTCTTAAAAATTATCGGGTTTTACGCACGAAAACCACCATCTTATTATGAGGCACCACTCTCTTGCAGTAAAAAAAGAATACAACGAACACGCTTTACGTGTTCGCTGCATTCTTTCGTACTTTGTAGCCTATAACCAATATAAGCTCTGCAAATAAAGCGATCGTCATGAATTGCCCCATGTTTGCCACTTGATAACACTGCCCCCCGCGTCCTCTGGCAGAAGGTTCTCTGCCAAAGATTGGAGAAATGAACCCGTCTTGGTGGAAGCACCACGTACAAAACAGTAACGATACGACGCCAACGGTCTGTCGATTTGTTGGAAAACGTACTACTGAAAGTAGAGCTCCTCATTTAGGGTAGACTACATTGCCGACGCAACAATGCCCGAAAGCTCTAGCAATAGGATGATCCTCCTTGCAAACGGCTCTAATGCGTACGGTCAATACACCGGTATACCCAGAGGATGCGCAACCGAGTAAACCTGACAGCGCTTCTGCCTAGTCTGTCAAAGTTTCAGCGCTTGTATTTAAAAATCTGGCCCTCAGAATTCATCGTACCAAGTTTCTGATCCTCGAATCAGTTCGAATATTGAGGGAGCATTACGTGGTTTTACAAAAAATGAACTTCGAGATCATATCCGAACAACATTGAGCAAAGGCATGCACAAACACCCTACAAAAACAGGCTGTGTGGGCGTGGGTACCAGATCACCACGAAATAGAGGGCAATGGACGAGTTCATGGCTTACCTCACGATCCAATCACACCGAGAAACCGCATTCAGACGCTCAAAACCTATTGCACCAGAGGCGTCAGTGCCGAACATGGGAAACAACGCCTTAATCAGCTTAAGGAATACAAAAACAACGTACTCCTCTTAGAATCGCTATCGCAAACACACGCACATACGCCAGAGAGGACGCTGGTGTATCCGCCAAGCATAAACAATCACGCTGCCCGATGATGCTATCCAACACCACATTGAGAACAGATGCGGTACACCAGCGTGTTAAGTATGTGGCAAATATCCCAACATGCTCACTGGGACTACCGCAGCGCACTCTCCCCTTCTTTACACCACTTATTTATACCTCCCTTCACTACACCAGGCAGGAGGGGGCAACTTCACCGTAAGAGATGCGCCCAACAATATGGCCACTGGTGGAGGCCCACATGAAATGCATCAATACATCGAGATAAACGGAGTCACCACCAAGACTGGGGAATCAACTGGACGCCGACAGCGACGACTCAGACTAAGAGTCGTTAAGATATAAACTTTGTCTCTTTCTCTCGATTGTGCAGACTCCAACAATTGCGAGTTCCACATACGATGCCGGTCTCGTTTAGTAGAAGTTAGCCTTAAGCATTGCCGCTCACTTTGTGTGCCCATTACAGGCGCGTGTTTCGCTTCAGGATAAGCAATTTGGGTGAGAAAAAAAGGCTGCTTTTAAGTTACTTGTAGATTTCACAATACCGATATAAAATAAACTATTTACATGTCAGAAAAAATGGTGAGTGGCCGGCCAGCCCACCACCATTACGGAAGGCTAGTCGCATACCCCGGCGCTTCTCTGCGTTGTTTGAGATGACATGTATGAGTCAAATTTCACGTATTGCTAATCTAACGCGTTGTATAATGTGCATGAAATTTTTTCGCGTGACATGTCATGCAAACTTCAAGACGCGACTACCTACACATGCTATCTCTGTTGAATTGTCAAGGATAGCAGTGGCTGTTTCGCGATGAAATGACGCTCTCAAAATGTCCGCTTGTGTTTCACTATAGCACTGCTTCATGGTAGTAGTTGTTGTTTGCTATCAAGTATTCGGCTCCTACCCACTATGGGGCATTGACCAAGAAATGGATGATTATTCCAATTTGTAATAAAGAATAAAGTTACGAATATCTATGGACTTAGCGTTGGAGAACGTAACATTACCTGTTAAAGTAAAATCAGTAAAGTCAGATCGAATGAATAAAAAATGTCGCACTTGCACCCGAAAGGCGAAGCGAAGCATCAATTGCGATAGCAAATTAGTAGAGAGCTATACGTAGTAAGGATAGTAGTTTTATCAGCTGTATAAACTTGGACATGCAGCAGCGCCAGCAACGCGCAGAACTGTTGTCGACGCCGTCGGCGTTTTGCCCGCGTTCGCACCGAACGCGCGCGGCGTTGGTGACTGTTGCCGGTGCCTCTGGCGGCGGCTAGGAAGTTTTGGACGAGATCAGGACGGGACACTCGTCGAGCAGCGTCGGAAGTGTTTACCACCTTCTCGCCTCGCAACGTTTTTATATAAATACGCATTTGGTGCCGTAGCTAAACGTCGCCTCCCCTCCCTGCGTCCTGTCCATCCACGATATTTCGCGCGACAGAAGTCGCGTTTGCTCTCCGCCGTGCGTTCGCTCCCCGTGAAAGCGCGCGTCCCGCGCGCGCTTTCATTCGCACATACAGCATACGGCACGCGGCGACAATTTCATCGCCGTTAGACTCTATACGGAACCCCATGGCGACGGCGACGGCAGAAATCCGCTTGGAGTGTGCATATAATTGTTATCGCAATAAAATAATTTAAATGTACACAAAAAAAAAAGAAAATATAGGATTTAGTAGAGCATTCGGTGGGATTCCATGTGAAATCTTTGGACAGCGGAGCGAACGTCCACGTGGATGAATCCCAAAGTGGAGGCCATAACTGGCTTTGTGAAGTGCAGGCCGAGTCGTCGAAGAGGTATTTCCAATATTCCTTTATTGCGATAGCAATTATATGGACACTTCAACCGGATTTCTGCCGTCGGCGTCGCCGTCGCCGTGAGGATCCGTATAGACTCCAAGGGCGATGAAATCATCGCCGCGCGCCGTATGCGCGAGTGAAAGCGCGCGGGGGACGCGCGCTATCACGAGAGCGAGCGCACGGCGGAAAGCAAACGCGACCGTCGCGCGAAAGGCCGTGGGGGTGTGGGAGGGAGGGAGGCAGGCGGGGCAACGCTGTGCTACGGCACCAAATGCGTACCTTGCAACCGGGCGCAAGGGGAACTGGCCAATCAATCTCCCACGCGAAAGCAAGAAAGCGGGAACGCAGCGCGGGAGGGAGGGGGGGCAGTGGCGGTCGCCCGCACCGTCTCTTATCTCCACACGGCTCTGCCCTTTGAATGCGCTGTGCATTCGCCGCTCAGTTTCCGTTGAAGCGATAGGCCGCACGCACCTTCGCCCGCTGCAGCGGCTGCGCTTGCTGCCAGCATTTTGACAGTCGTTGTCTGCGGTCATTCAGTGTGATCTATTCATGTTTGCTTGTGCGTGCTGACACCACGCTTGTTAATTGAGTTAGTAAGCGAATGTGGCCAAGTTTATGCAGCCGATAAAGCTACTATCCCTACTCCGAATAGCTCTCTAATAATTTGCCATCGCAATGGATGCTTCGCCTTTCGGGCGAAGCTGCGACATTTTTTGAATAATGAAACCTATCAAGCCGAATCGTCCGTATAAAAATATTATACTATTAGGAAGATTCATCTGAAAACTAAAATGTTGTCGCAATTTCACCTGAAAGGCGAAGCATCAATTGCGATAGCAAATTTGTAGAGAGCCAGACGGAGTAATGATAGTAGTTTTATCAGCTGTATAAACTTGGACATGCAGCAGCACCGGCAACACGCAGAACTGTTGTCGACGCCGTCAGCGTTTTGCCCGCGTTCGCACAAAATGCGTGCGGCGTTGGTGACTGTTGCCGGAGCCTCTGATATAAATAGGCACTTGGTGCCGCAGCTAAACGTCGCCTCCCTTCCCTCCCCCTCCCCCCCCCCCGGCCTTTCGCGCCTCGGAAGAAGGCGCGTTTGCTCTACATATATGGTGATTGTAAAGGAGGAAAGAGACGCCTACTTTTGCAGCCCTTAAGGGAGCACGGCACAGAACGCGCGTTTGTTCTCCGCCGTGCGTTCACTCCCCGAGAAAAAGCGTCCATCGCGCCCTTTCACTCGCACATACAGCGTTCGGCGGCGCGCGGCGACGATTTCATCTCCATTGACGTCATATGGAACCTCACGGCGACGACGACGGCGACGCCGACGGCAGAAATCTGCTTTGGAGTGTCCATATAATTGCTATCGCAATAAAATATAAAACTACTTATAAAATAGTATTTAAACAGTCACATCGTTTACATACTGCGATTTTTAGCGAAAATAATTACTCAAAAATAGGTGCTTCCTCAAACAGTCAAGACCTTCAGCATGTGCGCCCCCCGCCCCCAGACAGACAGACAAAGAACTTTAATGAAGGTCCTGAGAAGCTCTGTTGCCCCCTCTCAGGGAGGCGACGAAGCCGCGGGCCACACCCACGTCGGGACGGGGAGACCAAGCTCCAGCGCCGCATCGTGGGCTCTCTGGACAGCCCAAAATTGGCGTGACTGGTCGGAGCTCCGAAGAGCAGAACTGGACTCCTATGCAGTGCATCGATGCGGGCCCCTCTGTAACGAGGGGCAACCCCAGAGCATGTGTTCCAAAGTACTACATTGTCCGCAGCTAGGGCAGTCTGGACTAAAGCAGTCTGGATTGATGTAGTGAAATAAATTCAGGTTGGGATATGATCCCGTCTAAAGCATGCGTAGTGTGACAGCTTGAGGTCTGGTTAGTGTCCCGTGTGGGGGAGGGTATAGTCTTCTACCAAGGTAGTAGTGTTTGGTAACCTCGTTGAAGGTGGAGAGAGTGTCACGGAACTCGACGAGCCTAGAATCGACGGAGCCTCGACTTGCAGTGGCGTCAGCGCGGAGGGTTAGTTCGCGCGCTTGGACGTGTGCGATGTCATTGAGGTTGCGGAGGGAGTCGAGTTGGGGCTCGAGATGGGCCGGGAACCACGTGATTGTATGTGGCTGGATGACTTTGCCTTTGAGAATTCGATGAGCTTCCTTGGCGATGGCACCAGAGGCAAATGCCCGAACCGCCGCCCTCGAGTCAGTAAATATTTCAGCTCTCTCATCGTCGAGAAGTGCAAGAGCGATCGCAGCCTGCTCTGCCCTAGCCGGGGTGCTGTCTCTGATGGAGGCCGCACAAGTGACGTGTCCGTCGTGATTGACTACCGTTGCGACGAAGTCTGATGTGTGCTCGTACAGGGCCGCGTCAACGAATGTAACCGTGTGAGGCGAGGCTTTTATCCTCCGGAGCAATGCCACAGACCTAGCTTGGCGCCTGCTCGCATTCTGTTGTGGATGCACGTTTTTGGGAAAAGGAGCAACCGAAATGTTGTCCCGTAGGTAATCTGACATTTCACATGTGCGTTCCATCGCTACAGTGGAGCCGATTCCTAAGACCGCGAGAATCTCCCTCCCCGCAGGGGTGCTAGAGAGTCGTGATACTTGAGCCGTTTCCTGAGCTTCGATGATTTCATCGAGTGTATTATGTACACCTAGTTGAAGAAGGCGGTTCGTTCTGGCGTTCATTGGTACTCCTATCACTTTTTTTGATGCTTTTACGGATGAGCGTGTCCAGCTTGTGCCTTTCAGAAGCGTACCACTTGTGCATTGCAGCCACGTAAATTATGTGACTCATTAAGAATGCGTGGAATAGCCGTAGGAGATTGTCCTCCTTTAGACCGCTCCTCTTGTTGGAGATTCTATTGATTAATCCAATCATGCACTCCGTCTTGGCCGTGATTTTTCTGAGCGTCGTGATGTTACCTCCGGTAGACTCGATGAACATTCCCAGCACCTTTAGCGTGTCGACCCTAGGAATGCTCGCCCCGCTTTTGGTGTGTAGTTCTATGTCAACTTCGTCCAGGGGCATCCAACCCCTGGGTTTAGGACCTTTGCGGACCGGTCTGTAGAGTAGTAGTTCAGACTTCGTTGTCGAGCATCGTAGGCCTGTGCCATCGAGGAAGGTTTCAGTACGGTCGACTGCTTCTTGTAGGCTCGATTCCACTTGCCCTTCGCTGCCGCCGGTGCACCAGATAGTGATGTCATCGGCGTATATCGTGTGGTGAACTCTTTCGATTCCCGACAGGGATATCGACAGTTGTCTGAGGGCTAGGTTGAACAACAAGGGCGATAGCACTGCTCCCTGAGGCGTGCCTTTGGGTCCGAGTGAATACCCTTCTGATTTGTGGTCTCCAAGCTTTAACGTGGCTTAGCGGTTCTCCAGGAATGATCTTACGTAACCGTGAAAGGCTTGTCCTAAGTTAAGATCCGAGATGGATTTCAGAATATGTCGGTGTGATATGTTGTCGAAGGCCTTCTCTAGGTCAAGCCCCCCCCCCCCCCCCAAAAAAAAAAAAAAAACATTCCTGGCTGCGGGCTTGCTGCATTACATTGTGTTTCGAGGCGGAACAATTATACATCTCCCAGTGAAGTTACACGTCCTCTTTTGTTTCATAGAAACCACTGACGTGTTTTACGTTTGGTAATATGCCCCTTCGACACTGCAAGAGACGCTCAAGTGAAACGGCCTAGATCTCCAGGCTAAACCCAACTTTAGCTACCATCCACTACTACCTACAGGCTAAATAAAGCATTTATAGCGAAAAAGAAATTTACGTTAGGCAATAACGGATCCAAACAGTGCAGCCCATAATTCAGTTGAGATGAGTCGCAAACTCTTCCTCTTGGTTCGTCTTTCTTTTTTTAATTTTAGTTCTCATAGCACCTTGCCTTGATTTTCTTGTTCTTGGTGGTACACAACACGCTTTCTGAGCCTGCTGCACTCCGGTCAACACGAGAGCGCGAGGACGAAAGAAGAAGTGCGAACGTTCCTCGCTAAGGCGTTTGGCTATCCGTGCTCTCCTATCAAGAATCGTCGCTTCAATGTCGCTGACATATTCATCATCCGGCCCCAAGGTATTCTCCACGTTCGCTAGACACCAAAGCCTCGCTTTGTATTGCTATGCGATTCAGTTGCGCCAGAATGAACGTGTGGCAGACTGTTTTCACCCCGAAGCAAACATTCCAAAGCCTTAACTGTAGTGTCTAACTAACGAAATTTTTCGGCGCTAATTTCAGCGCCGCTTGGAGTGGTTGTTTTCTTTGAATTTCATTTGTTTTGATCGTTTTTTTTTCGCACAAAGGAAACAGCCTTTATTCTCGATTACGCTTGCATTTTGCGGGAAATTATTGATTTCTTGACCGGCAGTAGACAGGGTTGCTTGCCGTATGCTCGTTGCACGTGTACATGTCGTCCTACCAGTTCTGCTTTCTATGTTCTACAGGAATCAGTCAAGGACTGTGTGCCGGTAAGAAAGTCAGCCGTGAAGCGAGTGAGTTCATGGCCCGACGCTAACAAGGTATGAAGGACACCTCTCTCAAGAACTACATGCTGAAAACTCGCTTAGTGCCGCAGCTCTTTAATTAGCTTTGTCGGTCATGTACAAATGTCGACACAAGTGGACTAAGGGGCCTGTCATACGGTGTCAACTATTCGACTTTCAAACCTTGGCCTGCTTCAGTAGACATTAGATATGCAAGTGCAATGAGCTGATGTCGTACAGGGCTGCCCAACAAAAACGAATGTCTCAAAATTTAAGGGCGTATCGTTCAAGTGGGCATAATGTGCCTTTGTTGATTCCACTTACTTGTTGCGACAATTGATTGACAATGTGTGAGTGATTTTTTTATCGATTGTATTTAATGTTTCAATGCAACACCATGAAAACGAGCATTGCCGTACTGGAGGGCTTGACATTCATTTTGACAACCTGGGGTTCTTTAACCTGCAGCAAAAGCTTGGTGCATGGACGCTTTTAAGTTCTGTGCTCCTCTACATCAATCTTATGCGGCAGCAATCGAGTTCTTGACACTATGTTAAGCACATGGACGCAACAGCCACTGAGCCACCATCTCTGGTATAACGATGTTGCCTTCACCATAACAACTTTCGGGGTTTCAGAGGAGATTCTTCTCACTGTAACATCTCGCATGCGATGTTCAACTTTGCGGTAATTAATTTTCCTTTGTGTGCAAACCCGACCTGGGGCAACTTACGGTCGACAGTGAATTTTACCCTCTTCCAGTACGTCACACTCCGATATAAAAATGCAAGGGTAGAATCCTAGTCAGCGGAGCAACTGCTGTTATGCATGTTTTCGTGGCGCAGGGGACCTTCCTCTTTGTCCAGAAGTGCTTGTAAACCCATCGCTCGCAAGTCTTCTGTGATGAGAAACATAGTTTCACTGATAAGAAGTGTATTGGATCTTGGAGGCATACTTTCGGGTATCCGCACGGTCTAGCATATTGTCGGTGAGACCTTTTTTTCTGTGCTGCAGGTCTTTAACGTCGCTAGGGCAGCGGTTAGCGGGTACGTGGGTTCAAACTGCATAACTTCAAGGAATACTGCTACTGGCCCTGCCAGGCACCGTCGACGAATGTTCTGCGCGCAAACAGTCCAAGTACTCGCCGAGCTGCTAGCTGGCGGGGTCAGCATAACGGTTTCGGTAGAGCTGCCGCTTTGCGCTGGTTATTCGCGTAACGGGCTACATTTTCCTCTCAACTGCAGCGCTTGTCGAGGGTGGACCGCCAGATGGTGTCCGCTACTAAACCCGCTTCACGGCGATTGGACCCACCGCGCCAACGTCAGCGCGTGCGGCTGGTGTACGGTGGCCACGACCAGCGCGTGTCCGAGTCACATTGGGCCATCGTGGTGGCTCTGGTGGCTTCCCTGAGCATCGTGGTCGCCTTCTTCGTGTTTGTCGCGCTCGCGTTCGCCACGCGCTCATATGAGGCGAACCACGGCCTCGAGTACTGCGACACGCCGGCCTGTCGAGGCTTCGTGCAGCTCCTGACTGCCAGCATGGACACCAGCAGTGAGCCGTGCGACAACTTCTACAGGTCAGTGGGCGATCTCGTGATGATGTCGATGACGACCACGTTCGCTTCCCTCTCTGGTCAGAGCTCTTTGTGAGCTCGCGCCCATGTGCCAAGATACTCGTGCAGCACTTCGCCGTCTGTTTGGCGGCGAGTAAACTTACACGCTGCTTTATAATGCCGTGACAACAACTTGCAGGAGCCATTGTAGCGCATGTAAATACGAACGTTCACAACACCACGTGTGCAAGTGGGGGCCGGTCTTCAACTCTGTGTTTGTTTTCTTTGGGCTACAGTGGCTTCCTCGGCTATCCACCAGCTTGCCCACACACAAGTTATATTGTAAATCATTTTCGTAGGCCCCTTATTCATCGATAAATCCAGGAAGGCGCGTTAGAAGCTTATCTGAAAAGTTCATTGTAGCAAAGCTTCCCGTAAACATTTCACACTGCCTCAGTGGCATTTTCTTAGTGTGTTGTGGTCGAAGTCACGTTTGTACCTCAGTGCTTCCGAAACTATTAAAAAGGCCCGCCGCCGCCAACAACACCTTTTTCCAATAAAAAGTCCCAGTTTCGCCCCAAATGCGAAGCATTGATGTGTGTACACAGACACCGAGTATGACAAGCCTGTGACGCCACCAAAGATTTTTCGAAGAACTAGCGAAAGCCTTGTCGAGCGAATAGCTCGGCGAGGCTCGTCCTTAGACGGACCAGGTAATAATGTCCACATCATGGCTCCGGAGCCATAGATTAGCCATTTCAGTGATAAAAGACACGATAATGTTCGGTATGCCTCAGCAGCTGTACCGTTTGTATGCGCTTCTTGCTTCATATATGATGAAATCTAGTCAAGCATGCCGTGGTTACGGGCGCCCAGAATGATAGGTTTGCAAGCCGTCAGCGCAGCGTAACTTTTCATAGGCGGGTATAGGGAAGTCATGTCCGACGACGCCAGGCATTGCTTTAGCATTGGGTAGTGCATGAGATCAGTCCCCCCGGTTAAAGTAAAGGACCAGTCTCTCCACCACGTGTAAGAAGCGACATAGCCATACGTGCTATACGCGGAGAATTTGAACTGCGGCTATTCAATGGTAGCTCGCGTACTCGTCTCCGTGGTATAAAGTAATGTCTTGCGCTTTCAGCCAGACGTAGGTACAAAAACGGGCGCATTTCGTTTCTTTTAACTGTTATCAGTGGCGAGCGATGTTTACTATGTGAGGTAGTAAAGTGCGAGGTAGTATTAAAGCCAGCTTTTTCTATTCCATGCTTTCTCCCGGCTCGAAAAACCTGAAATACCGTTTAGCTGACCACTTCAGCTGTCAACCTTCAATATCCATTCCCAAGCTTAAGCCTACGTTGTATTTCTTGTCCGACCGTTTAGCGCTGTCCCCGAGTTACCAACAAAGTACCAACAAGCTCAATTTTCTACACTTCCTACACTGAGCGCCGGTTGCCACGCAGTGATTAAGATGAGCAGCTTCGAATTAATAGAAAATATAACTTGCACTAAACACAAGAAGAATGCAACAACTCAACGAGCTTATAGAGTGGTTACGACAAGCGGAGCAATTACCGGCCGCTATAAATCCTTAAAACGACAAATGAGCTCTGTAATGAAATCTCACTCCCTCAAATTCAAATACACTATCTCAGATCTAAATGTATAAAATTTCAATCTACACACTCAACTGTCAACGCAGTCGATTTTACATTAAAATCACAGTAGCTTCAATTATCCAAATCTTATTCAATATCCGCTATGCCAACGGCTTTTATTTGCTCACGTACTATACCCTCAGGGCACTCCCAATCGTTTAAAGATCGCGCACGGCGCCGTTAAACCTATAGTGGAGCCAGCGCGGGCAAAGAGGCGCCAGTGCAGTTTTAGTGCACTACCTAAATACGCTGACTTCATCCGGAAGGGATGCAACGGAAATAAAAGAACATTTGAACGATAACAGACACGCCCCTGCATCGACACTTGCTAACACCTTAAGCTACCGTGCTCATGGGGTTGAAATGCGATACTGCGAGCGCGTGGCCGCCGGTACATGCACCGCCGCCCAGGCCCTCCCATGGAAGCAAGGTGTTGCATTGTGGTATACCGCGAGGGTGAGCGCGTTTTGAGCGTAGGCTTACTGCTTCGGGTAGCGAATGAGCGGGACTGTGGTTCCCCGCAGTGCCAGCGGGGCGCTGCAAGCCTGGAGCGTTGGAGCGCGCTTGTCCGCCGACGGCAGCGCCGCCCATTTGGCGACATCGTCTACTCGCGCCCTGTTGTTACGGCGTGCTCTACCAATGCGACACATATGCTGCGCAAGTGAGGCACCGTTGCGTTCATCTGAATAAAAAGTCGCTGTTTCGCCCGAAAGGCGAAGCATCCATTTCGATAGCAAATTAGTAAAGAGCTATACGTAGTAAGGATAGTAGCTTTATCCGCTATATAAACTTGGTCAAATTCGCTTATAACTGAATTAACAAGCATGGTGCCAGCGCGCACAGGCAAACATGTATTGATCACGCTGGATGACCGCAGACAACCGCCGTCGAAACGCTGGCGTGAGCAAACGCGCCAGCAGGAGCGAGTGAAAGTTCGTGCTGTCTATCGCTTCAACGGAAACTGAGCGGTGAAAGCACAGCGTATACAAAGGTAGGAGCTGTTTGCAGATCACTTTCATGATGCGGTGCGCGCGACCACTCGGAGCCGCGCAAGTACAAGTGCACAGTTGTTGGCAGTAATCGCACGGGCTCGCAGCGACCGACTGCGCGTCTGCCTGCATGTCCACGCACAGTGTTTCGCTTTCGATGCGAGCGCGTTTTCGCGCCGTGCCGTGAGATTTAGGCCGCAGCATATGAACATTTGTCAGTACACAAGCAACCATTGTAGCGTGGACGCTTTCAGAGCTGTACAAAAATAATTTCGTTATAACTAGGGACTTCGACGCTATACGACGACTCGTAATGTGCCATCGCGACGATTCAATCATTTTTCTCTTCTGAATTCTTGGATGTTTCAATATCGTTTTTCTCAAGTTGCGTCGCAGTGCATGTTTGTCGGTCTTCTCAGCGAGGAATTTCACGCCGCTTCTTTTTGTTAATCCAGCTAGTACACTCATAGTTTGGTGCTAACACAAACATGAGCATATGCCATGCCTTTTTTTAATGTGCTTCTTACCGTTCCCTTTCCATTCTGGTGAACTTGCCAGTATCTAGCATCAACAAGTTCATAGATCAAAATCAAATCTTCATGACATGAACCGGGCAGCGCGCGCAGGCGAGCTTCTCAGTGCGCGCTTTCTGCTACTCACCGAACATCACGGCCCCAACGTGTAGCAGAAATATCACTCGCGGAAGTACTTGCTACACACCCGAGTTGCAGCCGATGGCTGCTTGCCGGTTCCAAGTTTCGCAATCCAAGGTACACACAGCTTCTTGGCCTGCGGGTACGTGTGAAGGCTGACACCGGGCTCCGTTGCGTACGTCCGGCGCTGCGGCACCGAGCAGTACCCTACCATTTTGTACGCCTTCAAAGGCAGCCACTACCTATTATAGTGCTTTCAAGTGTTGTCAAGCAGACACCCGAGGCGGGAAAGCATCCCCACTTAATCAGAACCGGAGCGCAGGTGGGACTTTAAACTTTCGTTTTCAGCTCGCTTGGGCGCTTCCGAAGCAGACGACGCGACCTCTGTGGCCACGTGATCCCTCATACCACGTCATCCCGACGGTGGCGCCAGCTTTTCCAGTGGTGGAGCTCGCCACCAATACCACAATGCAACACCTTGCTTCCATGGGAAGGCACGGGCGGCGGTACATGCACCGGCGGCCTAGGATGTCTCGATGCCCTGCGCCGCCGTCCAGGGTGGAGACAACCCCGCTGGCGCCGCCATATTGAGTCACACGAGCTGAGACTCAGCTACGTTTGCGTTCATAAATAGTGTTACTCGCGGCGCACTTCCAAGTGCTTTGCCTTGATGAGGATTTTTTTTATCGGTATCGCATCTGCACATCTTTATAACCAATAGCTGTTAACTCGTCGAAGGTCCAAGACGTAAATGTATGGCGCCGGGAACATACCCCAAGTTGCCTAATTCAATTTACATTTAACATGCCGTGTGTATGTTTGAAATACGCACTATTTTTTTGCGCTTCGATGCTTGGTATATAAGGTTTGCGACCCCCTGTGTGTGGAAGTTTTTCTTTTTCGCTGTTGTATTTTGGTTTACACGTCACGCCTCCTTTACCGTAGCCAGCCACTCGCGCACGGCGGTTAGATTCCCTTGCGTTGCGCGTGCTCTTCGCGTTCGTTGCAATTATTTGACGATATCTACGCGCAATTTTGCTTTTTTTTTTGCCCACAGAACTGTGTGCTGACAGGATTAAGCTGGTGTAAAAATAACTGCGATGTGAAAATAAGGTTTAGTTAGTGCTGTAGAGAAACATGTAACGTAACTTGTCTGTGTCAATCTTGCGTAGTACACACAAGAAACCAAACGATGCACAAAATACTTTACTTATAATGTCTAGTACAATCAATCATGAAAGAGATATGTACATGAAAAATTATATGTACTGTGTGGCGCCTGAAGGTTATGTTGAAAGACGAGATAAAAAAATTCGCAAGGTAGGCTCGACACACCATTCGGGATAGTGAGAGTTTTTTTTAATTTATTCATTACATGGGGGGGGGGGGTTCAAGTGAGTACATCAACCTTATTCACACAAGATAAATTGAAAACAAGAATACAAACAAGAAAACGCAACCGCGGGTAATATTAATCAAGATATCCAGCCAGAATACATCAGCTACCATCGAATACGTCGCATAAGCCAAACACGTCGATGGCGAGTGCAGCACATTTTATAAATAACCATTAGAACACTGATAACTACATTGAAACTGCACTGCATACATATCGCGTACAAAAACCGTAAATGAAACTAAGACAGTCAAATACAGATTAGCAATGTTTTTCACTTCGAAAATATAGTCCATGATGATGTAAGGCTGTTGACTTTAACAGACTGCGCCCATCCTGTCGATTTCCCTCGTACTGGTCCTCTTCAAAGTGTTTCTAAGTACAAGTAAAACAACAAAAGTGATTATTGATATGAAAAGTTGCCTTGTAAATACAGCTAGAGAACCCATTACAGTGCATAAAAATAAATTTTCGCAGAAGTAATGCTGTATTACCTCGCTTCACACGTTTCGAAGAAATGCACAGGCTACAACAGACACCATGCCAGAAAGCGCCGAAACATTTTGGTCCCATGATGCCCCTTAACTCTACTACACCTGGGCATACCGTGCACAGGCATTTAAAGACCGTCACAGTACCCACAACGATCGGGAATGAGCACGAATGACCATCGGCTTACGAGCACCACGCTACAAATATATTCGTCTAAAGAATCAGCTATATAACGTAACAACCTGAGATCCGCAAGATATCTCCTGAGAATAGAGAAAATCACAATGCTTCGCTTGCCACGTACACAACAGCCGCTCTCCCCAGAAGAAGCACTGCGTTCTTCAGTCCCAAATAACCAGTAGCGAAAAAAGAAACTGAGGGGGAAAAAAAGAAACAAGAGAGACACGATGTGTGCTTCACGTGAAAAAGTAAAATAGGTGGTTTACATGACGATTTGTAGCTAATGTAAGGCTATTTCGCGGCGAAGCATTTCCGTCAGTTCTTAAAATAAGGGTACTACTTGCATAGACTGCGCTGATCAAAATGGCAAAAGCCTATGCGACGCGCGCTCGCAAACCATAGGCCACTCAGCATCGGTGCAGTGCTTAGTTCCTGAGCGAACGTAGGTAAGTGACCGAGGATCAGAGAATACTTTCTTATTTATGAAAAACACGATGCGATAGTCTAAACTTTCTTGACACTTACCTCGCAAAAGTAGGAGCTATCCTATGCCTTTCAGTGATACCGCTTTACTTGGGCTTCCCATCTCTTCCTTCGCTGTGGGTCCCGGGGGAAGCGTAAACAACGAAGCCCTTTACACGTCGATCCGGTGCACTTGGGAACACAACAGCCCGTCATGTCGACTCAATGCACTTGACAAGCTTGTCATTCATGCGGCTGAACACTGTCCAGCAAGTAGAAGCGTCAGCGAAGCATCCGCGCGCACTGTGCCTCGAACTAAGCACCGGCACCAAGCACTCGCAACCGCTCGCTGTGACTCAAGATGGCGTCGCAGCGAGAAAGCGGCGGCGCGGGTGCGGTCAAAGGATAGCACCACCCTGAACGGCGGCGCTGGCATCGAGGTACCCTACGGCGGCCACGCGCCCGCAGTGTCACATTTCAATCCGTGAGCAATGTACGTCCACATCGCGGGGAAAGCGCGCGCTGTAGAAAGAGCGCCGCGAAAACGGCCGAGCGGCAATTTTTCCTGCCGCGGAGCAAATTGTCACGAAGCTATTTTTCGCGTCGTGATGCCAAGGTAAATACACCTGGTAGTGAAGCTTCCATAGAAGCCAATGCGTTCAAAACATGGCGGCTTATAGGCGGTTCATGGGGCTTAGCGCCATCTATGTGAGGAGGGAACACTTCCGGCGGAAGAAAAAATAATTGACGTCATATTTGTTAAAAACGGAAGTGACGTCATTTTGTTCTCAAAGGCGCGAATTTTGTTTTCGGAGGCCTGTCATTCGAGCTGTATATTCAAATGCCCCTCCATTCGACTTAATGGGCGTTCCGAGCTTTCAGCGCTGAAAGCCCTTCGGCCAGCGCTGTCGCACGAAAACAACTAAAGTGAACAAGTATCTGACGTTCGCAACTCACTACTTTTGACTGCACAGGTTAAGAAGCAATAAAACTGCCCGCGTCACCTAATTCAGACAAACGTCGACATGCAAAACAACACAACATGTGAGGGGGGCGTATTGTAACAGGTGAACTTTACGAGCGCGCCTTTCAACACACTACAAGAGCTGCATTGCATTGCAGGTGATAGCGGCGTCAACGCCCGCCGCTATCGATGGGAGCTCTCACGGTGGGCGCTGAAATAAAGGTATTATTGATAATGATCAAGTAAAATAGAGTTGTTCTTTTCTCGCCATGCGCATATAAAATGGATTAGGAATTTTATTTTCGTTGAATGAATCTGACTGCGTCTCGCTTTAATTAAATACGCTTTTTTCTTTCCCAGTGTTTATTCCCTCCAGACATAGTCGCGCTTCAATCGCTGCTCCCATAACCACCCTTGCTGATGTCGGTGACAATTGGTTCCGAACCGCTTTTCGTCCTAAGCTTCGCGACCTATGTGGATCGACCTTGGTGCCGCTTTCCGCCTATCGCGGAGACCATTGAGGTGCGGTCGATTCATTCACGCGCGCGAACGCTGCAAGGAAATATAGCCACCTGTGTTATCCTCGCTGATAAAATCCGCAACCAGCTATCCAGCTGATAGCGATTCGCTTGCACGCCGTGGCCGGAAAGACGCCCGAAAGTGCGGCCGTGCCAATGCTGGCGTGTTCTGCCGCCTTCCGCATGCCGCGCGCGCTTTTCTCTCTAGTCTGGACGTACCTTAACGAGTCCACCCAAGCTTTGTTCACGGCACTGTTCGTTCCGCGGATCACGTGCGCTCCTACCAATTATACTCGCACACAACTTTCTATGGCATTGTCGACAAAGAAGGTGGGGAAAAAAAAGCTACAGCGGTGTAGCTTTCACATGTGTTACAGCGATACATTTTGAAAGCGCCTTCTGTTTCTCGGAACAGACATCGAATCATCGTAGCCTCCTCATTCGACGGTTTCGCATCTGCCCAAACGCTGTAAAGAAATGCAGAAATATAAGTGAAATTTATCACTCAGGGGTGTATTTCATCTCATTTTTCCTGTTGTAAATACGAGGTAACGTTTTACCTTCGCCAGCTTGAACTCGAGCGAACGAGAAAGTAAGACCATGTTTGCAAGCACTCTTACTTCTGCCGATTTTGTCTCCGTAGCTTTCCCTTTATTCCCATAGAAAGATGTCGCGAGTTCAGCACCCAACTGCCCAGTCTGGTCAGACGCGCTCACATGTGCCGCAAGATGACCGGCTAATTTCCTGGCGCAATATGGCATCAAGTGCTACTGAAAACTCCCCTCCACCAGCCAGGTTGTGTGGTAAGGCGCTACTATTGGCACACGAATTTTCAGCGCGAGTTCCACTTCACGAAGGTTCCACTTCATCCATAAAAGGAAACAATGACGTTATAGCTGGGGCACCATTATGCGCAATGTGTCTTGCACAGTTACTTGCAGCATTACTCGAAGAATACATTCGCAGCTGCGCGAGAGCAACCTCCTTTTGAGAATAATAAGGCTTCATTCAGTAACGCCTCTAGTTCCAGTCGTCTTCCTTTGTGGAGACGGTTCCTATCGGTACTGGAGAAGCATTTCGAGACTTCCGCTCGCTTCGTTTAACTTAGTTCGCATAGGCGCGGGTTTGTCGATCAGGTGCAATGTGTGGCCTCAGCTAATCATTTTATCGAGCAGTCAACAGATTATTTGTCAGGTGCAGTTTTCTTCGCTGTAGATCGGCACAGTCGCCGAAACGATAAATATTATACCGTTAATATGTGGGTCCGGATTTCGAACACTCGCTGGACACCGCGACTCGGAAAGCACTTCTGCATACCTGTGACTGACACCAGCGTCATTGTTCTTCCTACTTATGCTTACGGCAATGAAGGAGCCGGCTTCACAAAGCTCTTGTCCATAAGTGATGATTTCAACGCAATAGCGTTAAGAGCCCCGTGTCGCAGAAAATCCAGCGACGGTGTCGGCGTTGGCGTCGGTGTCCGCGGCCGAGAAAATCATCCCGAACCACCCCGACCACGCAGGCCCTCCGCGTGGCGCAGAAGCGTTAGTGAACCAATTGAATTTCTCAAACTAAAATGCGTTAGAGAAATTGTAAAGTACGACTTAATCACGACCTACAGACACGATAGCTTCGAATTGTAATTTGAATGTACGAGAAAGCATAATTCTGTTACGCGGTAACTCAAACACAAACCCCCCTTTTTCAGCATTTCTACCATTCATACAGCGGCGCGCCCGAGTTGGCTCCTTGCAAAAGCACCATCCAGATGGCGGGCGCCTCGGCAGCGGCGCGCGTAGGCGAAGGTGGAGAAAAAAGAAACCTGCAGTAGCCGGGAAGCCTGACAAGCAGCCAGGGATCTTTGAATGCTATCGCGTTCCACTCTTAAAGGCGAAGCTTAAGCGTCCTCCAAGTTTGTGTTGTTGTTGCCCCGCCCCTTCCGCTGATTATATGTACGCGGTCACGCTTGGATGGATCCAATCTGCATTTACGAGTCGTTCTATAGATAGCGTAAAAGTTTTTTTTTATAATTGTGGGCCTAGATAAATTGGCTTACTCTCGATGAGCGTTTGCAATAAAGTTCGAGATACACATGCGAAATGCTTCTTGTTCAATTTCTCCTTAGCGCCAGTTGCTCGCTAAATTTTGTCCACACCGCATTCTTGTTTTCGCATCTGGAATGGTCAGGGATCGAAAGAAGAGAGGGACCACGACTCAATCTCAGTCTCCGTCTCCTCTCCCTTCAACGTAGATTTAGGTGCACGTTAAAGAACCCCAGGTGGTTCAAATTATTCCGGAGTCCCTCACTACAGGCGTGCCTCATAATCAGATGACGGTTTTGGCACGCAAAACCCCATAATTTTTTAAACTCTCGCTCTCCTCTATAATAGCCGGCGCCTTCACGACACAAGCCTCGGGACATTCGACGTTTGTGTGTTGCATATATATGTTGTTTTCGCTCTTTCCTGCATCCGCACACAATACAGTCTATATTATTTTGTGACCCACGTGTTTCAAATGCCCGGTGAATTGAGTTAATCATGTACAAAGGTTTTATCCGTCGAATGGACAAACTTCCAAAGTAGCGTCATATTTTCAGCAGTTCCAGCTTTTGAGCCATAGGTAAAGGTAGGCCAATAAACAAGCTGTCAAGCGCTTCTAGTACGCCAACGTCACTAGGATGCACGAACGCAATTACGTCTCATTTGTTTGTCATTCGTAAGTTGTTGAAAACTGCACTGAATGGAGAGTTTCGGAAAAGGGTAATGCAAGGCCTCGTGCCAACGCCATTTTCGGACCGAGGAATAAAGCACATCAGACAGACGCCCGTCGCTTCTCTGTCTTCCATATGATTTTGGCACCGCGAAACCTGGGAGAAGACTAGTGTCCTGCACCGACGATGATAAGCCGAAGCAGAAGTGGGCCCTTCGAGGCTCGGCTACAAAACTCATCTCATCTGCCACCGAGGCACTGCAAGCAGAGCACCCGCCGCTGTCTGACCCACAAGAAAACCCTGGACGACCGACATGACATTAACTCTGCGCTTGTAACGTTCAACGATATGGGCGACCTTATGGACACTTCTGATGAATACGAGGTGGAAAGGAGCGTAGCTTTGAATACCACAAGTTCTTCAACACAATAAACTGGGTTTGCATCCTGTTGAATTATTTTTCGAACGTCCGGAGACAGCGCCACCCAAAGTATAGTGTAGCCAACCAAGACACCCGAAGCGCCTCCGCTCAAGTAAGTTCACGAGTCAGCCATCCGACGAATTGCCTTGCCGAAACTACACGCACCAGTTTTCTCCTGTGAATTTTACGAGTGGTGGGGCTCCTGGTAACATTTCTAGGTCACGATCCATAGCAACCGCAACGTGTCCGACCTAGAGAAGTTTTCAGACTTGAAATTAACTTTGACAGGAACAGAGAAGCAGAAATTCAAAGTACGCGCATGGCCGAAGCGAATCACGCCGTGTTAAAATGCTCCGGAAGAGGTGGACGGCCTTCATATACCGACATCGTTGGAAGCCGCATTGACAGTTTGCTTTTCATCGCGCCCGTTGAGCTATCCTCTCAACTCTCTCAGCTGCGGAGGCTCTACGACGAGGTGCGCTTTCGTACAAGCTGTTTCAACAACTTGGGGGTTCTAGCGTCAGAATAAGCATTCATATGTCATTAGGTCCTTGTGCGCACGCTTCCAGAAGATGTCGCCATTCATTACCGTGAGCACACTAAGGAGACAAAAGCCGACGACGGTGTTACTCCGAGGTCGCGACAAGAGGAAGTGAAAGAAGTCAAGCACCTTCTGCAGGTGCAAGTAGATAATTGACAATATAGCCAGGCTTCTAGTGAAGGTCCCTACTGAAAAGCACCCCCGTTGGAAACTGGCGCGTTTTTACCATCGCAGATACCTTCACATCGCAAGCTCTGAGTCTTCGGTTTCGCTCTTCGTTGAGCAGCTCGTCGAGCTGACCGCACTACTAATTCAACGATGTCTTATTCATTACATCACCTCGTCTCTGCCTGCGCCCCTGTTTGCTGCTGGTCAAACTCCAGACCACTAGCACAACCCTTAGTTCAGGGACTCGTGATGGGTTGTAATAGTGGTGTCAACGGTGCGAATCCTAACAGTCTCTACTGTGCATTGCTCCCTAATTAGGCGTCTTATTTGTCGCTATAGGCGTTGTATTTGTCACTTCAGAGGCACTGATAGTATTCATACCCTAATAGGGCAATTAATAGGGCTAATAGGTGTATTAGCCTTGGCAGCAGGATCTAGAATCTATATCGGACGATCATCCCTTCGGTATGTTGTGCGATTGCCCAGGCCAAGCAGTAACGAACGGCTACGCTGTCTCGTGAGGTGATGATATTAGGCTCTTATTGAGTGGGAAGCGCTGCTGATTAAAATGCGGCAATACGGGACACTTCACACGAAAGTGCTGCAAGGCAGCACTTTCAACTGCTGAAAGTTTCTTTAAAGTCTGCAATGTCGTCGTTTTGGCGAAGTGACACGAAGTGTTTGTGACAAAGGCCAATCGTAAAACTGCCGTTGGTTGGCTGGTGCAAACAGTGTACGCATCAAGACCCGCCGGCGTTTTACCTGTTTGTAAATCGAGCACGTCTTCCCTATTTCCTGCCTGTTCACATTAGGCACAAACGCCTACGAAACTGCTATCTGATATATGTTTGGTGGCGCGATGCAATTGGTGTCACCGACACCAAGAGCAGGACAATACCGCTTGCCAAGCCACCCAGGGAGTCGGCCTATTTTGTCTATACGACATTGTACTTCAAGTCTCCCACCCCGACCGTTTTCAACTCCACTTGTCTCGACACTCACATGAGCAAGTGACAGCAGCTGAACTGACAGCTATGCTGAAAACTGCAGCGAAAGAAGTTGTGGTGGAGATGAGCATGCGAGGGCCCGTGCGCCCTTGGTGCTTTCGGACCGATGAATAAATTGCACCCGACAGAAGCCCTTTTATTCTGTCTCCACCACAGATGAAATTATTCTTCAAGATTATTGTTTTACGCTTGGTATGCCAAGCGCGTTTGGCATTACCAAACGTGCCGGTTGAGAAGCTGTGGTAGGTTCTTAATAAAATGGTCGGCTCCATTTGTCGACTGTGCAAATTGATGTGGCCTTACAGGAACAAAAAAGCTCAATTATTCATAAAGGCCAGCACATTCAGCTAAAATCGACGCATGAGTTCGCTGTTGCTAAACAACGGCAACCAAATAAAACACACTTAACGTAAGGTCAGCCTAAGAGATTAAGAAAAAGATTGGTCTAAAAAAGCTGCTAGTATTGCACATTTTCTGCTCTTTACAAATTTGTTTATCAAACTCGTTATGCAGGTTCGTGTGCGGGAATTGGAAGAGCAGTCGCTCGGCGTACCAGGAGCATTTGTCCAAATTCTTTGAAGAGCTCGCCACTGCGCTGAGGGATGCCCGAGCTATGGACAGCGAAAAGACAGTGTCGGGAAAGGCAGCCAGTCTGTATGCTGGCTGTGAGTCAGTGCTGCTGGGAGGAAATGACGACATCGACAGCTTTCGAGAAGTGCTAAGTCAAGCCCAACTCGTTTGGCCGAAGCTCGAAGGTACACCGGATGTTCTGGCGGCAACATTCCGAATCAAAAAGTACTTCGACATCGCCTCATTGCTCAAAATCACTAGGCTTACGAAAAGTGCACCCGACAGCTCGACCGAGTCCATATTCCTCCTAGAACCGGGCGATATCCTAGAACGGAAAAGTGCCACGCATAATCTGTCGTGCAATAACAACAAATTCTACAACTCATCCACGATGTGGACAAATGCCTCTACTAACTACGAATTCTACAACTTGGTACTCAGCGTTGTAGCGGGTCCGAACAGTAGCCATGAGTTTCTGATCTTGCACGACAGCTTTGTCCGCATAGGCAAAGATTTCCGGAAGGCCATTCAACCAATGACGAACAGAACGGTCTTAGCGAGACCCTCGACAGACACTGGGAACCTCTCGAAATTCGCGCCACATTTCAACGAAACCCGCTGGAGCGATTTTTTCTCAAATAGCTTCAACGCTGACAACGGGAACATCGTCGTAAACGTAACTGACGTTGACTATTTGACTGCGTACAGCAACCTCACCAGCAAGTGGAATGAGAGCGTTATGGTGTGGTGCACGAGTTGGCTAGCTGTCGCAGAGATGGCGCCCTTCATGAGCAAAGACATCGCTCTTCACAAATTCACCCCCGAAGCCACAGGTGAATCTGCACCGAGACATTGCCTCGAGCTGACTGAACGACTCCTGGGTGCAGCCACCTTCAGCGCCTATGCCATCAAGGCATTCACCAAAGACGTGCTTGAAGAAATACGCTCCTCAACCCTCGCACTGCTGGCACCGATCCAGACGAAGATGGTCAAGAGCGCCTGGCTCGTTTCTCCCAACATTTACGACATTGTCGATGCCGCCGACTTCTTGTCAGTGCTCATTCAGGCTAGAACGTATCAACAAGAATTGGGCGCCAATCTAACACACAACAATACGGAGTCCATTGCCCGGAACTGGGTGAGTGCGGTTAGCCTGCGCAGTGAGCTGTTGGACAAAGCTGCCACTTTTTCCCGGACTACACACCTGGAAGACGTTCACACGGAGCCTTCGTATTCATTCTTCACCGCTGCGACTAGCACCATCCGGCTGCCGCTATATGCATCGATGCTGCCGATGTACGACCGCGGTTTGACGAGGGGCGTCAGGTTCGGGACTCTGGGTGTACTGTTTGCCCAGGCAACCTTCCGAGGCCTGCTAGCAAGACTGAGCCAGGGCAACGCCAGCCACCCCGGTGACCATTTGCGTTGCTTCTCGGGTCCTTCCGGAAACGGGTCATACTGTCTGGACTACGACAGGGCCGTCCCTCTGGAGATGCTCGAGGACCTCTTGGAACAAGTGCTTCCACTTTCTGGCCGCAACCAGCTTGACCTTGAGCCGCCACTTGAAGAAATGCAAGCATTCTTCGTGTCCATGTGCTACCTACTTTGCAGTCCTGAAGACGGCAGAGACAACAGTGTTAAGTCCAAGCGGGCCTGCAACGAGGCGGTCAGGCAATCTCGTCTCTTCTCTAAGGCATTCAACTGCTCCCTGGGCACAAATATGAACCCGCCGGACAAATGTGAATTTTTTTGACGTAGTTTTATGTAGTGGACTATTGATTTCGTTTTCTTTAGTTTCTTTCTTTTTAGTGAGTGCACTTGTCTGCGAACGTTCCCATTCCGAAAATATTTTCTTTGATAGAGAACCAATGGCACTAAAGTGCGATTATTTATATCCTTGTGCGTCAAAAAATACTGAGTGTTGGAAGCCTCTCCGCACGGCGTATCCGTGTAGTAGGCTACAAGTGTGCCGATTTATCCCCATTTCCTCAGCGATCTTGAACATTTTTCTTCTCTGCTCGTCGATAAAACTGAATGTCGCTCTACTATAGCTTTTGCACGATATTAAACGCATTGCACCTTGGGAGATGCTCGCTTGTCATTTATTACACATTCTTATTTTCATAAAATGCGGGTATTCTTAGATTTAAGTGTTTGCGTTCTACAGATTCCTTACGGATGTATGCTGCACTCGCAGCGGAGAGCGCACGCATGCTTAAAAGAAACTTATCACATGTATAGTTCACATAGCTTGCTTAATCGCACATCCCAGGCCTTCGCTCCAGATTCTATGCCAGAGCAATAATTACTTGTTGTATTTTGGAAAAGCCTTGTCAGACCCAAAGGATGTACAGGAGGGAGGAATAAACATTTATTGCGGAACCAGCACTTTAAGATGGCCGGGCCTAAGCCTCTCATGAGGGGACGTCGAGGGCTTGCCTCGCCGCCGCCTCACGGGCGTGCTGGGTCGCCGAGGTTTGTTCGTCGAGGGCGGAGCTCCGCAGAGCCTCAGGCAACCTCGACGAGAGGGTCGTGGTGTTAATTTGTGTGTACTGTGCTGGGCATACCCACAACATATGCGGAAGCGTAGCTAGGTGAGTGCCACAGCACCGGCAGTTGGGGGTACTGTAAACTTCAGGGAATATAAGGTGGAGGCGGGCGGGTGAAGGGTACGTATTTGTTTGTAGCAGACGCAGGGTGGTAGCCTGCGCCCGGCTGAACTTGGGACAGGAAAACAATTTATTTATAGCATTATATAAACGACACTGGTCCACTCACGCGTAGCCTCCATAGTGAATGTTTGAATAAACTTTTGTCAGCATCGTCGTGGTTGACGCCACAGCTGAGGCTATCGCGTTGAGGGAAAAATTAAGGTCCAATAATGCGGGGTTCAAGAATGTTTTACAGGTGGAGTCGCTTGCTTGGAATTTGTTATCTGGTCAAGTTAGTACAGCTATCTAGGAATGTTGTAAACTGTTTCAGAGGAAGCTTGGCCTCATAATCTGATATGATTTTCCTTTGCAGTGCGTATGAAACGCAAAAATGCTTTCACTTCAAAGCCGTCGAAAACTAATTTTATTGTCTGCAAGCTTCTGCATATCAGCCGCCGACCCGCAGATACTAGGTACACCTTTTCCGGTTCGCCAATACGGCGTATGTTTAGTGTTTCATTGCGACAATGATGAATATTTTAGCTTTAAAATGTACACTAAAACTGACCTACCTTGGCGTGAAGTATCGGGACCCTACTGAGAAACTAGTGTTTGTCGAGGGAGAGCGGCTGATAAACTTTTCGCTTGTTCTTTCCAACGCTGCTTCTTATTATTTTCAACGCACCCAAGTACAAACTGAAACGCAATTCAACCACTTAAGATAATGAAATGAGTCAGCACTCAGTTTCAGATTTTATACTCACACATTTCATAGCTGCGTCAGTTCCTCTTGTGGAATGCATCAGCGCTCGATCGAATCAACATAGAGAAGAACTGCGCGAAGGAAAAACAGACGTCACGCAAGAAGGCACCACTTTTCACATAGTTGCGAATATAACAGCTACAAAGCTACTGCACAAATTATTTTCCCGAAGTACCTGAAAGAATCTGCTCACGCTGGGAAACGGACCTCGGGCGAGACTTTCCTCACATTTGCCCACACTTTCTTCGTATTGAGGCACAAATTGGCGACTCCAGTAAATGCCGAGAAACAGCTGATCCAGATTAAGGCTTGAAGCGAAAGAGGGTGTCCTATCGCGGCATGCGGTGAATGCCTCGTAGTTATCAAATCGACGTGATGCCGCCGCGCACAAGCCAGAAAAGGAAAAAAAAAAAGACGGATGTCGAAATACTACTGTTGTGTACTGTTATGCGTGTCATCGCGGTGGAATGACAGCAATGTATGATTTCATCGTTTCCTGAAAGAAGCAGATGACGAGGATCGGAGAGCGACTCGGATAAGAAACTTCGAAGAGGACTTTGCTTAGGCTGGCGCTTTGATACATATAGCGATTTATGCCTAAGCTTCATTTGGTTTTGTTCGTTTATAATTTTCCAACCTAGCATTAGTGTTACTAATGCTTTAAGCAGCAGTAATATTCTCGCTAATACACTTTTGTCTCGGGGCACGGTAGCAGGAATGATAACTGCCTCGGAAGGTGTGAAGTTGATCATGCCTCACGTTATGCCGCGAGGCGACATATAGTTTTCATAGCATGCTTTAGTTTAGTGGTGCAAGCAGATGCCGTTTTCTCATTCAACGCAGTGAGTTGCCAGTTTATTTATTTGCTCGCCAGAAATTTAGAAGCAGCTCCAAGCAGCGCTCATTACAGCTTTGGAGCGTTCGACTTGCGCACAGCACGCTAGTTGGCTTTCCGACGCAGTGCACAAACGTAAATTCCATTACAACTGGTTCAGTTCGTTTCCAAGTCATGCATTTACACTACTACAAGTGACTTTGCCAAAAGAAAGCCCTCGCTAAATTTTGGAAACCTGTTTGAAGAAACTCAACTTGGTCCGACTGGTTGTTATTCACTTCTCCCGTTTCACCGGGTTTCAGATTTTCTACGGGCGGCAATTATTTTCTGCGGCCAGGCCCTACCTCGAACACTGCGTACTGCGAGCACGAACAAGCGCCCGTCATCGGAAGCAGGCGAACTAATCGCACGTATCAGCTAACTATAAAACGAAGGCGCACCCCGACTCACAAACGGAACTCTCATTTGTTTTTATCCCAAGATAAACTGGCAAGGTGTCCTTACAGTTTTAGCCTCGTTCTATCGGTGCAGAATTTAGCTTCTGAAAGCACGATTGACGTCACTGCCTATATATTGTGAGATGCTTTATGTGATATTCTGCAACACGAGTCGCAGTGTGGATTTGGCTATGAAGGTCGAAAACAATCCCTTATCGTACCTGTAGCAATGGAGCAACGCCGCGAACCAGTGCTTGCACCTTTCGGAAAGGCTCGCTACGCACAAACACTTCCGTTTTTTAACCTCCGGCTCACTTGTACGTTCTATGTCTTTGAAACATTGTGATGCGGCTCGGTAGGCAGGCCGGACGTTTGCACGCGAAGCGCAACCATTTCCGCGATTTCGTCGCTGAAATCCTTGAGACCTCTACAAATAAAGTGATGGACAGCGAGGACGCTTTCGCCTTCCACGACACACTTCGATTCGACGCCGCAAAAGAGAAACGTGAGCACAGCAGCGAGTAAAAGAGGCGCCATGAACCTGGATGATGTCGTAGCCATGTTTGTTTATTGGGCAGTGTTGCAAGCCGAAGTAACAGATTCTGGAGTTGCCAATTGAAAGAGTTCGCTATGGCATACCTTTCAAATGTGATCCATTGTATTGCTCAACACGCTATTTGCCGATTCGAAATTTTATTTTGGATCCGTAACTACTAATGTGTATTAGTATAAATTTGCTTTCGAGAATATGTCTTAGCTCAGGAAACTTTAGAAGAGCGTAATGCAACCACATTAGAACGCAACTTGGAAAACAGGCCGCGGGAAGCACTGGATTAAAAACGCAGCGTCATATTGGTCACACTACGGTAGCCCTTGTGGGAAGCGAGAGTTTTGGTGCACAAGGCAGCAGAAGTAGGCGTGCGCTTTTGGCCAGTATGGGTGTCTTGTATCATTCGAGCTTTCCGTGTGAGATGCTCCTGTTCACGAGCGCGTGGTCATAAAAGGACCTTCTGAACGTCAGAGTGATGAATCTGCAGCATCCATATTTCCTTGTATGGTGTTTTCTTATTCGCGCAGTAAGTATTGTTAATGAAGCGATAAGGTTTCCCTGCTGTACCTTTTCAACTAGTGGGTCTCAACCACGGTCGTCACACGAAGTTGTCATCATATAATGCCGTCGTGCGGTCGTCGTCACGCTGTTGCGTTACCATTGTCATCACTTGGGTAACGTTATTCCATTGTCATGATGGCGTCATAGTCATACCGCCTTCGTCGATCCACCGACGTCATTCTTTCTCCGCCAACCCACTGTAATCATGCAGTTGTCATCCAATCGTGCTATACCGCTGCTGACCTGTCATCGTCGTCATTGCGTCGTCCTCGGAGAGTCAGCATCGTGCACTCGTTGTCATACCGTCGTCGTTATACCATCGTGCAGAGTCATCATTGCAGCTTCGTCATCCGGTTCTGGTCATTCCGTGGTGATACACTCGCAGTCATCTCATTGTCGTCACGCCGTCCTCGTACCGCCTTTGTCGTTACATCGACGTCATCCTTTCTTTGTCATTCCATCGTAGCCAATGCGTCGACGTCATAGTCGTGGTCATGCCGCCATGCTCATGGGCGACCTTGGCAAGCGAGTACCGTAGCAAAGTGGGACGATACCGGAGTATGTCGCCTGTAACAGAAGCAATGGAAGTCTCAGAACTACAACTACAGATGCTAAGTCAACGTGGCTTCACAATTGCAGTGTTTCGCTACATTGCTCAAACGTGACCACAGTACCACCGTCATTCATGGTTATGTAAGTTCTGCCGTAATTTTTGTGCTAATAATTAAACTCTTCGCAAAACATCAACCGTAAGAACGTCGGCATGATAAGCAAAATATTGTTTTCTTACAGCTAGGGCCGTACTTGTCGCTCCCAAATAAGAGGCTTAAATCTCCAAAGCAACGTCACCAGCAGGTTTAAGTCGCTGCCAGCACAATTATTCTGGCAGCATTTGGCAGTATTTTGCTCGTACTGTGACAGGAGACGGCGGGTGCGTGCGTGTGTAATTACGGAACAAATGCTATGCCCCGTGACATCACCACTTCCTACTCTTCGTATGCTTCACCGCTATACAATGCGTATGCTTCGCCGCTTAGCACTAAGTACTGCAGCGAAGCGGCAGTACTTAGTGCATAATGCACTAGTTATGCCAGTTTAGTTCGCTAAACTGGCATAATGACAGTTTAGCGAACTGGCATTACGCTACTTTATTTTGCCCTAGCCCTGAATGTCAACGTCATCGCTACGTAGTCGCTCTTCACTGAACAACACAGCCCATAGTCCATTCATGAACGAAGGCCTCCAAGTATGCGCACGCGCTCTATCGCTGCGCGACTGGGGTCAATTTTTTTAAAAATTATTTTGTGCACTGATCGCACTGGAAGGCTATCTTTGGAAGATCATGTCACTTTACAAATCACCCTAATCATCATCATCATCATCATCAGCCTATATTTTATGTCCACTGCAGGACGAAGGCCTCTCCCTGCGATCTCCATTACCCCTGTCTTGCGCTAGCGTATTCCAACTTGCGCCTGCAAATTTCCTAACTTCATCACCCCTTCTGGTTTTCTGCCGACCTCGACTGCGCTTCCCTTCTCTTGGTATCCATTCTGTAACCCTAATGGTCCACCGGTGATCTATCCTACGCATTACATGGCCTGCCCAGCTCCATTTGTTCTGCTTAATGTCAACTAAAATATCGGCTATCCCCGTTTGTTCTCTGATCCACACCGCTCTCTTCCTGTCTCTTAACTTAACATGTAGCAAGTAATATAACGAAGTGTCAGTGGTTAAAAAAAGTACCAATGAACTATCTTAATTTGAACTCATCGCACTAACGTAAATGAACTCAGTCGACAAAATGTACCTTGTACCTCAAAGCCCGAATACTTCTTCTCTGCGCAGTAAACAAATTTTTTGAACTGTGCGAGAAAAAAGGAAGTTGCGCAGATCAGAAGTGAAAGGGTGAGTAGAATTGAAATGTCAGTATAAACTGAAAACTTATTCAGTATCTAGTGGGAAGACTGTAGTTAAATAACAATTTTAGAACGAAATATATTAGCAATGATTAAGCTTATTGTGTTCGGTTGTGACGTAAGTTTAGAACGAGTCACATTTACAATGCATGCATCAACTGCACAGTGACAAATCAGAATGCAATAAGAAATAGTAATCACTTTTTACAGCAGAGCTGTATATGTCTACCCTAGCTGCCATAGATGTTTCAATGTCTCGGCCTCAAAACTCCCGCGCCATCTATGAGGAGGCAAAGCAAACCAGGAATGCACGTGCTGACACCAGGCATAGCAAGAGGAAAGATAGGAAACGGGCGGCGAGTAGCAGCGAAGATCGTGCCAGAGAGGCTGCCCGTAAGCGGTGGGCTGCTTCGAAGTGACGTAGGTACCACGCCAGTAAATTGGACGAGCTCAAGGTTGCCTATGCGAAATTTAACGGGGACTTTCTGGACAGATATTTCGGATTCAGTTGTGCGGTGTGCGACAGACTGTGCTTCCAGAATGATCTGATGGTGATTGGTAACGTTCGAGTTGTAAAGCGTGAACGTAATGCGGTTTTAACAGCTACCCCAGCTCCTGACTTAGCCAGCATCTCGGTTTGGCTGCGCCGAGGGAGCGCTAATGGCTGTATCGATCATTTGGTGTGGCAGACTAGACTGTTGCTAACAAGTCATCTGCTGCATTTTTGCGCATGTGCAAAGCATCGAATAGGCAGTTAGCATGTTGCGTGCACTGGTACGGGGACGCCGTGTGTAGCGCGTACTGCCGAAGAACAGTTCCGCTGGTAGCCCACATTCACAGAGTGGAATGGCTGTGATTTTTCATCCTAGATATGCAGCGACACTCCTGTCTGAAAAGACGCGTTAACTAATGCTCGTACATTCTCGCTCAAATTACTAAGAGTGTCTTCATTGTCCGGGTGTCTTATCTACTTACTGTTTCCTTTCGTTGCTTCCTTTAGGTATTTCAGCTGAGTCTCCTTATTCTCACGAAATTCGTCCACTGAGACTAAGATTGCTTGGCGTGCAATAACTTGCTATGGTCGTTGACGCGGTTTCAAATTACTGTTGTTTCATCAGCAATTACTTAACCGATGGGTGAAAAAGCGCACATAAAAGGAACAAGGAAAACGCGTGGGCCTAGGACCACCAAGAAGGACGTCAACAACTTTTACCGAGCGCGCATACGCGAACTGTTTTTTAAAGCGAAAGCTTCATTAGGCTACTCGGGCAGCCGTCGGCGGCTATACACTTTTCACCGTGAGAGCTAGAGGTCAAACCGCAAGAGCGCATTAAGGCGCGTTAATAGTGCGACGTTATCGGTGTGTGCGTGCGTGTGTGTGCGTGCGTGCGTGCGTGCGTGCGTGCGGGCGGGCGGGCGGGCGGGCGGGCGGGCGGGCGTGCGTGCGGGCGAGCGTCACCAGACGCCGGGCGCGTCGGAGCGCATTGCCCGCGCCTACGGTTAACGGTTACGTTGGCGGCGCCATTACGTCGAACAATCAGTCGAACTATGGCCCCTGTTGTTCTCGCCAACGTGACATAACGTGTGCGCGCGTTCACGCTACGTCGGACTGTATTTAGGCCTTTACGTTGCTCTGAAAGGAGACATTGCCGCCGTTGCCCGAGTAGAGTTGGGCCCGGCTGCGAGTTGCAACCAAATCTCGCTACTTTACTGATCACCGCAGTGTCTTCATAGGTATAAAAAATAATGAATAAACACTGTATTCATTGCAAATATGTCAGTACATCATTGCGAAACCACACCTCGGCCACAGCTCGACAATGGGCCTAACCAGGGCAGTGAAGCTTTCGCTATCAACCAGGGTTAACCAAAGCTAAACCACACCATTTTTAATATATATATATATATATATATATATATGATGACATATCACTTTCATTGCACTTGTTTATCTTTATTTTGTTTTATATTTACCCATTACCACATTGTACATTACGTAAATAGTTTATTACTGGCCTACACTCTCTCATATCCTCTCTCACTGTCCCTTTTCCCTCAACGCCATTGTTCAGATGTAAGGAGATGTACCTACACAGTTACAGGGCTGCCAGTAGTCACTTTTCTTAATGTTCCTTGCTTCATTTTATCAAAAATAAATAACCGATTAATACCACTACTGCCGTGTACCAAAGTTGTGCTGAAATTATTCCGGCACCCTGCTTTCATGTTTTGTTTGTTGCTGGTTTTTTTCTCGCTTGTTTTCATGCGCTATACAAAGTTCGTAGTTGGTGTCCCCGGCGTCCTGGGTGAACTAAACTACGTAGTTTATTTATATTTGGGAGAAATGAGGAGCACCTTTCGCGTGATATGTAAGCAATTTTCAAACTGTGTGGATAATCTGCGGCCTTTGAAATGTGTGTTACGAATGGCACAGAATTACCCCCCCCCCCCCCCCCCCCCCCGCCCCAGCTCGCTGCCGGAGAGAACGATAAACTGCACCGAGATAAAATTAAGCAAAAATAGGTGGAACGTTATGGAAAATCTGTGTGAGAAGTCATATAAGTGTGGACCAAATTTGTAACCAATTCCATAAGGAAAGACTCAAAAGCGTTCTACATGTATGTGGGCAACATTTCAAACAGCGAAGTCGTGTATGGGCCTGGCTTAAATTATGTGGCTTAAGTTCGAGCAACAGAAATTCTTCATGCAATTGCTCGAAAGAACCAGCTTCGCTGGAGACTGGGCTGTCCTCACGCAAGGTCGCGCAAGTCCGCTGTACTTCTCACTGCGTGCGAGTGAGTGTCGCGCGCCTTTGCAATGCAAGTGAGAAAATAGATACACCAAAACGACGTGGGCACGCACACAAGCATTCAGTGGTTCATGCTTTGTTTAGTCGGAACCCGTGGAAACATGATGAAAACAAAGAGATCGAGCACGTACAGCTCCTCGAAAATATTAGTCATCGCAAATACAGACCACGGAGACAGCTTTCATCTGGGCCTTTTTTTTTCGAGCGAATAGGCGGGAGAAACAAGTAAACTATGCAGAGAAATTTCTATTCCCAATAGCATGTCCTGTCTATTCGCTTGCGCCATTTTTAGCGCAGGAATATATTAGTATGTTACACTAACTAGCCTGTGTTACACTAACTCCCTGCCTTTCCTCTCTCATCTATTTCTCTCTCTCTCTCTCTCTCTCATCTTTTATCAAATAATTGAAATGTTGACTAATGCTAAATCAGTTTTAAAGCGAAGCCTTCTTTGCTCCTACGGTCCCAGTTTTAGCGCTGCTGCTGCCACCGTCTGGTCGATGGGTAGCTCGGCGGATGTAACAGGGTTTTCTTTTTTTTAGACGATATAGAATTCTTTTAATAACCTGCGGCAGTTATAAGTTTAGTTCATAAGCTGGGTTACCACAGAGGTGGACATTACTTGCACAAAAAATGAAGGGATAATCGACTGATTTACAAAAGCCTACTAATTACCATTTATTAGGCTCTCAAGCTGCTCTCAGGGGCAGATTTTACCCACAACCTCCTTCACCTTGTTGATGGAAATGAAATTACATTTATAGTACGAACAGAAATAACAATTTTTAGCGCATATTGCAATTAACGAGTTGTAGCCAGTCGTTTCGCGAGGCATACTTTGAATAAATGTTCTAAATGACGCCAGTTTCGAGACATTCATTCCCAAAGTGTGCGACGACATACTTGGGCGTTCGAGTTCCTTTACAGCTAGAATGCGTGAAATTGCGTGTAGTTAAAAATGCCCAGTGGCACACAATCCGCGACTCAAGTTGGCCGAGATGTTCATTGAATAGCGGCACATGCACAGTGCATTCATGGCGGAGATCACTAAGCGTTGGCGTGAAAGACGTTCATTGGTAAGCGGCACATCATACCCACGAGTGTGGCCGATCCTCCTCGTGGGTACGAGCCCTGTTTGGAGGCAACAACGACATTACGCTCAGTGCGCGTGTGGTGAAGCTTGCTAAAGCATCCAGCTGTTGTCCTTTAGGAACCCTTGCGACACAGGGTTTGATTCCGAGCAGCATGGGAACATTTTTAAAGATTTTTCTAATGGTACATTCGGCTGGCCGAAACGCTGCCGGACTCCCCTCGCGCGCTTCCCACTGCATAAGCTGGGCTATCATCAGAGCTGCCGTAATGTCACCGGTATATCCAGGGGCTTGATTCTGCCGAGCGTCGCAGAAACTTAAAGTATAACGGGTTTTATTTACAAAACAGTTAGGGCTACGCAACAGCCTTGGCTCAAGAGCGTCGGTCGCTGTCTCGCGCTCTCCGGGCTGCCGGACTTCGTCGTCCTCTCTCAATGGTTCCGGACTCTTTTTCCCACCACATTGACCCCGGCGGCGAAGAGGAGCCATCCTGGCGACTCAAGGCTATGCAAGTACAAGAGGGTCGTAGTAGGGCTTGAAGCGGCTCACGTGGACTGTTTCACGACCACGGCAGCGTCTGTTGGTGGGAAGTGTCACAGGCTCGACGACGTAGTTCACCGGCGACGTGCATTCAACGATCCGGTAGGGACCATGATATTTCGCTACAAACTTGCGGGAGAGACCAGGGGTCGGGCATGGAATTGAAAGCCACACGAACGAGCCAACAGGGAAGGTAGGGGCAGGTTTAGCCGGGTCAATGCGCTCTTTTTGAAGACCTTAATTGTGTCATGGATGTAAATGAGCGTGCGAGTTGGCGGCACTCTTCGGCACATTGAGCGAGTTCTGAGGTTAGGCGGTATTCGGATGCATCCGGGCGGTATGGAAGTATAGTATCCAGTGTGGAAGATGGTTCACGTCCGTATAGGAGAAATAAAGGGGGAAATCCAGTGGTGGCTTGCGGGGCTGTGTTGTAGGCATATGTCACGAAAGGAAGCACGAAGTCCCAATTAGAATGGTCGGAGGCTATGTACATGGACAGCATATCACCAAGTGTTCGGTTAAAGCGCTCCGTCAAGCCATTAGTCTCTGGATGATAGCTGGTAGTGGTGCGATGAATAGTATTGCACGCACTCAGAAGCTCTTGGACGACTTGCAAAAGAAACACACGCCCTCGGTCGCTCAGCAGCTCGCGTGGCGCGCCGTGGCGAAGAACGAAGCTGCGCAAGATGAACAACGCAACATCACGAGCTGAAGCTGTTGGAAGAGCAGCGGTTTCGGCATATCGAGTGAGATGGTCGACGGCCACAATAATCCACCGATTGCCCGCAGGGGTGGAAGGAAGGAGCCCGTACATGTCTATGCCGATTCTATCAAACGGGCGAGCGGGACACGGCAAAGGTTGTAATGGGCCAGACGTGTGACAAGTTGTTTTCCGGCGTTGACACTCAATGCAGGAACGAATGTATTTGCGGACGTATGCGTACATTCCACGCCAGTAGAATCACTGGCGAAGTCTATCATACGTTTTCACAAAGCCAGCATGCGCGTTTAGTGGGTCTGCGTGAAAGTGCGTGCACAGATTGGAGCGCAAATGGCGAGGTATAACAAGAAGCCACTTGCGACCATCGGGCTGGTAGTTGCGGGGGTACAACATGGCGTCCCGGAGCGCATGATGGGGTACAGCTTGGTGATGAAGGCCACGAGAGAGCTGTGGGGCAGGTGTCGTCGAAGGCGCAGCGAGAACGTCGATCAGTGAGGCTATCCAGGGATCCTTGCGCTGTTCTGAAGGCATGTCAGTGATACTGATGTTAGCGAAGGAAGTTGCGGAAATGGAAACAGGCGCGACGTCAGAAGGCACGGGCGAGCGGGAAAGTGTGTCGGCGTCGGCGTGCTTGCGTCCTGAGCGGTAAATGACGCGAATGTCGAATACTTGTGCCCAGCGTCCAAGTCGACCCGACGGATTCTTCAATGAAGCCAGTCAACAGAACGAATGGTGATCGGTGACGACATCAAACGAATGGCCGTGCAAGCAAGGGCGAAATTTCTGCAACGCCCAAACAATTGCCAAACATTCCTTCTCGGTAACCGAGTACTTGCACTCTGCCTTGGTAAGGGCACGACTCCCATAGGCAACTATGTACTCAGAGAAGCCCGGCTTACGTTGGACAAGGACAGCGCCAAGGCCGATCCCACTAGCATGCGTGTGTACCTCGGTCGGAGCGGTAAGGTCGAAGTGACGTAGAATGGGCGGTGAACTCGTCCTCTCTCAATGGTTCCGAACTCACTTCCCCCCTACAAAATGATCTCTTTTGCCATTGGATGTTTTAACTTCAAATGATCATTCTGCCACATTACCGCATGCCTAGTTATCCAAGCAGTCGCCGAAAAGATGTATTGGCACATACTCAGTGGCCCAAGTTGTAGTAGCAGTAGTAGTAGTAGTAGTAGAAAACTTTATTTGGTGTTTTGTGAACGAAGTCCCATCGGGTGGAGCCCCCTCAGTCCAGGGCCCCATTTGCTGCTGCTATCCGGCTGGTCCGGTCGATCAGTTATCGTTGGTCGTCGAAGGCTGTGCTGGAAAAAGCGGCTTCCCCCTGGTATGGGGAGGCGTTGGGTATTCTAGGTAAGCCGGGTGGTTTAGAGCATTCCCACGTAGAATGGTAGAGGTTTGGGTGTCCGCCACAGAAAGGACATTTGTCAGGGTACTGGCTAGGGCAAAAAGTGTGACGGAGAGCAAGGCTGGGGAACGTATTAGTTTGGAGCTGGCGCCAAGCGACTGCATCTGCACGGTTTAGCTTCACGTGTGGTGGAGGGAACTGGTCTACGGGATAGTCCGTGGTTTTGTGGTATATGCGTGTATGTAAGCGGTATCGTTTCCACCTTGTCTGGGATGGACTGGCCTTCCACCGGTGCCTGGAGGGTTAGGCCTCGGGCTGTCGCATAAACTGGCTCATTGCCAGGGAGAGACGCATGCCCAGGTGTTCAGACTTGGTGAACTAGTGGAACATTTTGCTTCTTGTGTAGCATTTTATGAGCGATCGGTGAAATCCGTCCTTGTGCGTAGTTTCGACATGCTTGCTGCGAATCTGTAAGTATATATATGATCTTATCTGGGGGTTGAGCGCTGATGGCGAGGGCTATGGCGCATTCTTCCGCTTCCGTGCAGTTGTGAGTGCGTATTGTGGCTGATAATACTGTTTCGCCCCTCCAGTCGACCACCGCTACCACTTTGGCTGTAATGTAGGGGTAGCATGCGGCGTCTGTATAGAAGGTGTCGAGGGGTCGTTGCCGTATGTTCGGTGCAGTGCCATTGCACGTGCAGCGCGCCTGCCTTTATGGTGTTCGGGGTGCATATTCCGAGGTATGGGGGACACTGTAATGTTTTCTTTGATGTTTGGTGCGATTGACAGGGGCTCTCGTGGAGCAAACTCTGAAGTTGGGTAACGTAATTGTCTGAGTACGTGCCTTCCTGTCGATGTACGTTTCAGTCGTTCGATCTGACCGACTTTCTGGGCTTCGATTAATTCGGCCATGGTATGCAAATCAAGCTGTAATAGTCTGGCTGTTGAGGTGTAGATAGGAAGGCCTGTCGCCGTTTTCACCGCTGTTCGTATGAGGGTGTCTAGCTGGTTTGTTTGTTTTTGGGTGAGTCGGTGGCAAGGTGCGTGATAGGTAATGCGGCTTACGATTAAAGCGTGCATGATGCACATGACGTCGGATTTTTAGGCAGTGGCGGCGGTTCGTGACCAAATGGTATGAATGAGGTTCATTGAAGAGCAGCAAAAGCAGAGTTGCACACGCCCAGGGATACATATCGGCGTCAAAGAGAACCACGGCTCTCACGCCCGTCGTTGCTCCTGGCCGAACTTGTCGCATGCGGTCAAAGAGGTTTATTGAAGAGCGGCGCATACCCAGCGACCCGTTGGTCTGACAGTAGTTTCGAACTCTTGTTCCCTCAGCAGAGCAGCCCCTTGCGCTACCCATTTGACATTTGACAACCTGGGCCCAGTGGGCGGGAAAACGGTTAAGGCCCATTCACACTAGGCCAACACGACACCGATTTTGGTCTGCCGACTGTTGGCAACAGCAGTTTACACGACGGAAAACTCTGTGGCCAACGGTTTAAAGGAAGGAAAACGCTACCTCCAACAGTCGGCAGACCGAAATCGGTGTCGTGTCGGCCTAGTGTGAATGAGCCTTTAGAGACGTACATCGACAGTGAGACACACACTAAGCCTCCGGAAGATGCGTGAAGTGCCCTAAGAATGCTAATCGAATTTGAAGATACCTTATTTTGTTGTGCTCGGTTACGTTAATGGAGAGGTTTAGCTTGTCCGGTAATCGGGTAAACGCGGGCGGACCGGGCGCTAGGGGCGTGTTGGAATAGTAAACGTGAGCGGCCTGTATGCTGCTACCTGCTGGTGGCGCGGAGCTCAAACAGACAAATACAGCTAATATTGCAGTAACCAAGTGATTTCTACTTCGCTGCTGGTGTAAATTTTCGGCAGTGGCGTAATCTTGTTGCTGCCTAAAACTTACGCCAGCAGCGAAGTAAAATAGACTTGGTTACTGCAACATTAGCTGTTTTTGTCTGTTTGCGCTCCCACCACCAGGTGGTAGCACCATACAGGCGGCTCACGTTTACGGTTCCGCCAACACGCCCCAAAGCCCGGTCCGCCTGCGTTTACCCGATTACCGGACAAGCTAAACCTCTCTGATAAGGTTTACTTTTGTAACACGTCACCCAAAACGAACTTAGTTTGCTACCTTAGAGTTTCATACAATAACTACTAGTAGGGACTGTGGCGCTAGTGTCTACGGGAGCTGCAAGCATGCGAATTATGGGAAGTACGTGGATTTGCCTAAACTTCGTCCTTGTGGCTTTAAACGTCTTCGTTACTTTGCAAGTGGATAATATTTAAAGAAAGTACTGCGTTTTAAGGAATTAAATAAACAATTAAATTAAATTGTCGGGCGGCAGGATTCGAACACCGGACTTTTAGCACAGCAGCCCGAAATTGAAACAATTACGCCCTGGACGAATGAACAAACGGAACCACTGCAATTAGCAGCGATTATGCACGTTTGCAGATTCTTACTACCTTCAGCATTTAAAAAATAAAGTATAGATTGCTTTGAAATGTCGACAAATGAACAGAGATAAAGCATTATAAACGAAGCCAACAGAAACATCTGAATTCACAAGCACGACGATCAGACCAATCTATTTGCTACTTATCATCATTACGGTGGCTGAACGATCACAGCGCGAGAATTCCCTCTAGTAATTGTAGGAAACATGTACGTTCGCAACGACAGACGCCGTCATCCTGTTCTCCCTGCCTCGTCGTGGCACTCGCACGCGCAGCGCCTGCTTCAAATTGAGCGAACAGCTGGTCTGGTCAAGTCGGGAATGGCAGAGAATTTTAAATGCGTAAGCATTTCTATGCCTACCCAAACAGAATCCTGTCCGTCACGTAAGACGAACGCTACGGCTCATACCCTCATAAACAATGGCTCATACCTCCATATGCAATGGCTCATACCCACATAAGGCAGAGGCTACAAGTGCTCAACAACGTGAAGCGCACAATGCATACATTCATTGAAAGAACCCATACAACACGCAGAACTGCATAAGTTTCAATAAAGAACGAGCTCAAAACAAACATCCGAACCATCAATAAAGCATTGCATACCCCCCTCAGCAAATGTAGTGGTCGTTTTGCAACAGCTTCGCTGGACATCCCGGTTGATAAGGACGGATAAGAGTTAATAACGGTCAGATCACGTTCGATAAGGTTGATAACGGCCGATGAGGGTTGATAATGGCTTATAATGGTTGTATCAAGTTTCATAACATTGAAAATGACACCGGGCTGCGTGGAGATGAGTGATTGGCACAATGCTTACGCATACAACTCCCAGAGGAGTTTCTGCGGTAATTTTTTAACGAGAATCTTGAGTAGGAGATCTGGCGTTGCGATCGCTCAGCTACAGTCGGAACGATTGGTAGTTCGTGTATTTGACTCATTTTCCTGCTTGTGGCTGCAGACGCCGTTGTGGCGTCCATTCTTTGTTTATTTCTATCTTTCAATAAATTACCTGCCAGTCATAGTTTTCCAAACATGGCTAGGCAATACGTTTCTGCGCACACGCGTAAGAAATGATCAACTTGCGAAGTCACAAAGCCGTTTGGAGCTGTGAGCACGAAGACTAGGCACCTCCATATACTACCAATCATTCCCATGCTGGCTGGTGCCCCATAGTTGCACCTCCCTTAGGCACTAGCGCTAGCGTTCCCTTTAGTATTTTTTTGCGGAAGACGCTGTGTGGAAAGGAAGATAAACGCGATATTGCAAAGACGCGCGCTTTGACTCAATCCGTCTTTTCAGCACGCAGCGTTGAGTTTCTTCGGGCTTTCTATTTTTTGTTCTCGGCCCTGGTCGACCCTTCTCTTCCTGCGCCAGCGGAGAAAAGTAAAAAAAAAAAAAAGGCTCGTAGCTGACCCCTTTTCTACGCTCCGACTTTGCCAACTGCCTGCGTTTATTTGTGTTCATTTGAATGCTCTCTCTCCGGCGTGCGCGACTCGGCTCGGTGAGCCGTAAACAAGCCGTGCCTATTCAACCGCAGCGAGCCACGCCGAGCCGTGATTTTTCCCCGAGTTGCGGCAGAGATGTGCGCTGACCCGTCTGTCTGCGAATCGTAAGGCGCGCCTAACCACGCTTTCTCCTCACGGTCTCGCTTCTATACCTGCCGAGTCGTTCCCTTTTATTCGCTTTCACCGGCGTCATTAAGCGCAGATCGCTGAAGGGCTCGTGCCTCACGAGCTGCTACTCGTGTCAGCGAAGGCGATGGTCCTGTTTCGGCGGTTCTGTTTTCCTCCATTTAGGACCGAGCTCAGTTTCGCATACCAAACGAACGTTTTCCAGAAATATTGAGTAGCTTAGAACGAAACGCTTTCTTTGGGTCTTCATAGTATTGATACTTGAGTAGCGTTTAGCATTCTACTATGACGGAGCCATAAAATGGAAGCGCGTGAGTAGACTTCATAGGGTCTCATGTGCTGCGGGTACGCGACCCTGTGTTGCGTACTTATATTTTATTTCACAAGTGCTATAAAGACTAGCGGCACTTTTCTCGCTGCCTTCATTCGCTACGAAAACGGTGCGCATCGCATATTAAACCCAAGAAATAAAGCAATCTTGGTTCTTTTACGGCGGTCCTTTCTTCTTTGAAGAGGGAAGTTCATCGGACGATGATCGGCATCTATGATGATATGTAAACAGGCAGTGATGTTGATAAGATGAACGTAGGATACTTTTGGGTAAGCGTCACTATCCACACAAGGCAAATTAAATGAGTTACAAACTGGACGACACATAGAACACTCTCGCTCCTCGACTACCTCTCACTAAAGTTAAAGCCCAAACTACTGTTATCATACATTGTAATTTGTACGGAGCCTCAGTGATCGATCAACAATCCTTAGTACCGGCGAAGACTGAGGTGCAGGTTAATGCACATTCAACGGACAATAAAAGTGGGCGGTAATGCCGTTGGCCCGTCCCACAGACGCAATCACCAGTGAGAGTCAGAATTTAGCAGGCCACAACTTGAACGGCTGGTCTTGCTACACAAACTAAGAATAATAGAGAATAAATCTATGTCTTTCTTTCTGCGACCGCGTTTCTATTTCTTATTCTAACATATAGTCAGACACGACATTGGCGTGAAACGCTGCGCCGTATGTAAACATTCCTAAGCGTCGTGCAATACACGGTAATGAACATTTTATTTACCGCGGAGGTCGCTAATCTATGTACAAGCAAGTCATACATCATTTTCAAGCTTCATCTGTACCTGCGACGTGTTTGCAGGACACCTTGAAAAAGGAGTATAGATGCTGTCTCGGTAGCTCCTACGTATCCTTAATGAGAAGACGCGATGCTAATACCTTTTAAAATGTGTGCGTGAGCATACCGGTCGTAAATTGAAGGCCATCGAAAACTGTAAACAATAGTGGCTAACAAGTTACAATCGTGTTCAAGTAGGACGACTGCCAAGTAAATCACTAAGCGGCCTCATCAATACCAGCCCTTGCATATAGTACACCTTTGCCGACCGTTGTGAAAATGAAAACGCTCAACTCTGTATAAGTAAGCAAAGCGCATACAAAAACAGCGGTCTAAAGCATTATATTTCTCGGAGTTTGTCATCACGGCGGGCGAATAAGCTATCGAAGTACCCCTGAAATGGGTAGTCGAAGCACGCTCACGCTTCCGGTGTAGGTCGCGAAACAGAGGCAAGTTCAAGTTCCGCCTTCGGCATAAATGCGTCATTCGCGCAAAAGTACACTCATTGAAAGAACGAGCACTTCAGAGCAGGGTTCATCGGCAAACCCTCGCTGCATCCGAAGGCCACCGCGAAAGGAGGAAAGTTGCGCATCGCTTTGTTGCAGTCGGAACCGGCGACGACGCCGCCAGTGACTCGATGAGCAGGATGGCACATTCCGTGGCAGATGGCGATGAAGAACGCCTGCTCCTCGCTCAAGTCAGCCGACGTTCGCAAGAACCGTTCCACGGCAAGCGCGGAGAGCAGGGCACTGTGCGCCACCTCGAGGGCAGGGGACTTCCGGGAACAGGTCTTCATCGGCGGAGGTTCCGGGGTGCTGATGGTGTAGGCACCGCGCCTTCTTGGCAACGGTATCCGTCCAGCGGGCCGACACCCAAGTGCCTCCCACAGCACCGTTCGGGTCGATCTGCGCAAGAATATACCGAGTCGAAGCCCAGTTCAGGCGCCAACTTATCTGTCTGGGGAAAATTCCCGGCCACCTTGTCGATACATCTTCAACATCCATCAACACATACGGCTGCTAAATATTATAAGAATGATTTTCTGCGACTTTTGGCGTCTGAGGTTATGAAACAGCATGGACTGTTTATCACGCAATTTTGGTTTGAAAACAGTGAGCCGCGTCAGAAATTCCACCTGTGGAAATCATTCTTGTACCAATCAAAGAAAAAGAACCTACTACGTGACTTATTGCCGCATCAAGTGCGTACACGCGTATAAATGCTGCGCTTTTCTCTGAGACGTCTGACGCATATATAATTTGAAGCAAGGGCACTTGCAAAAAAAAAAGGTGTTAATATGTGTGCAAACCATAATAATGATTACTGTTGGCAATAATGTTCACTTGGTGATCGATTTCGTTTAATTTCAGAACTCACTTCACCCATTCGGTTTTCCAAAGGCTGCGAAGCGATACCTATTTTTTAAAGGATGCCTCGAAATGGTCAGCTTTGAACTGCAAAGGCAAATCTGAGTTAGGTGCGAGCTAAGCCATTTAGCAGGCACCCGTTCCCAATCAGAACAAACCATAAACAACAAGGAAGTTTGTTCCGAAGATGCATGATAACGCAGAAAGATGAAACACTGAAAACCCGGCACAATTTGTTTCTTGATTTTAGGGTAGGGGCACTCAATTTTGAATTTTGAACTTGGTGCGCTATAAAGTAAAATGATTCCAAACTGTTTTGAATCCAATTTTTGCAATCAGCCTCCACGATTGGTCAAAACATTTTCGGGCCACTCCCAACTTCGCCTGTCTGTCACGCGACGTCACGAAAAGCGCCATAGCTCCCCATCTGATATAACGTGTACACACTGATTATGCATGATTAAACCGCATAAAAGAAAATAATCATTCCTGATTCGACGCCTTTTCACCATTAGCCCTCTGCTATTGGTCAAATGTTTTATGGCTACGCCCACTTTGCCTGTCTGTCACGCGACGTCACAAAACCGCGAAAACTCACCACGTCAAAGTGACGTGTACGCGAAAAAAATTCATTAATATGCCGAACAAAACTGAAAATTTTTCTGAATAGCCATAGACTGACCCGTTCCAGAAGGAATAGAAGATTGCTGCCCGCCGATCGCTCAGGCCCTCGCTACTCACACCTGCCTTTGAACATGTATTTATTTGTGCATGATAACTCTTTTTGCGTGGCAGTAAAACGTTATCGAGCCGTTTCGGCACGTATACAACATCGCTCTGTCAACTCTTCCTTGCTGAGGATCCGTTCTGGTGGCATTCTTATCCTTCCGTTGCACGCCGCCGCGATTTTCGACCAGCCACCGCAAGCTAAGTAAGGCGAAGCGGACCAATCGGAGAAGCCGGCACCACCCTCTTCATGCGGTTATCTATTTTCACTGCGCTGGCTCAGCCCCATCGAATCCCTCTCCACTAGAGCGTGCTCTTCGGCTCTGGTCAGCCAATTAGATATAAAAAACACCTCTCAGTGCAGGCAATGTTATTCGTTTTGAAAGCGAACAAAGGTAACCTCCTGTAAACGAGGGGAGTGATTGAGTTGTTCAGACAACGCTGCGGGTCACCGCCCGATGCTTGCGTCGGTGGTTACGTAAATTTGACGTCAGGAGTTTGGAATCAAAATAGTTTGGAGTCATTTTACGATATAGCGCCCTTTTTTTAACGCATATACATAGCAGGGGCATTCTTTACTACTACGTGAATTGGCGCAGTAGATGTAGTGCCGCTTTCTAACAACGCATGGGCATAAGACGACTATAAAGATGCAAACTGAGACGTTCTTTTTGACAGCAACATGCATGTAGCCTTTGCCGGTAAAACAAACCATGGCGGTACTGTATCAATACAAAGCTAGCGGCCGTCTTTGTGCAGGTCCAATTCCAGATGAAGCACTCCAACTCCTTTCGAGAATGTGATCCCTCCGTTCACCTTTGGTTTTTCGCCAGTGGTGCACGTTTTCTTCCCGGTGCCTTCTTTTAAGTAGTGTGCTGCTTATGATTATTCTGTAACATTTGGTTTCAACTGAAGCCTTTTGGTGTGCAGTTAAGATGTCAGCACTGTACAATATAGGTTTATCTGGTCTAGCTGCGAAAATCGTGATTGGACACATATTCCAGGCGTACTTTAGTTGCTGGCGGCACTAGCAGTTGAAAGGTGACAGCTGTGTCCCTGCGCACTTGGTGTCTCGTTAGGTTCTTTCGGCAAATTCCTTGACTGTAGCCAGAATTACACGCGGTCACTCTAGTACACTGTTCGTGGCTTTTCTCGCACCCTCCTCACGCCTCGGGTCCTCCAATCTTCCTTTCGTATGTTCTGGCCACGCTTCGCGAACAGAGATAATGCTATTGTCTTACACGCATGCATTTTATTCCGCATGTACTTATTTCAGCTTCCTAAAGCTACACAGTGGCGTCTAGCCCATCACATGAAAAAAAAAAAAAGAAAAACGGGTACTTTCCTTTGCTCGATAAAGAGAAAATAAGGCTCTCTAATATATACACAACCACAGCCAATTTACTAACGAATAATACCGAATACATTCTTTCAATAAAATTGCCTTGTGTTTACGCTGTACAGCTCATAGTTGCGTTACGCACCGCGCGAGCTACGGAATATTTTTACGCTTTTTATTTGTACACAAGCACTCACAAGAGTCTCGACATTTTTTTCTCCAATCCAGCGGCGCCAACCGCGCTAATCTTAAAGTCATTGGGAGCAGATATTCTGAAACATATTCTGAATGAATAGATAGATTGCACAAAAACATATAATGTTGCACATTGTCCCACGTTGCGTATTACCCCACCCTACGGTTAAAAAAAGTGAAATGACAGTGAACGATAGCTGCCGAGTTTATATTTCTAGCACCAGACAGTTCAATAAAAGTTCGCTAAAGTGCAACACAAAGAAATCTTGACGAAGTTCTTAGATTCCCTATAGTTCCGCAACAAGAGGCGCTAAGTGCTACCCACAAATAGCCTAATGCGGAAAAAGTCAGCATTTGACGCTGCAGTTTGCTTGCATTAGGAAGGTTTACACTATGCTGAGTTTTTTTTGTTTTTTTGAAGCAAAACTTTATTGGCTCTAAAGTTTCAGTGGCGTTGTACTCACGCAAAAACTCACGTGTGGCGCATGCCCACATTGCATATGCGTACCCGCATTGCATGTTCATTGCATATGCGCGTATGAGCCAGGGCATAGCCTCCTCGATAAACTCTGTGCCTGTCAAGACGCCGAGACAACAATAGGGAGGCGCCGTCGGCAGAGTTGCAAACTGCCGCCGCTCATTTCGCTGAGGGCACCACCGACGTAGAGTGCCGCCGCGTCTCCCGTCTGCGCGGCGGGCGCGACGCCGACTGTTTTAATTGCTGCGATGGTGGAACAACGATCCACTGGGTGACCAGAGCCTTGTTTGTAACGCTGTAGAGGACCATAGTAGTGGCTCGAAAACCTTTGCACTTTCTACCACGTCCGTGTGCCTTGGCGACGAGGAAAAATAGAAACAAGTATTTAAGGACCTAGAAAAAGTGCCGCATGCCTTGAATAAGCAAGATTCGAGCAAATATTTTATTGCAAACGCTTTGTTGAACAATGCATGCAGCTCAGACATACAGAATCCTGAGATGCATACAGTTCAGACATACAAAATCCCGAGGGCGCTTCTGTCACTATATGCGTTGCTCGAAGTTACATGTATCCACGTGAAGAAGTTCATGGTGCTTTACCCGCACATGATGTCTGTGAACCAGCGTGGCCTCTTCTGTTTTTTTTTTTTGTTTTTTTTTTTTGACGTGATCGAACGTCAAAAGCATCAAGCAATCGCGGTCGCTCAGCGCATAAGCTCAGGTCCACGATCACCCAAGAAGGTTTAAAATGGGTGGACCGTACCAACGCTGCTAGGTTTGACCGCAATGCACGAGAAAGCTCGACAAAAACTGCACCCGACAATGCACCCGACTCTCTCCGTAACGGAGAGACGGAGACGCGGGCATACGGCAGGAGTCATGAGCTAGTCTACGTCGGTGGCGCCATCTCTCGGTGGAAACGACCAATAGGGAGAGGGAAAAGCGACGGCCGATCGAGCGCCGTTTGACAGGCACAGAGTTATCGAGGAGGCTATGGCCAGGGACAAGAAAGAAAAAGAAAGAGCAGGTGCGGCGAAAGCTGCACCAGCGCCGGATCACGTGACGCGCGTGACCAATCAGGTTCGTTTGGTGTGTCGCGGTGAGGGAAAGGGAAGAGGGTTGGCGCGCGCTCCGCTAGTCTTCCCTCGCCTTAGGTCAGTTTCGGGGACCATTTGGCAAGGCTCGCGCATGGTGCGTTCCGCCAAGGAGCAGGCTGCGTTTGAGCAACGGCGCCGCGAACGCGCTCGGGAAAGGGCTCGTCGTCGACATGTCTATTCTAGCGTGAGCGCTTCCGAAGCCCAGGCGAAACTTCAGCGAAGAGCCGCGGACCCCGAGTTGCGTGAGCGCGATGTTGAGGCCGAACGTCACTGTCGTCTTGCCCTCCAGGAACCCGACAACGGTGGTGCACGCCTCAGCAACGCTAGTGCCAACTTCCCTGGTGCGACGGCCAGGTTTCAACGCGAGTTTCTCAACCGGAACTTCGGAGCCAGCTGCAGTGCGTGTGACCAGTTGTGGTTCGAGCACTACTTGCTACTCGTCAGTGCAATACGTTCCGAGGAACAACAAAGAAACACACGACAAGCTTCGCTTAGCCCCATTTCCTCGAAAGGGGAGGGGCTACTGATTTACTTTAGTTACATGCACGAAATACACCTGCTGTTTAAATTCGCATGTAATCGGTCAAATTTGCGCAGTGAGTGAGAAATAAGTTGGGCCGAAATCAGCAAGGTGGACAAAGTTTCACGACAGTGAAATATTGTCACTCACTGGAGAGGAAGAAAGCTACAAAGGAAAAGCATGTGGATTTGTCAGAAACCTTTGAATTTGTATTGTCACGTAGTAGTGACAGTACAAATTTTTACAATACAAGTTTATAGTGTTCATGTATACGTGTCAGTATAAACGTTTATCCTGGTCCGGAGGTCCAACCCCGTACCAAAGTATTTCTCAGGCGGTTGATCTGGGAGCTAACCAGGTGGCTAGCAGATCGATAAGTTCTGTGTGAGGGACACAGAACTAATCGACATCTCGAAGCACAGACAATAAATATAGCGCATAAGCTGTGATGAAGTTATAAAGTTTCATGAAAGGCAGATGTCACACCGCAAAGAATTGCACGAAGGTACAAAAGGAACCTATGGTAGTATGTTTTTGGTGCGAAGCCCCTTATGCGCTCAGGCTGTCGGCGTCTCCTGCCGTCGTCGTCATGGTAAAGCAAGCGGCTCGTGCTCGCGCTCGGCATGCGCTCGTGCCACTGCTCCCGCGTTCGTCGTAGTCACCATCGTCGCCTTCCACAGCTGGTTGCGTTGCTGTTCATCATTCCAAAGTAGAATTTCACTTTTCTGTCGTCGTAATGGGGAAGCCGCGTTTACGGGGCTGTGAGCCATTGCTTAAGGCAGCGTGAGCCCATTAGCGGTGCATCACGGCATGCTTCGCACCTCCCCAGGTTTCACGTGAGTGGAGCTGCATTTTGTTCAATGGACACTGAGGCATAAAATTTAATTCACCACTCAAACCGAGCCTACGACTTAACTCGTGCTAACTGTAATAACTAATAAAAAATGTCGCAGTTTCGCCCGAAAGGCGAAGCATCGATTGCGATAGCAAATTAGTAGAGCGCTATTCGGAGTAGAGATAGTAGTTTTATCGGCTGAATAAACTTGGACACATTGGCTTACTAACTGAATTAACAATCGTGGTGTCAGCGCGCACAAGCAAACATGAATAGATCACACTGAATGACCGCAGCCAACGACTGTCAAAACGCTGGCAGCAAGCGCAAGTTCGCGCGGTCTATCGCTTCAACGGAAACTGAGCGGCAAATGCACAGCCCATACAAAGGTCAGAGCCGTGTGGAGATAACAGACGGTGCGGGCGACCGCCGGGCAGAGAAGTTGTTGCTAACTGTAATAACTAATAAAAAATGTCGCAGTTTCGCCCGAAAGGCGAAGCATCGATTGCGATAGCAAATTAGTAGAGCGCTATTCGGAGTAGAGATAGTAGTTTTATCGGCTGAATAAACTTGGACACATTGGCTTACTAACTGAATTAACAATCGTGGTGTCAGCGCGCACAAGCAAACATGAATAGATCACACTGAATGACCGCAGCCAACGACTGTCAAAACGCTGGCAGCAAGCGCAAGTTCGCGCGGTCTATCGCTTCAACGGAAACTGAGCGGCAAATGCACAGCCCATACAAAGGTCAGAGCCGTGTGGAGATAACAGACGGTGCGGGCGACCGCCGGGCAGAGAAGTTGTTGGCAGAGGAGAAGCTGCCCCCCCCCCCCTTCCTCCCTCTTCCCGTTTCTTGCTTTCGCGTGGTAGATTGAGTGGTAAGATACGCCTTTGGCGCCGGAGCACAGCGCCGCCCCGCCTCCCTGCCTCCCATACCCCAACGGCCTTTCGCGGGACGGTCGCGTTTGCTTTCCGCCGTGCGTTCGCCCTCGGTGATAGCGCGCGTCCCCCGCGCGCTTTCGCTCGCGCATACGGCGCGCGGCGACGATTTTATCGCCCTTGGAATCTATACGGAACCTCACGGCGACGACGACGGTGACGGCTACGGCGACGGCGACGCCAACGGCAGAAATCCGGTTGAAGTGTCCATATAATTGGTATCGCAATAAAACTAAAACACCAAGAAAGGCGTCCATAATAGCCAAATTGCTGAGGGAGGTAAAGAAAACAATGATGGTTTTTCGCTAATACTTCATGGTAAAAGACATCAAGCTTGTCCTAAAATAATACTAGTGACGGCTTGGCCACACGGCGAGCTTTTTTTTTCATTTCCTTTGTAGCGTTTTCTTTATGATGCTCTCTTCTACCTGCCAGTATCTGCCTGTCATGAAACTTCGTCGAGACGAGCTCAAGGTAAGCGTTAACCGCTGTGGGACAGGTCCATAGCAAAGGCGTTCGATTTGCTGTAGCAGCAGCGATCCGAGTTTGACGTCCTGCAGCAGCAAGACAGCGGTAGCGCAGTCAGACTACGGTAGAGTTAAGGGAGTTGCTGTAACACTGAAGTTGATTATTAAAGCGCGATATTGTCTGTGACTGCCTAAGTTGCCTTAGGGTTCAATCACGTATCGAGATTCCGTCCAAGAGCACCCGCTACAGCTTCTGCAAAGGCTGTTCTCGTGCTGTTTGCATGGACTCAGCATTCGACAAGATATTGGGTCAACTACGTCGTTCGTAGCATTCCTGACGTGTCGTTGGTCTCTTCTACTTCGTAATGTACCTACACTGTTGCCTGATCACCAGCTCAACTCATACACAAAATATGTGCATGCTAGCATCCCCTTTTCGACACTCAGACTAACCTCTGCTAGGGCCTTTCTCGCAGCAGCAAGCAAGTTTCTCAACTTACAGCAAAGTGAGGCTCGTCTAAAGCACCAAACTGAACTCCAGGTTAGACGCAGTCCACGGCAAACAACACTACGGCTGCCTCTGTGGTTAGGTCGCGCGTGAAAGACCGTATCTCACTTATTTTCTAGTGCTAATAGGCCAGTCCCAGTTCTAGACTCCTAGTGGCGGAACATCTGTCGCTTATTCTACCGGCCGGCGCCACCACCACACACTTTCTTCTGCCAAAATAGAAATAGCAAATTGCTGTTAATACCAACACACACGGAGATTTGATTGTGGTTCGATGCTAAACGTAGAAAAAAGCACCTGTTCTTACTTGAACCGCGCGTCCCCGACTGCAGCTAAAATGGAGGCTCTCCCCTGTGCGGGTAGCTTCGAAGCCTGATAACACTCCTAGGTCGGCTACACAGTGAAGCACTCACCTTTATTCCCGCGCTGTCGAATGCTCTGACGAGCTGCTGCGAGAACGCGAACCCCAGGCCACCGTAGATCATGGCAGGGGTTCCATGGCTATAGTACAATGGAGGGGCCAGTGCTGCCACGGAAACCACGACAGTGTTCAGCAGGCGGTCGTAGTCGAACAGAGGTAGCAGCGAATTGGTAGGCAAGTTAAGTGCCTCGTCATATCTCATTTTGGATTTCAGCGCACGAACATTGCGGAATCCATCAAGCCAGAAACTAGCGAACGTGTCCCCTCGTGACATGAAAGCCGCGTACATCTCGTTCAAGCCCCACGATGTTAGCATCCACTTAGGTGGCCATAGGCGGACTTTCGTCTGATCGATTTTCACCTGAGCGGTGAGCGTCGATGCATCATCGCTCCACGAAATGTCGGCCAACTTCTTCACTACAGTCCTTTTCACGTTGTCCAGCACCGCACCAACGTCACTGCGCGCTTCGCGCGGAAGAAGGGCATCCACATAGAGAGAACTTATCAAGGCGCCGTACAGTGCTTCTACCTCGGTGCTGCAAAACACATTCCGTCGAGAGTATGGGCCCTTTTTCAATTCCCCGCCGAGCACGGAGACGTTCCCTATGGGCGCGAGCGCCTGCACGAAGAACCAGCCAAGGTGACGCAATATTTCACCGTGGCTGTACTTCACGAACAAATCATTCACCGCAGTGAGCACGGCGGTGTCGCTAACGCCGAACACATCTGTGCCGGTAAACTCGGGTGGAATGTTCACATTTTCTTCCAGCGCCGTTTGCCATGCGGCGAGAGAGATGTTCGGCGTGTACGAAGCGATATCTCGCAGGCGGAACTGAGCCGGCGTGGGCCTCTTCCGCTCCTTTACGGCGAGGAACTTCTCAAGAACATCCGTCATCATGGTGGCCATCTTACTAACTTCGTTGGGCTGCGGCGACGGGAAGCCAGCGGGTGCGAAGAGCCTCGCGTAGCTGTTGTAGTAGTTCTCGTACGCGCCCTCGGCGACCGCCTCCCGGTGGTGGTACGCCCAGAAGGGAACGAAGTTCCCGCCGCTCAGCAGCGTGGCGGTCCGGTCACCTAGGACGTTGCGCTGCAACAGCACGTGCACCCAAAAGGACAGCCGCCAGTTGAAGGCGAGGTCCAGAAGGACGCCGAGTGGCGAGACGTTGTCCTCCGGCTCTTCGGGCCAAAGTATGTGGCGCTTTCGCATGAAGTCTCGCAGCACATCCATGGCAGTCACGGCGCCTTTCAGGTCCTGGTCCATGCAAGTTCCGAAGGCCGCGAACGCTTTGGTCGCTGCGGACAGTCGCCTGGCCGCTCCCTTGAGTAGAGGGCCCACCCGGGTGAACCACGCGTTCAGCACATCTTCAGCGGTTGCCGAGGCGAAGAAGCCGAAGGACTGCGTCCGGGTGGCGCACGTGAATGCGGCAAAGTCTTCGCACGGATCGACGCTGCGGTTCAGAAGACCGTGTAACCACTGCACGTGCGCCGTACACTCGTCGCTGGTGCACGTACGCGCCTTTGTACCAACCGTGTGCCGCACCACCAGCACGGCTCCCGTGGCGGCGGCGAGCAACAGTACGATGACGAGGCACAATGCACCCAGCGTCTTCCAATCGCTCTCCGCTATTACTCGCGGTGCCGATAGGATTGTTTGCATCGGATTCGCCTGCGGAAAAAGCGCGCAACCAATTCTTTCACATGGCATCCAGGGCATTGCACTTCTGCTCTTTAAATATTTACAGAAACTGCAGCAGTGCGTTTCTTTAGGAAGAAATGCTTCAACACTTCATCCTATGAACACAGGCGTTTCACAAGAAATCATACTGGGACTGTTATTTATTTTGTACGTTAACGACACAAGGAGCAATAAGGATAGACCGAAGTATATTTGATATGCGCAGCATACACACATCCGCTTTAATGATAGTAGCTTTCAGTGTCTAATTCCTCTTGTTCAAAGCAATATAGAACATCTGAAAGCTCGGACTGAACCAAACTGACGGCTTATAAACGCAAGTAAAACAGAAGCCGTGTTATTTTCATACCAGCCTGTTATTTCAATAAACTTAATTGTATATAGAGGGGAGGGGAAATGGAGCCCAGGCTGGACAGGGGACTAGGTCAGGGCCCTGGGAGCTGCAACCTTAGCTGACCACTCTGCCAGCCTAGTTTGAATGACCAGGTCTGTTCGCAGGTCGTTCGCAGCTTGATTTGTGAGCTCTCTAGAGCGCGGATTGCTGGGGCGTCCCCATAAAATGTGGTCCTGGCTCGCCTCTGCCTGGCCACAATATGCGTATTTTGATAGATTATCATCTTTAATGATGGCAGCTATGCGCCTGGGGCTTAAAATGCTATGGGTTTGCGCCCGCCTGAGAGTTGTGGCCTGTGCACGCGTAAGATAATCGTGCGGTGGCGGGTAGAGCCGACGTTCTTTTCTGTAGATGTTAAGCCGATCACCGTAGCTTAGGGCTGCGCTTTGGGAGTCCGGTACATGAGGGTGGCCCACCACCCGGTTGGTTGCTGTTCGGGCAGCATGGTGGGCCGCTTCGTTTCCCGGATTTCCCGTGTGGGCAGGCACCCAGATGAGCTTGATCTCTTGTTGTAGTGATTTTAGTATACTTTGAGCTGTTGGGCTGACAGACCCAGACATAACTTTTAATGGCGCACATTGAGTCGGATACGACGAACCGAGTTTCCTGGATGGTCGTTCTTGGAGCCATCGCCACCTCATCGGCTTCCGTGATTGAGTTTGATAGAATATTCATTGACTGAAGCGTTCAGCCGAGGACATCAGCCGCAACTATAGTGTATGTCTGGTCTGCCTCATGAGTGGCGTCAACGTAGGCTGCAGGTTTTTCATGCAGTCCTTTCAGTAGTGAGGACGCGCGTGCTTGCGGTATTGTGGCTTCCCATGTTTTTCGATGGGGAGGGAATTTTTATTTTACACATGATGTGACTGGGGATTCTGATTCTCTCGCTCAGGCCCGGCACCGGCTGTAGGTTCATGTTTTTAAGGACCTGTTGTCCTTGCTGAGTGCGAGAGAGGCGCCATAGCTGTGACGCTCTCTGCGCTTCGATGATCTCTTCTACTGTGTTATGAACTGCGAGCTGCCATAAGAGGTCATTGCTGGCCCAGCTCGGGATCCCGAGAGTAGCTCTGTCGACTAAACTTATCATGCCGTTGATATTGCTTTGGTCGGCTTTCCTAACGTATAAGAATCGGTATGTATATGCTATTCTACAAATGAAGAAGGCTTGAGCCAGACTGTTGGCATCCTTCTCCTTGAGGCCGAATTCTGTTTCAGTCAGTCTTAGTAGCCCCGTCACCTGACGAGTTGTGGTCTGTAGTCGTTTAATCGTTTCTTGATTCAGTAGGTTGACCTGTAGCAGCAGCCCGAGCACTATTATGATGGAGACCACTGAGACGATAGAATTGCTGACTAATTTTGAAAGTCTCTTTGACTGCGTGAGGTATCCTATCACCGATAAGGAGCTCTGACTTTGCCGATGAGCATAATAAACCGTTGCATTTGGCATGAGCTTTCACAGCGTCTGCAGCTCTTTGGAGTGATTCTGGAACATCTACTCTAGAGCCCGATCTGGTCCAGATGGTCACGTCATCGGCATATATCGCAGGTCTAATATGCGGTATGCGATTGAGTTTGTATGGGAGTCCTCTCATAGTGCAATGGAACAGAAATGGCGAGAGAACACCTCTTGAGGCGTGCCGCGCGCACCTAGCTGAATTTCAGTGCTGTTAATCTCGCCAAATTGCAAGGTGGCCGTACGGTCCTTGAGAAAGGCCGATACGTAGTTATATGGGCGCTCCCCCATATTTATGTCGGACAGATTTTGAAGGACAGCTTGATGGGCCACATTATCAAATGCTGTTTGAATGTCCAGGCCCAGTACAGTTCTTGTTGTGTCTCGGATACCTGGGTCTACGGTGTCCCTTCTTAGCCACATCACGTCTTGCGTGGACATCCCAGGGCGGAAACCGAACATCGTAAGCGGGAAGAGCTGGTCTGTTTCCATGTATTCCACCAGCCTATTGAGGATGACATGTTATAGGAGTTTGCGTAAACACGAGGTCAGTGATATTGGTAAACACGAGGTCAGTGATATTGGTTTAAGATTTCCTGTGTTTAGTGGCTTACCCGGTTTGGTAATGAAAAGCACCTTCGCCTCCTTCCACTCTTTTGGTGTAACGCCGGAGCGTCAAATCTGGTTAAACAGTTTGGTGAGGCTTCCGATGGACTTGTCATCTACGTTACTTAGCATCTTATTGTTTACTCCATCCTTTCCTGCTGCGGAGATGGTCTTCAAGTGGGCCAGCGCAGTGCGGACCTCCGCTTCGGGGATGTCTTCCTCCAAGTTGTCGTTTGTATCGTTAAGGGACCCGTGTCGCAGAAAATCCGGCGTCGGCGTGCGATGTCGGCGGGTGGCGGAGACAATCATCCCCAACCACGCAGGCCCTCCAGATATATTTAGGTACATGTATATGCCACGCCTTCTTATACCGCATGCGCTATAGGCGGCTTATATTGCCACACCATTCTATCATTATTGTAGCTCATACCTTGTCTGGAATTCTTGGCAAAACTATTCCTCGGAATTTTGAGAATGACAATCCACAAACAAATGTAATGAAACAAAGCACCTACAGCGCATATGGGTGCGACGACTGCGTAATTTTCCGTGAAATAGTTACTGATAACGATGCTAACATCCTTCAGTCAGATCTAAATTCTATATCTAACTGGTTCAATACTTGGCTAACGGAAATAAATATTAACAAGTGCAAAGTGATGCGTGTCTCTCGTAGATCTAATAGTCATTTTCTATATTCCCTAAATAACTCTCCGTTAGCCGCGGTTTCATCCTATAAATATTTCGGCGTTCATATCACATCTAATCTAAGTTGGTCTCTGCATATTGAGAAGATAATTAACAACGCTAATCGCATGTTAGGTTACTTGCGCCGCAACTTTTCAGCAGCCGAGGCCCTCATCTTTGAAGCTCTTGTTATATAAAACACTCATTCGATCTAAATTAGAATACGCCACTCCAGTCTGGGATCCAAGCACTAACAATTTGGTTTCGTCGCTAGAAATGGTGCAGAATCGCCCTACTCGCTTCATCTGTTCCTGCTATAACCGCACTGCCAGCACAACTTCTATGAAATCTATTATCTCTCTTCCATCTCTAGCATCCCGCCGAAAAAATTTTCGCTTGAACTTCTTTCATCGGCTTTACTATCACCCGACCCTCCGTGATGAATTCATTCTAGCCACATTATATATCTTACCGTGTTGACCATCGCTTTAAGGTTGGTATCGAGCCATGTCATACTAAAACCTTTCTTTACTCTTTTTTTTTTACCTCGAACTTCACTAGATTGGAATTGCCTTTCTTCCAACATTGTTTCCCTAAATGATAACACCCGATTTATATATGTCTTAGCTAGCATTGTATAATTAGGTGTTACCACACCTTGTCATATTATTGTGCACTATGTTTGTTCTCTACCCACTCCCCTCAGTAATGCTTCGGCCCTGAGGGTAAATAAATAAATAAATAAATAAATAAATAAATAAATAAATAAATAAATAAATAAATAAATAAATAAATAAATAAATAAATGTATTTTATGTTAAATCCTCTCAGCCTGAAATATAAAAGTACGAAACAAAAACGGAAACCTGAAGATTATGCAATTTTTTTTTTGGCGCGGCTGTGCAATATCTCCCGGATCGCCCTGCACGCAAGAGGCCGCGTTTCTACCAGAAAGCTCGCCTTCGTGCATAGCGTTCCCCGCCAGTGTTTCCCGGTAGCCATTACGGTTGCTTAAGCTGCAGTTGTCGGGAAGCGTGAGAAGCAGTCGGGCATCTTTGAATGCTATCGCGTTCCGCTCTTGAAAGCGAAGCTTAAGCGTCCTCCAATTTTTGTTCGTTTCTGAAGAGGTCCCACTTGGTATTCTTGACAAGGGCTTGCTCCTTCTCATAGCCGGTTGATGGGATAGTGATCGCCAGCATATAATGATCGCTTCCAAGGTTGATCTCAATGTTTTCCCAGGTAGCCCTTTCGGCATGACGCACAAAGCAGAGGTCTGAGGTGGTATTTTTACAAACGCTGTTGCCAATCCTTGTCCATTGCTCCGGGTCTGTTAACAGCGTGAGTTCATTGTTACTGGCCCCGTTAAGTATCTATGCGCCTTTTCTGGAGACATTTCCGTAGCCCCATGCTGTGTGGTGGGCAATAAAATCACCCAAGATTACCAATTGTGCCTCCCCGGCCTCTTGTCGTACTTTTATGACGATGGTGGTTAGGTGGGTTGTTTTTGCTTGTGGCGGGCTGTATATGTTCAGCACGTAAAGACATTTATTTTTCCTATTCTTCGGTAACGATTGTACGAAGGTGTAGTGGATATTTTTCAATTTGAGATCGATCTGCATTGAGACAATGTTACGTTGTACTGCTACAGCAGTGCGCATTCTTCTTTTAGGGGGAGGGGGCGAGAACTCGTTCTATGTGGTGTAGCCTGTAATTTTGACGTGGGTTTCAGTCTCTTGGCGTCCACATGTATACTTGGGTCAAAACTGGTAAGAGAGAATTGCAGCGCCGCTTGTTTATTGCGAACGATCTGCAGTTGCACTGTATTATTCTAATTTGCCCTGCCATCATTTTTGTTCAAAGGGGTGGGGCCCTTGTAGTGACCGTTCTCGTGATTTTGTAGCCATTTGCGTTGCTGGGTCCGCTGAAGTGGCTTGGCTCTAGGCTGGATGCCGGGATCGCTAGAGTAGGAGTGCTTGTGTTGGCTAGAGCGGTTGCTGCTGAGCATCTCTTGAAAGGACTTGAGAGTTTCCTGCATCATTCTTTTCATAGTCTCGAGCTTTGTGTACATTTCTTTCGAGACGGTGGCTGGTGCGTTCTCGATAGCCTCAATGCGTTGTGTGATGGGCACAGAATTAAAACTTCCCCGTTCTATGAGATGGGATAGCTTTCTTTTAGGATTTCTGGTGCCCTCCGTTTCCATATCCTAATCGTGTTCCCTGCGTACACTGGCTACGATTTCTGTAGCGGCGGACGTTAAGCTAGCCGATTAAACTGATTAAACTAAGGTTGCCGATTAAACTGATTAAACAAACTGAGAAATATATTTCCTGAAAATGCCGCATGTGCTGCGATCGAGAATATTGTCGGTGCTAGCGTTTAATATAAATTTTGTTGAAGTGTTTTCCACTTGCCATATGTATTTGATTGTAGTATGTCTTTAGCGTGTATTGTGTGGAAATTTATTGTAAATAGCTCCTGATGTAAGCCAAAAGCGGGGGGGCCATGAGCATTTTCAACTTGCACACTTCTAGATCGTGCCTGCGCGCATAGTTACGTTCCAAATAAAACGAACTTCAACTTGAATGTAATGGGTACTTTCCTACAACATATAACAGTAATATCTAGAATAATAATTGCTCAGGTTCTTCTGCCTCCACGGTTATAATGCCTTCAATTTCACATCCTCGTGATAGCCTTCTGATAGTCACATCAGAAGCTTAAATGCGTAAGCATTTCCATGCCTACCCAACGAGGAAAAACGTTCGTCCGTCCGTCCGTAACGCAAGACGATCGTTTTCAAGATAGGGCCCGCAACAGTAAGCGAATTGGCCTTCGTGCTGCCTCTCGCTTCAACGCGAACTAAGTGGCGAGAACACAGTGCACACGAAGCCATGAGTCCTCGTCGCACTATGTCCCCATCGCATATCGCTTTCAAGCTAGGTCCGCGCGGCAGCGCCATGCGCAGCCGCCGCCAGAGTACGGTTGGTCACTGTTGATAATGGGTCGACGCAGATGGATAAGGCGCCAAAGAGCGATAACGGCCTATAATGATCGAAACGTCATCGACGCACCTGGCGCCGCCACCTGCAGTAGTTTGCTTGCCTCAGCAATTCACCTTGCGCCGCCGTCCGCGGCAGTACGTGTCGCCGCAGCGCTGTCGTTTATACCGGTCGGATCAAGTTTCATAACACTGTCACCGATAACGACACAGCGGGCTGCGTGGAAGCGAGCAAGTGGCACAATACTTACGCATACTTAGACAACTCCCAGAGAAGTTTCTGCGTGAATTTTTTACTTCATACGGTGATGATTATCTCATTCCTGTCTTTAAAGTGTAACAATTCCTAGGTATAAAATTAAAATTTTGCTTGAAGTCTCCCCATCACGTTCTTCTCGTTAATCAAAGACAAGAGACTTCGGGCCGACGCTGTGCATCTATGTGTCGCTGCTACAACGTATATGCCGTCTTCTTCCTCATCAATGAGCATCAAAAGCAGTGCTTGCATGCGCCGAATAACTATTTACACGAACTGCGTCAATGTAAATTGATTGCGGGAACGTGGGCATTACTCCCCTCCATGAAAGCATCTATCGATGCCTAAGTGATATATGCAGGGCAATTCCACAATGAAAGACAAAGGGAAGTTGGTATATGGTGATCGACTTGTAGAGCGGTGTGGTCAGCGGGAATGGTATGGCTTCAACCTGGAGGCGTGAACGACGTCTGATTGACGGAGTCGATGGGAGCGGCGGGTGGTGCCTTTGACGTCGCTGAGTCATTCAAGAACCTGATAAAGGTCGAAGTAGTGACGCAGAACGTTCTCTAACCGACCGCGCTGGCGCATCGGTGTCTATACTCATACTTTATCACCAGGTTTATACGCGACGTCTACTTGACGAAATATGTACCGGTGGGCGTCGTTGCGTTGTTGATAGCGGATACGGATCCGCTCGAGCGCTCCTTCGGCGCGGTGAGCCAATTCGGCATCATCGGTGGTAATGCTGCCAGTTGGTAGGAGCATTGCGTTCAACGTTTTTATAGCCTCGCGGCCATGGAGCAGTGGACAGGTGTGAAACTGCTCGTTTATTGTACGAACGTAACGTATGGAAGGATGTCGTCCAAGTTCTCGTGGTCAACGTCAACGTACATCGAAGGCATATCAGCAATAGTTTTGTTTAGCCGTTATGTGAGCCGTCTGTGAGCCGTTATGTGAGTCTGGGGATGGTAAGCAGTCACTTTGCGGTGAACGGTGCCACTGAGCTGCATAATAGGTTCCGTGAGCTGCGCAGTGTACGCTGCACCACGGTCGGTTATAACGACTGCTGAAGCACTGTGGTGGAGTACCATGCTGTGAACAACGAATGCCTCAATATCATTCGCAGTGCTTTGCGTGAGGGCCCGGGTTTCGATGTAGCGCGTCAGGTAGCCCGTGGGAACAGTGATCCAGCGGTTAACAGCCCTGGACATCGGAACTGGTCCAAGCAAATCGACGCCAAGTTGCTGAAACGGGAGCCGGGTGATCGAAAGGGTGCAACAAACCAACTGGACGCACGGGTGGCGCCGTGCGTCTCTGGCAGTGGCGGTAGGTACTGACATATTGCTTGACGTCACGGGGATGATGATGATGTATGGGGTATAATGGCGCAAGGGCCAATAATGGCCAAAGAGCGCCAGCAGATGGTATTAGGTATTCAATGGGGTTACGTTCAATGATAATATGTAACTTGGCTGTATAATTTCCTAAAATATTTTAAGCCATTATACAGCCAAGTTACATATTTACCATTGAACGTCACGGGGAAGCCGAAGCCAGAAGTACCTTTGGAGTATGCATGAGAGCGTGTTTTGTCAATCAAGTCAGAAGACCAAATGGCCTGAGACTGGCTCGTCATGAGAAATGCGCAGGATCTCGTCACGTAGCATGGAGGGTACCACAAGGAGGCAGACGGTAGCGTTCCAATCAAAACTCAATTTGTAGAGGACGCCATCTCGGAGAAAAAACGAAGATAGTGTACGGATTAACGTCCGAGGAGGCTCTGGTATGCGGCCTTCAAGGTAGTCGGCCAGAGTTCTGAATCACCATGATGTTGCTCGTGCGCCATAAGCATGCGCTTATGGCGCATGCTGTGATGGCGGAAAGGAATGCAGCATATTCATCGACGTCGTGTGGCGACGCTGAAAGGGGAGCGCGCGACAGCCAGTCAGCGTCGGTGTGCTTGCGCCCGTACTTGAACACGATGGCCATGTATTCTTGCAAGCGAAGACTCCAGCGTGCGAGACGTCCTGACCGGACCTCTTGATTGCCCAGCCAGCACAATGAATGATGGTCTATCACAATTTTAAATGATCGGCCGTAAAAATAAGTCGAAACTCAGAGATTGCCCATACTACCGCCAAACGTTATTTTTCTGTTGCGCAGGTTTATCACCTGATGGCAAGGTACGACTTGCGTACGCGATGACTCGCTCAAGTGCCCCTTGCCACTGTACGAGGACTGCAACGAGACGAACGTTGCTGGCATCCGTGTGCAGTTCAGCAGAGCCTTCTTTGATAAAGCGTTCCAGAACGGGAGGCGAACTGCGATCACAATTCTTCGGGCGAAGTGCTGGTACTCGCGGCTGAGATTACTGACCAAGATCACTGCTGTCTACGATGTCAGCTGCAGGACGCCACGGGCTATGCAAACCTGTCGAGCCAACAACACTGATCGATTGCATTCAGCGATACCGAGACGGGGAAGGTCATCCTTGTCGCTTTGCACAGTGACCGCCATAGTGGTCCGGGGTAGTTACGTGGCACAATTGTCCGAAACGCGTGGCACCGTGGACTATTGGGACAGTCGTCTGGGTCAGAGTTACTAGTTTGCGGATAAAGTCACCAGCAACTCGCGAATTTTTATGACATCCCCGTACTCCAGAAGAAAGTCCTTGTCCAGGATGAGCTACCTTGAATACTCGGAGTGTGTGAGGGACGAACAGACAAAGGTGGACTGACGTATTTGTACTCTGACATTGCATTTACCAATTAGCGTCAAAACATGACCGCCTGATGTGCGTAACTGAGACCCTGGCCAATGTGTCGTCACCTTGTGAAGTGCAGTAGCCAGTTCACTGCTCATAACGAAGAAATTAGAGCCAGTATAGACAAGAACTGTGAACGGGTGGTTATCAACGGAAACAATTATATCGGCGGAAACACTGTCGTAGTTATCGCAGGAAGGCGTCAAAGGTAAACAGTCGTTTCGTCATGCGGAGAATGTTTTAAAGATCGATCGACAGCGGCCCAAGCCCCAGAAGTCGCTGTTCTTAGGTTCCTCGATTGTGACTTGGGGACCGGTTGCCAACTGAAGGGTAGCGTAGGGTAGCGAGGGGGTTATTTAGCGAGGAGGTGGCGATCCAACTTGCGCTACCACGGAGACAAATACTGGGTTACTGGCGGGGACTGGTCAAACGAGGGGAACTCCGGAAGCGGCGATGAATGTTGACTTGCCAGGTATTGCTCTATCTGTCGCATCCTTCGATAAGTGCATTCGCAGTACAAGTGTCCAAATTGGCCGCACCGGAATCAGAGTGGCTTATTGTGAGGTGAACGCCACACATTTGACTTCCGCATATTGGTTCGAGGGTTCGAGGGTTCGCGAACTTGTATGCATTTATATATGTACCTTATCCCAGAAATTGGCGTATTGGTTCTTCGGATGCCGAAGTGTAACGGAAGATCACGGACTGCGCAGGACGTCGCAGTGCTTGAGCGTAGCTAAGCATGGGGGCTTCGGCTTGCGTTTGAATAAAAGGCAGTGCCACCTGTGGACTTCATGACGGACACTGTCAGCAACACATGTCACGCTCGGTCGAAATCACATCTCTTAAAGTCAACGGAGCTCCTCACGCATCCCACTACAAGTTCCCGAAGTGCGGCGGTGTCATATGGCAACGTGAGTGAAAATTCTTATCAGAGGCAAATTTGGCAGTCTTACGCGGAGGCACTTTGCTCAAGTGCTCCTTCCAATGTCGTGGCCTCGCTGATGAACACAGCTACTGCAGTAGGCGGCCTTCGCCATTCGTCTAGCAAACAATTGCTCCTTCATTCCTCGCATGAGTAAAGGTACCTTCTTCGCCTTTCTCAAGTCGGATTCAGGACGCTTGAAGAGTGGCGACATGTACTCGACGAACATTGCAAACACAAACCCCTTTTGCCAGCATTTCTATCGTTTCTACAGCGGCGCGCTCGAGTATGCTACTTGTGAAAACCTTATCCAGATGGCGCTCGCATCCTCGGCAGTTCAAATTGGGACTTGGCCTGCCTAATGCATTTTGAACATGTGCGCGCGTCGGGGCAGTAGCAAACAATTTATAAAATAATAAAAAGGTCGTAGGGCCTTCACATTTTAACATAAGACGACTTATATTGCCCCCTGGAAAAAGGTCTTCGCAGCAATGCTTTTCTGCCTAAAAGTGAAGCTGACTTTAAGGGGATCAGCGTAAGCTTGGTCTTTGTAAGCTGACTTTCCCACGTTCTGTGTTGCAGTGAAACCAACTCAAAGAAAAATGCGATGCGAACCAGTCCCGATAACGCTATCGTGTTCCACTCTTAAAGGCGATGCTTAAGCGTCCTGCAATTTTTTTGCAAAGCCAGCCCCGTGAAGCCAAAACCGGAAGTCACTGAGAGGGCGCTACTTTCCGAGTGGTTGTTCACAGTTTATGAGCGCATGGTTGGGGTCACGTCGACTATCTTCCCTAGCACATGATCGCAGGTCATGCAGAAGGCCATGATCGGGCCAATCGGGCACGAGGCGGCAGCAGCGTCCACCTGAAGTTTTCCAAACTCTAACAACAACAGGGATAAAATGACTGGGAATGTGGTGCCGCCGCAGTGGACCAGTGGCTCCCATGCATTGCGGAGCGACTGGGCAGGCATTGAAAAATATAATGGGTTATTGCTCATGTCAGATACACAGTGTACAATAGCATGATATTGGTAACCGTAAACATGATGCATGATCATTCGAGCACACATCACATCTACCACTACGGGCGTCATACGTAGGCCACGACAACAATTCTACCGCAAATATGAACAATGTTAAAACAGCCACAGCGCCAACGTATACATGTCTCTACAATAAAATAACAAGCAGGTCAAAAGTACACGTTGGAAACCACGTGGCTGAATGATTTAGTGAAGCGGGCATTTAAATGCTACACAACTTAATGCAATGCGCACAGCTGTGTCTATTTTAATCGTATGCAAAGTTTATGCGCAGCATTGGTCACAACTTTAATCTCACGCAATGTTTATTTCTTTAATATTTGTGAAGTGTTCATTTCTAAGCACTGCACCGTTTACAAGCTGTGCCAAAATGAAAACACTAGATCATGCGGATGCCGTCTGTGACGTCGACGCCGCGATGTATGATGCTTATTCAATGCGACGTTGGAAGAACGAAGAATGATGTTGACAGGTGTATATGGCCCAGAGAATAGGCCACCTACCTAAATAGAATTAAGAATTTCATACTCCTTGTTTTAGAGTGGCACATACCAAAGTGATCCAAAAATGGGGTAGCCACATACAAGAAATTTACTAAGAATAAAGAAGCTGTTCAATATCATGAGCTGTTCCACTAAAGGTTCTTTGTGCTCTAAAGATACCTGTGAGCCGACACTCTACGTACAGGTCGGAGGTTAAATAATAATTTTGCTACAGTAAGAGCGCCGACTGTTTGCTTTTATTTTGTGCAATCCCTTTCACATTAAGGGTAAATAGCATTCAGCACTGGAACGAGTGACTTACGAAGTTATCTACTTTTGGGGAAAAAATTGCACACGAAAGACAGAAGCACACGCAACACATTATAACACGGATTGAGCGGAATCTTCAAAATAAAAAGCGGGCAAGTTAGCACTTCGTTGTGCAAAGCTTAGGCACAGCGAAAGTGTCAATCCTCAAGTCTTACTGGCTGCTACGGCTAGGTAGGGTCTTAACTTGGTTTAACTTAACTACGCATGTAGGGAACGTATTCTCGAGCGATCATTTTTGGAGGTACCTTCCCTTTAGCGACATTTCGCGTGGTTAGCGCTGGACGCGTCGGCGCCTACGAGCGACAGCGTTCCTGGCATGCCACAAAGGCAGGCAGGCAGGCAGGAGCTGTGTCTGTCGGGCGAAGTGAGCGCGCACCTGCGCCGGCGGTTACTAGGCAACGCGAGGTGACGTCATCGCTACCGCTTCGGCGCGAGCGCGGCTAGCCAACGCTGGCAGCGTCGGCAGCAGCTCTGCGCCTTGCCTGGTTGGTGCTGTTACAATTTCTTTCTCTCTCTAGCTCGCTCTCATTTTCTCTTTCCCTCTCCCGAGCATTGCGTGCACCGCGCGCGTGCTCTCCTTCCCTTTTCTTAACGTCCCTCTCGAGGCAACATGCGCACGGCACGGAGAGGAGGGAGAGGCACACGCCGCTACGCGAGTTGGTTGCTAGGCAACGCAGTGAAGTCATAGCTCGGCGAGGTTTTCCGACAGCAGGCGCCACTTTTTACGGTTAGCTAGAACAGCTCCGCTGTTAAAATGTACATAATCACATCATTTAAACTAAACACTAACGAGTTTGGGTGCCGCTAAATTTCGTACCCTATAGAGCCGTCGAAAGCCACGTTGAGTTGCGGAACTGTCTTGGCCCGCTGTGTCCGTGCCCGCAGCGAAGGCCCTCACAATGAGCCGCGGCGGCTTCGAACGAGTTGCACGTCCCGCGAGAGAAGGCGACGCCGTGCGCGCAGGGTGAAGGGTTCCAAACCAGCCGGTGCACCTGTTCAAAAAAATTAAGCGCAGCCCACCTCGCGGTAACTGTCGACAGTAATGCATTTACCATGGAATCAATATAGCGACACAGCGTATTGCCACCATTGAAACGAGGTATCTATGAGGCGTGTACTCCAACGGGACTTCTCTCAGCGCTTCGGATGGATGGATGCATTGATGCTAGGAGCGTCCCCTCTGAAACAGGGCGGTGGGTTGCACCACCAAGCTCGATGATATATTACCTAATGTCCCACCTATCATCAAAAAGAAAAACAAGAATTCCTATCAACGAATTTTTTGAACCTCTATTGGGAACTTTGTTGTTGTACGTTGTTTGTCGTCTCCCTACTTTTCTTCCACCATTCTTCCAATCGCCTCTTACTAATCTCTATTGCGGACATGTTTACTTTCCCCCTGTTCTCGCTACACCCATGGTACAGTGTACTTCTAGTACACTGTACCCATGGGACTTCAAGGAGGCCAGAGGTGCCTAAATCGGCCGCTGGGCAGACATCGTCACATTCCAAGAGAACATATATGCTCCATCGTTTCCATATCTTTACCACAGCAAGCACGTGCTTCTTTATTGTATCTCGCTTTTTAGGTGTGCGTCCTAAAGCGTCCTGATCCCGTTTCGAAAAGTAAAAAATTTAAATGAAATTATAGGGTTTTACATGCCAAAACGGCGATCTGATTATGAGGCACGCCATAGTGGGGGACTCCGGAATAAATTGAACCACCTGGGGTTCTTTAACGTGCACCTAAATCAAGGTACACGGGTGCTTTCGCATTTCGCCCCCATCGAAATGCGGCCGCCGTGGCCGAGATTCGATAACGCGACCTCGTGCTCACCAGCCTAACATCATACCCACTGAGCCACCACGGCGGGTCTTACGTACCGCATTGTAAAAACAAAGAGAGTTCCGGGAACTTTTGAGGGAGTATCTGCTTGTGCCGTATTTCACTCCCTTTTCAGGAGTAAAACGCCTCCATCTCAGAGAGAGTACAGCAACTCCCCCGGACAGAGTATTAGTACTCTTCCGAAAGAGAGTGCTAGAACTCTTCCAGAGTGCGAATACTGCCCCCCCCCCCCCAAGAGTATTAGTACTCCCCCGAACAGAGTGCTTCTACTCCCGCTAATAAAGTGCTTGTACTCCTCATAACAGAGTGATTGCACTCCTTCAGACAGTGTGCTGGTACTCCTCTCAGTTGTGTGAAAGAACTCGCGATGTAGTGCCATGGTCACATCAGGGGTGATTCACAACACCTACATGTCGGGGATATCTGATTCCTTCATAAGCAGCTCCTGCGCTTATGCTTGGTGAATTGGATTTGATGTTTAGTCGCCGAGTCACTCGAATGAAACATTTCTTTCTTAAAAGAGTAATATTTTTATTGACCAAACAGTCACAAGACAAATTGAGTAAAATTTCGAGAAACATACTGATACACACATAAACTCCGATTACAAATATGTACATGAAGTTTACCACAACCTTGCATTACATAAACATCTGCTCTAACATTTCATCTCTAATGCAGTGAGAAATGTTCTTTATTTTCAATTGGCAACATTTAAAAAAATCAAAGTATACAATGGAAAATAAAACAGCGAACAAACATGCGCAAACTCGCAAAATATTGGCACTACGATTGAAGAGAAAGATGCGCGACATTACTGGCCAGAAACCTAACCCGCAGAACATACAGTCCCCCACACAAGTCACTACCTAGAAATCAGGAGAGATTCCTCCGAGCTCTACATGTCAGTACATTCCCCTGATCAACCAAAAAGCACTTCGTAGCCTCAAAGCAATGCCACTACTGCAGAGAAACCGGGTCACTTAGCCACATAGTAGGGGATTGCGGACAGGCAAAACTAAATCCTCCAATTCCTTTTCACACGAACGAGCTTTGGGAGAGAGCCTTGACCAGCTTCGACCTCGAGGTTCAGCAACGGCTGATCGCCAGGGCCCAGGACGCGGCCCGAGCTCAAGGCATTCTGGAATGAGGACGCCTCTCCAAAGCTAGATTCCCCGTGGCCGGAATTTGATCCCGCGACCTCGTGCTCAGAAGCCCAACACCATAGCCACTGAGCAACCACGGCGGGCCCCATATTTCACTCCCTTTTCAGGTGTAAAACACCTCCATCTCGGAGGCGTTTGTTCTATCTCTCTATCTCATTTGCCACGTGCCGCGCACTCATCGACAGCGACAATATATAAACGCTCTGTGCGCCTCCTGGCGAAGGGACATAGGCGCCAATGGCCAGAGATAGCGGCCAGCTGTGAGCTACGTACGGCTTTGCGCGCATTTGTTTCGTTACGTAAAACCTAATCAATAGTTTGTGTGTGTATGTGTGTGTGTGTGTGTGTGGGCGGTGTGCGTGTGCGTGTGTGTGTGTGTGTGGTGTGTGTGTGGTGTGTGTGTGTTTGGTGTGTTGTGTGTTGGTGTGTGTGTGTGTGTGGCTCATGTAACTGACTTCCGTCAGGCATCAACGGAGGGTGGGTAGCAGCAAGGTCAAATCAACATCTTTGTGGTGCGTCGCAGGCTTTCGATAGCTCATCGCAACGCCGAACAAGCTCCAGCGAGCATTTTTGGCGATGAGGTTAGACGACGGTTATAACAGAGTAACTTACATACAAAAGTAATGCCGACTCCCCCTACAATTCTTGATATACACAGGTCTTACTGTACACATTATCCCCTCATAAGTATAAATATCGTCTGCATTTTGAATTCTGAACACAACCAAGCACGATGGAACTTCTTTCTCATGAACTCCAAGATTACCAACAGGCAGCGGCACTCCTAATTACAGCAGTTCCAACTTCTACACCTAGCAATCTGGAAACTTGTTGTGGTGGTAAGACAAACGAATTCGACTTGATGACCTTGTATAAAGTACACTTTCGCGTTCGCTTCATGTGTAAGCGAAGCCAGTGACTCTTTTGCGGCATACATCCCCAACTTCACGATCACTTGCCCTCCCCCCCCCCCCACTGTCAAATGTGGGGGGAGGCAAAGTATGCAATTCGCGCCCCCCCCCCCCCCCCCACACACACACATACACTTTTGAAGGCGGGCACTTTCGGCAACACACTGGAAAGTTGAACAAAACTACAGCTAAAGCAACATTTTCGTTTTTAATAGAGTGGCCACGTCAGTATAGAATGCTTTCCTTTACTGCGTGTCTCCTTAGACAGCGTGTATGGCGACGCGCGGGATTCGCCTTAAGACCTGGCGCTGGACATTTCGATCCCGCCGTAACAAATTTTAGCTTGCGCTACTTGCATAATGCCCTCTTTTGGGGACTGGCTAACCGTATATGACTGCACAATCGGCTCGCTATACTTAACCTGCGCGCGATAGGACAAGTCCGGAAAAAGTATTTTAATCAGTCGCGCCCAACGATTGATGTGCCTTACGGCATACAGTCGTTCAATTATCAAATGCTGAACTATTGAATCTCCGTCCAGAGATAGTCTTCACAGCGTTGCAATCTCAGCATCTTATCACCATCAAAATCTAACCAAACCACTTACAGGCCTAACTGTAGAACTTCACTGTCTAATCACGACTTAGCGTAGATATGTTCCTGAAAATGACCTTGGTAGAAGGTGCAGAGCTATTTCGATACCAATAGAACACTGAACTGATTTTTTTCAGAAGGCACGTGTCACTTATAATTTTGTCGATTTCTTTTTCAGGCCGTTTCTACATAAAAGCTACAATACTACTTGTTTCCCGGCAGGAGCAATAACAGCAGATATTTCATGATTTGAAGAAATGAAGGCCAGTTTTTGGTGACGTAGACCGAAAACACACACTGTGTAGGTGGCTTATGTGCTCGAAAATCAGTTACTGAATAATCGCTTTCTCGCAATTTTTAAGCATATTACACGGCATTTAGTTGTTTCCCCCGATATTCTCAGTAAACTATGCGTGGTATGGTGTCTATATTTATTCGAAGTACGAAGCAATGGTCTGAGTGACGAGCGATATGTGTTTATTCTGTGTAGATTCATTACAGCATTTTCGAAAGTT